>NC_052944.1:13174064-13821191 GCF_013358895.1 Oreochromis aureus | reverse complement strand
CATTTACAAACTGACACTGCTGCACAGCATGCTGGGTAATCCTTGCTGGTCAGGTATGCGTGCTAAGGGCTGTGAGGCTCCGTGGCTGCAGAACACTGAAGAAGAGAAAAGAGAGATGGAGGATGAAGAAAAGAGGCGGAGATGAAGCAGAATTTTAGCTCCAGAGAGGAGCTGTGTCTGTGTGGGCGGGGCTCAGGCAGCTCCGCCCAAACAGTGACAGTGAAGCAGGTGAAGAGTAATAAATGAAGACAGTAGACAGGATTTCACAAGCTGATGTACAAACATGTAGAATGATGGTGGCAGCTACAGAAACAGGTCCATACAGACTAAAGCGTGTCTCCTTTGCATCTTCCATATTTGATACTGAGAGTTTCCAGAAAAGCAAACATAAAACACGCCTCCAAACATGTGACGAGTCAGACTGACATCATTTCTACAGAGAACAGTGTGAGCTCTCAGCAGGTCGCTTCAATAAGAAGGACAAACAGTGCAGCAGGAATGACTAAACCCACTAACAGTCTGATATCCCCGTGTTCCTGTTGTTCTACAGCATCATCATCATTAATGCTGCTCCACCACCATCACTGCAGCTGACCAATCAGCTTCTGTCACGTCATGTGACGCTCAGTGACTCAGACTGGAGAAATGCTCAATGGCTAACCTGAAGCTAACCTGAGAAACAGTCAAAGTACTGATGATTCCTACAAAGTGTGTGTGTTCAGTATGAGATGAGTGTGAATGAAACCAGTGAGGAGCGGGCCGTGGCTGCTCTCACACACGTTTGCTGCAGGGGCGGATCTACAGAAATGTTCTTAGGGGGCAAAATCAAAGCCATTATTGTTGACACATGCAGCTGTTACATCCTGTAATATGCATTAAATATGGTTCAAATACATTGAATGCATTAAATATACATGTTTCATATAAATATAGTCTACAACTGTATTTTCTTCAGCCCACATAATGAAACAGTTCAGTCAGATAAAGACAGAAGGTCTTTTCCACGTCCCTCTGCTCAGTGTTAAAGTGCTGATGATGTTCAAGCTCAGGCAGCAGGAGGGATTTCTAAGCATCCTTCACTGATCCACAACAAAGGTCCAGAGTTTGATCCCTCCTAGTAGGACAGGAAACATACTGATAAGAGTTTCAAAGTGTCTTTGTAAGCAGACATGATTGAAATGAGCCAGTCTGAGTTTGGTTCCTGCAGTTTGTGCATCATAAACAGAGCTGAAGCAGAGGCAGCGTGTGCCTGCAGGTGAATGTACACTGCTGTTATAAGAGCTGTGGAAACTCAGGTCAAAAGGACGTAAGTTCCAGGACAGTCACAGAGTTACAGCATCATTTGTGACCATAAAGACAAAAAGCTCATCCAAATCCTGGGATTAACAGTCAGTGTCCTGGTGGTGTCCAGTCAAACACGTCTCTGTGAAAGCTTCAATCCAACAGGCTCCAAAATCCTTCTGCTCATTTCATTGCCAGGTTCTTGATGCTCTTGTACCATCTCTCTGTCATCCTCCTTGCTCCCTCTTTGCACTCACAGTCTTTGTGCATCATTAACATTCACATGTGGAAAACCAAAGTTTCACTGAGCAGAAGATGATCATCAGTGACGCTGTCTTTAAAATACTCTTGTTAGAAATGTACAACTTTAATATGAAACATTCAGAGTTTTTTCTCTTGTTGTGTTTGTTTGAAGCTGCTTCCTGTTGGCTTCAGCTGTTTGGAGTTTCCATTTTCTAAACTTCTACATTCTGAACCTTCTTCAGGTCTGAACAGATGATGAAACACTGAATGATTTCAAGCTCACTTTGTCTAATAAACTTACATCTTTCATTCTTTATACAGATTGGAGCGTTGTAATTTGTCAGAGATCAGCTGTGATTATCTGGAAGCAGTGTTGAAGCTCAACCCTTCGTATCCCAGAGAGGTGGACCTGAGCGCCAACAAGCTGCAGGATTCAGGAGTGAAGCAGCTGTGTGTTCTTCTGGAGAATCCACAACATCAAATTGAAACTCTGAGGTCAGTCTCCATGTTTTAGTTGTGCTGACAATGTCGATCTGTGGAACTAACACGTTTATACAGGAAGTCTGGTTCAGGTCTTTGTAGACCTTCTAATCTCTGATTCTCTGAGTCTTACTCAGTAGATGATGCAGAGTTGTGAAGCCGATGTGGGTGAGGACACTCGCCCAGCTGTAACTACCTTGATGCCCAGGTGTCTTCCCTGCTTGTCCTGATACAAACAAACCTGAGATCTCATCAGTCACACCTGTTATGGCAGCTCTCCTCTAGATTGTAGTTCTTGTTAACCTGGGATGGTTTTAGAGGCCTGGACCACAGACTCCAAGGGAAGATATTACTGGGAAAGGCCAAAGCAACCTATTAGACCCATTAAACACTAACATAGATGAATACTCAGATTTAAACCTTTATTGTTTCACAAAGGATTAAAAAGGGACCGTCCACAGTTTAGACTGCAGCAGATTTTATTAAAGCAGTTTGACAGGAGCAAAGCAAAAATACAAAGAATAAGTGTTTCACATATTAATACGTATAATAATCAAAGAAAAGCAAAAGAATGAAAAAGTTGTCCAGAGCAGCAGGATGTCTGAGGTCTGCAGAAACACAAAAACACAGCAGCTAAAAATAGTTGTTGAAAGAAAACGAGGTGGGAGCTGCTGATTCCTGAGCTTTGACACTGGATTAGCTTCAATAGTTATTCCCATCACTGCTGTAGGAGCTACATTTAGTCACAGCTGATTGTCTTCTTTGACCAATCAGACTGACTACTGTTGTAAAAACAAGCAGACAAAGAACCAATGAGAGTGAAGAACAGGATAAAGAGCTCGTGTGATGGAGGCAAAGCAATAATCAGCAGACTGTAGCAGTTTATATCTGGATTAAAGTAGGAGCTCAGCGGAGCTCAGTCCCATATCTTTGGTTAGAAACAACATCAGTGATTTCCTGCTGCTCGAGATGATTCCAGCAGCTCTCATTACAGCAGCTGATGAGAGAAACAGCTGTGCACTGTTGGATCTCCAGATGTTCACGTGGCTGAAGTCTGTGAAGAAACTGTGGTCCACGTAGTTCACACGTGAGACCAAGATGGCGCCGGTGTGTATGGCTGGCCGTCTTCCTCCTCCCTGCTTTAGACTCCTTTTTTTCGACTTTTGCATAGTACTACTCATTCTTTTAACATTATGTTCATCTGGTGGCAACGCACTAATTACCTATGACCGGCAAATGCTTTTGGACCTTCATTTTTCTCAATCTCATGACTCGGACTCACGATGGACCTTGGGAGGCGCCAGCTTGATGCGCTCGGTCTCCTCCACCAACGTATCCTGCCTGCCTTTACCCACCCTGCGCAAGAAACGCTACAGGAAGCGGGGTAAACGGAGCGGCATTCGTGTCCACCTTAAGGCTTATTTTCGAGCTCAGGCTATGGCTGATCCATATGCTACCACGGACCTTCTACGTACCTCTTCCTGCTCCCGGCTTTCTGCTCGATCACTCAGCCGTCGGTGGATTTGCTTCGCTGGGCAGCAAGACTACCCCGCCCTCCCAGAGGCATGCCTACCTATTCGGACCTGGATATCGTCTTCCAGAGGTGGTGCGTGCTGCAACAATCTAAGTCATCTGCGCCGCGTTACGAGCAGAGACGCAACTATGACGCAGATGGCTCTACTGAATGCAAGGTCACTGGTGAATAAGACTTTTATTTTAAATGACTTCTTCCTCTCTTCGGGGCTTGACATCTTGTTCCTGACAGAGACATGGATTCGCCCTGATGACTCCTTCTCCTTCTCGGAGCTTCTCCCCCCTGACTGTTCCTTCTTTAGCTCACCAAGGCTTACGGGTAGAGGTGGTGGCTTAGCCTCAGTTTTTAAAAATATACATAAAGCTCGGCAGCTGCCTTCTCCTACCTATGGTAGCTTTGAAGTTCAATTAGTGGAACTGGTCAGTTCTTCTAAAACCTTGTGTGCCGTGGTTTATCGTCCCCCGAAGTATAATAAATTTTTTATTCATGATTTTACTGATCTGTTAGGATCTATTTTTGTTGATTATGACTGTGTTCTTATTACTGGTGATTTTAACATTCATATTTGCTGTAAGGATGACCTTTTAGCCACGGACTTTCTTACCTTAACTGACTCTTTTAACCTTGTTCAGTGGGTTAATGGGCCAACCCATTTCAAAGGCCATACCCTCGATTTGGTTTTCTCATATGGCTTGGATATTTGTATTAAGTGTATTGATAATGTTGGGATCTCTGATCACTTCCCAGTTATCTTTGACACTGATCTGTGTAAGATTGAACTGTTTTCTGAGAATCCCCGATGCCCTATGCGTATTATTAATTATGAATCTGTGACTAAATTTTCTGTGGCTTTCCTCAGCTCTGCCTCTACCACTAGCTTTGACTGCTCCAAACATCATACGGTTGACGACATTGCTGACTCTTTGCTATCCATGTGTTCTTCCATCCTTGATACTGTAGCACCGATCAAAATGAAATCTCCTAGAACTAATTCTCAACGTTGGTTTAATGATTCTACGCGTGCCCTGTGGCGTGTATGCCGCCAAGCTGAGAGGAAATGGAAGAAAGATAATCTCCAGGTATCCTTTGATACTTTGCGTTCTAGCCGCCTGGAGTTTCAAATTGCTGCTAAATGTGCTAAAGCAGCCGTTTTCTCTGATATTATTGTGACCAACGGCCATAACCCTCGATTGCTATTTAAAATCTTTAATTCAGTGGTTAATCCTTGCCCTGATATGCCGATGGTCCCATCCTCAGCTTTCTGTGAACAATTTCTAAAATACTTTACTGATAAAATTCTCTCTCTCAAATCCTCACTCCCCCCAGTGGTGTGCCCTGCTCTCACTGGAGAATGTGCTTCAACTCTTCATCAGTTTGAGCCAGTGTCACTCTGTTCACTTAAGCAAATTGTCAAGCAACTAAAAATGACTAGTTCTGCATATGAACCTCTTCCGCCTCGCATTGTGAAGGATGGCTTTGATGTAATTGGGCCCAGTATTCTGTTTTTAATGAACTTATCACTGTCTTCTGGCTGTGTTCCCTCTGTTTTTAAACATGCTATAGTGCAACCTGTTCTTAAAAAAAGGTGTCTTGATCATTGTGATTTCGTTAATTATAGGCCGATATCCAAACTTCCATTCCTCTCCAAAATCCTAGAGAAGATAGTTCTCTCGCAACTCCAGGCTTACCTGGATGCGCATGACATCTGTGATAAATTTCAATCTGGTTTTAAACCACGCCACAGCACTGAAACAGCTTTGCTGAGAGTCCTTAATGATCTTCTCTTAATTACTGATTCAGGGCATTCTGCTGTATTAGTCTTATTGGATTTGTCCTCATCCTTTGATATGGTTGACCATAATAATTTATTAACGAGGTTAGAATGCACTGTGGGCATTCGGGGTGAAGCCCTTAACTGGTTCAAATCATACCTTTTGAACAGGTCCTTCTCCGTTACCTTGGGTACTTATTCTTCCTCAGCTGCATCCTTATGCTGTGGTGTGCCCCAAGGCTCTGTGCTTGGCCCAATGTTATTCTCTTTATATATGCTCCCCCTAGGCTTAATCTTTGAAAAATATAACATTTCTTATCACCTCTGTCCTGCCTTTTATAACTTAAACTGGATATTATAGTTGTAAACTGCCCTAGAGCTCCCTCTAGTGGCTGCTTTGTAATATGGGTTTGGTTACTTTGGGAAGGGAAAAAATGAGAACGTGAAGAAGAAATCAAAGATGGCGGAAAGTGATGCCGTAATGTTATCGTTCTAAGCTGATACGGACCTTAAAATGTTGCTTTGGACAAGATATGTCTGTAAGTATGAGTGTCGATAAAATAATTATTATCTTTTGTTTTGTGTAAAAATGGTACGATAATTTGTACATTTGAAAGTTTTATCTTGTTAGCTTGCAGTAAGAGTGTAACAAGCTAGTTTATAATGTTAGTTAGCTAATACAATATTTTGTACTTTCAGTTTTATGATGGTCAAAGAGAAGGCAATGGTCAGAGGCCATTCTTCAATAAATCAGCGCAAAAAGGAAAATAAGTCTGGTTTTTGGAGCATCGTTATCTCGCTGTTTAGCTGGTGAAACTAAGAGACTCAGGGCGATATATTTGTATGCCGATGACATACAAATATATTTTCACTTACATGATGATGACATTGCTCCTTCGTTGCACTGCTTCCTTGAGTGCATGAAAGAAGTCAGAGAATGGCTTTCAGACAATTCCCTTATCCTGAATGAAAAGGAAACTGAGATTGTGGTGTTTGGCAACCATATCCCTAGGGGGCCTATTAGCTGATACCTTTGGTTCCTTTGCCACTTCTTTCTCTGACTCAGTTAGTGACCTAGGTGTCCTGCTGGATAGCTCTTTCAAATTTAACAAACAAGTATCTTCAGTAATCAAATCTAGTTTTTACCAACTGCGCCTTATTGCTAAGGCTAAGCACTATGTCCCTCATAAAGATCTTGTAAAGCTCATTCATGCTTTTGTGACTTCTAGATTGGATGACTGTAATTCTCTCTACTTTGGTCTTCACTCCGCTCTCCTTCACAGACTTCAGCTTGTCCAGAATGTTGCGGCTCTCCTCCTGACTGGCACTAGAAAGCATGCCTCTATCACCCCTGTTCTTATTGATTTGCATTGGTTACCCATAAAATATCGCATTGAATTTAAAATATTGTTGCTCACCTTTAAAATTTTAAATAATTTAGCCCCTCGTTATCTTGTCGATCTTCTTAGTCTATATGTCCCTGGGTGAGCCCTCAGGTCTTCAGCCCAATTACTCTTGGCTCAGCCTAGATCTAGACTTAAATCTAGGGGTGACCGTGTTTTTGCCCTGGTTGCACCGAATCTGTGGAATAACCTTCCTATCGCTATCCATGCGTCAGACTCCGTTTTATCTTTATCTTTTAAATCCCGTTTAAAAACTCATTTATTCAACATAGCTTTTCCATCTAGTTAGTGTCCCTGTTTTATATTTGGTTCTATTTCTTATTTATGTATTTTATTTTTTAGCTATATCTGTTCTTAGTAACTTTGTTCTTATATTCCCTTCTATTGCTGTATAATTAGTGCCCTTAACCTAATGACATATGTGGTACTTTGTTAATAGTCTTTTATTTATTGTCTTAATTTTCCTGTTTTTATTGTAAAGCACTTTGGTGTACCGTTGGTCTTTTAAACGTGCTATACAAATAAAGTTGTATTGTATTGTATTGGCCTCAGATTGGACCGAGCTCCCTGGATCACTGCAGCATCCTCAGCTGGTACATGGACGTCTCTGTTCCTCAGTCTTGGAGCCCCTGCAGGTCCGTCCACACCACCAGGGTCTTCTCACTCACCTTTCCTTTGTCCTCGTCCTTCATCGGCCGTCTTTGTTCCTGCGGTGTTGTTCCCACGATGCAGTGCTGATGTTCCCTCCTTGAATTCACTACAAATACGGTGCTGGTCTTTCTTGGGTGGAGCAGAGACAGATTGAAGTCTTTCAGTCTTTAGTGCAGACTTCCCTGACAGAGGCTGGACTCCATGGTCTGCTCAGGAGGCTTCTACATAGTGT
The DNA here is from genome assembly GCF_013358895.1 of Oreochromis aureus. Lineage (NCBI taxonomy): Eukaryota > Metazoa > Chordata > Actinopteri > Cichliformes > Cichlidae > Oreochromis > Oreochromis aureus. The sequence continues at coordinate 13,813,596 of NC_052944.1, read as the reverse complement.
GGAGGTGACTCCTGGACTTGAAGACAGGCTGCAGGTACATGTGTGATGAAGAGGACCTACAGCAGTGTGATGGAGCTGCAGGTCTGAAGGAAGTCCTGCTGTCCTGTCCCACCCTCATCTTTACTTCCTCTGTCTTCTCTGGACTTGTCCTCCTGTTTCAGAAACAGCACTGCTTCATGCCGAGGGTGGACGGGAGCGTTAGCTCTGATTCTTTTACCGTCCACCACAAGGAGACGCTGATGCTGACCTCCTGATACATCTGCATGTGTTCTGCTTCACTCTGCTCACCTCCACCAAAGACTTCACAAACATCTTCTTTCTTTGAGTCCAGTTTGTCCCACAAACACTTCCAAATCTCCTCCTCTGAGATTCTGCAGCTTCTTGCAGTGTGACTCAGCTGACTTCTGACAGACCACAGACTGGCACAGCATCCACATTTGTCTTCTTTCAAACAGGCTCTTGATGTTTCCTCCCACATCAGACTGGCCTCTCAGTCTCCTTTGTTCTCCAGCTCTGTAGCGCCAGCTGATGAAGCTTCAGTTTTCTATGTTGGTAACAGTAAACTACAGCCTCTGATGTCAGCTTGGTAACGAAACAGAGCTGCAGCACGTCTCTGCGGTGGTGCTACATCCAGCCTACAGACGGCCGTCTACATGTTGTAGTGGTTTACAGTCACCAGGGGGCGCTGTCCCAGCCATGTAGGCAGTGGGCTGCTCTGCTTGTGCTGTTGGTGAAGCTGAAGTGAAAGCGAGAGTTAAAACAATGAACAGTGTCCACTGAGCTTCTCATGCTCTTCTTCTTTGATCCTCCATGTTTGTGCTGAACGCTGCTGTCGCTCTCTTCCCTGTTCCCGCCCGCTTTCCAACCAGTCAGCATTGGAGCACGCACAGCGTCGTCCACACTGAGCTTTGTTGTGAGCGCGTGGACTCGTCTGCAGTACATTTGCAGTACAATAAGCAGCCCCAAGCAGCAGCTTCAAGCTCACCTCAAAGAAGTTTAACAGGAAGGACGACTCGTCCATCAGGCGTCCAGCTGTCCGTGACCGTGTCCACAGCAGAGTGTGACCGAGGCTTCATGCTAACACGCACACATGAAGCTAATACCACCACGAGCAGCTGCTCAGTGGATTTGGAGGACAAATGTCTGCAGCTTCTCACAGGCAGTATGCAGAATGTGGGTCGCCACAAAGACTGTGGAGAGCTCGTCCCACACTCTAAATCCACACTTGTCTGCACAAAACTTCTCACACATTCCCGTCACAAGTGTCTTCTAAGTGAAGCTACCAGGTTCAGGTCCAGCTTGTTTATCTGGAGCTGCAGTAGATGATCCATCCTCACAAAGCAACACAGACAGCAGATATGCAAACATACAACACAAGAAAAGGATTCTCTCTGCATGTCTGTGGCTGATGCTGCTGGAACGAAGCTGTTTGAAACCTTGTTGTTCTGCACTTTGGGACCAGAAGAGGAAACTGAAGCTCTGTGCAGAGGGTTCAATGGAAGCAGCCAAGCTCTGTAAGTGTCTGCTGTACAGGGATGCTGGTTCAGCTGTGGCTCAGTTTCACAGTGTGACTCAATAAAAGCAGCAGGAAATCAAAGCTTGATGCTTTCATCAGTGTGGAAATAAGAAAGTTTCCTGTGACAGACGCTGGAGCTCTTTCACTCTCAGCTTCACAGTTTCAGCTTCAAACTTCTTCCAACATGTTTCTAACACGGACACATTCCACCTTAATGGAGCTGATATCTTGTGCATCAGCACATTTTCTAAAGGCAGCGATCACATCTTTAGTTTTGGATCTTTAACTGAAGATTGTTTGTGTTTATAGCACATTAATTACAACAGCAGCGTTGACCAAAGTGCTGTACAAGAATCCAAAATAACTATTAAAATAACTGATAATATTAATAGCACACATCAAATATCAAATAACTCTCATACTGTATTAAAAGCCAGTGAATACAAATGTGTTTTAAGAGCAGATTTACAAAGACTGACAGCAGGAGCTGGGGCTGTTCGATAGAACGATGTATAAAAATAAATACAAAAAAAACAACTATTCAAGATTCATCTGGGAACACAATATACGAACGAAACAAATAAACAACATTTTCAGGGATTTCTATAAAGGTTGTATTCACCACAAATAAACCCATCTAAAAAGGAAATTGATCAGTTTTTAGACAACATAACTCTTCCAAAATTATTAGACACTCAAGCAATGGCACTGGATTCGCCACTGACATCAGGTGAACTCTAGGAAGCCCTGATAAGTATGCCCAATAATAAGGCTCCAGGTCCAGACGGCTTTCCTGCAGAATTCTACAAAGAATTCTGGACGATTCTAGCACCAGTTTTTTACAGAACGTTGTTGGAAATCAAAGAAAAGGGCAGACTTCCATCAAATATGAATTCTGCAAACATTAATCTCCTGCTAAAACCAGGCAAAGACCCTGTATATCCCTCAAGCTATCGTCCAATATCCCTTATAAATGTAGACCTTAAAATAATCTGCAAAGCTCTCTCAAAGAGACTAGAGAAAATAACCCTCCTCTTAATTCATCCTGACCAAACTGGTTTCATAAAAGGTAGGCACTCATCAACAAATACACGTAGATTACTTAATTTGATAGACTACTCATACAGTAAAAACCTTGAAACTACAATATTTTCTTTAGATGCAGAAAAAGCATTTGACAGAGTTAACTGGAAATTTCTATTTGCAACTTTACACAAATTTGGTTTTGGATCCTCTTTCATTAACTGGTTAAAAATATTATACAATTCCCCAACAGCTTGTGTCAGAACAAATGACCAGACATCCTCCAGCTTCTGTTTCCTGAGGGGCACCAGGCAGGGATGCCCACTTTCCCCTTCACTGTTTGCAATTTTTATTGAACCACTAGCAGCAGCAATTAGACAGAATTCAGTAATTAAGGGCATAAAATGCAAGAACGTGGAACATAAAATCAGCCTTTATGCAGATGATGTGTTACTTTTTCTCCAAAACTCACAAACCAATATCTCTGGGGTGATTGACTTGATAAACTCTTTTGCAAGAATATCAGATTACTCAATTAACTGGTCAAAATCTACAGTCCTTCCGATTAGTTGCTCCTTCCATAATTATTCTTCTACACCACTGCAATCGGGAAATATAAAATATTTAGGTATTAATGTTTCTGCCAAGCTTGCAGATCTAACTAAATTAAACCATATCCCACTTTTAAAGAAAGTAGAAGGTGATCTGGCTAGATGGAAATGTCTACCCATGTCACTCATGGGAAGGGTTGCCGCTATAAAAATGACGGTCTTACCAAAAATAAATTATTTATTCTCAATGATCCCAACTAAACCACCACAAGATTGGTTCAGATCTCTAGATTCACATATGTCCAAATTCTTTTGGAAAAATAAACCTCCACGTATAAGCTTAAAAACACTACAAAAGACCAAGGATAAAGGAGGATTAGAACTACCTAACTTTCAGCACTACTTCTTAGCCAACAGGCTTCAGTTTATCTCAGGATGGCTAAACATACCCTCTTAGATGAACCTTGGCTAGATGTAGAACAAGCACTTTGCAATAATCTAGAGATTTCAGATCTACTATTTATCAGCTCAAATATCCAATGACATGAATGCTTCAAAAGCGTCAGCATCAGCTCTTCTCTGACAGCATGGTGAGAGTTTCTAAAATTGACGGAGTCTTCATTAATCCCATGCAAATGTACACCTATCTGGAACAACCCTGACATATTACAAAACAATAATATGATAAACTTTTCAGATTGGAGTGGTAAAGGAATCAAATACTTAGAACATATATTAGAAGGAACAGAATTTATTCCATTTGACAGACTAGTTACACAATATGGGATCAACAAGAAAAGACTTTTAGAATATCAACAAATTAAATCCATAGTAAAAAAGAAATTGAAACCGGGTCAAGTTGAACTACAAACACCAACAAGTGTGGTACAATGTTTTACTCTTAAAACCCCCAAATTACTATCCAAAATATACAGAATGCTTTCTAAAACAGATGAATCAATATCACTTCCTATTGCAAAATGGGAAGCGGATTTATCAGTTAACTTAGACCAAAACTTCTGGTCTCAGATTTGCTTAAAAACCTTTCATCTAATTAGAAATCCCAGTCTTCAATTAATTCAATACAAAATACTACACAGAGTGCACTATACAGGTCATCGGATGTTCAAGATGGGCTTTACGTCTACTAGAGCTGGGCGATATAAGATTTTTTCATATCACGATATGTTTTTTTTTCATTTCAGGCGATAACGATATATATCACGATATAAGCCAAATAACTATATTTGTAAGATTTAAATGTGCCGTTGCTCACAAGTAAAATGTGAAATAATTAGCAGCTTGTTTTAATTAAAATATTTATTTCCCATAATAAGTTCAACAGGGTAGATGTACTTAAGGAACATGAGACTTCAGTTTCAGATAAAGGCAAATATTGTAAACTACACAAAAGGCAGCCGCTAAAGCATTTAAGTTTCAAAATAGAACAAACAAAACAGACCACTAAATTGTCAATTCCACTTAGAAACAAAATTTTAATTCTAAAAATAAATCTTAGGTCGTTTTACAGAAGAACAGACAAAATTGACTAACTTTTGTCAATATCAAATAAACTGAGAACTAAAAGGAAATTCTCAGGCTACGCCCACACATACATCGGTATTTTTGAAAACGGAGATTTTCCGCTTTTGTTTTAAAAATAATCCCGCCCACACGTAAACGCAGAAATGAAGGAAAACGCTGCTAGGAACATGCCAAAGCAACAGGTGGCGATATATTCCTAACCGTAGAAATGTTGGCCAATCAGAAGTCTAGAAGCCTCGGTAGGAAATAGTAAACAAAGATGGGGCATAGAAACAGAACCGAGTCGTATGTGTGGAGGGACAGTAACTATGTGTGTATATGTAAGCATTTAAACACTGCAGAGAGTACAATTAACAGTAACAGTATTGTAGAAATTCATTTCACCGAAACAATAACGTGGCGCACAGTGTGACGTCAAAAAGGCGCACACCTTTGACGCTGCGTTTTCTCCGCTTTTTCTTGTCCACACGTAAATGCAAAACGGAGTTTTCGAAAATATCCACCCTGGCAGGCGTTTTTAGAAATCTCCGCTTTCAGTGACTGAAAACGCCGTTTACGTGTGGATTTAAAGGTGCAAACGCACAGAAAAATCTGCGTTTTCAAAAATACCCGGCACGTGTGGACGTAGCATCAATCTCTCCTTGTTGTATAGCTTAGCTTTTCAAACAGTTTTAACAGTTACTTTAATCTGACAAAAGCCGAATGACTAATTAGCGCTTTCAGTCAGAGATTGAGCATGCACCGCTTTATTGTATATCCAGACTTGCTTTCGGCCAATTTACAGTGCGCGCTACTCTGTTTTTTTGTCAGACTTGAAATAGCCGAAATACCTTCACACTACGGAACTTCTGTGGCCCTTCCGTTTGACAATCTCTCCAGCATTGGAACCATCATCTGTTTTTTTTCTTCGTAACCTTCGCCACGCTCTCGGTTGATTTTCTCTAGTCAGCAAACTCATTTCCTTCATTACCCGGGCAGCCCGGCTGCAAAAACAAATACACATGTGCGCCTTGGCGCTTGTGCTGTACGTAACAAGTCATGTGACGTGACGCTGCGGCTGTGATTGGTTCGGCTCTGCGCTACTTAATTTGGATTGGCTGTTTTTTGTTTTTTTGTTTTTAAAGAGGACAAGAGAGATGAGGTCTATCGCAATAGTTTAATTTTTCTATCGAGAAAAAGTTATTTCGCAATACATATCGTTATCGTTTTATCGCCCAGCTCTAACGTCTACCAACAACTGCTCACACTGCCAAACCAACTCACCGGACAATTATATCCACGCTCTTTGGTTCTGTCCACCAGTTCAGAAGTTTTGGTGCGAGATATGTGAAGACTTATCAAAGTGTCTGAAATGTAACATTCTAACTTCCCCTTTAGTGTGTTTGTTGGGCAGCTTAGATAATGTCACTACAGAAAAGAATATAGCCCATATGGTTTTCACTGCCCTATGCATAGCCAAGAAAACAGTCCTCATGAACTGGAAAAATAAAAATTATCTTAATTCTAACCAATATAGAAATTATCTATTAGATTACATTAGTCTTGATACAGCCTCTGCCACCACATCAGATCAATTGCTCTGGGCTCCTTTGATCAGCTCCATCACCCAGTGGGGTGGGGGTCATATTTTGGTCCCACCTTCGCTGTTGTGATTGGTGTGGGGTAGGGACAGGCTTAGGGCATCGGGGGTTCCCCAGGAGCATCTTCCTTGGAGGGCTCAACCAGGGGTAGCGGTCATGGCCTATTAAGGGCTCTGTTGGCTCTTAGGTGACGGCTTCCTCGTGGCTGCGTGCAGCAGGGCTAGGGGAGGGTCTGTGCTGACAGACATGGGTTACTGACCTGGTAGCCTGGCTGCCTCAGGGTGGGTCCGGGACGGGCGTGGGGGTTTTGGGGGTGCTCCGTCTCCGGGCTGGGGCCCTGGCTGGGCCTCGGGGGCTTGGGTCCTGGTTGGTGTGTTGCCGGGGTTGTGGGCGGGTGGGTGTATGGGGCCCTGCCCTGGCGCAGGGTGCCACTAGTGCATCGAGCCACCTGGGGGCTGTTCAACTGGTGGGGAGGTTGTTACATCTTGCAGGAGCTCTCCTCTCTTCAGGAACTCACTCTGCAGGAGGGGAGATACAGGAGAGGTGGAGGAAGATCTCAGCCTGGGCGCCTACTGTCTTGTGTAGTCTGGAAGATGAGTGGATGACGGGTGGGTGCAGTTTTCTGTGGTGGGGTCGGGTGGGCTGTCCCGGGCTCTGTGGGGCCAGGCGGGGCTGCTGTACCCCAGTACAGCAGCCCCGCCTGGCCCCACAGAGCCTGTTTTCACAGGGGGCCCAGGTCCGGATGGGCCTGGGCCCCCTTTCCCTGTCGGGTTGCAGAGCATGAGGGTGCCTACTGGGGTCAGCGGGGGAGCTGGCCCCAGGGAGGGGTCACTTGCCCCTCCCTTTCTTCCCTCCCCATCTCCAGCTGCCTCCCTCTTCCCGCTCCAGCACAATCACCCACACATGCAGGGCCTTGGGGTAAAGGTGTGTCACCAGGGTGCAGGGGAGGCATCCCCCCCTCTGTCCCCTGCCTGTGCCTCAATTTTATCCCACAACTTAGACATTCACATTACTCACACTCTCATAACACATACATATAGAATCTTGGGGGTGGGCACGCTACACGGACTCCAAATTACCATCAGGGTGTACACCTCACCCCTGGCGTCGTTGCCCACCTCTCAATTTTAAATACACATAGACATTGAGGGCTAGCAGGAGGGGCTATGCGCTTACCTGCTGCTCTCTGGCAGGTAGCTCCATGCCCTCCTGGGTTTTAAATGCACCTTAGAACACACATGCATCAACATTACATATGAGCGGGCGGAGGGAGGTTTGGAGTCTTCTCACACCCCCGTTCTCTGCGGCCTGCTGGAGCGGGGGGGCTAGGAGGAGGAGTTAGCCGTCTGACTGGGGTCTGGAATGTGGAGCCTCCCTGCTGCTGTCAAGGAGTGCAGTGTGGCAGGCAGGAGTTGGACCCAAGATGCAGGACTCACAGACTCAGGGGATGAACTCAAAATCACAGCTTTATTTGCTGGTCACAGAAAAATGAGCATACAAAGTAAACTAAGCTAAACTGGGAAACAACGAACTAAAACTCACAGGGAGACACTGGGAGTTCCACAGAGCAAGAGGGACGACGCGACACTGACTCAGAGAAACACAGGGTTTAAATACACTGGGAAGTAACGAGGGGAACGAGACACAGAAGGAAAGCACAGCTGGGGGAAATCAGAACTGACGAGACAGGAAGCGTAAACTGAACACATTCACATAAGACACGGACCTTCAAAGTAAAACAGGAAGTATGACACAGAGACGCGAACTTGGCACAGTGGAGACAGCAACTAAGAAACACAGAGACATAAACCATAAGGCAGAGGGCTCTAAGAATCGAAAGCCACAGAGGGAAACTCAAACATGCAGACACAGACTTATACAGAACAGAGGGGACACAGAGAAACATGAAGGACAAGGAATCAAAACTAGAAACCATAGAATAACTCACAAGTACAACAATACAAAAACCACAAAGAATTAACATGCTGGGTCAGGAGACCCAGTATCCTGACAGCTCCTGCGGAGTCGGGGCGGTCTGCATCTCCCCACCGCAGGGAAAAGGGTAACACCACCTGGGTCTGGGTGCAGTTTCCCCCTCCAGGGCAAGGGTACCTAGACCCGGGGCTTAGAGTACGCTTGGAGAGTGTGATTGTGTGTACAGCGTCTCTTTATGTCTGTCTCCATGTTGGGTGAGTGTGGAGTAATTGCTTATGAGAGCATGAGGGTGGGAATGGATGTTTGTATCTGTGTGTGCCTGTATGTCTGTGTCTATATGTCAGGTTGGGTATCAGACGCCACCTCTCTGGGGACATCTCAGGCCCTCCAAGGTATGGAGGCCTATCTCCCCCCCACCACTTCACCTGCCAGTGGCAGACGCCCTCAGACATCGGTGCGTTGGTGGTTCTTTGTGTCCGGGGATGGGCGTCCAGGTACACACCGGCTCACTCCTGGTGGCTGCTTGACAGGGCCTGGAGTGAGCCGGGGGTGGGGTGCCTCTCAGCCTGGGGCTTGGTCACTCTGGCACAGCTGGCTGCCGGCGGAGCTCCCGGGCACGTCACTGCAACCCCCCCTGGCTTCTGCTCCGCGGCTGCTGAGTGACCCCTCATCTGGGACTCCTCAGCTCTTTCTGGGATAGTGGCGCGGCTGCCCCTCTGTTGGTCCTCCTTGGTCTCTTGTGTTCTGGGGGCCTCTGGACGTCTGGAGTTTTGATCTCCTCCATACCTGCTTCATGCCCTGGAGGACGGGGCTGTGGCCCCCCACACCCTCTAACAGATCATTTAATGAAGGAACCTTTTAAAAACAAGCGCGTTCATGCTCACAGGTGTACACACGGGTGCTCACACACACAAACGACACCCTTTTTGGCTCCTACCTTAAAGCATACTGTGCGCTGTCGATTTCACGTGCTGCACAATAATGTTTAACATTTAGTATTTACTGTTATATTCCCATATATCATTATGATGTCGTTTATTCTATTGCTCTCGTTTTCTTCTGCTTGTTTTCTTATTTCTTTCTCAACAGGTGATCCAGGTGATTGATATATGTATTTTTTGTCTGCTTGTTTTGTTGGTTCTTGTTTTTTGCTCTTATCCCCGTTCCTTTTCCCCTCTTTCTTTCTCCCTTTTCTTTTCCTCATTCAAGTCTGTCCCGTATCTAGCAAGTGAAAATAAAAAATTAAATAAAAAGAAAAAGAAAAAGAAAAAGAACGATGTATATATGATGACCATATGAAAACGTCTATAGTTTCATATCACGCTCTTTGTTTCCTGGTTATGTGTTTGTGTGTTTTCCAGATAAACCTTTCAAAATAAATCTGAAGATCCTGTTGAGAGTTATTCAAATAAACAAAATACATTACAGCGCTCCCTTGTTTATCGAGTTACCTTCTAAAAATAACTCTCAGAATGAAGTAGCAGCTTTATGTTTTACAATTATTATAGAAGTTTTAAGGCAGTTAAACCCTCACTGCACACTTTATACACTTTTCTCAGACAGGCATGAACATTTTCACACTTTTCTCTCTTGTTTAAACAAAGTTCAAACCTTGGTAGAAAAATAAGTTCATTATTAAAGAATGAAACTGAAGTGTTTCTGAAATGTGTCAAATCAGCCTTTGCTGACATTAAATGGTTGGTTCTGTGTGAGGAGCACTCGTCCATGGCCTGGGCTCCTCGCTGTCAGGTAAAGTTTCATAAAGCTTTTTAGTTTTTATGTGGATAATGTTGGTGTCCAGCACGATGTTCTTTTTCCTGCGGTCACTGATCCACAAAGCCAAAGCTGACTCCATCCTTACGATGTTCTTGTTGTGGACAGTTACAACCTTTTTGCCTCCTTGTTCAAACTATGATGGTCAGCATCTTCCTCTGCTTTTGGCTGCTACCACAGCTGCAAAACGTCTCATCATCATTGTTGTTTGTTGGGACAAAACGTACAAACATACAGTGCAGCACTGCAGAGTCACACTGCTGTAAACTTGAACACATTCTGTACTGTACAGGAGACGCGGCACGAGATTGGCTGACAATGGTCTACAGCCAATCAGGACGCAGAACACAATGCGCTGTAAAAAACAAAAGCATGCAAAATTGCACAAAAAAGATCAGCGAAACAGCGAGGCCGCCAAAGGTGAACTGCGTTGCGTTATAGCGAGGGACCGCCGTATTTATTGTTGTCAGGACGATAAATGTCTTTGAGCTTGTGTCAGAATATGAGCTGCAGCTTTCTGGACCAGCTGCAGTCTTGCCAGGCAGGTCCCACTAACGCCAACATATAAGGAGTTACAATAATCCAGCTGGGATGTCATGAAAACGTGCATCGCCCGTTCAAGGTTTTTAAAAGATATAAATGATCTCACCTTAGATAAAAGCCTCAGTTTGAAGAAAGACCGCTGTACAACTGAGCTCAGCTGTTTTTCAAAGGTCAAATTGCTGTCAAATATAAGCCCCATATTTAATAATGCGATTTAATAAAAGACCTGAACCAGTCTAATAGAGCGCCCTCGATGCCGCCATGCTCCAATGGTGAGATCAAGATGCTGTGGTCAACAGTAGGGCTGGGTATCGTCACTGATTTCTAGAATCGATTCGTTTCCGATTCACAAGGTCCCGAATCGATTCGATCCACAATTTGATTCAATTCGATTTGAATCTGGGAAATTTTGACAGTCAGAAATATTATAATTCAGATCAGTACATTTACATATTTTTGTATCTATAAAAAGGAAGCTGACACACGCAAGACTTTAATAAGGTGTGAGCGTCACAGCAGATGCCTTTGTGTCAAAGTAGCTGAAGATAAAACACATAAAAACATGAAGGTGGTTTTCCTGGCCTGGGAAAGTATGTAAAACGAAAAAAAAAACAAACAGCGGCCGACAGTGCTGTAAACAACGGTAGACTTGTGCGTAACAAGCAAGCGAATAATGCAGAAAACAGATTTTTAGACGGGAAACTGTTCTTGAAGTACAGAGAGAGAGAGAGAGCGAGAGAGAGAGCTGTGCATGAAGTGTTATTTTATCGTGGTGGAAGCAAAACAGTAAAAGTCAGATGACAATGTTTATGTGAAGCGTAGTTTGGATCTTCTTTTGCTGCTGGTTCAGTCAGTATATGTTTGGAGAGAGATAAAACTAACAGCTTTAGAATCAGCGCAAAAAGGGCGTGAACACGAAGTGCAGACGCGCCGACAGATCAGAATCAGCGAGCTGTCGGCTTTCAGCCCCGACCGTGTCCGTGCCGTCAGGTGAGAAAGGCGACTTCTCACTGATTCTGATCCGCGGGTCCGCGCTTTGTGTTTACGTCCTTGTGCAGAATCCGTGTACCTGCTCTCATTTACTGTCTTAGCTGTTTGGTGGTTGTTCAAATTTTGTGAGGTTTCACCTGAGATTCTGGCGTTTCGGGCAAAATAAATTTATATTAAAAAATCGATTCAGGATTTCAATGAATCGATTTCACGTTATCCAAGCCAGAATCGATTTTAAAGAATAAATCGATTATAAAAACCCACCCTTAGTCAACAGTGTCAAAGGCAGCGGTCAGATCCAAAAGCACAGCTGAGTCTCCTGATCAGTGGCTGATAAAAGATCATTAAGAACTTTTCAAAGTGCAGTTTCAGTGCTGTGAAGAGCTTTAAAACCAGACTGAAACCGTTACAAAAGATGGCAGCTGAACAAATATAATCTTTCACAAAATCTTTGACAGGAAGGGAAGCTTTGAAATAGGCCTGAAGTTTGAGCGGACAGAGGATCCAGATCAGGTTTTTAAGTACAGGCTGTACAACAGCATGTTTAAAACAGGCTGTACAACACCTGAACTAAGACTGCTGTTAAAAATCGCTAAGATGTCGGAACCAACAACCTTTAAAATCTTTTTTAAATATGTGTTGGAACAACATCATTTGGACAAGATGATGTCTTTATATCATCACATCGTTCCTCCACCTGATCAAACCACACAGGCTCAAACTGATCAAAAACAGCTGAGCAGGGGAATATTTTAGAAAGGTCATGTGAAGGCAGGCCGATCATAGATCGAAGCTGTTTTATCTTATTGATAAAAACTGCAGGAACCTTTCACAAGTTTCTGAGGAACTATTAATATGAGAAGCTGGAGAAATAATTGAACAAAGAAGCTGAGGATTGTTGGAGCATTTCTCAATAATATTAGAAACAGCTTTTGACTTCTCTGCGTTGACAGTGTCCTGATACCTGCATCTTTTTCCCACTTACGTTCAGCCTTCCTGCTCTCTCGTCTGGCTGAACGAGCGGCCTCGTTTATCCACGGGTCCGATTCCGGTTTCATAGTTTTAAAAGGAGCAACCTCATCAAGGACGATTTGGCATTTATCATAAAAATTAGATGTCATCTGCTCAGTACCATCACCGAGGGGAGATCTTAAACTCTTTAAAAGCAATAGCAAATAGTTCTGTTGCAGATGGGTTAAATAGACGACAATGGGGTGTTGGAATAAGAGGAGTAAAATGGCAGTGAGATAAAAATATATCAAACACAACAGTGAAAAAACAGCATCACATGTTTCCATGTTTAGGACCGGTAACCCTAAAGACAGCACAAGATCCAACGTATGAGCCTGTTTCTGGGTTGGGCCCAACACAAACTGAGCACGACTGAAGGAGTCTATCAAACTTAAAAAGTTTCTGGCCAGAGGATTGGAGGGACAGCATGTGAATATTAAAATCTCTGACAATTAAAATTGGAGAGCTAACATCCACATCATAAAGCAGGGTTAGTAAAAGGTGTAATGTAAAAGAACCCACCCACCACTTTAATCACACTCTAGATCTTGTTTTAACATATGGCATAGAAACTGAACATTTAACAGTGTTTCCTGAAAACCCTCTGCTGTCTGATCATTTCCTGATAACATTTACATTTACAATAATTGATTACACAGCAGTGGAGAGTGGACTTTATCACAGTAGATGTCTTTCTGGAAGCGCTGTAACTAAGTTTAAGAATATAATCCAACCACTGTTATCATCTTCAATGCCCTGTACCAACATGGAGCAGAGCAGCTATCTGAACGCTACTCCAACAGAGGTCGATTATCTAGTTAATAATTTTAACTCCTCACTACGTACGGCTCTGGATACTGTAGCTCCTGTGAAAACTAAGGCCTCAAATCAGAAGTAGCTGACTCCGTGGTATAATTCTCAAACACTTAGCCTGAAGCAGATAACTCATAAGCTGGAGAGGAAATGGCGTGTCACAAATTTAGAAGATCATCATTTATCCTGGAGAAATAGTTTGCTGCTTTATAAGAAAGCCCTCCGCAAAGCCAGAACATCTTACTGTTCATCACTGATTGAAGAAAATAAAAACAACCCCAGGTTTGTCTTCAGCACTGTAGCCAGGCTGACAAAAAGTCAGAGCTCTGTTGAGCCAACCATCCCTTTAACGCTAACTAGTAATGACTTCATGAACTTCTTCACAAATAAAATTTTTATCATTAGAAAAAAAATTACCAATAATCATCCCACAGATGTAATATTATCTACAGCTACTTTTAGTACCATTGATGTTAAGTTAGACTCTTTTTCTCCAATTGATCTTTCTGAGTTAACTTCAATAATTACTTCCTCCAAACCATCAACGTGTCTTTTAGACCCCATTCCTACAAAACTACTCAAAGACGTCCTGCCATTAATTAATTCTTCAATCTTAAATATGATCAACCTATCTCTAATAATTGGCTATGTACCACAGGCCTTCAAGGTGGCTGTAGTTAAACCTTTACTCAAAAGGCCATCTCTTGACCCAGCAGTCTTAGCTAATTATAGGCCAATCTCCAACCTTCCTTTCATATCAAAAATCCTTGAAAGAGTAGCTGTCAAACAGCTAACAGATCATCTGCAGAGGAATGGCTTATTTGAAGAGTTTCAGTCAGGTTTCAGAGCTCATCACAGCACAGAAACAGCTTTAGTGAAGGTTACAAATGATCTTCTTATGGCCTCTGACAGTGGACTCATCTCTGTGCTTGTCCTGCTAGACCTCAGTGCTGCGTTCGATACTGTTGACCATAATATCCTATTAGAGCGATTAGAACATGCTGTAGGTATTACAGGTACTGTACTGCAGTGGTTTGTATCATATCTATCTAATAGACTCCAATTTGTACATGTAAATGGAGAGTCATCTTCACACACTAAGGTCAATTATGGTGTTCCACAGGGTTCGGTGCTAGGATCAATTCTGTTTACATTATACATGCTTCCCCTAGGCAGCATCATTAGAAGACAGCATAAATTTTCACTGCTATGCAGATGGCACCCAGCTCTATCTATCCATGAAGCTAGGTAACACACACCAATTAGTTAAACTGCAGGAATGTCTTAAAGACATAAAGACCTGGATGGCTGCTAACTTGATGAGTCCTTGTTAAAGAAATATCACACACGTAATTATACAAAAAATATTAAAAAGTAAGGTTTTTTTGAGGACTCATCAAGTGGAAATGACAAGATGGCGCCTGTGTTTGGCTTCGTCACCTGTGCCGCTAGTACAGCTCGCTGGTATAGTTTTATACTGGCCGCTAACTTTCTGCTTCTTAATTCAGATAAAACTGAGGTTATTGTACTCGGCCCTGAAAATCTTAGAAATATGGTATCTAACCAGATTCTTACTCTGGATGGCATTACCTTGGCCTCCAGTAACGCTGTGATGAACCTTTGAGTCATTTTTGACCAGGACATGTCCTTCAACGCACATATTAAACAAATATGTAAGACTGCTTTCTTCCATTTGCGCAACATCTCTAAAATTAGAAATATCCTGTCTCAGAGTGATGCTGAAAAACTTGTTTATGCATTTATTACTTCCAGGCTGGACTACTGTAATTCATTATTATCAGGATGTCCTAAAAACTCGCTGAAAAGTCTTCAGCTAATCCAAAATGCTGCAGCAAGAGTACTGACAGGGACTAGAAAAGAGAGCAGATTTCTCCTGTTTTGGCTTCCTTCATTGGCTTCCTGTTAAATCCAGAATTGAATTCAAAATCCTGCTCCTCACATACAAGATCTTAAATAATCAGGCCCCATCTTATCTTAATGACCTTGTAGTACCATATCACCCTATTAGAGCACTTCGCTCTAACACTTGTTGTTCCTAGAGTATTTAAAAGTAGAATGGGAGGCAGAGCCTTCAGTTTTCAGGCCCCTCTTCTGTGGAATCAGCTTCCAGTTTGGATTCGGGAGACAGACACTATCTCTACTTTCAAGATTAGGCTCAAAACTTTCCTTTTGCTAAAGCATATAGTTAGGGCTGGACCAGGTGACCCTGAATCCTCCCTTAGTTATGCTGCAACAGACGAGGCTGCCGGGATTCCCATGATGCATTGAGTTTTTCCTTTCCAGTCACCTTTCTCACTCACTATGTGTTAATAGACCCTCTGCATCGAATCATATCTGTTATTAAGCTCTGTCTCTCATCCACAGCATGTCTTTATCCTGTTTTCCTTCTCTCACCCCAACCGGTCACAGCAGATGGCCCCGCCCCTCCCTGAGCCTGGTTCTGCCGGAGGTTTCTTCCTGTTAAAAGGGAGTTTTTCCTTCCCACTGTCGCCAAAGTGCTTGCTCATAGGGGGTCATATGATTGTTTGGCTTTTCTCTGTATCTACTGTACAATATAAAGCGCTTTGAGGCAACTTTTGTTGTGATTTGGCGCTATATAAATAAAATTGAACTGAATTGAATTGAATTGAATCATAGGGATCCCAGAGGGCCTGGACTCGAGCTCCTCCACGGCCGTATCCGTGCTACTACGTGAAGTGCTGGGTGTGGATAAAGACGTTATTGTCGACCGCTCACACAGGATTCTTGTCCCGAGAAAGCCAGCTGGTGTTGGGTCTGTGTCTACCACAAGCCCCGCTGGTTTAGAGACTTATTCGTCATGAAGAAAACAAGACAGTCAGCGATCGATCGATTTACTTGCAAGGGAGGCCTCGCCTGTGTCTACCACGAAAATGACCCCAACCGCCTCCTTCCGCTGCCTTTTATTGAGAAACAGTTCACACAAAATGCATCGCAGCAAAGCAACGCCCACATGGTTCTAAGACAAGGCATTGTATGTATATGTGTGAACTTCTGTATGTATGTAAGAATGTGTGTGTGTGTGTGTGTGTGTGTGTGTGTCCTTCTGCTGGGCAGGAAGCTTACATCAAACAGACTTTCACAAGGCTGTGTCTGTAATAAAGACTACAGCCCCCAGAACCTCGAGAGGCTGGGGGAAGGACAGAAGAATTCCTTTCATCACAGAGTTCAAACAATGTAGAGATAGTAAGCATAAAAATGACAACATTTAACAATTCACTTTAACAGCTGGTAACCCGCACGCCGTCATAGCCGAGCTTCACTACTACCAGGATTGTGTGGAAATTCTAGGCCGTGCCAGGGCCCAAGCCCCGCTTAAGTTTAACGGACAATCTATTGATAATCTATTATATTCCCTTCTTGGGAGAAGATGCAATCGCCAGTCTGGAGGAACCTGTCTCTAATTCTGAAATTGAAACGGCCATACGGAGCATGCAGTCTGGAAAATCTGCTGCCCGACGGGTATCCATCTGATTTTTTTCATAAAGTTTTCTGACCAACTGAATTCACTGTTAAAATCAACTTTTGAAGAATCCTTCCTCTCACAGTTGTTGCCTCCAACAATGCATCAAGCAGTGATGTGTTTAATTGTAAAACAGGGAAAAGACCATTTAGATTGTCGTTCATGTCGTCCAATATCTTCGTTCAACACAGATACTAAGATCCTGGCTCAAGTGTTGGCCCGTCGCTTATACAAGTATTTGTCCTCCATTATTTCACCACACAAGACGGGCTTTATTAGGCATTGTTTTTTTTTAACAGTAGAGGTCTATTAAATATAATTTATACCCATGTTAAAGGTGATACATTGGAAACTGTAATTTGGCTTGACGCAGAAAAAGCTTTGGATCGGGTGAGAGGGAATTTTCTTTTTTCTACGCTTAAAAAATGTGGCTTTTTTGTTTCCCTCTAGCAGCCGTCCGGACTAACAATAATCTGTCCCCAAGGACAGGGATGCCCTCTGTCTCCTTTTTGCCATTGAACCGCTAGCTGTTGCTCTGAGACAATGTGTTCGTGTTAAGGGAAAACATCGAGGGGGTATCGAACATGAAGTCTCTCTTTATGCCGACGACATGCTTTTATTTATTTCCAACCCATCGAATAGCCTCCACAAACTTTTGGATAGACTTATAATAATAATAATGATAATAGTAATAATAATAATGATAATCATAATAATAATAATAATTATACATTTTATTTATAGGCACCATTAAGACGCTCAAGGTCACCTTAATGCATACTTAAGGAATTTGGGACAATTTCTGGATATAAAGTGAATTTTGGGAAGAGCGAGGTAATGCCTATCGATACGACAACTGGGGAGTTTTTGTCTATTTTAGCCTTTTAAACCCAGCTATAACAAGTTTAAGTACTCGGACATCTGGGTGACACAAAACCACAAAGACTTGTATAAAACTATATTCCTTTATTGTCGAACCTTAAAGAGGATTTTGGAAAATGGAAGTTTTGCCTCTTTCGCTGGGTGATAGAATAAATATCATCAAGATGAGTATATTTCCTAAATGTTAGTGTTTTTTTCCCAATGTCTTCCAATGTTTTTAACAAAGTCTTTTTTAACAATCTGAACAGTCACATTTCTTCCTCTATTTGGAACAAAAAGCCACCCAGGCTGAAACAGAGTTTATTACAAAGACCGTGGAGTGCAGGAGGCAAATCTTTTGTTGTACTACTGGGCATCAAATATAAGGGCTTTATTATACTGGGTAAAAGATGATGATCATTTATTTTCATGGGTAACACTGGAACAGTTGTCAGTGAATCGATGCTCCCTGTTTTGTTACTGGCTGGGTCGTGGTTGCATTGGTTTGATGGGTTGGGGGCTGTTTACTAATCCTGCTGTAATTGCTGTCAAATATAATTTTTGTTCAATAAAAAGACGATGATAAAAAAAACCCTCATATGATCTTATAGGTGATGTGTCTAACAGTTTGATAGGATCCAGAGGTGACTGCCATTGGAAAGAGTTATTTTTAAACTCAGGCTTGAAAAAGTCTTCAAATATTTTGTTTTCAGTTATTTAAAAGTTGTTAAAAGTAAATTGAAATTGTTATAATTGCTATAAATTCAACAAAAAGTGATGTGTTACCCCAGAATGGTTCAGACAGCAACATTGTTTTCTTGGCCGTATAATCACACTGACAGTTATTGTTTTTATTACTATAATTCAGGATTACTAGTAACAAAAAAGTTTATCATTATCTTTATCTACATGTAAATGAAAACAATAAAAGTCTGTGTCCTGTAGGGCTGTTCGATATAACAATATATATCGGATGACGATACAAAAACATCTATCGTTTCCTATTTAGCTATCGTTTGTTTCGTGGTGTCATAAAATAAATTGTTTACAGCAATATTTTTTCATCGTTTTGATGCTCACTGTAGTGGATATATTAATTTCTTAAAGTTTTCTCTTTCTCTTATATTTAATATAACCACACTATGGATGGACAAATGACTGTTTTTACGTGTTGTCATTAGCAACAATGACCGTAAAACCACCGTGTGGCTCCGATGTCCACTTGTTTGTTTTCCACGTAAACCTTTCACAATAAAGTTCAAGATCCTTTTGAGACTTTTCAAAATAAACTGAATCACGTGAAAGAGTAAGCAGAGAGTTTAAGAATGAGAAGGAAAAAAGAGCAGTCAGGTGCTGAAAAATAAATCTTAGACTAAAACTTTGAAAGAAAATGGTGGCCGTTACAACTTATGTCTAAAAATGTATAGTTTCATGCATCAGTTAAAACACTCGACTCCAGGTAAAGGATGCTCAGCTGAAAGCGCTTCACACAAGTCGAGCTGCCCGAGATTCACAGAATTTATATAAAATATTATTTTTGTGATTGATATCGTTGACAGGACGATAAATGTCTTATATCGGGATATGAGATTTTTGTCATATCGCACAGCCCTAGTGTCCTGGTGGTGTCCAGTCAAACACGTCTCTGTGAAAGCTTCAATCCAACAGGCTCCAAAATCCTTCTGCTCATTTCCTCGCCGGGTTCTTCATGCTCTTGTACCATCTCTCTGTCATCCTCCTCGCTCCCTCTTTGCACTCACAATCTTTGTGCATCATTAACACTCACATGAAAACCAAAGTTTCACTGAGCAGAAGATGATTATCAGTGACGCTGTATTTAAAATACTCTTGTTAGAAATGTACGACAAAAATTCAGAGTTTTTTCTCTTGTTGTGTTTGTTTGAAGCTGCTTCCTGTTGGCTTCAGCTGTTTGGAGTTTCCATTTTTTAAACTTCTACATTCTGAACCTTCTTCAGCTCTGAACAGATGATGAAACACTGAATGATTTCAAGCACTTTGTCTAATAAACTTACATCTTTCATTCTTTATACAGATTGGGGGGCTGTGGTTTGTCAGAGATCAGCTGTGATTATCTGGCAGCAGTGCTGAAGTCCAACCCCTCCCATCTGAGAGAGCTGGACCTGAGCTACAACAACCTGCAGGGTTCAGGAGTGAAGCATCTGTGTGGTTTCCTGGAGAATCCAGGATGTAAACTTGAAACTCTGAGGTCAGTCAGCATGTTTTAGTTATGCTGAGATGAATAGGATGTGAAAGTTGTGCTGACAGTAAACTGCAGACATCAGGCTGATATTATACTGATCCACACTGAGGATCTTCATGGTAAAGTCTGTTTTCTTCTTCTCTGGTTTAGTCCATTGAATAGAATAGAATAGAAAAATCCTTTAATTGTCCCACAAGGGGAAATTTGGTTGTAACAGCAGCCAGAAAGACACGTATACAAACAAACAGTACACAGGACACAGAACAGAAACATACACAATTTGTCTTACATATATACATCCAGGACAATGGTTACTATAAACAGAGTACTGTACAGTTATTAAGTTAAATAAAATGAACTACAAATAAGAGGCAAACCCAGGTTGTACTGCAAATCGGTTGATTTACTTTGGGATGATTACCAATGATCATCCCACAGATGTAATATTATCTACAGCTACTTTTAGTACCATTGATGTTAAGTTAGACTCTTTTTCTCCAATTGATCTTTCTGAGTTAACTTCAATAATTACTTCCTCCAAACCATCAACGTGTCTTTTAGACCCCATTCCTACAAAACTGCTCAAAGAAGTCCTGCCATTAATTAATGCTTCAATCTTAAATATGATCAACCTATCTCTAATAATCGGCTATGTACCACAGGCCTTCAAGGTGGCTGTAGTTAAACCTTTACTCAAAAAGCCATCTCTAGACCCAGCAGTCTTAGCTAATTATAGGCCAATCTCCAACCTTCCTTTTATATCAAAAATCCTTGAAAGAGTAGCTGTCAAACAGCTAACAGATCATCTGCAGAGGAATGGCTTATTTGAAGGGTTTCAGTCAGGTTTCAGAGCTCATCACAGCACAGAAACAGCTTTAGTGAAGGTTACAAATGATCTTCTTATGGCCTCTGACAGTGGACTCATCTCTGTGCTTGTCCAGCTAGACCTCAGTGCAGCGTTCGATACTGTTGACCATAATATCCCGTTAGAGCGATTAGAACATGCTGTAGGTATTACAGGTACTGTACTGCAGTGGTTTGTATCATATCTATCTAATAGACTCCAATTTGTACATGTAAATGGAGAGTCATCTTCACACACTAAGGTCAATTATGGTGTTCCACAGGGTTCGGTGCTAGGATCAATTCTGTTTACATTATACATGCTTCCCTTAGGCAGCATCATTAGAAGACAGCATAAATTTTCACTGCTATGCAGATGGCACCCAGCTCTATCTATCCATGAAGCTAGGTAACACACACCAATTAGTTAAACTGCAGGAATGTCTTAAAGACATAAAGACCTGGATGGCTGCTAACTTGATGAGTCCTTGTTAAAGAAATATCACACACGTAATTATACAAAAAATATTAAAAAGTAAGGTTTTTTTGAGGACTCATCAAGTGGAAATGACAAGATGGCGCCTGTGTTTGGCTTCGTCACCTGTGCCGCTAGTACAGCTCGCTGGTATAGTTTTATACTGGCCACTATTGTCGCTTGCAATATTATTTTTACTGTTTTGTGTCTTGATTTTGTCTCTTCCACCAATATTTATGATCGGCGCACGCTGTTGTATATTAAAGACTCAGTGGAGAGCTACTTTGACAGCTGGGACAGTTACAGGAAAATTTTTCCTCCACCTTTTGTCTGTTCCTCACCTGAGTGCACGGTACCATACATATCGGTGGGATTCAACACGAAGAGAAGAAGGAGGGGAACCAGGGCCGGTCTTAAAGTGCGACTGAGAAGGTACCGAAGATTAGTTTCTTGGATGTGGGATGATTCCCGGTGCCTACGACCAATTCAGCTACTGTCACCTGGTGCCGACGCTACACTTCAATTCCAAGCCCGGAATCAATGGTCTGATGGCCCCATGCTCACCTTGCATCTGTCGTCCGACCGCCGTTTTGATGGCAGAGGTGATGTACTACCATGGATACTAGCTTCAGTTAGCCCTGAAGTCACCGCCCGGCGTAACAGGTGTAGAGGTGTGCACAGGTGTTTAATTCGAGTGCCACTGGCGTCAGCTGTTGAGTGCACCAACCAAAGGGAACATCGATCAGGTTTGCCTTGCTCAACACTCGCTCAATCACAAACAAATCATTTATTTTAAACAATCTTTTTATGGAAGAATCTTTCAACTTCATGTGTTTAACTGAGACGTGGCAACAAAACATGAATTGTATATATCTGAAGGAAATTTGTCCGACTGGCTGCTCCGGAACTCCACGCCTTTTGGGACGTGGCGGAGGACTCGCTGTTGTGCACCGGGACAGATTCACATACAGACTGATGAATTCGGATTCCTTCACTTCATTTGAGCTGCAGATGATCAAGGTCGGCTCTTTGCAAACCTTTTATTGTATTTTAATCTACCGACCCCCTGGACCTGCCGGAGTCTTTCTAGCTGAATTTAACGACCTCCTTGCATCCATTATTAAATAGGAAAAGGTCACTTTTCACTAGTGTGTTTGATTCCATTGGCCCCTTTATTGTGGAAATGCTAAATATTTCTCTTCATACTGGCTCAGTTCCCAGCTTCTTTAAACAAGCTATTGTTGAGCCAATATTAAAGAAACCTCAGCTGGATCCATCTCTTCCTAACAGTTATAGGCCAATATCCAAATTGCCTTTCATAGCGAAGATTTTAGAAAAAGTAGTAGTAGAACAACTTAACTATTTCCTGGATAAAAATGCTGTTATGGAAACTTTCCAGTCTGGTTTTCGTAAATTGCATTCCACTGAAACGGCCTTACTTACAGTATCTAGTGATATCTTGATGGTAGCAGTGCTCGTCCTTTTAGATCTCAGCTCTGCTTTTGATACTGTAGACCACAGTTTCAATATAAACAGACTCAAGAACTTGTTTGGGATTACTGGTGTTGTTTTTAAAATGGTTTATGTCATATTTGTCTGAGAGATCTCTTACTGTTTGCATGAATCATGTGATGTCAGACTTAACAGTTTTACCGTGTGGGTACCTCAGGGATCTGTCCTGGGTCCAATTCTACTTTTATATATTCCCCTAGGCCAAATTATTAAATTAAAAATATCTCCTATCATCTCTTTGCTGATGACATTCAACTGTACTGTTCCTTGAGGATTTCTGAGTTTTATAAATTGTCTAATTTAAGTAATTGCCTGACAGAAATCAACCAGTGGTTGAATGACAATTTTCTCCAACTAAACTCTGATAAAACAGAAACTCTAATTATTGCTCCAGACCATATAGTCTCAGAAATTAGGCAGCATATCAGCTTCTTAGACCCTTCTGTTAAATCGAGCCTCAGAAACCTCGGTGCCATGTTTGACAGCTCGATGTCGCTCGAGCAGCATTCTAAGCAGCTGGTCCAAAACTGTTTTTATCATTTACGAAATATTTCTAAACTCAGACTAATGGTGTCAAAACCTGAACTTGAGATGATTATTCATGCTTTTATTTCCTCTTGTTTAGACCACTGTAACAGCCTTTTTACTTGTTTTAACAAATCAGCCTTAAATCGTCTTCAGACTGTGCAGAATGCTGCAGCACGACTCTTAACAGGCACCAAGAGAAGATCGCATATTACTCCAGTTTTAGCCTCCCTTCACTGGTTGCCTGTAAGTTTTAGGTTTCATTTTAAAATTTTAGGTCTAACCTTCAGGACCCTTCATGGTCAAGCTCCCCAATATTTATCTGACCTTCTGAAACCACATTCATCTTCTTGAGCTTTAAGGTCATTAGATCAGAGACTGCTGGTGGTACAGCGCACTCATTTTAAAACCCGTGGTGATCGGGCCGTTCAGGCAGTGGCACCACGGTTGTGGAATCTCTTCCACTATCTCTACGCTGCACAGACTCCATTGATTCTTCTGAAAAAAACAGCTGAAGACATTTTTATTTAGAAAAGCATTTTATTAAGTTCCTCTTATGTTGCTTTTATTGTTTTACATTGTTTTATATTTTCATTTCTTCTGTTGTAAAGCACTTTTGTTTTTTTTTTATCTGTGAAAACTGCTATATAAATAAATTTTACTTACTTACTTACTAACTTCCTGCTTCTTAATTCAGATCAAACTGAGGTTATTGTACTCTCGCCCTGAAAATCTTAGAAATATGGTATCTAACCAGATTCTTACTCTGGATGGCATTACCTTGGCCTCCAGTAACACTGTGAGGAACCTTGAGTCATTTTTGACCAGGACATGTCCTTCAACGCACATATTAAACAAATATGTAAGACTGATTTCTTCCATTTGTGCAACATCTCTAAAGTTAGAAATATCCTGTCTCAGAGTGACGCTGAAAAACTAGTTCATACATTTATTACTTCCAGGCTGGACTACTGTAATTCTTTATTATCAGGATGTCCTAAAACTCCCTGAAAAGCCTTCAGCTAATCCAAAATGCTGCAGCAAGAGTCCTGACAGGGACTAGAAAGAGAGAGCAGATTTCTCCTGTTTTGGCTTCCCTTCATTGGCTTCCTGTTAAATCCAGAATTCAAAATCCTGCTCCTCACATACAAGGTCTTAAATGATCAGGCCCCATCTTATCTTAATGACCTTGTAGTACCATATCACCCTATTAGAGCACTTAGCTCACACTGCAGGCCTACTTGTTGTTCCTAGAGTGTTTAAAAGTAGAATGGGAGGCAGAGCCTTCAGTTTTCAGGCCCCTCTTCTGTGGAACCAGCTTCCAGTTTGGATTCAGGAGACAGACACTATCTCTACTTTTAAGATTAGGCTTAAAACTTTCCTTTTGCTAAAGCATATAGTTAGGGCTGGACCAGGTGACCCTGAATCCTCCCTTAGTTATGCTGCAATAGATGTAGGCTGCCGGGGATTCCCATGATGCATTGAGTTTTTCCTTTCCAGTCACCTTTCTCACTCACTATGTGTTAATAGACCTCTCTGCATCGAATCATATCTGTTATTAACCTCTGTCTCTCTTCCACAGCATGTCTTTCATCCTGTCTTCCTTCTCTCACCCCAACCGGTCACAGCAGATGGCCCCGCCCCTCCCTGAGCCTGGTTCTGCCGGAGGTTTCTTCCTGTTAAAAGGGAGTTTTTCCTTTCCAGTCACCTTTCTCACTCACTATGTGTTAATAGACCTCTCTGCATCGAATCATACCTGTTATTAACCTCTGTCTCTCTTCCACAGCATGTCTTTCATCCTGTTTTCCTTCTCTCACCCCAACCGGTCGCAGCAGATGGCCGCCCCTCCCTGAGCCTGGTTCTGCTGGAGGTTTCTTCCTGTTAAAAGGGAGTTTTTCCTTCCCACTGTCGCCAAAGTGCTTGCTCATAGGGGATCATATGATTGTTGGGTTTTTCTCTGTATCTATTATTGTGCGATCTACTGTACAATATAAAGCGCCTTGAGGCGACTTTTGTTGTGATTTGGCGCTATATAAATAAAATTGAACTGAATTGAATTGAATTGAATCATAGGGATCCCAGAGGGCCTGGACTCGAGCTCCTCCACGGCCGTATCCGTGCTACTACGTGAAGTGCTGGGTGTGGATAAAGACGTTATTGTCGACCGCTCACACAGGATTCTTGTCCCGAGAAAGCCAGCTGGTGTTGGGTCTGTGTCTACCACAAGCCCCGCTGGTTTAGAGACTTATTCGTCATGAAGAAAACAAGACAGTCAGCGATCGATCGATTTACTTGCAAGGGAGGCCTCGTCTGTGTCTACCACGAAAATGACCCCAAATCCGGCCTCCTTCCGCTGCCTTTTATTGAGAAACAGTTCACACAAAATGCATCGCAGCAAAGCAACGCCCACATGGTTCTAAGACAAGGCATTGTATGTATATGTGTGAACTTCTGTATGTATGTAAGAATGTGTGTGTGTGTCCTTCTGCTGGGCAGGAAGCTTACATCAAACAGACTTTCACAAGGCTGTGTCTGTAATAAAAGACTACAGCCCCCCAGAACCTCGAGAGGCTGGGAGGAAGGACAGAAGAATTCCTTTCATCACAGAGTTAAAACAATGTAGAGATAGTAAGCATAAAAATGACAACATTTAACAATTCACTTTAACAGCTGGTAACCCGCACGCCGTCATAGCCGAGCTTCACTACTACCAGGATTGTGTGGAAATTCTAGGCCGTGCCAGGGCCCAAGCCCCGCTTAAGTTTAACGGACAATGTATTGATAATCTATTATATTCCCTTCTTGGGAGAAGATGCAATCGCCAGTCTGGAGGAACCTGTCTCTAATTCTGAAATTGAAACGGCCATACGGAGCATGCAGTCTGGAAAATCTGCTCTCCCGACGGGTATCCATCTGATTTTTTCATAAAGTTTTCTGACCAACTGAATTCACTGTTAAAATCAACTTTTGAAGAATCCTTTCTCTCACAGTTGTTGCCTCCAACAATGCATCAAGCAGAGTACCATAGTACCATATCACCCTATTAGAGCACTTAGCTCTCACACTTGTTGTTCCTAGAGTATTTAAAAGTAGAATGGGAGGCAGAGCCTTCAGTTTTCAGGCCCCTCTTCTGTGGAACCAGCTTCCAGTTTGGATTCGGGAGACAGACACTATCTCTACTTTCAAGATTAGGCTTAAAACTTTCCTTTTTGCTAAAGCATATAGTTAGGGCTGGACCAGGTGACCCTGAATCCTCCCTTAGTTATGCTGCAACAGACGAGGCTGCCGGGATTCCCATGATGCATTGAGTTTTTCCTTTCCAGTCACCTTTCTCACTCACTATGTGTTAATAGACCTCTCTGCATCAAATCATACCTGTTATTAACCTCTGTCTCTCTTCCACAGCATGTCTTTATCCTGTCTTCCTTCTCTCACCCCATCCAATCACAGCAGATGGCCCCGCCCCTCCCTGAGCCTGGTTCTGCCGGAGGTTTCTTCCTGTTAAAAGGGAGTTTTTCCTTCCCACTGTCGCCAAAGTGCTTGCTCATAGGGGATCATATGATTGTTGGGCTTTTCTCCGTATCTACTGTACAATATAAAGCGCCTTGAGGCGACTTTTGTTGTGATTTGGTGCTATATAAATAAAATTGAATTGAATTGAATTGAATTAAATTATTGCAGTTACAGTGCTGATGTAAACATCTATGATTGTTAGGAGCAGTTCTGATTGTACAGTCTGACAGCTGCAGGGAGGAAGGATCTGCGGAAACGCTCCTTCATGCATCTAGGATGCAGCAGTCTGTCAGTGAAGCAGCTCTGCAGTTCAGCAACATTTACATGCATGGGGTGGGAGACTCTGTCCATCAGAGATGTTATTTTGGCCAGAGTCCTTCTGTCTCCCACCACCTGCACTGGGTCCAGGGTGCATCTCAGAACAGAGCTGGTCTTCCTGACGAGTTTATCCAACTTCTTCCTCTCAGCTGCCGATAAACTGCTGCTCCAACATACCACACTGTAAAAAATGACAGATGCCACCACAGAGTCATAGAAGGTCTTTAAAAGCGCTCCCTGGACTCCAAATGACCTCAGCCGCCTCAGCAGGTAGAGTCTGCTCTGACACTTCCTGTAAAGAGCATCAGTGTTGTGGCTCCAGTCCAGTTTATTATTCAGGTGAACACCCAGGTACCTATAAGAGTCCACTATCTCAATGTCCACCCTGGATGTTCACGGTGTCAGTGTGGTGGGTCTGCGTCTCTGGAAGTCCACCACCAACTCCTTGGTTTTCCCGGCTTTGATCAGCAGGTGGTTCTGCTGACACCAGTCTACAAAGTCCAGAGTCCACTGTCTGTACTCTGAGTCGTCCTCACCTGTGATGAGGCCAACTATGGCAGAGTCATCAGAGAACTTCTGTAGGTGGCAGCGTGGGGAGTTGATGGAAAAGTCTGCAGTGTAGAGGGTGAAGAGGAACGGTGGCAGCACAGTTCCCTGTGGGGCCCCCGTACTGCAGACCAGCGTATCAGAGACACAGCCCTGTGACCTCACATACTGTGGACGTTCTGTGAGGTAGTCCAGTATCCACTGGGACAAGTGGTGGTCCACTCCCGATAGCTCCAGCTTGTCCCTCAGAAGTCGTGGCTGGATGGTGTTAAAAGCACTGGAGAAATCAAAGAACATGATCCTCACAGTGCTTCCAGGCTTCTCCAGGTGAGTCAGAGCTCGGTGCAGGAGGTAGATGATGGCGTCCTCCACCCCGATGCCAGGCTGGTAAGCAAACTGCAGTGGATCCAATGAAGACCTCACCAGGGGGCGCAGATGGTTTAGAACCAACCTCTCGAGGGTCTTCATCAGATGAGATGTCAGGGCTACCTGTAGCTGCTGAGGTCCGTGGGATGGGAGGTCTTTGGTACCGATACCACACAAGATGTCTTCCACAGCTGTGGAACTTGCTCCAGTGACAGGCTCAGGTTGAACAGATATCCTAGGATGCCACACAGTTCGTCTGCGCAGCATCTCAGGAGCCTGGAGCTGATGCCATCTGGACCTGCAGCCTTCCGCACCTTGATCTTGCTAAGCTCATTCCTCACTTGAAGTGCTGAGATGGAGAGAGGGGATTTCGGAGGAGGGGGGTGTATGTTGGAGTCCACAGAAGCCGGGGGTGGGTGTGATGACTGGGAGCTGGGAGGTGTGAAGATGAGGCAGATTGCAGCAGGGGGACAATGCTGGGGGAGGGATGGGTGGTTGATCAAACCTATTAAAATATTTATTTAGGTCATTCACCCAGCCCGAGTCTCCAGCAGCCTGGGGTCAAAGGTCACGGCACACAGCAGACAGTCAGAAATATTCTAACTCTGATCATTTATCAGTTGTGACACTGTGAGACTTGATCAGAGGTGTGATCATCACAGCAGAGGCCTTTGTGTCAAAGTCACTGAGGATCAAACAGAAACACATGAAGCAGATTTTCCTCTTCTGGCTTTTTATAGCAGATAACCTTCAAAATATTCTGCAGTCAATCCAAAACTGAAGCAAACCACGAATCAACATGTGAACATGAGCTTATGCTGCTGAAGTGAAGCAAAGTTACAGAGGTTTGATTTAGAGATGAACCGATCCGATATACTTTATTTGGTCCATCCTGACCTAAATTACTGGATCGGATATCAGGGAGGACAAAAAATGTAACTTGATCCATTAACTATCACCAAAGCGCCTCACAAACTTGTGACATGGTGTAAGCAGGTAGTGACCTCAGCACGTGGGAGCAGTACGCGTCACATGATAGAGCAGCTGTGGTGTGCCAGATGTTGGCAGTGTGGAGTTACTTCACACTGAAAGCATCTGGAGCTTTGCTACGTGCTGCCAAAGCGGCCTCTCTGAGCAAGCTGTCCCAGAGACTTAAAGCAAGTCTGTAAGTTTATCTGTGAATGTTGGTAAAGGATCCCTACGTTAAGCTTAACAGCTGATAATATGGAGCTCAGACGTCTGTGTGCTGTCATTGATGAGTCAGACCGTACGATGGAAAGACTCAAGTTTGACTTTGAAACAAACTGTGTTGTTAAACAGTTTCATTGTTCGAAAAATCAAAAGAAGGAAAAACACGACTTTTTCAAGTCTTTGTCCTGTTTTTATGAGAAATGTTCGACTTTAATGTGAAACATTCAGAGTTTTTTCTCTTGTTGTGTTTGTTTGAAGCTGCTTCCTGTTGGCTTCAGCTGTTTGGAGTTTCCATTTTCTAAACTTCTACATTCTGAACCTTCTTCAGCTCTGAACAGATGATGAAACACTGAATGATTTCAAGCTCACACTTTGTCTAATAAACTTACATCTTTCATTCTTTATACAGATTGAGTGACTGTGGTTTGTCAGAGATCAGCTGTGATTATCTGGCAGCAGCGCTGAAGTCCAACCCCTCCCATCTGAGAGAGCTGGACCTGAGTAATGACTCCTCCTTGTCTGCCACTAACAACAACAACAAGCTGCAGGGTTCAGGAGTGAAGCATCTGTGTGGTTTCCTGGAGAATCCAGGATGTAAACTTGAAAATCTGAGGTCAGTCAGCATGTTTTAGTTGTGCTGAGATGAATAGGATGTGAAAGTTGTGCTGACACTAAACTGCAGACATCAGGCTGATATTATACTGATCCACACTGAAGATCTTCATGGTAAAGTCTGTTTTCTTCTTCTCTGGTTTAGTCCATTGACTGTAGCAGAACAATGTTCACATTTCAAACCTTCAAATAAGAAGAGAAGTCCTCCACTGGATAGTTCACTGTGAAACTCTCCAACTCTTTATTCCACCTTAAAGTCTGTGTGACACTGAAATCCAAAGCAAAATGTGTGTTTGCTTTACAGATAGCAGTCCAACACAAACATACACACATCATCCAAAACACAGTCCAACATCCAAATCTCCTCCACTGCCAGCATGAATGATGGGAAAGAGAAGGAGGAACACTCTGACATACAGGGTTAGAATGAGTTTCATAAAGCAGACTGTGAAGATCAAAGCTGCATTAGAAGCTTACATGAATGAATGAGTGGACAGAAGTGGACAGAGATCATCTGAAGCACTTCAAAGGCTTTAAATCAGCACATTTCTCTTTATTCTTTATCAACTCTGTTAGTTTCTCTCAGTTTTCTGTGGAATGAAGCTAACAGCAGGCTAATAAGGTGCTGACCAATAGGTTTCTATTAAAGGTTGTAATTTGTATATGAAAAAGTGCTTTGGCTCAGCAGGGATCAGCTTACAGGTAGAAATACAGCTGCTGGATGGGATTAGCATGTCATAGCTATCTACCAAACTGCTAACTGGGGAATTTCAGGCCATCTATGGATCATTTTTGCTAACTGTTTATTCAGCTTAGGCTCACAGGGCTGCAGCCTGTGCCCTAGCTGTCATAGGGCAAGAGGCATGGTCCACCTGCACAGGTGAGCAGTCCATCACAGGGCCAACAGAGAGAGACAGAGAAGCGCTCTCTCACATCCAAACCTACAGCCAATTTAGAAGCACCAATGAACCTAAGCAGCATTTCATTGGACTGTGGGAGAACATCCAACCTCCAAAGAAAGGCCCAGCTGACCAACAAGCTTCAGCCTACAACCTTCTTACTTTAAGGCACTAGTGCGAACCACTTTTCCCCATTTCAGCCCAAATCCTGCATCTTCCT
The DNA here is from genome assembly GCF_013358895.1 of Oreochromis aureus. NCBI lineage: Eukaryota > Metazoa > Chordata > Actinopteri > Cichliformes > Cichlidae > Oreochromis > Oreochromis aureus. The sequence goes on along the minus strand of NC_052944.1, from coordinate 13,782,712 downwards.
GTTTCTGACTCCAGGCCAGCTCCACTAACACTTTCTCATCAGACACTGCCACCTAGTGGAGGAAGTCTTAGTTCTATTTGAAGCTTCAGATTACAGTTAGTTCCTTTACAAAGAGGTGGAGGTGGTGGGGCCACAGCACCATCATCACTGAGTGCCATAGGACACTTAACCTTTGTTTCCATATGCTGGGAACTTCCTGTTGTTCCAAGGAGGACTGGAAAATGTGTGAAAATCTCCCAGTCAGTTCCTCACAGCACACTCCAATCATTTCCTCCCACAGCATCAGGACCAGGGCTTTTTTTCTCTTTGGTCCCACTAAGAGATTTCCACACAAACACCTCATCAGTGGGACTCTCAGAGCTACCAGCCCTTTGCTACAATCACAAAGCTCTTCATTGAAATCAATGATATCAAAGCTGGAATCAAATGAGTCCAAGTCTTCTGCTGATTCAGCATCACATTCATCTTTGCTCCTTGTTCTGCATCCCAACCATGGATTTCATTCCTTTCCAAGCCAGCCTTGAGTGTCTTTTATTCAGCTCATCCTCTGCTTTACGTTTACACCTGATTTTAGCTGCTTTATCTCTCTTTCAACAAGTTTCTGTGCCTCAATCTTTTTCTTCTCTCCCTCATAACAAGACAGCTTCTTCTGCCTGAGAACATGTTGGAGTGATTTACTAATCCAGGGCTGCTTATTGGAGAAAATACTTCTTGTTTTCAAAGTAATCCCCATTTCCCCCCGAAAGAAATGTAAGTAGAAATCGATGATCTAAGTGAGAACATGAGCCTTTAAAAAGTCCCAGTGGGTGCAGTCAAAGCAGTCCCTCAGTTCCAGTATAGAGTCTTTGGTCCAGACTGGAACAACTGTGTGCCCAGTTTGAGCTCTCTTCAGTCCTGTGATCTGACAGACCCAGAGGGGCCATCACATCACATTTAGAAGCTCCCCTAATGGAGCCACAACACATCTCCAATACTTAGTCTGTCTTGTTGGACCAACTGGAAGAAATGATTCAAGGACTTAGTCACAGAACAGAGATTCAAATCTCCAAAATCCAACTGGCTGCATCAGGACATATAGTCTGAAACTCTGCACAGTTTCCTGTTTGAAGCTGCTTCCTGTTGGCTTCAGCTGTTTGGAGTTTCCATTTTCTAAACTTCTACATTCTGAACCTTCTTCAGCTCTGAACAGATGATGAAACACTGAATGATTTCAAGCTCACACTTTGTCTAATAAACTTACATCTTTCATTCTTTATACAGATTGATGCGCTGTGGTTTGTCAGAGATCAGCTGTGATTATCTGGCAGCAGCGCTGAAGTCCAACCCCTCCCATCTGAGACAGCTGGACCTGAGCTGGAACAAGAAGCTGCAGGATTCAGGAGTGAAGCATCTGTGTGGTTTCCTGGAGAATCCAGGATGTAAACTTGAAACTCTGAGGTCAGTCAACATGTTTTAGTTGTGCTGAGATGAATATTATGTGAAAGTTGTGCTGACACTAAACTGCAGACATCAGGCTGATATTATACTGATCCACACTGAGGATCTTCATGGTAAAGTCTGTTTTCTTCTTCTCTGGTTTAGTCCATTGACTGTAGCAGAACAATGTTCACATTTCAAACCTTCAAAGAAGAAGAAAAATCCTCCACTGGATAGTTCACTGTGAAACTCTCCAACTCTTCCTTCCAGCTTAAAGTCTGTGTGGCACTGAAATCCAAAGCAAAATGTCTGTTTGCTTTACAGATAGCAGTCCATCACAAACATACACACATCATCCAAAACACAGTCCAACATCCAAATCTCCTCCACTGCCAGCATGAAGGAGGAACACTCTGACATTCAGGGTTAGAATGAGTTTCATGAAGCAGACTGTGAAGATCAAAGCTGCATTAGAAGCTTACATGAATGAATGAGTGGACAGAAGTGGACAGAGATCATCTGAAGCACTTCGAAGGCTTTAAATCAGCACATTTCTCTTTATTCTTTATCAACTCTGTTAGTTTCTCTCAGTTTTCTGTGGAATGAAGCTAACAGCAGGCTAATAAGATGCTGACCAATAGGTTTCTATTAAAGGTTGTAATTTGTATCTGAAAAGTGCTTTGGCTCAGCAGGGATCAGTTTACAGGTAGAATACAGCTGCTGGATGGGATTAGCATGTCATAGCTATCTACCAAACTGCTAACTGGGGAATTTCAGGCCATCTATGGATCATTTTTGCTAACTGTTTATTCAGCTTAGGCTCACAGGGCTGCAGCCTGTGCCCTAGCTGTCATAGGGCAAGAGGCGTGGTCCACCTGCACAGGTGAGCAGTCCATCACAGGGCCAACAGAGAGAGACAGAGAAGCACTCTCTCACATCCACACCTACAGCCAATTTAGAAGCACCAATGAACCTAAGCAGCATTTCATTGGACTGTGGGAGAACATCCCACCTCCACAGAAAGGCCAACAAGCTTCAACCTACAACCTTCTTACTTTAAGGCACTAGTGCGAACCACTTTTTCCCATTTTAGCCCAAATCCTGCATCTTCCTGTTTCTGACTCCAGGCCAGCTCCACTAACACCTTCTCATCAGACACTGCCACCTAGTGGAGGAAGTCTTAGTTCCATTTGAAGCTTCAGATTACAGTTAGTTCCTTTACAAAGAGGTGGAGGTGGTGGGGCCACAGCACCATCATCACTGAGTGCCATAGGACACTTAACCTTTGTTTCCATATGCTGGGAACTTCCTGTTGTTCCAAGGAGGACTGGAAAATGTGTGAAAATCTCCCAGTCAGTTCCTCACAGCACACTTCAATCATTTCCTCCCACAGAATCAGGACCAGGGCTTTTTCTCTTTGGTCCCACTAAGAGATTTCCACACAAACACCTCATCAGTGGGACTCTCAGAGCTACCAGCCCTTTGCTACAATCACAAAGCTCTTCATTGAAATCAATGATATCAAAGCTGGAATCAAATGAGTCCAAGTCTTCTGCTGATTCAGCATCACATTCATCTTTGCTCCTTGTTCTGCATCCCAACCATGGACTTCATTCCTTCCAAGCCAGCCTTGAGTGTCCTTTATTCAGCTCATCCTATGCTTTACGTTTACACCTGATTTTAGCTGCTTTATCTCTCTTTCAACAAGTTTCTGTGCCTCAATCTTTTTCTTCTCTCCCTCATAACAAGACAGCTTCTTCTGCCTGAGAACATGTTGGAGTGATTTACTAATCCAGGGCTGCTTATTGGAGAAAATACTTCTTGTTTTCAAAGTAATCCCCATTTCCCCCCGAAAGAAATGTAAGTAGAAATCGATGATCTAAGTGAGAACATGAGCCTTTAAAAAGTCCCAGTGGGTGCATTCAAAGCAGTCCCTCAGTTCCAGTATAGAGTCTTTGGTCCAGACTGGAACAACTGTGTGCCCAGTTTGAGCTCTCTTCAGTCCTGTGATCTGACAGACCCAGAGGGGCCATCACATCACATTTAGAAGCTCCCCTAATGGAGCCACAACACATCTCCAATACTTAGTCTGTCTTGTTGGACCAACTGGAAGAAATGATTCAAGGACTTAGTCACAGAACAGAGATTCAAATCTCCAAAATCCAACTGGCTGCATCGGGCATATAGTCTGAAACTCTGCACAGTTTCCTGTTTGAAGCTGCTTCCTGTTGGCTTCAGCTGTTTGGAGTTTCCATTTTCTAAACTTCTACATTCTGAACCTTCTTCAGCTCTGAACAGATGATGAAACACTGAATGATTTCAAGCTCACACTTTGTCTAATAAACTTACATCTTTCATTCTTCATACAGATTGTTCAGCTGTGGTTTGTCAGAGATCAGCTGTGATTGTCTGGCAGCAGCACTGAAGTCCAACCCCTCCCACCTGAGAGAGCTGGAGCTGAGCTTCAACAAGAAGCTGCAGGATTCAGGAGTGAAGCATCTGTGTGGTTTTCTGGAGAGTCCAGGATGTGGACTTGAAACTCTGAGGTCAGTCAGCATGTTTTAGTTGTGCTGAGATGAATATGATGTGAAAGTTGTTCTGACACTAAACTGCAGACATCAGGCTGATATTATACTGATCCACACTGAGGATCTTCATGGTAAAGTCTGTTTTCTTCTTCTCTGGTTCATTTTCATTTTATTTTACATGATGAAACACTGAATGATTTCAACCTCACACTTAGTCTAATAAACTTACATCTTTCATTCTTCATACAGATTGATGCGCTGTGGTTTGTCAAAGGTCAGCTGTGATTATCTGGCAGCAGCGCTGAAGTCCAACCCGTCCCATCTGAGAGCGCTGGCCCTTCAATCAAACAAGCTGAAGGATCCAAATGTGAAGCAGCTGTTTGATCTTCAGCAGAGTCCAGACTACAGACTGGAGTGGCTGGCGTAAGTAGAGTGATGGAGTGAGTGGGTGGTGCTGTCAGATGTTTGGATTGAATTCCTCCAGTTAACAGCTGGAACCGTCCATCTGGATTGTTGGGCTTGTTGTTGGGGTTTCTACAGAGCTCACAGTGGACACACCAAGGTTCTTCTAATGAATGAAAGTCCAAACTCAAACTAGGAGGGAAAAACATTTTCATCAACTTCAATAAAAATCCAAAGATTAGAAAAAGTGAAGCAACAATGAGTCCTAGTACAGTCCCAGCACTGAAGTCCCTGCTGCTCTTTATACTGGATGTGCCGCATCACTGACTGACAGCTGATGAAGAGTCTCTGGAAACACTCGTTTATCTCCTCTGCTCTTCCTTCTTCTCTCTGCAGGTGGAGCAGATGATGTTAAACAGGACGGTGTGTGTGCTGAGAAAGGAGGAGCTGTGTCCTGATGATCCAGAGAGGTTGAAGCAGCAGCAGCTTGTGTGTAGAGACGCTCTGACTGGGCCATGTTACTGGGAGGTGGAGTGGAGAGCAGAGCTTCATCCAGCAGTGACTAACAGAGGAATGAAGTGCAGATGACTGTCAGTGCTGCAGAGTGAACTGCTCTGAGAACAGCTCCACTGTCAGACACAATGTAGAGTCCAGCATCATCCCTGTGTGTCCCTCTGGATCTGACAGAGGATCATCAGTGTATCTGGACTGCTCTGCTTCTGCTCTGTCCTTCTACAGTCTCTGCACAGTCTGTCTCACTCTGGCTTCAGACCCTCCTGGATCAAACTCACCTGGAAAGGCTTTCAAACATGGCTGAATATATTTGATATATACTGTAGATGTACTGTAGAGTGAGATACTGCAGTTTGTCACTTGTAAATACAGTCTGTGAGCAGCTATGAGCTGAAAGATCTTTCTAGAAACACAAAATGTTTTCACTCTTCTGTTGCTTTTTCATATATTTCTACAACATTAATATTGATCCCACCTGTCTCACCTGTTTCATGCTTTTATACATAATAACAGGACACGTGTGATCTGAGCGCTGTTGTGGTTGCTGTGCTGCACGTCTTCATTTACATAACAGAGACATCTAGTGGTTCAGAGGGAGAACTGCAGGAGCTGGATCTGTGTTTTAGCATGGAAAACTTTTTTACTCTTATCTTTTAGGCGCAGATACAAATATGACAAACATCACTGTAAGATACAAAAGGTCAAATCAATTAGCAGAGGGAACAGTGATTACACAGCAATGTAAGAATAGAAACATAATCATGAATATGGACGTGTATACAGATGGAAGCAAACAAACAGGATGTAACAATAAATTAAAGCCACAAAAAAAACAACAAAAAAAACAAAACAAGGGGAGATAATTTGATCTCAGGAATCCAAATCAGATGATTTCAAGTATCAGAGAGTTTTTCTGGTTTGTTTTCTTGAAGTCATTTTTTTCTATAATTTCAATTCCTTGAATAAAACAAACTTAGGGGATGATTTTGTAATCCGACTTTATGTATGAAAGATTTGACTAAACATAAAACAATCTTCCAACTCAGTCGTCATTCTTATCTTGTGAAATCAAACCAAATGTTCTGTTGTCTCTAAATCAGGGATTGATGAAATTTTTGGTTTCAGCCATTTATAAACATGTTTCATGTTAAATTGGAGTCTAAGGCATTGTTTAGAGCAGAGGTTCCCAAAGTGTGGAGCCTACACCCTAGGTGGGGTGGATGTTGTTTTGGGTGGGAAGTTTGAAACACATTGTTCTGTCTGTTAATGAAACTTTATGAAGTTTATGTAGGATGTTGTTCCTATTTTGTCTTCAGGGGAATCATTTCTTTGTAAAACTGTCAGGGCTCTGTGCGCAGGCAGGCAGAGGTGAGGATCTAAATGCCGGGAGACTGAATGCAACTCAAAAACCACAGCGTTATTGCTGGCAGAAAACAAAGCAGAAACCAAACCAGGGAAAACACAAACTGGAACACAAAGGCAAAATCTGAGGGTACAATGCGACACTGAACACTGCAGGACACACACAATAAATACACAGGCAGGAACATGAGGGAACGAGGAACAGGTGTGAACACAGCCGGGAGAAAGTAGACTTAACGTGAAAAAAAAAAAAGACTTAACAAGACAGAGGAAGCGAAACTTGAAACACATAAGATATGAACCTTCAAAATAAAACAGGAAATCCACAGACTGAACACATAACTCTGACAGGGAACAGAAGGAACACAGTACAGGGGCCAGAGTGACATCAGGGGCAAAGGAATACACAAGCTAAGAAATACAGAACGGAACACAAAACACTAGTGTAACACACGATACTTTACCACTACTGAATGTAGAGAAAGTTAGAATCTTGAGCTATGTTCTCTAGGAATCGACTAAGGAGCGAATGACACAGCTAAAAGAACAGTCAATATTTATTCAAAACAAAACCAAAAACAGTCATTCAACAGTTCACAACAGTTCCAATAGTCCATATTTGTCGGTCCGTGTATTCAGTTTTAGAGTTCAGTGTTCAGAGTTCTTTTCAGTCTTTTCAGTTCAGCTGTGTGAGTGTGTGTGTGTTTAGTGTTAATGTTAGTAGTACTACCCGGGTAGTGTATTGTTCTGAGATCTCATAAGCTTATCTGTCAAGAAGTAACGCAGTTGTCACTTCTAAGTAGGCTGGAAACCTTTCCTGCATTGCAGCTGGGGATCCGGAATCCTGGCTCGCAACTTTAGACTCCAACAAAAAAACCAACCTGCACAGGGCAGTGAACATATTTTACATGAATATCATATAACAACTTAATCAACACTAGTGACCAAATGCCTCTCACTCTTTGTATATAACGACTTAATGCAATCAATAATAAAAATTAATCAAAGAACCTTAAAACAATTTCCACATCATACAAATTTAACTCAAATCTCATACTTTGTGAACAGCAGTCACATCAATCCAATGAATTGAGAGAAAGCACGTTACTGATGCACAAGGAAAGTGCAAAACGTGGTCGCAGTACTATTTAGCCAAAGACTGCTCATATTTATCATCTCATTACAATAAATAAAACTTACCTACTAGCTTTCAAAGAAATATTTCCGATTGGTTTAAAACATTCACAAGTGAAGAAATAAAAAGATAAGACAGCACTTAAAAGGAACACATGAAATTTACATTACACTTAGCTAACGATTAGCTTGCTATGCTAGCGCAGTTAGTCAACTCACCGGAAATGAACAAAAACCACAAAAACAGAGGTACATCGGCATCAACAAAAAGTGTCCGCGTTTCCCAACAAGCGGAAGAGTAAAATCCAATTTGTGTCTTCACACATAACCTTTTTCTTGAACAAGGATTAAAGAAAAACTCGGTGAGTAGCTCTTGTCGCTACCCGATCCGTACCGGAAACCCGATCGGTACCCCGCATGCGCAAATCTTACGTCACTTCCTCTCTTTGCCAGCATTGCGACATTCAATATATTTGAATGATACAGTTAGCACCAGTTAGCTCCTAGCATTTCTCAACAGCTCTGCCTCCTTTTTCGACTACCGGGACATTTAAACAATGGATAATCCGTATACAAACAAATTCATGCTTTTCTCCTCAACAGACAGCGTCCCCGATTGAACAAAAGCTCCGTAAAATAATAAGAATGGCGCCTAATTACAGACTTAATAATACAGACTTTGTAATAGGTCACGTGAAGATTCATCAGCCAGATTAAGTGTTTACTGACAATTGACAGTGATAGCGGACATCATCATCACTATTCCAATCAATCCTCTCCACACAGACAAGCATAAACACACTTGACTATCGCTAAATCAAATTTAACACGCATTTGAAATGACGCTAATTCAGTTTATAACAGGGTTCATTCGCTTGGTCAGCAGGTGGCGGTATCCTCGTACACTGGGGAGTAAACTGCCATTAAACGAACAGAAGAAGAAGAAAACATCTGCACATGCGCGGTACGGATCGGGTAGACCCGATTTGTACGGTCGGACTGTGCACATGCGCAGTAAGGATCGGGGAGTCCTGATCCGTAACTATCTTTCTATTTTTCGTTTTTGTCTACATTGTACTGAAATGCTTCATTATTGTAAACATTTGAAGATATACTTAGTATTCTTAACATCTTAACAGATACTCTGACCCGTAACTATCGTAAAACGCTTCGACCGGAAGTAGACACCTTTCGCGCATGCGGGATACCGATCGGGTTTCCGGTACAGATCGGGGCCGTTTATCAATGCCCAAGTACGCGAGTACGTACTCGCGTTCTCGGTGAGTACGTACCCGCCGAGAACGCACGGGAGTACGTACCTGCCGAGAACGCGACACGGACCCGTGGGATGTTTCTCAATTCTCAAGTCCGCGAGCGGGGGGACGATGTGCCGGGAGTCCGCTGTTGAGTTTTGGACGAAATGCATTCTGGGATATTTAGCTGTCCCAAGTCTACACCGATGCATGCTCGATAAAATGGGCGGATCGAGAACACATCCGGGACTTTTTCGCGTTCTCGGCGTGATGCGTGCTTCAATTGGAACAGTACTTGGTCTCCGACTGATGACGTTTCACGAGTACACGAGAACGCAAGTACGCACAAGTACGCATATTGATAAACGCCCCGGGTAGTGACAGCTCTGACCAGCATACGTAGCCTTAGCGCTATTCTCCTTCTCTACATCAACTCAAGTTCACAAGCACGAAACAATCTCATAGTGCCACCTACTGACATTCTTTGGGAACAGCAGTTCATTTTCATGAGGCAAATTTTAGGTGGGTTACACTAGCAGTTATAAGCCAAGGACCAAAAGGAAAACAGACCACTAAAAAATAATATAAAATCAAAACACTGGGCCACAGGCCCAGGACAGTGACAAAAACAGCTTCTTATGACACTGAGGTTTCATTGAAGTCTGAAGTTTAAAGGTCAAGGAAATGTCAAGGTTTGATGAAGGAAGATTGGGTTTATAAAGGTTAAGAAGAAAAATGTTTGAAAGGTTCCAATAAGTTCAGGATAAATCAGGTTTTCTTCCGGTTAACAAGAAGCTTCTACCACAACTCACATTTGTTGTTGTTGTTCCTTTAGTTGCCAGCAGGGCGTCAGCTTCAAGCAGGCCATCACTAGTAAAGAGTCTGAGAGGACTGAGTTGCCATTTACACACACAGTAGTTCTCTAGCATATCGAGACTGGTGATGCGCGAATCATGAATGAATCATTCAATACTCGAGAATCACTTTACTGACTCGTGAATCATGATTCACAAGCCCAACTGACTCACTGACTCATCCCTGTTGCTCTTAGCAAACTAATTTCATTAGTAGAAATATATCTAGCTGATAATTAAAATTGTGTGGAAAAAAACAACAGCCAGTTTCTTAACAAAAACTGCTCTGAACAGGAAGAAAAAACCCTGAGTAGACGCTCACATTAAGACAATAGCTCCTCGGTTCACAGTAGCATCGCTCTACTAACATGCTAACAGCACATTTTAGCTACTCACCCCCTCCGTTCCTGTGCTGAATCCAGTGTTGCAAACTCCTCAGTAAGGAAAATCGCTATTGGCTGTACTAAAAGTCGCTAGAAGTCGCCAAATGATGTCATCACCTAATTTGAATAATTGGTCATGCTAATGTAATTGTAACCTACGTTGTTGGAGAGAGAAATAACATTGTGCAACAGACATAAAGTGAGTAAAAAATACCCTAAATGCATTTAGAATTTATTTCACCCGCCGCTTTGGCACGGGCGAGGTGCCCAAGGCAGCACCTGCTGCTTGTTGAGAGTAGGAACGATACATGGTTTCACGTCAAAAAGTCGTCATAATTTAGTCTTCAATAACACAAGAAAAAGTCGCCAGATTTGTCACTAGTCGCTTTTTAGAAAAAAAGTCGCTAAGGGGGTCTGAAAACTCCCCATGTGATGTCTATGTTGTGTGTGTAAGGTCGGGGGCCGGGTTCATTTCACTGCAGAGCAACCTGCCACTGCATGTGGCGAATACAATTTGAACTTGAACTTGAATATGAACTTGACAAAGTCGCTAAGTTGGCAACACTGGCTGAATTGCAGGGTAAGCGAATCACTCAGGACTCACTCACCCCCTCCCTTCCTATGCTCAATCATAGCGCAAACAAATCACTCAGGACTCACTAACCCCCTCCTGTTCTGATTTACTGGTGGCCCCTACCACAGCATCCCTCCCATGGCTCCGCCCCTGTGAGGCCTGGGCTGGTGGAGGTTGATAATCAGGTGGCGGATGTTGAAGAAGCTTTCATCCTCTCCTCCAGTGTTGCCCACCTGTCCCTGGGCTGCCCCCTGCTGGTCCCCAGGCGCAGTGTCAGGCGAGATGGGTCTGTTCAGCTCTTGATTGGAGCATGCCGGGTGTGGGAATTAGCCCTTCCTGAGGTCCCATCTAGCAGAGTGGACCTCATTGTTGTTGCTATTGTTGTTGCAATAGTTATTTCTATTGTTACCGTTACGCCGTTACGTTACTAACAAGAAAATGTGGTGCGGTCGCGTTACTATTTTTCAACAAACAGATGATTAAAGCTGTGTTCAGCTTACCGCATCTTATATCAGCTGCACGGAGGTAGCTGTCTACGTAAGTAATCTGGGCGCTACAGCTTTAAGCAGCTCGCGCTGGCGCCTCAGCTGCTGGCGGCAGTCACTTTTTGCCCGACGATCACTTTTTGGCACATCACCTGGAGCTAAGGGGGAAAACAATCGCAGGAGTGCTGCTGTTTGACTGAGGAAGAATAAAGTAGTCGTGGTAAGCCAATCACACGACCACTTTAAGATGACAAAGCAACAAGGTGATATATACCAGCTTTTAAATTGTGTTGATAGGCCACGTAAAACCAGAGTCATGATAAACAATATATACACGTGTTTTTTCCTCAATAGTTTCGTCATGTTTGCTGTCTAAGGACAGCACTAGCAAGCACTCTCTACTTATGACCAAAAAATAAAAAAAACAAAACAAAAAACAGCCCATTCGTTTTGGTGGAAAAATGCACCATGTCAACCAATCAAAAACTCATATGGCAACATGATATCTGGTTGTTTAGGAAAAGGGGCTAGTTTTAGAAGTGACGGCGAGAGAGAGAGAAAGAAAGACAGCAGAAAAAGAGAGAGAGTGAGTTTTGAGGTGTGAGAGATTTGTGATGTTTGTAGTGTGCAGTTAATGTGTTGTCTTGTGTAGTTAATGTGTTGTGGATAGTTTTGTGTTGTGTGTCAGAACAATGAGGTGACTGCTGTCTCCAGGTAGAAAACAGGAGTGATGCACCTGCTGCTGTCAGACCTGCAGGTATCAGGCTGTGATGTTCTCCTTTATAGTGGACAGAAATTATTTTTTTGAAGTGGCAAAAATAATTTGTGTGGCATCTTATTTAATGTAGAACACCTGATTGTTATGTAAATAGTTTGAAAAGGTTATTAAAAAAAAGGGTAAAAGGTAAATGGCTGCAAATAACTTTGTTTGCAAAATTTGTGCATATGATTTTAAATTTGACAATTTATATTTGCATTTAAAGTTATGAAATATGATTCAATAAACATGTTTGTGGTTGTTACAGTAAAAAAAAAAAATACTTTTTTCTACTCGGATTTTATGTTTTTTATCTGATTTTAGATCAATTGTGTTAATACAGTATGTCAAAATGAAAACATAACTGTAAATTCAAACACGTGAGGTTGTGATGAAAACAATGATACCAAACAAGGCAAAGTAAATAGTTAAAGGTGAAATGTAGAGGTAAAATCAAAAGTAGTTAAAAATGGCCAATTATACCCTGGACCCCAGAGGGTTAAACATTTTTTTCAAAGTAACGCAATAGTTACTTTTCAAGTAATTAATTACTTTTAAAATCTTGTAACTCAGTTACTAACTCAGTTACTTCTTCAAAAAAGTAACTAGTAACTATAATTAATTACTTTATCAAAGTAACCATCCCAACACTGCTTACCTGTGATGCCAAAAGAAGCTGATGAATGAAGAAATGAAGATACGGCACATCACAAAGTTCTTTTATAAATGTTTGTGGTTACACCTCCCCTTTTGCGCAAATGTTTGTGTGTGTGTGTGTGTGTGTGGGCATGTGGTTGGGTGTGCTGCAGTGTGGTCTGCGTGCAGAGCAATGACTGTAGAAAACATGGACGACGCGACAGCACCCTAAAAATGAAGCCAAAATGTCTCTATCGCCCCCTGGTGTCTGGCTGCAGTATAGGGCTGCAGTATAGGTCATAAACCCTGCCTCCTCCATGCTAGCGGATGGGACTGGGGTCAGACTAAAATAAATTAATTCTCCTCAGATAATTTTTTTTCCAAAGATTCTTTCTTTTGTTATCAATAGTTCTCACCACGCTGATTTATGTCCAAGGGGTCTCCTTTCCCATAAGTTTGATTCTAATTCCTAACGCGGTGATGTTAAATTGGGGTGTAACTGTCACGTTTAGTTAACGGACTCAGGTGCAGACCAGAAATCCTTTTTTTTTTTGGACACAATTATATTCTGTTTTTAATTTGTAATATATGCATTTTAATGTATTAAATCTTACAATGCATGAAAAAGTTATTTTCTTCATATCATATGCTATGATGATTATAAAATACACAAGGAGACATAACTAGATGGTCACCAACTGGTTTTTCCATGCGTAATCTTTCTGTTTGGAGTAAATAACAATACTCTACCTAGTTAGTCTAGTTAGAGTAACCCAGAGCCTCCTTAGAATCGTCTTTACCTGCTGTTTTACTTGTTTGTGTAAAATAAAGACTATTAAAATGATAATTTAGTCCACTTAACTCCTGCATTTGAGTCTACCATCATTTATCAGCTAGATTGTTTACTTGTGCTTCAAGGCTGTAGATCTATATCAAATGTGCCGCTCACAAGTGACACTGACAAGGACAGCATTCCTCAGATGGTAGTGGAGAGGGCAGCACTGAAGGGCCAACAACATCCTCTTCCCATGTCCACTGGCATCATCCTTCACTCTGGGTAACATTTTAGGGCCCCATCCCTGGCCTCACTTCTGTATCATTAACTCTTCAAACAGTGATGTCACATCCCCACCACACACATGTAATAAGACAGCAAACTGATGGCCAGCTTTCATATTTCCACAGACTATTGTGGAAGAGTCAGGTCCCAGTGGTGCCCCCTTGGTCTGAATGGCTCTGTAAGGATCTGTAAGAGCAAAAGAATTCCATTTCAGAGGGAGAAAGTAATGTACTAGGCAATTTTGGCACCCTGTGAAGATAAAATGTTCTGATATTGTGGAATGTTGTCCTCTGTTTTGTCTGATATCTAGACACAGGTGAAAAGTGCTCTTCCAACACCAGCAAAAAGACCTCAAAACTGGTGACTACATTGTAAGAGAGTCTAAACATTGGGCAAGTCCCTTCTAAGTGCAGTGCACCGCAAACAGCTGTTAAGACCTGTTGGATCCACTTGGATCAATGGCAATATTACAGAACAATTGCAAGATCCATAGACAGCTTCTGACCTGACAAACATGCCCAATATGAGAGCCAGAAAGATTAGAAGACAAACTTATGCATTCTACTCCAACAGAAGCACATCAAGCCACACCAGGTGTGCCAAGCCACCCACAGGCAGGGGTGAGATTGTTAATTTCTACTACTACTTGACATCCTTGTTATAAGGAATGCTGATTGGAGTTACCCTGCACTGCACTGTGCAGTGATGCTGGACTAAGATGATCACAGATCACTGCATCGAGAGAATTTATAGTTTGAGCTCTTAAAATAGAAAAATTTATATTGTAGAACAATTAGTAAACATGTTCCATGTGAACTTAAGCCTGACTCCATTTATGCCAAAGCCATAACAGTGTACCTGTAAGTGTGTGTTTATTACAGGGTGAGGAATAGAACTGCTATTTCTTTACATCAGGTCTTTTTACTGGTGTTGGAAGAGCCCTTTTCACCTGGCTGGTAAGAGGGAGAGGGACTTTATTTTATTGTATTTATTTTTTTAATTTACAATTAGAAATGAAAAGATGTGTCTGCCCACAAGGTAGAAATGTCTAAAACTACAGCTCACACCCTGCAGTAACATACAGTACATCTGAGTTGTTGTAAATTGTCAGACTACTGTTAGAGTCATTTAAATCCCTCATACACAATTTGAAATGCGTCACCTCCAAAATTATGCAGAAGGTTATCACTTCCCAGAAGATTAAAACCAACCAAACCAGGTTAAAACCAATCAACCAACCAAACAAACAAAACAACCCCCAGAAAATGTTAGGTCAGTTTAACCCAGCCCCTGCTTTGTCCATATCTGACCAACCGCATTACCAAAATAACAAAATTTGGATCTTTTGTAACAAAGCATTTTCCCACACTTAGTCAGTCCCTCAGCTCTACACCGTACTGCTGATATTTAAGGGTGTAGTCTTCTTCCTGCTTACATTTACCGTATCTCTACCTTGTACCGCAAGTTCAGCAAGCTTAATAGATCTTAATTGGCCTTTCATGTGTACAGAGTTATATTTATAGCTTGTAGAGCATAGCTGCTGGGATTTTGCTGGGTGTTCCATTTACAAGAAACATTCTTTAACAGAAAAATAAAAACAAACAAAAAAAACAAAAAAAACAAAAAACACTCTTTAACAGTTTGAACCACAAACTCACCTACACTGTTTTTGAGTCTACAGGCAACAGACAATATACCACAGTCAGCTATACACTTACAGTATGTATTGGGGTTTTAAAGTGTGTTGCGTTATGTATTCTTAAGTTCTCTGTGTTTAGAAAGTGAACAATAAACTGTGCCCATCTGTCTGCAATAATATTAGCATTACTGGCACTGAGAAGCTGCGAGCTGTTAAAAGCAAAAGCAAAAAAAAAAAAAAAAGAAAAAGAAAAATCCTCATTCTGGTTCAATGCAGCACTTAAAGTGGTGTCATGCATCTAGTTGGTTGTAACCTACTGTTGGGAAAACCCCTGCTGTCATAATTTTCCGGTTTGGAGGACTCAAAAGCTGGCTTGAAGGAAAGCAAACACTAAAGATATTGATAACTGAAACGATTCAGAACACAACACGTTTTTTTTGGGGTGGGGGGGGAGTATAGACTGAGAAGTCTTTAAATATACAGGAATGTTGATGAGGAAACTGCATGGAGGTGTGCAATGCAACTCTTAGCCTGGGAATAACTGAGAAACACAAGTGAGAGTGTGACTTACTCACCAGTGCCCAAAAGCATGCAAACACCCTCAACTTAGAGTGCAGACCAGAAATCCTTGTAGAGAAGACAGTTTATTGATACAGACAACACCAGGTGATACTATATACACACACAACGTGCTGAGGGGGGAGGAGGGTCCTGGGCTCCAGGGTCCGTGAGGGAAAGGAAGGGGATCAGACGCGCTCCAAAGAATCACTCTCCTCTCTCCACAACTGGGTTACACAAATCCACACACTCGTCCACGAGATGACAGGCAGGCAGGGAAAGGTCCGGGAAAGATCTGTACACAGAAACTTTAGAGGCTGTTACGCCCCACTTAAAAACGAAGTGTTGACTGGGGTGGGGGGGTAACACAAAGTGAAAAAGAAAACAAACTACTGGAAAATAGATGTCATTAAACATAATTTATTGCACAAAACTACCAAAGTAAAAATGAACACAGGAAAGCTCTTTTCTTCAGGGTCTCCAAGGCCAAAACAACAAACAAAACACCCCCTTTAACTAAAAATCAAACCAAGAACTCTCTAGCCACAAACAACATACAATGGCTGAGCTCCCTGTCTAGCCAAAAACAGGAGAAAATGATTGAAACAAAAATGGCAGAGAACCCCTACCTGCTTCCACTGTGATGAACCAATTAACACGGTAAAGGAACACCTTTGCTCACAATAGAAGAAAGAAAACCAAAGTTACACAGTTTAAGCGCGCGCGCGCTCTCTGGTAAAATGGGGGAAGTGGAAGGGGCGTGGCAGTTTGGGATGGCAGACTATATGCCGTGGCTGACGAGCTGCAACACACCTCAGCTGTGGCTCATGAGGCAGACCTGTAACACCGGAAAAGGAGAAAAAAAACTCTCTCACAGAGGGAGAGCCACTAGAGGTCAGCGACTGTAACAGAGGCGAACAGACGGAAACAACTCACAGATTCTGATTCACAAACTACTGAGCGACTGACGTTGATAGCTCAACGATCCAGCGACGAGTAGCACAGTGCTGCCATCTTAAGTAGGGCTCGCGATAACACAGATCGGCAGCAGGTGTGGAGATGGCAGGTGCGTGGGCCAGGGGCGGGAGCCCATAATGAGCACCACCCCGGCAGGAGAGAGAGAGAGAGAGAAAGAGCAAAAACAACAAAAACACATGTTGCCTAATACGGGATCAGCTGGTGAGGCACAGGGACCATGACAGTAAGTCATCATAGCAGCTTTGGCAGCTGCAGTCACGGAGAAACTTGCGTATAACAATTAGACTAATTTCTAGGTCAGAGGTAAAAGACATATTGCTTGCAACTTGCATGCGCGCCTGCTCAGCAAGGTACTCAGGATGTTTTAGAGACAAGTTTGAAGAGAACATAACGACAGGAAATACCTGGAGTGTGAGACGGTGGAGACGGTTTGTTAAGTGTTATAGAAGTCAAGAGAGTCAATAAAGGAAATGTACCTAACTGTCACTAACTGTGACTGATGCATGTTATGATATCTGCTTACGCATGAAGAGGCTGAACTTTGTTATACAACACAGTGTGATGTGTGCTTCCTAGTTGAGATCCCTGCAGTGAGTGACGCTGTAGACATCTCCCGTGTATGTGTAATCAATAAATCATTGTATTGACTGGACTTCTCTGGCGCATTGGTTTTTTGTTTTCAACCCCACATCAAAGAATCGGGACAACAGTAACACCTTTTTTTTTTTTTTAAGCTTGTACTTCAGTAACTCCTCATTAATCTGTAACTATGGATTAAACTGTAGAACTGAAAAAATGTAAGAGAAAAACTTCAGATCCTGAGTGTGTGGGCCAGAGAAGTATCGGCTTTATTTCAGACTTGAGAAAAACTTTATATTTCAGTTTGTGATGATTCTGTTCTTTGTGATTACAGGAGCTGCCCTCAGATTCAGACCTCAGCACCACCCAGTGACAGCAGACAGATCATCCAACATGTTAACTGCAAAGTTAACTGATGGAAACAGCACAAAGGTTAAAGTACCACATGTGCTGTCAGTGAAAGCTGCAGCTGTTTTATTGATAAAGTTAAAGACAAAAAGTCAAAAGGATTAATCTCCCATGTAACTGTGTCACTATATATCAGCATTAACAGGACCTCAGTTTGGTGTTTCAGAGAGCTGCAGATCTCAGACCTGCACAGCTTCCATTTTAAACACTTGATGTACTCAGCTGCATGAAGAGCACGTTTGAGTTTCTCTGACACAATTAAATAAAACCTGATGAAGGTCAAAGGTCGTCACTTGTATGTTTAACTATAAACTTGTGATCTGGATTCTTTCACAGTTTTTTGCAGATGGTGTGTTATTTACCATAAAGCAATTCAGAGTTATTCATACCAGAGTAACCAGCGAGGATAATATATTTTTAAATATATAACTTTCTACAGGACCGAATATGATATTTTTATGTAAAAGTCCGGAGCCTCTGGGGAGTATCCGAGTATTTATAACATTACACAAACCAAAGGTCTCCATCACAGTGTTCATTAAATGCTGGGTGTATCCATCTTCTGGGGTGGACCTACAGAGGAGTGCTGAAGATTTCACTGTGAGGGAGTTGCTGGTGAAGATCATGAGTCCTGCTTGATCAATGCCATGAGCTTCGGTCTTCCTGGTGTTTCTTAAATGAAGCCTCTCTCAGTGGGTCAACAGAACTTCTGGCACAGGACAGCTGTGATGAAAGAACTGAAAGAAGTTTCTCCAAACCTCTGGACCCAGGAAACCCAGCTTAGTCCTCATGGTGTCCCTCACTAGTTTCTCCTCAGGGTGAATGTAGCTGTTGATATTATATGAACTATTATTAAATGAAAAAAACAAATTACACTACACTACTGAAACCTTCTGCTACTGTTTTTAAAGTTTCCATGTTACCAGGATGTAGAGGGCTCTGAAGATTTAAACAGTTTTAGATCCATTACACTCACAGTCTTAAATGTTAAAATCTCAAAGGACAGCATTACATTTTTGATATTAACAGTAACTCTGGGCCTCTGTGGAGTGTGTAGCTGATCTTATCGCTGTCTAAAAACATATAACAAAACCTAAGGAGTCCTGAATCATTCAATAATACAGACTATTAGAGTAACAGGTGTGTAGCATCGCTAACTAGCTAGCAACAAGCCCCCAACACATTGCGTATGCTAGCAGCTAATCTAGCAAACGAATTAACAACAGAGTGATTTTAGATGTTGTAGAACTATAAGATGATAACCTGTTTGTCTTTTTCATAACAGTGATGTGGTTGTATTTACCTTAATCTAACGAGTCGTCAGTCGCGGTAAACCCATCAGCAAAAAAATGGAGCAGCTGGGCTACGTAAAAAGTTGTGGTCATGTCCAGCGGGTGTGTGGGCGGGAGCGTGACGCAGTCGCTCCACCTCAAGCCACTACTGCGCAGAATCTGGCTCCAAAGATGCAAGATGGCAGCCTCCACAAGCCGGATATTTTGGCTTCATTTTTGCACAATGGGAGGAGGTCCTGTCGCGTCGTCCAT
Organism: Oreochromis aureus; assembly: GCF_013358895.1. Classification (NCBI taxonomy): domain Eukaryota; kingdom Metazoa; phylum Chordata; class Actinopteri; order Cichliformes; family Cichlidae; genus Oreochromis; species Oreochromis aureus. The sequence goes on along the minus strand of NC_052944.1, from coordinate 13,763,649 downwards.
GTTTTCTACAGTCATTGGTGCGGAGACACTAGCACTTAGTTTTCTCAGGTTTTCACAGATATTTGCCTGTTTCACATGAAAATGCCAAGATGAAAATTTGACATTTAGTGCTGCCAGTGCCTCTGGGTGTGAGGAACTAAACTAAAGCATTCTCTATTTTAAGTAGATCTGTTATCAGTACTATAGTAGTTTAATAATCATTAATCACAGCTTGGACAACATTAAATTATCATGATGTCAAGTTAAGCAGAGTCATCAATAAAATACAATATTGTATCTCCCACTTCTAAATGTACATAAGAGATAACTTAAAGAAAGGCAGTTGGTTAACATAAATTGACCCTTTTTGCAGACAGTCTGCCTACCATATTTCAGGGCTACATATGCAGAAATGGTAAATAAGTGTACATATTAGAGATGGACCGATCCGATACTCAGTATCGGTATCGGTCCGATACTGACGTAAATTACTGGATCGGATATTGGAGAGAAATTTAAAAATTTTATCCGATCCAGTAAATATCACAAAAGCACCTCAAAAACTCGCTAACATGGTATAACCCAGGTCATGACCTTAGCACGTCAGCGCAGTATGCGTCACGTGATCGAGCGGTTATTGTGTGGGAGAGCTGAGAGCCATCATGTCAGCAGTGTGGACTTATTTCAAACTAAAAGACGAAAAAAGCAAGACTGCCAAATGCAACTTATGTGATGCAAGTGTTTCCCGAGGTGGTAGCAGTTTGGGGAATTTTAACACCACAAACATGATTAAACACTTACAGAAACACCACGCAAAGGAGTACGCGGAATTTAGCCTGGCCTCCAAAGCTAAGCAGAAAAGTGTACCGTATCAACAAACGCTTTTGGAAAATATTCAGAGACGTGAGAAATTCCCTCCGGAAAGCGATAGAGCGAAGCTGATAAAAAAGCTGATGAGAAAATAGTTGAATTTGTTGTGCTTGATGACCAGCCCCTTTCCGTTGTGGAAAATGATGGTTTTCGACGCTTAATTGAGCATTTAGAGCCTCGCTACATGCTGCCAAACCGGCATTTCATCTCGGAGGAAGCTATCCCAGGCAAGTACAAACAGGTGCGCAACTTCATCTCCGAAAGTTTGGAAATAATTCCCACGTTAAGCATGACAACTGATATCTGGAGCTCGGACGTTTGTCCGTTGTCCCTGCTAAGCCTGACTGTACACTGGATAGACTCGAGTTTTACAATACAAAAAGCAGTGTTGCAGGCCAAAGAGTTTCGTGGTTCACACACAGGAGAGTCCATCGCTGCAGCTATGGAGGAAATGTTAAATGCGTGGAAAATTCCGAAGAATAAAGTCCACGTTGTTTTGCGAGACAATGCCAGCAATATAAAAAAGGCAATGGACCGGCTAGGTGTTGCAAGTTTGGGATGCTTCGCGCACACTTTGCAACTTGTGGTGAATGAGGGACTGCTAGCACAACGTGGTGTATGTGATGCTGTGACAGTGGGCAGAAAAATAGTGGGTCACTTCAAACACTCACCACAGGCATATTCGCGTTTGGAGGACATTCAAATGGAGCTGAACATGTCACCCAAACGTCTGTTACAAGATGTGCGAACAAGATGGAATAGCACATATTATATGATCAAGACCCTCACCGAACAGAAGCGAGCCTTGTGTGCATATTCTGCAGAGTATGATCTGCCTGCCACACTCAGTGCACAGCAGTGGGGGTTACTGGAAAAGGTCCTTACAGCTCTAGCTCCCTTTGAGGAGTTAACAAAGGAGGTAAGCGCATCATCCTCATATTGTCTGCGTCCTTAAGTGCGTGCTCTCCCGAGAAAATGAGGCCGACGATGGAATAAAGATGATGAAAGGCACTCTTCTCGAAGCGGTTAACAGACGCTTCAGAGACGTGGAATCCGAGCCACTATACACAGTTGCAACACTGCTGGATCCAAGATATAAAGACAGGTATGTAAGGCTTCACTCATGTTATTTTAACAGATCAACTTGTTGTGTGTGTGTGTGTGTGTGTGTGTGTGTGTGTGTGTAAGCATTAGAGAGAGTGTGTCAGAAAATGGTGAGGACATTCTAGATTAGTTGTGATAGACTTGTCATTCAGTCAGGACACCACCATTGCACATTATAACATGCATTGTCTGATTCAGAGTAGTACAGCAAAGTATGCTGAAGTCTTTATAATGTGCATGGAATAAATAGCAAGAATGAGGAATGATAGTTTAATCACACTGCTGAATGATACTAATGATAAATTGTTTAATATTAAAGTTTGGACTTTTTTTCATTTCAGGTACTTCACGAGTGCAGAAACCTCAAAACAAGCTAAAGATGCTTTGATGGCAGAGGTGAGGAAGATGGAGTTTTTGAGGACTACATTAAACTCCTCAGAGCCAGCAGAGGGGACATCAACGGTCTTGGAGCCAGCAAAGAAGACTCCACGGGTGGAATCTTCCAGCCAAAGCAGACTTGAAAGTGTTTTTGATGAAATCCTGAAGGAAAACACTCAAGATCCTGTTCCTCAGTTAGCCACGACAAGTGCACGCATTGAAGTGTAAACTTACCTTGGTGAGCCAACCATTCAACGCTCAGATAATCCACTGCTGTACTCAGTAGCGGTTTTAGATACGGGCGACACGGGCGGTTGCCCGGGGCGGCATCGTGATGGGGGGCGGCATCACGGGCATCGGCAAAAAAAAAAAAAAAAATGCTCAGTACTCATGCTGCCCGACGGCAGCCAGCGCATATTGGGAATGTCATAGGCACCGATCGGTTTTCTATCGCCCATTTGCTGGGAGTAAGGCGCCCTCCGTTTGCAGGTGCGCCTGCTGCTTGCGGCACAGGGAGGAGAGGCGGGCGGCGGGGATTCTCTGGCTGGCTGGAGCAGCATCTAATAACCAACCCGCAAAATAAAACAAAATAAAAACAAAACAACAAACACGAAAACACCAGACATTATGATACAGACTTATAATTTGCACCGATGTTTTTTCGAAATTCTATACACGAAAACTGAGCGCGAGAGCCCTCGGTGCGCCTGCGCGCTGCTGAAGTCAAAGTAAACTTTATTGTCATCTCCGCTACATACAGTCCAGTATATAGAGAGACGAAACGACGAGGCTCCAGTTACAGCAGTGCAAATAAACGAACAATAAATATAGTAGAGTAAGAAAATAAATATACACTTTAGGACTCGGGGTAAAGGGATCAATAACAATTTAAAATTTATAATTTACAGTTTGATGATTTAAAGTCTCACACATAACCCGTCGAAAGGGGAGGGAGGGAGACCTGCTGCTTCCAAAGAGAGCACATTTCATTCATAATGTTGTAAATCCAAGCCCATTATGTATTCATGATTTGAATCCTGGGTTGTGTGAAATCCCAGAAATAAACCCTAGACAAAGTGAATCTGTGAACTAAGGTGTAGGTCTATTAGGTTATGTTGTGCTGATCCTCTGGTTGGGGGATGGGTGTCATACTGGAGTGCAAAATTAAAACCAATGGAAGATGGACAAGAAAAGTTCAAAGCCATCAGGTTCTCAGTTTAGAAAAAAGAGAAAAGAAGAAGAGAAGAAACAAACAAATGATACAGGTAAGCAGATGTGTCATTGGATAATGGCAGGTCATCCTGAAACAATCAGAATCAGAATACTTTATTAATCCCTAAGGAAATAATGTGGGTTACAGTTGCCCCAAGAAGAAATGGTAAAAATAGTAACAGTAACAGACTAAACTCCAAACAATACATTATGTTACAGATTTTAATATTAATAAGTCATTGTCAGTTGCTGATTTGTCCTGTTCTCATTGTATGACGAATTATGATGGCTGTTTGGTAGCCGTTTGCATACTATGCATACTCTCTCTCTCTCTCTTCATATGTGTGTGTGGACAACAGTTTTATGTTAATGTACAATCCTTACAGAGGGAGTGTTCGCCCAGGGCGCCAAACAGGCTAGGACCACCACTGGCTGTACTGGCAAGTAAACAAACTTAGATTTCCCACTCTGGTTTCTACAGCAGCTAAATTTCTCTGTGCACCTACCACAAGTATTGAGAGCGAGAGACTCTTCAGTACAGCCTCCATTATCATTAATGAAAGGAGAAGCAGGCTGACAGCTGAGAAGGTTGAAATGTTGATCTTTCTGAAGAAGAACCTACCTCTCATGTTAAAGTGAAAACAAAAAAAGTTACAAATGCATTATTACAAGAATGTTGTTTGGTGTGTGTGTGGGTGTTGATGGGTTTTTTTTAGGTTTTGGAGAGCAATTGCTTTGTCTGCTCTGCAAAAATTGCACCTTTTTTCAGTACCAAAGGGGTTTTCAAATTTGCATAAAGTTGCACTTTTATTTACTTGAATTTTACTTTAAATACTTAGATTTAAAGTTCTGCATAATGTTGCACTTTTATTTTGATGAATGTTACTTTAAATACTTCGAGATTTAAAGTTCTGCATAAAGTTGCACTTTTATTTACTTGAATGTTACTTTAAATACTTCGAGATGTAAAGTTCTGCATAATGTTGCACTTTTATTTTGATGAATGTTACTTTAAATACTTCGAGATGTAAAGTTCTGCATAATGTTGCACTTTTATTTACTTGAATTTTACTTTAAATACTTCAACATTTAAAGTTCTGCATAATTTTGCGCACTTTCAGGATGGATATTTTGATAGTGGTGACAGCTAAACAGTGCTAAAGTTTAAATAAAGAGATGCATTGTTGAAGTGAGCAATATTTTGGGTGCAGTCTTTTTTTCTTGCATGCAAGTATAAGAGAATAGCTTTAGTGTTTTGTCTTTTTAAATTTGACTTTGAGCTTATACAAAAACAGTTTAAAAAATGAATATATCGGATTGATATCGGTATCGGCAGATATCCAAATTTATGATATCGGTATCGGTATCGGACATAAAAAAGTGGTATCGTGCCATCTCTAGTACATATCAAAACATAAAAGTCTTCTGGTTGTGTAAGGTTTTAAAATGAGGTAAATCAAAGACCTCATACCAACTATTAAGCACAATGGTGGATGGATGATGATTGATAGAGCTGACTATGAATTCCTCAGTACTCTAAAGTATCCTAGAAGTCACCTACCTGATAGCTAAAGCTTAGCTCAAATTGGGTCATGCAACAGGACACTGATGCAAAGCACACCAGCAAATCTATGACAGAATGGAAAAAGAAAATCAAGGTGTTTCTATTGCTTAGAAGTTTAGATCTTGACCTGATTTCGATGCTGTGGTGGGACTTCAAGACCCCTATGAAAAGACCATCAAGGGAACACCATGTTCGAATGTGGATGTCGATGGTGGAAGCAAAAACTCGGGTGTGGGAAGAGTTCGGAGAGGCCATGGAAAAAGACTTTCGGACTGCCTCGAAGAGATTCTGACAAACCGTCAGGCGACTCAGGAGGAGAAAGTGGTGTTCTACCTGCACTGTGTGTAGTGTGGGTGGAGTGCTGCTGACTTCGACTGAGAAAATTGTCTGGCGGTGGAAGGAATATTTCGAGGATCTCCTCAATCCCACTGGCATGTCTTCAGTGGTGGAAGCAGAGTCTGGGGACGAAGGGGATGACCTGCCAATCTCTGGGGGTGAGGTCACTGAGGCAGTTAAACAACTCCTTGGTGGCAGAGCCCCTGGGGTGGACGAGGTCCGCCCCGAGTTCCAGAAGGCTCTGGACGTTGTAGGGCTGTCTTGGTTGACACGTCTCTGCAATGTTGCGTGGAGATCAGGGGCAGTACCCCTGGACTGGCAGACTGGGGTGGTGGTCCCCATCTTTAAGAAAGGGGACCGGAGGGTGTGTTCCAACTACAGGGGAATCACACTCCTCAGCCTCCCTGGGAAAGTCTATGCCAGGGTGCTGGAGAGGAGAGTCCGTCCGTTAGTCCAACCTTGGATACAGGAGGAACAATGTGGTTTTTGTCCTGGTCGTGGAACACTGGACCAGCTCTTTATCCTCTCGAGGATACTCGAGGGCGCATGGGAGTTTGCCCAACCAGACTACATGTGTTTTGTGGACTTGGAGAAGGCAGTCGACCGTGTCCCTCGGGGGGTCCTTTGATGAGTGCTCCGGGAGTATGGGGTGTCTGGGCCATTGCTATAGGCCATTCAGTCCTTATACAACCGTTGCAAGAGCTTGGTCCACATTGCATTTTATGTGGAGTGAATAAATAAAAGTATATTTACTGTGGCCCCTAAAGACAAAACACATACAAACTCCGAAGCACGTATAAACCCCGAAGCACGTACAAACTCCAAAACACGTAAAAACTCCAAAGCTCGTACAAAAGACAACAGAAGTGCTCCAGAATGCTAGGCGCAGTGTTGAGCTTTTGTTACCTAGTGGCTAAGAAGTACCAACAACCGGATTTGGTGTGTGGTAGTAACAGGTAAATGAACATTTTCTTTTTAAATTATTTGAACATATATGAGTGCTTGTGTATAAATACACAAACAATAATAATAATAATAATAATGATGGATTGGATTTCATATAGCGCTTTTCGAGGCACCCAAAGCGCTTTACAATGCCACTATTCATTCACTCTCACATTCACACACTGGTGGAGGCAAGCTACTGTTGTAGCCACAGCTGCCCTGGGGCAGACTGACAGAAGCAAGGCTGCCATATCGCGCCATCGGCCCCTCATACACATATGTTTTCAATTGTGTAATTTAAGTGATCTAGGTAGCTCTGTTTTGGAAGTTCAGTTAACGCTAGAAATGTGCTTTGGAGTTTGTACGTGCTTTGTCTCTAGGGGCCACCGCATATATTTATATATAAACATATATAAATAAAACCACTTTTTTTATATTAGTAATTCCTGTTGTGCATAATTTTATATTATTGATATATTATTAATAATAAATTAATTAAAGCAACAAAACAACCTGAAGAGGCGGTTGGGAGCCGAAAGAGCCGTTTATTCTTCTTAGTGAGCCGAGCCGAAAGAGCTGGTTCTCTAAAAAGATCCGGGAATCCCATCACTACTAAGAATCACCCTGAAGGTCATTAATAATAAACAACTGAAGGGACCAAAAAACATGATCTGACTACTGAGAGTGAGGTGTATGGAAGGAGTCAGTACAGGAAACTAGTAAAGATGTAAGATGCAGCATGATGCTTATGAAAGTACATTATGGACAAACATTGAAAGCGTTTCTCCAGTTACCATCATGCACCAGTAATCAGGCTTTCTTAACAAGAGTGTCTGTGCCAGTGACACGCAAAGTGGTTAACCCAATTCAATGCAAAAATATGAATGCTGCAGCACCATACAAATAAATGAAAAAAAAAAAAAAATCAAACATCGCAATACTACTACTAACAACAATAATAATAGTTATTGTTATTGTATTAAATTATAAATACCACCATCAATTATAAACAGCAGAAACTTTCTGGTGAAGGCATACTTGCATTTCACAAGAATGTGACCAGGTAATTAATCTATCATTATGTTGCTGAGGAAAAGAAACAATAGTAGTAGTAGGTAAATGTCTTTAATGTGTGGCAGTTTGCAGTTTATATGTTTGTTTCCAATTTATATTTAATTAATGGCAGAAAAACTACTGGAAATGTATTCTTAAAAGTTGTCATCAGCACATATAAGCATGTGCACAATGGTAGCCAATAGTGAAATCTTTTTTTTTATATCAGACAGTAAAGAAGAAGGAAAGCTCTAAATAAAAGTTAAACTGAAGTTAAGCAAAGCTGTACTATATAAAATGGAAACTAACCACAGATACAACAGATTGTTAAGGAAAAAGGAAATGACTGGCATGGAAGTTACAATTCAGCTCGGTGTTCCTCAATGCATTTAATCCGTTTGTTCAGCTCTCCCAGTTCCTTTTCAGTTTCCTCCATTTTCTCACCCAAGATCTTATTCTTCCTGTCAATTTCAGCCTTATTCACCGCCACTAAATTCTTATAGCTCTCCATAAGTGTGACTTCTTCATAAAAACCATCAGGTGAATCTTTCACAGATCTCTTCATCAGTTCGATCAACGGATCCATAAGCTTCAAGTATTCACTCAACAGTTCGGAATTGAAGTTCACCTCTTCCTCACGCTGAGCCTGATGGAAATTTAACAGTTTCATATTACAGGAAGGCAGTTTACTATGTTGTAACGTTATATTTGGTCATATATATCCATGAGTTTCTTATTGCAGTTCTCTGAACATGTACTGACCTTCAGTTTGTCCAGATGTTGTTTCATGTTCTGATAGTTTTCTTTGAATTGTTTCTGAAATCAATCATATACAAGTGGTTACACTCAAGCATATATATATACAAGTGGTGTCCCAAATTCCAAAATATTGAGGATGAGAACAAAACAACAATGGTCCAGAAGAGTTTGGTCAAATGATTTTATTGAACACATGAATACTGCAACACAATTAGCATAGATCTCCGCCCAAAAATACACTTCAGAATGCTTTTAGTATATCAGGGTTCTGCCCCCTCATGCGTCAATTACAATTAATGCTTCACTAAACAACCTAAAAACAGACAGAGAAGTTCATCTTTTCACCCTCCAGATGATCCCTGAGGACTTACAATTTTCTTGATTCCTCTTCTGTAACTTGTTGCTAAGCAAGCTCTAATGCAGTTAGAAGCTAAATGAATTTTAACTATCTTCTATAATCCTTTGTGTTTGTAAGCGTGTAGGCTTTACCTTCCTGTTACTCCAAGTCACTTACACAATATATCGTCCGGACATCGCGCCGAACGAATAATACAAGTTTTAATATAATGCTGGTGGCTTTACTACGTCTTTTAATGCAATGTTAATGCTGTGAACTATATGTAGCAGTAAAATATTTTCTTTATTCCCACAGTAGTTACACTAAAAAAATATTACAACAGCAACTTTGTTTGTGGTGACTCGCAAAATTACTGAAGGTTAAGAAAAAACAATTTACCAATCGGTCCTTGTCTATCAGAGCACCTGAAAGGGAAACCAGAGACAGCAGGGTGAACATGAGGAACAAGCCTTTGGTGGTGCTGCAAACAGTCACTGCCGCCATCACTCTTCTGAGTAACTCTGTCTCTAAGTCAAAGTCGTACAGTGTTAAGAATTGAAGGTTTACAAACTACAGATGAACATCTTCATTATCCAGTGGAGTTACAATTTTAAATTTGAAAAAGTTCAACTTTAAAGATTTACAAGGAATCACGATTGAAAAACTCAAATTACAACTCAATCTAAAACGTTTAATATGTTTATAAGAAAATGTGAAGTCTGTGTAAACCATGTTATAGTGAGTTACTTACCTATGATATCAAAAGAAGCTGATGAATGAAGAAACAAAGATATGGCTCATCACAAAGTTCTTTTATACATGCTTGTGGTGACACCTCCCATTTTGCGCAAGTGTGTGTGTGTGTGTGTGTGTGTGTGTGTGTGTGGGCATGTGGTTGGGTGTGCTGCAGTGTGGTCTGCGTGCAGAGGCATTAACAGTTAGCTTCCTCAGACTTTCAGTTTTGTGTCACAGATATTTGCCTATTTCACATGAAAATGCCAAGATGACAACCAGAGGAAAAAAGTGCACAAAACATACTACAAATAAACGTACTGTTTAAATATATCAGATGTGCACAAACAATTCTGTTCACCTTTTACATAATATGTATATAGAGTTTGGATGACCGCTGGAAATGATGCTTAAAAGAAAAATTAAGTTGTTGAATGTATATTGCATGAGATGCAAAAAATTTCAGAAACCCTTTTCTGTTTATATATTGTTAGGGTTGAAAATCTTTGATTTCTCCTACTAAAATAAGCGGTTAGAATCATTTTCATACACATTGCAAATGTGCTCATATGAGTTGGACTTCAGTTTTTTGAAGGTCAAAAAACTGAAACGGTGTGACTGTCCGGACTGATATATTGTAGTAATGACTAGAGTGCAGAGGGGTAATTGCAAACACACTTACACACATAGATAATGGTTAGAATAAGTCTCTGGGTCAGAGAGTCCCGAACATGATATTCTAAACCAACTTTGAATCACTAGAAGAACAATGGATAATAACATTAGATTATCAAGGCTAGGTAGACAGGTATTTTCCTTTTCTGTCTCTCTATAATGTTGTACAGCCCACTTGAGAGTCATCCTTTTTGTGAAGCATGCTGCTGGTTCACATAGAGGTCCACAGCGCTGTGTAAACTTGTAATTTCAACTGCCAAAGTAAATTAAATCTTTGTAAATGACAGACCTGTCTCCTGAGATTCCTTCCGAAAAAAATCTGAACACGACAATATATACATATATATATAAAAAACTGTCTATACTTTAAGATTCGTGTTCTTCTAATGCAGAGGAGGTGGGAGAGCCATTGCAGGGGGGCACGGTATGAATTAAAAAAAAGAGAAAAGAATGCTTGGACAATGCTAGCATAATGGACAGGTTTTTGACAGGGCTCCCACACAAATGCAAAGCAGAAGATGAAACATCGCCAAATATGTTTCCAAACAAACTTCCTTCCAAGCCAAAGACTTGAAAATATGATGAAGCATGTCTTGCCGTTGGCTTCACCTGCACAAGTGCCAAGGTAGATATTCCCGACACAATTTGTTTCCCCTGCGTCATGAGCACACACTGGGCTGTCCAAATCATGGACAAACAGTATCCCACAGTTGTTTATGGTTTTGAACCCATTTTGTACAGAGAAGCATTTTTTGAAAAATGTATTGATAGCTGATAAGTTGAATATCATTACACAGAAAAAAAAAACAACTACACGTAAAATTATTACACCATGACACGTCTGCCTTTCTAAATGCAGGGACAGTAAAAGCGTGTAAAAACTGCAGATAGATTAACAGTAACAGTATTGTGTCTATATCCGCCATTGTAGAAATTCATCTCATGTAAACAATAATGTGGTGCACAACGTTAAGTGAAAAAAAGCACATACCTTTGATGTTGGGTGACGAACTCCGTATTCCTCGTCCACACGTAAACATAAATACAGAGTTTTCGAAAATCTCCAACCTGGCAGGAGATTTTAAAAGTCTCTGTTTTCGGTGATTCGAAACGCCATTTACGTGTGGACGAAAGGCCCAAATGCATAGAAACAGCTGCGTTTTCAAAAATACCTGTGTAGGACATAGTGTAAAAGAGTTAATAGTTTATTTTATTGCTACCTGTAATTTATTGCAGTTTACTTTTCTAAAGGTTTAAATAACTGTGAAATAACTGCAATGGAGTTTGAAAACAAAATATGGGTGTGTGTGGTTGGAGGATGTGCTTGTGCCAGTAGGAGGAAAGCTTTTCTTGTAAAAGAAAGGGGGGGCTACCAAAAAAAGTTTGGGAACCACTGTTCTAATGTTTCCGAGAACACATTTTTGGTAAAAAGACAAGGACTTCAGTGAGATGGAGATCGCCTTACACACTTCTCCATTAGGCGCCGGAAGGTGCTTGGGATAGTTTGTGACACCCTGTGGCATTCTATTAAATTCAAAGAAGCCAAGGGGACACACGAAGGCTGTCTTAGGCTTGTCATCCTTGGCTACCTCTATCTGATAGTAACTGGACTTAAGGTCCATGACCGAAAACAATTTAGCTTCACTGACAGCTGTAAATGTCTCCTCAATATTCGGCAGGGCATATGCATCTCGGATAGTTCTTTAATTTAATTTACAGTAATCTATGCATAGCCTTTTTGAGCCATTCTTTTTCCTTACCAAACAACAATTGGTGAGGCAAAAAGGCTTTGTGACTCTCGAATGATACCTGCATCAAGTAGTTCTCTTAGATGTTGTTTTACAGCCTCCCTGTCACTTGGTTGTATGGGTCTTGGCCACTCTTTGAAGTGCTTTTCATTGTTCAATTTGATTTGGTGTTTTACAGCTGTGGTGTGGCCATGTGATATGTCATCGAGAACAAAAATTTCGGGGATGGATCTCAGCTTTTCCAGAATACGGTCTGGGATGGGAGAATCATCAAGATTGAATGTATGGTTGTCGTTGTTTGGTTCATTTGGACTTGTAAGATTCAGAGTTTGACTCGATTCTAGTGGGGAAACATGTTGGGCCGCACAAGCTTGAGCAACTGTTGGGAACTGGATTCCCTCCCCGGTCCTTTGATTCTGACCTGGTACAAGAAAAACAACTCAAGACAGAATGCTTATTCCATCAATTCTTTATTCACCATGTACGCGAGAGATGTGCATAGCGCGAAAGCCATCTGCAGATCAGAAGGGGAGTCCCTGGATCTGTTACATTTATACTGCTTTCAGCTACACAGAAGCCTGCCCTTACAAGAAGGCCTGACCTTAAGATGACACTCTCATACTCTAATGCAGCAAAATAATGTTGTTAATCTATATAATGCAGCAAGCTAATACTATCAAGCTATATAAGAATTCCACAAAACAATGCTGCTTTGACTGCAACGTAACAGCATGGTCACTAACATTGTGTACAATGACAGGTACTCGCTGGCATTAAAAAGAATGTGTAATAAAGCCAACTCGAGAAGCAATCCACCAGGTAACCTTTATTGCTCATGCGACTCAAGGACAAAACTTGTCTTCCGGTTGTTCTTTCTTAATCTCACATTTCCCGTTAGACATTGTTTGTGTCTTGGGATTGTCACTGCCTCTTTACTATGCAATGTGATAGGACAGGAATGAGTATCATTCCTTTGTGCATGGGCAACATCTTGAAGGATCATTGCAAACTGCTTAGAGTGTAGCTTATGAATGAACTTGGGGCCATCTTGATTTAGCAACTACAGATGGCACGATACCACTTTTATATGTCCGATACCGATATCATAAAATTTGGATATTTGCCGATACCAATATGAATCAGATTTGGTCTTTTTTTATAATCAATAAAGCTGTTTTTTTTTAACTGTCTTGCTGTATTTTGTATATGTTCATACTAAAATGTAAAAAAACCGAAACACTAAAGCTATTCTATTAGACTTGTATGGAAAAAATACACTGCACCCAAAATATTTTGCAGTTCAGCAATACTGATCTTTTTATTTAAACTTTTAGCAGAACTTCTAAGTATTTAAAGTAATAATCAAAAAGTAATTTAAAATGCAATTTTATGCAGATTTCAAAAACTCTTTGGTTCTGAAAAAAATAATGTTTATATTCAACAACTTACAAAAAAAATGCTTTTTTTTATACTTAAAGCATAACATAAATAGCCATCCAGAGTGGAAAGCAGTGGAAATCAATGCAAACACGGCTTTTCTCAATACTTATCTTTTATCAAGATAGATGTCAGTGTAAGCTGTTTCTATCACATTTAACCTGAGACTGAGCTTTGTGCAATTTGCGTGTAATGAAAAAAAGTGTTTTTTATAGCTTTTTTTTTTCGAACCACGAAACTGTTTAAACAGGTGTCGTGCCAAGGTAGGTATCCCCGACAGAATTTGTTTCCTCTGCGTCGGGAGCACACGCTGGGCTCTCCAAATCACGGACAAACAGGACAAAGATTCTTTACTTTTTAGTTCACAAACAATTCTTATAACGACTAACAACAAGTTTTAGGTCACTACCTGGTTTACGCCATGTTGCAAGTTTTGTGAGGTGAATTTGTGATATTTAATGGATCGGATTACAATTTTTTTCTCCCCGATATCCGATTCAATAATTTAGGTCAGGATCAGACCGATACTGTATATTGGATCGGTCCATCCCTAGTAGCAGCTGTCTATAAACCCGTCAAAGCACATTTGTCTGTTAAAGTGACATTCAGGAACAAAAAGGATTAAAATGACTAGTTGTTGTTCTTTGCCTGAAATGTTCTCGGGAAATGTAATACAAGTCAGAACATAGCCCAAGTATGGCATGTTTTGCCCTCCTGCTCCTTCAATTTCAAGAAGGGCATGTATTGCTCCTGGGTGTCCCACGACAGGCGCTGCCACTAGTTTAAAGTAAACAGGATTGCGGCCTGTTGTCCAGCAAAAACAGCTTGTTTCTTTTTCAATTTTTTGCATGCTTTCCCTCAGACAAGTGTGGGATTGGCGTCATTTGTAGAACCCACTGCAATACAATTGTCTTCACCACACTTAAAGCAAAACCATGCCCAGAGAGTGCCAGGGTCTTTAGCAGCAGCGCTTGGGTGCCTGGTGTTTGGTTGAATGTCTTTGGTTTTGGACAAGCATTTGAACTTGTTTGATCAACTCAGCTATTTGACTTTCAAGCTCGGCAGTTTCATTTGGTTTTAGTTTCACAGATTAGGGTTTAGTGCTTACAGGAGGTTCAGTACTTGGTGTGGTGCTCCTTGGCCTTTGTGTTAACTGTTCAACTTCCTTTGAGAGCTCATTGACTTTTTGTTCGAGTTTCACTGTCAGTTGAAGTAGGAGTCATAAGTGGTGTTTGGTCAAAAGTGCACATACTAAAAACTGAGTGTGGATGCGCAGAAGCTTTTGTTGCACCTTAATGTTTTTGCATGCAGTCTAACTTGGCTGAACATCGATCTTCCTCAGTTCTTAACATGAGCAGAACCTCTGGAAATGAGGGTGGAAAAAAAATCTTTTTTGCTTGGAGACTTATTATCATGCTTTGGTCCCAGAACCCTCTAATGAATTGCTTAAGAAGCAGCAGGCAGTAAAAAGCTCCTCACCGTCCTCAACAACTCCAATGGCAGAATCAAGCTGAGTGACATAAGCGCTTGGTGATGCAATGACCTCTAGAGCCTTTCAAGTATCTTCCTCACTTTGAGGGCATCAGTCACAAAAAGGTCACTGAGTAAAAGATCGACTTGGGTGCGCCATGTCTCATAATCGACTTCACCACTGGGCTGTGAAAGTCGGCCTGAGACGGTATGTATTTATCATGAGTAACGGGTGTGTGAGTTGGCTCATTATGAATAATATGTTCAATCACTACTTTCTGAATACGCGAAGGGTTGTAAATGCCCTCGTCTATATGCACTGAACTAGCAAAAGTATCAGTATATGGGCTGAAAGCACTTGTGGGCTCTACAGGTTCACTTTAATCAATATTTGGAATGTTGTCAGCTGTTGTATTAATGTTATGGTCAACAAGTGATCGTGTCTCAGTGTGGGGTGTAGGGCTGGCCTGCAACTCACCTTGAAAAATGCTAAGGAAGCCACTACCCCCCATAAACTCAGAACTGATAACTTCCCCTAAGGCAGAAGGGTCTATCTTTAAGATAGCCTGTTCAGACTCAAACACTATAAGTGTTCTGCCTTCGGGCTGACCTGGGTCATCTGGGACCCTGGCGACTTTAGAGATTGTAGCATTCACCTCGAAAACATTTGTTATATCGTCACCACTTCAGCGTCTTTCAGTGCCTGTAACAAACAGGGTTTTCTGGCTGTCAGCTTGAAAGTGTTCACAGAGGTCAAGTTCCATTTTCGAAAATAAATGTGTTACACAGTGTGTCATATGAGTTGAAGATAAAACCAATGTACCAATCTACTGGCTGGCTCGTCACTTGTTGCCACCCTTTTTAACTGAGTAGTCAGAAATAATCGAATCCACAGTAATCTGTCATCTAAAGTAAAAAAAACCCCAAACATTTAAAATCTACTCTTGTTAGGTTCAATTAGGATCATAAGGAGACTGGCAGAGAAAACTCAGCTTAGAGGAAAAAAATGTGAATTAAGACTATTAAAATTTGGAATATTTCATTTGCCCCAAAAAACATAGACATGAACCAAAACATTTAAACCCCTCCAAACATTTAGTTCACCCGAATAATTCGACCTTCAAAATGTTCAATCCTGTCCCTTTAAGTGTCCATAAATGGACCAGGTACGCTGTCAATTTCACTTAATATTTTTTTATTTGGTAATTATCACTGTTATTTGGATTGTCTTTAGTTCACGGTTGTTCCCTCTGATGAATCAATTTTTTGTTAACTAGTATATATCAACTCTGTGGCTTCACACGTTAGAGCGCTGAAACTTCTACGACAGCTTGTGCATCTTGCTCTGTGCAGACAGATGCAATGGAAAACAATAATAACCTCGGACTGAGCAGGGACTTCCTGTGAGCAGCGCATCTAACCGCCATCATGGTTAGAAAATAAATCAGTTTGCATGTATTATTTAGAAAAAAAATGGGGATTTTATGCTTTTATTCCTATGTAAATCCTTAAAATTATGCGATTTAACTGGTATTTAAAGGGTTAAAATTCTGGATTTGATTAAAATTTTGTTCTTGATGAACAGCACTGATGCTAATCTAAAAAATCAAGTCAAAAAAAGTGGAAATTTTTCTTAATATATATGAAGTTTATAGCATTTTGTAAAGCGTAAACAGGGGTGGCCATTTTTGGCCACGAACAAGCTGAGAGGGAGTTTTTTGTTTTCTGTCACTGCACAAAAAAAAAACAAAGATGCATAAAACTCATTGATACTTTTAATTATTGCTACGCATCTAACCTCCATTATGGTTAGAAAATAAATCAGTTTGCATGTATTATTTAGAAAAAAAATGGGGATTTTATGCTTTTATCCCTATGTAAATCCTTAAAATTATGCGATTTAACTGGTATTTAAAGGGTTAAAATTCTGGATTTGATTAAAATTTTGGTCTTGATGAACAGCACTGATGCTAATCTAAAAAATCAAGTCAAAAAAAGTGGAAATCTTTCTTAATATATATGAAGTTTATAGCATTTTGTAAACGTAAACAGGGGGTGGCCATTTTTGGCCACGAACAAGCTGAGAGGGAGTTTTTTTTGTTTTTCTGTTACTGCAAAAAAACCCCAAAGATGCATGAAACTCATTGATACTTTTAATTATTGCTATGCATCTAACCTCCATCATGGTTAAAAAAAAAATAAATCAGATGGCATGTTTTGTTTGGAAAAAAATCGGGGTTTTATGATTTTTTCCATTTATGAGTTCCTAGGATTATGTGATCTAACTGGTATTTAAAGGGTTAAAATTCTGAATTTGAATGAAATTTTGATTTTCATGAACAGCACTGATGCAAATCTAAAAAATCAAGTCAAAAAAAGTGGAATTTTTTCTTAATATATATGAATTTTATCGCATTTTGTAAACGTAAACAATGGGTGGCCATTTTTGGCCACGAACAAGCTGAGAGGGAGGTTTTATGTTTTGGCTCTCCTTGCACAAAAATAACAATGCATTATAATCAATGTTGATGTGAATCAATTACATGCCCCAGACTCTACTATTAATAATACAAGAAATTTCAGCAGCAATGCAATTATATAAAATTGCAAGATTTGAGGTTGTCTTCCAGCTAGTGCAGTGGACAAACAAACTGGTGTTTAAAGGGTTAAAAATTTTAAAAGTAATAATTATTTTATATTTATGAAAAGAACTGAAGTTTGTTAAAAGCTTTATGCAGAAAAAATGGCAAAAAAACCATAAAATAATAAAAATTACAGACCTAATCTTTTGGTGGCCACTTTTGGCCACGAACAAGCTGAAAGGGTAGTGATTTTGAACAAACCCAGAGGGTTAACTCTGTGGCTTCACACGTTAGAGCGCTGAAACTTCTACGACAGCTTGTGCATCTTGCTCTGTGCAGACAGATGCAATGGAAAACAATAATAACCTCACACTGAGCAGGGACTTCCTGTGAGCAGCGCTACGGTGCTCAAAAAAGTAACATTTAAAATAAAATAAAATACCATTGGCAATAAAATAACCCTGGGCTACAGAAATACATGAAATGTATGGAAAGAGTTAATACAGGAAACTAGAAAAAGTGTAAATATAGATGGTGTTAAATATCAACACTTCACCGAGTTCTTTTGATTCCTCATAGGCATCCGATGAAAGACTAAACACTGCTCAGTAGACCATTTCACACTTTTATTCTCTTACACAATACTTCTAGAAGGGAGATGCATTCTGTGTGACATGTTGCAGAGAATCTCAAAATGGTGACGCGCGCTTAACAGTTTTATTACAGGGTGTCCCATTCTAGTCTAAACAATAGTGAGACCTACGATTTTTTTCAGTCGCACCACTGAAAAATTTAATCGCACTCTAGGGCCCTGCAGAGTGTTAATAACTGAATTGAAGGTTTAAAAAAATGCAGCTGAATGTTTTCATTATCCAGTGGAGTTATCATTTTAAATTTTAAAAAATGCAACTTTAAAGATTCACAAAGAATCACATTTGAAACAACTCAATTTGAAACGTTTTAATTTCTATATAAGAAAATGTGAAGTCTTTGTATAAACCATTCTATAGTGATTTATTTACCTGTGATGTCAAAAGATGCTGATGAATTAATAAATGAAGATATGGCACATCACAAAGTTCTTTTATACACGCATGTGGTTACACCTCGGTTTTTTGCACAACTCTTTGTGGGTTTGTGTGTATATGTGTGTATATGTGTGTATGCGTGCGGTTGGGTGTGCTGCAGTGTGGTCTACGTGCAGAGGCATTAGCACTTAGCTTCCTCAGACTTTCATTTTTGTTTCACAGATATTTGCCTGTTTCACATAAAAATGCCAAGATGACAACCAGAGAAAAAAATAAACGTACTATTTAAATATTTCAAATGTGCACAAACAATTCTGTTCACCCTTTACATAATATGTAAATAGGTTTGCATGACTGCTGGGAATGATGCATAAAAGAAAAAGTTGATGAATGTATAATGCATGAGATGCAGAATTTTTCAGAAACCCTTTTCTGTTTATTAAAAAAAAAGTTTGTCCATACTTTATAAAGTAAAAAAGACTGACACTGACAGTGTAAAAAGTGGGTTAACGGGTATTACACATACTGTGCATGGCATTCTTTCATTTCATGAGTGTAAACAATGCATGTTGGTTCTGGGGGCCGGCCGCGTGGCTAGTGGCAGTGGCGCAGCAGTCATGGACGTGAGCCGAGGCTCACAGAAGGCTTGGCAAGCATCTGGTGTGCAACACCCCACCACACGCTGGCCTCTGGTGAACAAGAGCCAGGATTAAAAAGGAGGAAACCCAGCTTCTGTTGATGTCCATGAGTTCTAGACTTCAGGCTGTCAATACCAGCGAAGGATTTTTCAGTTTTAATTTGTCCAATTACTTTTGAGCACCTGAAATGAAGTCAAATTAATTGGGTGTTTGTGTTAAAAAGTGCTTTTATTCCTCATAATTGTTTTTTGTTCAACCCACTGAATTGAAGCTGAAAGTCTGCACTTCAACTGCATCTGAGTTGCTTCGCTTAAAATTCACTGTGGAAACGTGCAGAACCAAAATTTGAAAAAAGCTGTCCATGTCCAAATATTTATGGCCCCAATTGCAGTCAATAAAATCCTCCCTGAGGTTTCTCTTCAGGCATAATGTTTTCAAACTACATGGTTTTATAACAACATTGAGATTCTTGTTGATCCTGTAGATCAGGGGTAGGCAACCTTTCTGATGGCAAGTGCCATTTAAAATGTCCTCAGAGGTCAGTGTGCCATATGATTGCATTAGCAATAAATTTAATAGCGCTCTATATTAACGGTTACACACTATATAGAACCACTTTATAGAATTATATTTGTTTGCAGATGTTGGCAGCTATCAATGAATAGTTATCAGCTATTTTGAAACAAAAAAAGACACTTTTTATCCATAACAAGAACTCCATAACAGCAAATGGACTGTACAACAGAAAATAGAAATGCTATTTATGGTCTCCTCACAACAATGATAAGAGAAATAAACTAAGCCAATATGGCATGTTTGTTAATAGAGAGACACACATGTTAATATGATCTCTGGTCTCCCATTCAGAGACACAGGTCTGCGAGTATCCAGCATTCAGATGGCTACCTGAGGACACTCATGTGAGAGAAAATCTGCTCACACAGATATGTAGAGCCAAATACTGTCAATAAGGCCTCTGCAATGTTCTGAAGACAGTTAAACTTGTCAGGTAGTGATGTCCAGCAGGTGAAAATGCAAGCTCCATGTGGATTCCAGCTGCTTCGATGTCGCATTAACTGGCATTAACTCAGCCAGTTAATGCGAGACAAATCTAGCTGCTCATTAAAGATTTCTGGTTTGTTCAGAAAGTAAAACATTGGTCCATACACCTGAAAGTCCCAAAAATGCATTGTGTCTCGAGTCTATGGATGCATCCGTGTATTTCCGTGGTGCTGATGCTGTGCTGAGCGGAAAGCTCGTGAAGCTTTTGAAGTGTCAGAATGTGGAAAGCTAACAACGTCCCTCTTACCAGTAGGCTAAGTTATTTTTAGCCAATTACAAGTTGAATCTGGTAGTTGGGGTTGTTAGTTAAGATACCATCATTAAGAAGCGGCACAACTAATGTGTCTATGTGAGCTAATTTGCGATGTGCACCGCTGGCGTGGCCATTTATTTTTTAATGCACCTTCTCAGATTAATTCACTGCGTGTCGTGCCCAGGGCTGGACTGGGACAAAAAAATCAGCCCAGGCATTTTGACCAGAGACCGGCCCACCAGGTATTAAAGCCATAAAGCCTTTGAATGAAAACAAACGCTGTGGTGACAGTGATGTACAGTCTTGTTGGTATATGTATGATTTCTATCCATTTTACATCAAATAAAAACTTTGGTTGTAAGCTTCAGATAATTATTTAATAACAGCCAGACATTTTAAATGAAAATAAGAAAGAAAAGTATTTCTTAGTACCCCCCTTTCCCTGTTAATGCCCTACCTGGCCCCCCTGGCAAAACTTTGCTAGATCCACCCCTGCACAGTTACCGGCTGTCAGCTACTTAGAAAAGGATCCTGGTGTTATTTCTCTCCCAGAAACAGTGTGTGCCAACTGTGGCATGTGTGCCTAGGGTTGCCGACCCCTGCTGTAGATCATTGTAAATGAAAAAACAGTGCCAAAACAGGAGTCTGTCAAGTAGGGGAGACTGGGGATAGTTGTAACGTGGGTCAGTTGTAACACTTCCAATTTCTCCAATCAGGGCTACGTTTCAAATGATGTGATTCATCCTGTACATGCCCAATTCACTTCTGCTATCACATGTGAAAAATCAGCACATTTTGTCAAACACAGACAATTTCACACGAAAAAAAAGTAATTTGTATGCCAAAAAGTAAGTTTTTCTACTTTATTTCAATTTCTAATAGCATTATCTGCTTTGCAGTTAAACTCATCAAACTTAAATTATGTTATTTGTATGTCTATGGGGATATATTCTGTGTAGGTCTTTAGTGCTAATGTTTTAGCCGTTGGCTGTATTGTTAGCTAGTTCATGGCTATAGGAGTCTGGGTCAGTTGTAACAGCAACAGTCTGGGTTAGTTGTAACAATAATGCAGATGTTACAACTTACCACACTATTACTTTAACTTATATTAAACAAGTTGGGGCAACGACATCAGCAGAGAGAGGTTCACTGGTCGCTTTTGTATATGTGGTTAATGCCATTGGCAACACAATTCCTCCACTGTTTGTGTTCCCACACATACATTATGCAGACCACTGTGTCAGAGATGGACCAGTAGGAAGTATTGGTAGTGGAAATAAATCAGAATGGGTGCAAGAAACAGATTTCCTCATCTTTCTGAAGCACTTTGCAAACCACACCAAGGTAAGCCATGAAAAAAAGTAATGGAATTGCGATGCTGGTGCACAACTACATTTTTTAGCTTCATTGTTATGTTCAAAAGTTGTTGCAAGAGTTGTAGGTTATAATGCCCACTGAGCCAATGAGGCCAAACTCAAGGAAGACCAACCAAAATTAATGAAATGTTTAGTTCCAGAAAATTCCATAACTTGTCTTTTTTGGGGGGTTGGAATATGTTCAATAGCTAGATTTCTGCATTCTGTCACACACACATAGCTACATTAATGGCTCTAAGTGCATTCACGTGTTGAATAAACAAAGATTACATGTTAATGTTTTGTCAGTACCCTTATTTCATTGTGTTACATTTCACCCCAGGATATGTTACAACTAACCCAGACTATGGGGTTAATTGTAACATTTCACTCTTTGTGTTTGAGACCATACCATGCAATGAGTAATTGTGCTGCAGAGAAAATAGCTGCACTATTTAATAGCCGAGACATGTAAATACTTTGCATTACATTTTGAATCCACTACCTTAAAAGAGCTCCAATTTACAGACAGAAATGTCAAAAATGTTACAACTATCCCCGGTCTCCCGTACTGCTGTGTGACAAGTGAGTTGCGGACCCAAATGCAGATGCAGGACAGAGAAACTAATCTCAGACGATAAGAGTTTATTGCTGTTGGTAGAAGACCTCCAAAGAATTCAAAACATATGAGAACAAGATGACAAATGACAACAAGAGACAACTCGACAAAGTGCAATGGGCGACTGAGACAATACATTAACATAGAAATGTGACTGTGGAGACACCCAGGGGACACAGATGAACTAAAGAAGATGTGGGAAAGTAAAACTTAATACCAGGCACAAGAAGTGAGACAAACAGGAAGTAACAAGATAAGTAAAAAAACAAGTCTGAAAACAGGAAAGAGAGCAAGGGCTCTTCATGCTCTATTGATGATCTGACTACTGAGAGTAAAGTGCATGGAAGGACTCAATACAGGAAACTAGTAAAGGTGTAACTAAAAGTACATCATGGACAAAAATTGAAAGCGTTCCTCCAGTTACCATCAAACACCAGTTATCAGACTTTCTTAACAAAGGTGTCTGTGCCAGTGACACGCAGATGGTTAAATATGAATGCTGCAAAGCACCATAACATAATGATAATAATAATAATGATGACAATAAAAAATAAATAAATAAATAAATAAATGAATAATAATAATAATAAGCTTTCTGGTGAGGGCATAGTTGCATTTCACAAGAATGTGAGCAAGTCAAGAAAAGAAACAATAACAGTAGTAGGAAAATGTCTTTATTGTGTGACAGTTTGCAGTTTATGTGAGTTTATGTTTATGTTTTCACTTCTATATTTAAGCAATAGCAGAAAAAGAAGTAACTACTGGAAATGTATTCTTAAAAGTTGTCATCAACACATATAAGCCTGCGCACAATGGTAGCTGATAGTGAAATCTTTTTTATATCAGACAGTAAAGAAGAAGGACAGCTCTAAAAAAAAAGTTAAACTGAAGTTAAGCAAAGCTGTACTATATGAAATGGAAACTAACCACAGATACAAAAGATGCATTATTAGAGAAAGATCAAATGACTGACATGGAATTTACAATTCAGCTTGCTTTTCCTCAAGGACTTCAATAACTCTTTTCAGTTGTCCCAGTTTCATTTCACTTTCCTCTATTTCCTCACCCAACTCCTCATTGTCCCTGTCAATGTTAGCCTTACTTTCCTTGACGAAATTCTTAATGTACTCCATAAATGTGTTAAGTTGAGGAAAGTCATCAGATTTCTTCATCAGTGCAATCAAAGGGTCCATGATGCGCAAGTATTCACTCATCAGTTCGGAACCGAAGTCCACTTTCTCACGCCCAGCCTGATGGAATCAAATTTTAGTTTCATATTACATTAAGGCAGTTTTTTATGTTGTAACGTTACATTTGGTCACATATATCCACAAGTTTCTTATTGCAGTTCTCTAAACATGTACTGACCTTCAGTCTATCCATTTTTTGTTTTATCTTCTGATAGCTTTCTTTCAGTTGTTTCTGAAAATCCAGCATATACAAGTGGTTGAACTTAAAAACATTTAAATTACACCAGCAACTTTGTTTGTGGTGACTCACAAAATCACTGAAGGTTAAGAAAAAAACAATTTACCAGCTGGTCCTTGTCTATCAGTGAACTTGAAAGGCAAACCAGAGACAGCAGGGTGAACATGATGAACAAGCCTTTGGTGGTGCTGCAAACAGTCACTGCTGCCATCGCTGTTCTGAGTAACTCTGTCTCTAAGTGTAAGTTGTACAGTGTTAAGAGTTGAATTGAAGGTTTACAAAACTGCAGCTGAACATCTTCATTATCCAGTGGAGTTATCATTTTAAATTTTAAATAGTGCAACTTTAAGGATTCACAAAAAATCACAACTGAAACAACTGAATTTGAAACATTTTTAATTTCTAGATAAGAAAATGTGAAGTCTGTATAAACCATGTTATAGTGAGTTACTTACCTGTGATGTCAAAAGAAGCCGATGAATGAAGAAACGAAGATATGGCTCATCACAAAATTCTTTTATACATGCTTGTGGTTACACCTCCCATTTAGCGCAACACACTGTGTGTGTGTCTGTGTGTGTGAGAGAGAGTGTGTGTGTGTGTGAGAGTGTGTGTGCTCGCGTGCATGTGTGGTTGGGTGTGCTGCATTGTGGTCTGCGTGCTGAAGCAATAGCACTTAGCTTCCTGTCCATAAACCTTTAAAAGCATATTTGTCCCTATCAACAGCAGAATTTTACTGTTAAAGTGACATTCAGGAACAACAAGGGTCAAAATGACTAGTTGTTGTTCTTTGCCTGAAATGTTCTTGGGAAATGTAATGTGAATCTGAACGTAGCCCAAGTTTGGCACATTTTGCCCACCAGCTCCTTCAATTTCAAGAACGGCATGTATCGATGGGATGGGAAAGTGGGAAAGGTGCATTTTGTGAAAAGACTCAGAAATGGTTGTAACTTGTGAGCCTGAGTCCATTATGGATTTGCAGGGCATCCCATCAACAAGTACTTGGTCTTATGAGACCTAGAGGCAAGGGGGAGTTAAGATTTAGGCTGTCTATGCAGTGAATGGGTATGTGATTTGCACTTCAGGATCACAACTAATGTCTTGGGACCGAGGGAATCAGGTTTCAGCTCCTGGGTGTGCCATGACAGGAGCTGCCATTAGTTTAAATAAAACACGATTGTGGCCTGTCGTGCAAAAAAATCAGCCTGTTTCTTTTTCAGCTCTGCATTCTTTACTTGGACAAGTATGTGTTTGGTGTTGGATGAGCATTTGGACTTCATTCAGCTATTTGACTTTCAAGCTCAGCAGTTTCATTTGGTTTTAGCTTCAGAGATTTGGGTTCAGTACTTACAGGAGTTTCAGTACTTGGGGTGGTGCTCCTTGGCCTATGAGTTAACTGTTCAACTTCCTTTGAGAGCTCATTGACTTTTTGTTCGAGTTTCACCGTCAGTTGAAGTAGGAGTCACAAGTGGTGTTTGGTCAAAAGTGCACATACTAAAAACTGAGTGTGGATGCGCAGAAGCTTTTGTTGCACCTTAATGTTTTTGCATGCGGTCTAACTTGGCTGAACACTGATCTTCCTCAGTTCTTAACATGAGAAGAGGCTCTGGAAATAAGGGTGGAAGAAATCTTTTTTTGCTTCGAGCTGGAGACTTATTATCATGCTTTGGTCCCAGAACCCTCTAATGAATTGCTTAAGAAGCAGTATAGGCAGTAAAAAGCTCTTCACTGTCCTCAACATTTCTAAAGGCACAATCAAGCTGAGTGACATGAGCACTTGGTGATGCAGTGACCCCTAGAGGCTCTCAAGTATCTTTCTCACTTGAGGGCATCTGTCACAAAAGGGTCACTGAGTACAAGATGAACTTGGGTGCGCCATGTCTCATAATCGACTTTACCACACACACAGTATCGTCCCTTTAAGTGTCCATAAATGCACCAGGTACGCTGTCCATTTCAGTTGAGTGCACTTAATATTCACTATTTGGTAAGTATTTCAACGTTATTTGGATTGTCTTTGGTTCACGGTTCTTCCCTCTAGTACATCAGTTTTTTGTTAAGCAGTGTCAGGCCTGACCCAAAAGAAAGGTAGCAACATAAAGTGTCCTTAGATTCCAAGAAAGAAACATACATCCCTTAAAAAAGTAAATAAAATAAAATACATACATAAATAAATAAATAATTGGAAATTGTTGTCTCCCACCAAGCACCAAAGAAACAGGTGGCCTTCGGACTGAGAGCGCCCTTTGTGGACATCACAATTGGCATCCAGTCCTTAGATGGCACCGCTCAGTCCTTAGCAGCAGATTTCTACCACATAGAAAAACCAGCCAGGATATTCTTCACAGAATACATGAACTCTGTGGCTCAACAGGACGGAAACTTCTACGACAGCTTGTTGCTCGGTGCAGACAGATGCGCCTGAGCTGGGACTTCCTGTCAGCAGCGTTATGGTGCATTCACGGTACATGGGTAAACTCAATACTCAAAAAAGTAACACTTAACATAAAATAAAATAAAATAAAATAAAATAAAATAAAATACAATTGGCCATAAAATAACCCTGGGCTACACAAATACATGAAATGTATGGAAAGAGTTAATATAAGAAACTAGAAAAACTAGGAAAGTAAAGGTGTAAAAATAGATGGAGCATGATGCTAATGAAAGTACATCATAGACAAAAACTGAAAGCGTTTCTCCAGTTACCGTCAAACACCAGTTATCAGGCTTTCTTAACAAAGGTGTCTGTGCCAGTGACACGCTGATGTGGTTAACCCAATTCAATGCAAAAATATGAATCCTGCACCGTACAAATAAATGAATAAATGATCAAAACATTCACAACAACAACAACGTTAATAATAATGATAATAATAATAATAATAATAATGATGATGATGATGATGATTTATTAACTTTATTAAATAAGACATTTTCTGTTGAAGGCATAGTTGTATTTCACAAGAATGTGAGCAGGTCATTAATCTGTCATCATGTTGCTGAAGAAAAGAAACAGTAACAGTAGTAGGTGAATGTCTTTATTGTGTGGCAGTTTGTAGTTTATATAAAAATTGTCTCCACTTCTATATTTAAGTAATGGCAGAAAAAGAAGTAACTACTGGAACAGGTGTGCTGATGACAACTATTCTTAAAAGTTGTCATCAGCACACCTGACTTTAAAGAAGAAGGACAGGTCTAAAAAAAAAAAAGTTAAACTAAAGTTAAGCAAAGCTGTACGATATGAAATGGAAACTAACCACAGATACAATCAGTGAAATGACAAAATGACGTGCAGCTGCACTACAGCAATGTTAAAGCGGCAGAGTTTACTTCTACGTTTAGAAGATGAATTATTGAAATTAAATAATGATATTCAGCGAGTTTAATTATTTTACAATGTAACGCAAGTACATTGTAAGTAACTGTAATTAAAATACCTAAAAATGAACAGTAATTAGTTACTCTACTTTTTCAGTGGAAAAGTAATTTAATTACAGTAACGCATTACTTAGTAACGCATTACACCCAACACTGGATACAATAGATGCATTATTTGAGAAAAATGAAATGACTGACATGGAATTTACAATTCTGCTTGCTTTTCCTCAAGGACTTCAATAGTTTTTTTCAGTTGTCCCAGTTTCATTTCACTTTCCTCTATTTTCTCACCCAACTCCTCATTCTTCCTGTCATTGTTCCTCTCTTGTCCTCTGTCTTAGAAAACCCTCGGTGTTCCAGCTGTTACCTCCTCGCTGTCTCCTCTTGATTCATCCCTTGGAAAGAAAAATTCTACCTCAGATTCCCTCACCTGTTCAGCTTGAACCTGAAATGAATTCTCCCGACAAATCACCACTTCACTGATTAATCCTCTACCTTTGCTCATAGGGACACATTTGATCAACTGACTTATTTAATTTTGTTAATAAAAACTGTAAATCTGTTCTTAGCCTTAGCCTGTGTGCTTTTGGGACTCCAGTTCTAGTATAACTATGATAAAATGGTCTGACTATAGATGTGTACTCTGTAAGTCAACAGCAAAGCTGAGTTGGTCTGTACATGCCTTACAAGGTTGTAACACAGCATGGAAGTCTACAGGCATTCATGGACCAAGACTACTAGAGTAAAAACTGTACCTCTAACTGAACGCTCGTATTGAAGTAGTCAGATAAACAAAGATCACAGAATACTGACTGAGATCACAAGAGGGCGCCAAACCATAAGAAACAAACAAACATTAGACACATTCAACTTATGCACGATGATGTTTGAAGTTTGTCATGTATCCATGTGCTGCCAGTGCCTCTGGATGTGAGGAACAATGTAAACTTTACTAAACTAAAGCATTCTTTATTTTTAGTAGTTGTAGTTATCAGCACTATACTAGTTTAATAATTATTAACCACAGCTTGGACAACATTAAAGTATCATGATGTCAAGTTAAGCAGAATCACCAATAAAATACAATATTGTATCTCCCACTTCTAAATGTACATAAGAGATAACTTAAAATAAGACAGTTTATTAACATAAATTGTGAAAAGGAATGGACCTACATGCGTAACCCTCATCAGCTCTGAGACCCTTTTTACAGACAGTATGCCTACCATATTTACAGGCTACATATGCAGAAATGGTAAAAATGTGTACATATCAAAACATGATAAAAATCTTCTGGTTGTGTAAGGGTTTAAAATGAGGTAAATGAAAGGTCTCATAAAACTGTCAAGCAACAATGGTGGAGGGGTGATGATGATTGATAGAGTTGACCATGAATTCCTCTATCTGATAGCTGAAGCTTGGCTCAAATTGGGTCATGCAACAGGACACTTATCCTAAGCACACCAGCAAATCTACAACAGAATAGCTGAAAAAGAACATCAATCAATGTTTTTCTATTGTGCAGGGAAAGTCCAGATTTTGACCTGATTTAGATGCTGTGATGGGACTTCAAGAAAAGTGTATATAAATGAATGTCCCAAAAACCCAGCAAATTGGGGCATTGTTGTAAAAATTATGCCAATGTCACTTTTTACCTGGTTCGAATTCAAAGTACACATCAAGTCAAGTAGGCTCAAAATGTCTGGATGTGCTCTTGCTCTGCTTCTATCAAGAGTGCATCAGTAGTGAGTTCTGTGGCTATGTCCCAATTCAGGGTATGCACGCTTGAAGTACGCGCACTACGCGTACTACGTACGGTGCGCACTATAAGTACGGGAAGTGCGGAAGTGAGAGGCTTGTGAAATGGGACGGTCTAGCCTTCGTCGCGCTGTTCAGGTTGCCTGGCAACCATGATACTAACCGCGAGAAACGTTTCATACAGCTTTGTGTGACAGAAATGAAGGAGAAAAAATGTTTTGTTGGTCATTCATTTTTGTCATGACATCACTTTGATTAGTTGAGACCACAGGACTGTAAAACATGATAGTTGGGCTTCATTTCTGTACTGAACAGTCATTTCAAGATTAGTTAGTAAATAATAATTAGCTAATGTTGTTCATGAGACTAAAGTCATCTCACTGTGGTAATGTTAATATAATATGGACAATATTATATGTATTGTCAGATATATATATATATATATATATATATGTATATGTATATATATATATATATATATATATATATATATATATATATATACATATATATATACATATACATATATATACATATATGAGCTTGAACTCTGGGTCAAAGATGCAAGTAGCAGTTATTTATATCTCCTATCACCTTAAATCTTCACTCAAAGACAAGTATCTCTGACAGTGTATATACAGATGTATTATATATAAGAGACAAACATTGTTCTTTCAATATGTTGGCATTACTAAATTTGGCTGAATGCTTATATATATGTGTAAAAAAGAAAATGTACGAGCCGTGATAACTGTTTCTGATAGAATGAAGATCAGACTGATATATGAAATATTCCTTTATTGGGTGAGAAAATCAGACCATGTCATAACTGCTTTAAGTCATACAGAATAGATATCGGAGCCTTACACAGGCTGACTTCTGCTAAATCGGTCAAACTGGGCAGAAAGTATACAAACACATAACATCCTTATAGAATATGATGTAACACTATAGATCAACTTAGCTCAGAATATATAAAGCATATAAACAATTACAGCAATATGATGCAACAAACACAGCAGTACTACTAATCCAAAATACTCAAAGCTTCATAGAACTGAAACAAACATTTATTTTTAGCTCCATTCTGCTGCTGATACATACTTTAGGTTTCTGAATATTAAACTTGTTGCTGCCTTTCATAGTGTGTAACTTGAAGGCCCTGAGTACTTTCTCCCACACTGAAAACACTGGGATGATAACATTATTTGAACATTACCTAATAAGACTGATTCAGGACAGACAATTAGTTATGTTAAACTTTCCTAGCAGTCCTTCACAAACAGGGAACAGTCTGTCTATTCTCTCCATCTGTCAGCTGCTGCTGGCTCTTCCTCATCCTCTTCCTCACACACTGCTGAGTTTGTCCTAGGGGGAATATCAGGGGTGCAAAGCCTCACAGGTGATGTGCAGCAGTGGGTCCCTCAGTCTGTCCTCACTCTGGACACTTGCAGTTGTCACACATGGAAATCAAATGTGTGACAAGCTGCAGGATTCAAACACAAGTGTAACTTATAAATACATGTTCATACTTTTATTACACAATCAGAGAGAAAGAAACAGAGAGAGAGTGCAGGACAGACAGACAGGTGACAGTCTCAGGTGTATACACTGCTACAAAACAGCACAAGAGAAGGAGGATTTAGTGTTTGTGTTATTACGAGTGCTAAACAAGAAGAGTTCCCAGATGGTACAGTGGACACATGTGTGACTCCTGTGATTAAAGCATCTTTCTTTCAGCTTAACGAGTGAACCGTCAGCTCGTTCAAACACACGTTAAAGTCCGTTTGGCTCGACACCACCGAACAGAGGCAGCAATATAACATAGCTAACATTAACAGTGCAGTGAATCCTGCTTGTGCCGTCATATTCAGGACTGCAAACCGAGCAGCATCACTGACTTTCAGCTTGTTGTGTTTGTGGATATATGACTGACTTTAATTATCCATAAAATCATCACATTCTCTGTAAGATTAAGGTCAACTATATATATATTTAGAAGTAGAGGCTTTAAAACCAAGTTACCGCTGAAAGTACAAACATCACTAATGTCACATAACTTTGCCGACATGTGGCCAACAGTAATGTTTTAATGTTCTTAAACATTCGCACATAAATAAATGACATAATATTCAATACTTACTTTTCACAGTTCACTCTTCGGCCGCTCCCTTCTGCCGTATTTTGCGGAAAAATTATCCACACCCACCGCCGCGCTATGGATTGTGGGATATATGGGGCCACAAAGCGTGCACCGGACCACGCTTGATATTTGGGGAAATCGACGGCGCATTTGGAGTATGCATTTGAAGTGCGCTTTGAATTGCGACAGCCGTCGTCGCGTGGCGGTGACGTGACCGCACTTGAAATGCGTACTTCAAGCATGCAGACCCTGAATTGGGACACAGCCTGTGTACTTGGTGCAGCCAAGTATCCCAAAATGCATTTTGTCTGAAACAAAATAAGACATTACTTATTTGCAAAAGTCCTCCAAGGTTCTTGGACATCTCCATTCCCGCTGATTTAACAGACAGTTGTCAGCTGACCAGGGCGCTGAGGCTCACCAGCGAGAACGCCTGACTTGCACATCACTTTCAAAATCAGTCATGGCCATTGATCAACAACCATTGATCGAAGACCACTGATAAATGGGCTTGAGTACCATTCACAGAGATTTGTGGAATGGCTGCAATCACAGCATCATTTACGCGAAAAGGGAAAGACTATCTGAATTGAGTAGGAGACCTAAGGGTACATCTTTCATCATCTTACAATGCTGTGATTGCAGCCATTCGCTAACTCTCTGTGACTGGTACTCAGGGCCATTGATCAGTGGTCTTTGATCAATGGTCACGCCAATTTGCATATTAATGATCAAGGAACTGTCCATTGTTCATTCAGTGGGCTGGTTTCAGTTATTGTGCAAATGTACTGTCTATAAGGTTGGGGAAAGTCACTTGGATAAGTGACGAAATGTTTCACCCACTGAAAACCCTGCATCCAGATGAACAGAATCAACCTTTTGGGAAAAATAAAGCAGTTTAGTAAAAGTCAACAGTTTTTCTTAGGATACCAAGCATAATATGTGCATATGGTGTAATACCCTCTATTTCACCATCTACATTCTCCTTTTTTTGATTTAAGGTATTATTTAATGACTTTTTTAAAAGCAGAAAAGATGTTTCTCAACATGTCTGCATCACTTTCAATAGAATCAATAATTTTATTTTTCTTCTATAACCCCAAACTTCAGGTACTGGACTGAAATAACTCAAATCTATGTAAACTATTTACACAGCATTTTACAGGTGAAAGCTGTCAGCGTGATTTGTTGTGACAATATTTTTTTGTGTTGCAACTCACTTTTCTCCTGTGTTTAAGATGAGCAGGGTTAAGAGTTCTGTCTACTTGTGGGGTCTCTGGTTTCTACCTTCGCTGTCAAACCTGCATATAATCAAACTCATCACTGACTGGACCTGAGATTCCCTCACCTGTTCAGCTTTACACATGAAATGAATTCTCCCGACAAATCACCACTTATTAATGCTCTACCGTTGCTAATAGGGACACATTTGATCAACTGACTCATTTAGTTTTGTTAATAAAAACTGTAATAAATTCTTAGCCTTAGCCTGTGTGCTTTTGGGACTCCAGTTCTAGTATAACTATGATAAAATGACCTAACTAAAGATGTGTACTCTGTAAGTCAACAGCTAAACTGAGTTGGTTTGTGCATGCCTTACAAGGTTGTAACACAGCATGGAAGCCTACAGGCATTCATGGACCAAGACTACTAGAGTAAAAACTGTACCTCTAACTGAGCGCTTGTGTTGAAGTAGTCAGATATAACAAAGCTCACAGAATACTGACTGAGATCACAAGAGGGCGCCAAACCATAAGAAACAAACAAACATTAGACACATTCAACCTACACACAATGATGTTTGAAGATTGTCACGTATATAAAAGCCAAAGTTTTCATAATCAGTAAATGTCTTAATACAGGACTCAAAACAGTGAAAATTTTGTTTATGTAGTGCTGCTTGCACCCCTGGGTGTGAGGAACAATATTAGCCAATATTAGCCTTACTTTCCTTCACGTAATTCTTAATGTTCTCCATAAATGTGTCAACTTGAGGAAAGCCATCAGGTAAAACTTTTGCAGATTTCTTTTGTCACAGCCCGGTGGATCAGCAGGTAGCTGATCAGTAGTA
Organism: Oreochromis aureus; assembly: GCF_013358895.1. NCBI lineage: Eukaryota > Metazoa > Chordata > Actinopteri > Cichliformes > Cichlidae > Oreochromis > Oreochromis aureus. The sequence goes on along the minus strand of NC_052944.1, from coordinate 13,730,732 downwards.
ATATCGTTTCTCTCTCTCTCCCCCTCTCTCGCCTGGGTGGAACTCATTGCATGTTCACGTCCTTGGTCCACGCACCTGTGACGAGGAAGCACATGTGCCTCATTATCACTGTCAGCATTTAAGCCAGAGGATGGCAGCTACTCATCACTGTGTGACTTGCATCAGTGTAGCCCCGCCTGTCAAAATATAGTTGATAGCTGTTGCTGGTTCTGTGCCTTTGTGCTAACGTGTATCCTGTACATCAGGGGTGTCCAAACTTTTTTCACTGAGGGCCACATACATAAAACTATAGGAGGGGCTGGGCCCCTTACTAGAAATTAGGTATATAGCCTTTACTTTAGTGTATTAAAGTTAGAAAAATCAATTAAAAGTGGTCAAATATGTTATATTGTTGAATATAATTAAACACAAAACTGCCTTCATCACATCTTTCCATAAATGGATCTTTATTGATTTATTCAGATAAAGCTTTGGTAGCTCAGATTTCTTCTTAGACAGAAGATTTACAGTACAGAGAAAAAAACAATAAAGGGGAAAATGGGACGGGTACTGTATATTTTACTCACCTGAAGTGCTCGTGCTCTCATCCACTGCCCGCAAAAAAAATTAGCAGCTGTGCGGTGTCTGCCACAGACACCGCACAGCTGCTCTCATCGCATGCCATGGAGTAAAAATCAAAAGCACAAGTTTTATCAGACAGTTGCAGTTTAATGTTGGCTGACAAGTCTTCAATGCGTCGCACAACTGTATTTCTGGCCATGCTGATGTTGTTGAAGTCCTGCACTTTTTCCGTTCACATTATTTCGATGACTTTAGCGAGGCCGTGTTTAATGAGGTCTCCATCTGAAAAAGGCTTGCCATGTCTTGTAATGAGTTGGGCGACCTCATAGCTGCTATTGGAGCCTTTTCCTGGACAATTTGAGCACGAAAAAAAAAAGTACTGCTGCTGACCCTGCAGGATAGCTACCCTTTGCTTTAATTTCTGCTCTCGCTCAGCACCAGTGTAGGATGCATAGGCCTGATGTTTGGTTTCATAATGACGTCGTACATTATATTCTTTCATAACTGCCACAGTTTCAGTGCAGATCAAACAGACACACGTCCCCTTGAATTCTTTGAAGAAATATTCACTCTCCCACCGTGTCTGAAATTTTCTGCACTCACTTTCTACCTTTTGCTTCTTTGGTTCTGCCGTGTTTAATAACTTGGGGTAAATTTCTTCTGTGATTGTCCTTTTTGGTGGAGCAAATGCCTTGATCAACAGTAGCTCTCCCTGGTGTTAAAACTAAGAAGTGCAATACACTCAAGCAAAAGTTGATGTGCGGGCCATATTCTATTCTATTTATAAAATTACTTGGGGCCAATTAAAACTGGACCGCGGGCCGCAGTTGGTCCGTTGTCTGAAAACTAATCTCAGACAATAAGCGTTTAACGCTGTTGGCAGAAGACCTCCAAAGAATTCAAAACATATGAGAATAAGATGACACATGACAACAAGAGACAACTCGACAAAGTGCAATGGGCGACTGAGACAATATATTAACATAGAAATGTGACTCAGGGAACGCAGGTGAACTAAAGAAGATGTGGAAAAGTAGAACTTAATACCAGGCACAAGAAGTGAGACACTGCCGAAATAAAACAGGAAGTAACAAGATAAGTAAAAAACAACTTTGAAAACAAAACAAGATCATACAAAAAGGTGAAACATTAAATAATAAACAACCTAAGGATCACCCTGAGGATCATTAATAATAAACAACTGAAGGGACCAAAAACCACAAAACACTGGGTCAGCGATCCAGGACCATGACAGCAATGTCAAGCCAACACAACTGCCCAACTGACTGATTTGTTTCAGCACCAACATGTTGTTGGGCTCTTCATGCTCTGCTGATGATCTGACTACTGAGAGTAAAGTGCATGGAAGGAGTCAATACAGGAAACTAGTAAAGGTGTAAATAAAGATGCAGCATGATGCTTGCGAAAGTACATCATGGACAAAAATTGAAAGCGTTCCTCCAATTACCATCAAACACCAGTTATCAGACTTTCTTAACAAAGGTGTCTGTGCCAGTGAAACGCAGATGTGGTTAAATATGAATGCTGCAAAGCACCATAACATAATAATAATAACAATAATAATAATAAGCTTTCTGGTGAGGGCATAGTTGCATTTCACAAGAATGTGAGCAGGTCATTAATTTGTCATCATGTTGCTGAAGAAAAGAAACAATAACAGTAGTAGGAAAATGTCTTTATTGTGTGACAGTTTGCAGTTTATGTGAGTTTATGTTTTCACTTCTATATTTAAGCAATAGCAGAAAAAGAAGTTACTACTGGAAATGTATTCTTAAAAGTTGTCATCAGCACATATAAGCCTGCGCACAATGGTAGCTGATAGTGAAATCTTTTTCTTTTTTTTTTTTTTATATCAGACGGTAAAGAAGAAGGAAAGCTCTAAAAAAAAAGTTAAACTGAACTTAAGCAAAGCTGTACTATATGAAATGGAAACTAACCACAGATACAATAGATGCATTATTAGAGAAAGATCAAATGACTGACATGGAATTTACAATTCAGCTTGCTTTTCCTCAAGGACTTCAATAATTTTTCTCAGTTGTTCCAGTTTCATTTCACTTTCCTCTATTTCCTCACCCAACTCCTCATTGTCCCTGTCAATGTTAGCCTTACTTTCCTTGACGAAATTCTTAATATACTCCATAAATGTGTTAAGTTGAGGAAAGCCATCAGATTTCTTCATCAGTGCAATCAACGGGTCCATAATGCGCAAGTATTCACTCATCAGTTCGGAACTGAAGTCCACTTTCTCACGCCCAGCCTGATGGAATCAAATTTTAGTTTCATATTACATTAAGGCAGTTTATTATGGTGTAACGTTACATTTGGTCACATATATCCACAAGTTTCTTATTGCAGTTCTCTAAACATGTACTGACCTTCAGTCTGTCCATTTGTTGTTTTATCTTCTGATAGCTTTCTTTCAGTTGTTTCTGAAAATCCAGCATATACAAGTGGTTGAACTTAAAAACATTTAAATTACACCAGCAACTTTGTTTGTGGTGACTCGCAAAATCACTGAATGTTAAGAAAAAAACTATTTACCAGCTGGTTCTTGTCTATCAGTGAACTTGAAAAGCAAACCAGAGACAGCAGGGTGAACATGAGGAACAAGCCTTTGGTGGTGCTGCAAACAGTCACTGCTGCCATCGCTGTTCTTAGTAACTCTGTCTCTAAGTGTAAGTTGTACATGTGTTAAGAGTTGAACTGAAGGTTTGCAAAACTGCAGCTGAACGTCTTCATTATCCAGTGGAGTTATCATTTGAAATTTTAAAAAGTGCGACTTTAAGGATTCACAAAAAATCACAAGTGAAACAACTGAATTTGAAACATTTTTAATTTCTATATAAGAAAATGTGAAGTCTGTATAAACCATGTTATAGTGAGTTACTTACCTGTGATGTCAAAAGAAGCCGATGAATGAAGAAACGAAGATATGGCTCATGACAAAATTCTTTTATACATCCTTGTGGTTACACCTCCCATTTTGCGTAACACTTTGTGTGTGTGTGTGCGTGTATGTGTGTGTGTGTGAGAGAGAGAGAGTGTGCTCGCGTGCATGTGCGGTTGGGTGTGCTGCAGTGTGGTCTGCGTGCAGAGGCATTAGCACTTAGCTTCCTCGGGTTTTCAGTTTTGTTTCACACAAAAAAACCCTGAAGATGCCAAGATGACAACTAGAGAAAAAAAAGGTGCACAAAACATACAACAAATAAATGTACTGTTTAAATATTTCAAATGTGCAAAAACAATTCTGTTCACCTTTTACATAATATGTAAATAGGCTTGGATGACAGCTGGGAATGATGCATAAAAGAAAAATGAAATTGCTGAATGTATATTGCATGAGATCCAGAAATTTTAAGAAACCTTTTTCTGTGGGGCGATCATGGCTCAAGAGTTGGCAGTTTGTCTTGTAATCTGAAGGTTGCCGGTTCGAGCCCCGGCTCAGAAAGCCCCAGTCGTTGTGTCCTTGGGCAAGACACTTCACCCATTGCATACTGGTGGTGCTCAGAGGGCCCAGTGGCTCCAGTGTCCGGCAGCCTCGCCTCTGTCAGTGCGCCCCAGGACAGCTGTGGCTACAATGTAGCTTGTAATCACCTGTGTGTGAATGGGTGAATGACTGAATCTAGTGTAAAGCGCTTTGGGGTCCTTAGGGACTAAGTAAAGCGCTATACAAATACAGGCCATTTATAAATTAAAAAAATATGTCCGTACTTTAAGATTCTCGTTCTTCTAAAGTGTCCGAGAACGCAGTTTGGTCATCTAAAAAGACAGGCACTTCGGTGAGATGAGATTGCCTTACACACTTCTCCATCAGGCGTCGGAAGTTGCCTGGGGAGTTTGTGACACCCTGTAACATCCTATTAAATTCAAAGAAGCCAAGGGGACTTAGGTTTGTTATCCTCAGCTACCTCCACCTGATAGTAACCGGACTTAGGGTCCATGACCAAAAACCATTTAGCTTCACTGAGAGCTGTGAATGTTTCGTCAGTCTTTGACAGGGTATATGCATCTTGGATAGTTCTTAGATTTAATTTACAGTAATCTATGCATAGCCTTTTTGACCCATTATTTTTCCTTGCCAATACAATTGGTGAGGGAAAAAGGCTTTGTGGCTCTCGAATGATACCTCCATCAAGTAGTTCTCTTAGATGTTGTTTACAGCCTCTCTGTCACTTGGGTATATGGGCCTTGGCCGTGCTTAGAGGGGCTTTTCATTGCTCAATTTGATTTGGTGTTTTACAACTGTGGTGTGGCCATGTGACATCTCAGCTTTTCCAGAATATGCTCTTTCCATTGCTCTGGGATGAGAGAATTATCAAGATTGAATGTGTGGTTGTCATTGTTTAGTTCATTTCAACTTGTAAGATTCATAGTTCGACTAGATGTTAGTGGACAAACATATTGGGCCGCACAGCTTGAGCAACAATGCTATTCGACTGCAACGTAACAGCATAGTCACTAACATTGTGTACAATGACAGGTACTTTACTGCTGACATTAAAAGGAATTTTTACTAAAGCCAACTCAAGAAAAAATCCACCTGGTAACTTGTATTGCTCATGCGACTCAAGGACAAAACTTGTGTTCCGGCTGTTCTTTCTTAATCTCACATTTCCCATCAGACAGTGTTTCTGTCTTGCAGGGATTGTCACTGTCCCTTTACTAAACAACGTGACAGGGCAGGAATGGGTACCATTCCTTTGTGCTTGGACAGCATGTTGAAAGATCATTGCAAACTGCTTAGAGTGTAGCTTGTGAATGAACTTGGGGCCATCTTGTGTAGAAACTGTCCATAAACCTTTAAAAGCATATTTGTCCCTATCAACAGCAGAATTTTACTGTTAAAGTGACATTCAGGAACAACAAGGGTCAAAATGACTAGTTGTTGTTCTTTGCCTGAAATGTTCTTGGGAAATGTAATGTGAATCTGAACGTAGCCCAAGTTTGGCACATTTTGCCCACTAGCTCCTTCAATTTGAGGAAGGGCATGTATCGATGGGATGGGAAAGTGGGAAAGGTGCATTTTGTGAAAAGACTCAGAAATGGTTGTAACTTGTGAGCCTGAGTCCATTATGGATTTGCAGGGCATCCCATCAACAAGTACTTGGTCTTATGAGACCTAGAGGCAAGGGGGGGGGGGTTAAGATTTAGGCTGTCTATGCAGTGAATGGGTATGTGATTTGCATTTCAGGATCACAATTTAATGTCTTGGGAACGAGGGAATCAGGTTTCAGCTCCTGGGTGTCCCATGACAGGAGCTGCCATTAGTTTAAATAAAACACGATTGTGGCCTGTCGTGCAAAAAAATCAGCCTGTTTCTTTTTCAGCTCTGCATTCTTTACTTGGACAAGTGTGGGATTAGTAGCTCACTGCAATATGATTGTCTTCCCACACTTAAAGCAAAACCATGCCTGAGTGTGCCAGGGCGTTTAGCAGCAGCCCTTGGGCGCCTGGTGTTAACAGCTAAAGAATTTTTGGGGTGCATGCTTCTCATGTTTGGTTGAATGTCTTTGGTGTTGGATGAGCATTTGGACTTCATTCAGCTATTTGACTTTCAAGCTTGGCAGTTTCATTTGGTTTTAGCTTCAGAGATTTGGGTTCAGTACTTACAGGAGGTTCAGTACTTGGGGCGGTGCTCCTTGGCCTATGAGTTAACTGTTCAACTTCCTTTGAGAGCTCATTGACTTTTTGTTCGAGTTTCACTGTCAGCTGAAGTAGGAGTCGCAAGTGGTGCTTGGTCAAAAGTGCACATACTAAAAACTGAGTGTGGATGCGCAGAAGCTTTTGTTGCACCTTAATGTTTTTGCATGCGGTCTAACTTGGCTGAACACTGATCTTCCTCAGTTCTTAATATGAGCAGAGGCTCTGGAAATAAGGGTGGAAGAAATCTTTTTTTGCTTCGAGCTGGAGGCTTATTATCATGTTTTGGTCCCAGAACCCTCTAATGAATTGCTTAAGAAGCAGTAGGCAGTAAAAAGCTCTTCACTGTCCTCAACATTTCCAAAGGCAAAATCAAGCTGAGTGACATGAGCACTTGGTGATGCAGTGACCCCTAGAGGCTCTCAAGTATCTTTCTCACTTGAGGGCATCCGTCACAAAAGGGTCACTGAGTACAAGATGAACTTGGGTGCGCCATGTCTCATAATCGACTTTACCATTGGGTCATGGAAGTCGGCCTTTCGTTAGGTTAAATTAGGATCGTAAGGCGACTGGCAGTGGAACCTCAGCCCAGAGGAAAAAAATGTGAATTGAGTGTATATAAAATTTGGAACATTTAATTTGCCCCAAAAATGTGGGCATGAACCAAAACATTTAAACTCTGCCAAAAATTTTGCTCACCCTAATAATTCGACCTTCAAAATGTTCAGTACCGTCCCTTTAAGTGTCCATAAATGCACCAGGTACGCTGTCCATTTCAGTTGAGTGCACTTAATATTCACTATTTGGTAAGTATTTCAACGTTATTTGGATTGTCTTTGGTTCATGGTTCTTCCCTCTAGTACATCAGTTTTTTGTTAAGCAGTGTCAGGCCTGACCCAAAAGAAAGGTAGCAACATAAAGTGTCCTTAGATTCCAAGAAAAAAAACATACATCCCTTAAAAAAGTAAATAAAATAAAATACATAAATAAATAAATATTTGGAAATCGTTGTCTCCCACCAAGCACCAAAGAAACAGGTGGCCTTTGGACTGAGAGCGCCCTTTGTCGACATCACAATTGGCATCCAGTCCTTAGATGGCACCGCTCAGTCCTTAGCAGCAGATTTCTACCACATAGAAAAACCAGCCAGGATATTCTTCACAGAATACATGAACTCTGTGGCTCAACAGGACGGAAACTTCTACGACAGCTTGTTGCTCGGTGCAGACAGATGCGCCTGAGCTGGGACTTCCTGACAGCAGCGTTATGGTGCATTCACGGTACATGGGTAAACTCAATACTCAAAAAAGTAACACTTAAAATAAAATAAAATAAAATACACTTGGCCATAAAATAATCCTGGGCTACACAAATACATGAAATGTATGGAAAGAGTTAATATAAGAAACTAGAAAAACTAGGAAAGTAAAGGTGTAAAAATAGATGGAGCATGATGCTAATGAAAGTACATCATAGACAAAAACTGAAAGCGTTTCTCCAGTTACCGTCAAACACCAGTTATCAGGCTTTCTTAACAAAGGTGTCTCTGCCAGTGACACGCAGATGTGGTTAACCCAATTCAATGCAAAAATATGAATGCTGCACCGTACAAATAAATGAATAAATGATCAAAACATTCACAACAACAACAACGTTAATAATAATGATAATAATAATAATAATAATAATAATAATAATAATAATAATAATAATAATAATAATAATGATGATGATGATGATTTATTAACTTTATTAAATAAGACATTTTCTGTTGAAGGCATAGTTGTATTTCACAAGAATGTGAGCAGGTCATTAATCTGTCATCATGTTGCTGAAGAAAAGAAACAGTAACAGTAGTAGGTGAATGTCTTTATTGTGTGGCAGTTTGTAGTTTATATAAAAATTGTCTCCACTTCTATATTTAAGTAATGGCAAAAAAAGAAGTAACTACTGGAACAGGTGTGCTGATGACAACTATTCTTAAAAGTTGTCATCAGCACGCCTGACTTTAAAGAAGAAGGAAAGCTCTAAAAAAAAGTTAAACTAAAGTTAAGTAAAGCTGTACGATATGAAATGGAAACTAACCACAGATACAATCAGTGAAATGACGAAATGACGTGCAGCTGCACTACAGCGATGTTAAAGCGGCAGAGTTTACTTCTACGTTTAGAAGATGAATTATTGAAATTAAATAATGATATTCAGTGAGTTTAATTATTTTACAATGTAACACAAGTACATTTTAAGTAACTGTAATTAAAATACCTAAAAATGACGTTTTAATATCTATATAAGTAAATGTGAAGTCTTTGTAAAAACCATGTTATAGTGAGTTATTTACCAGTGATGTCAAAAGAAGCTGATGAATGAAGAAATGAAGATATCACAAAGTTCTTTTATACATGCTTGTGGTTACAGCTCAGTTTTTTGCACAACTCTTTGTGTGTGTGTGTGTGTGTGTGTGTGTGTGTGTGTGTGTGTGTGTGTGTGTGTGTGTGTGTGCGTGTGCTGCAGTGTGGTCTGTGTGCAGAGGCATTAGCACTTAGCTCCTCAGGCTTTCATTTTTGTTTCACAGATATTTGCCTGTTTCACATGAAAATGCCAAGGTGACAACCAGAGGGAAAAAAAGTACACAAAACATACAACAAATACACATACTGTTTAAATATTTCAAATGTGCACAAACAATTCTGCTCACCTTTTACATAATTTGTCAGTAGGTTTGGATGACAGCTGCGAATGATGCATAAAAGAAAAATAAAGTTTTTGTATGTCAATATCAGTCAGGCACAGGGTTTGATAAGGGGAGAAAACTAGATCATTCAGAGTCTTGCAAAGACCTTGAGTGATGGGCAGGTCTTCTACAGGAACACAAGGGAAGACACCAGCCTCCTACGCAGCCACGCCACAGACCAGGCTCCGCCACAATGAGAAACTGTACTTATTGCTTGTTTCACTTTCCTGTAAACAAACCACATTTATGGAAAAAAGATTCACAAAGGTGATGATTTATGGCCTTGGCAACTCCCATTGTGTGAGTGCTTCTTTCTTTTGCTCTCCTCCACTCTTTGCTATCTGGTGTGAGTGCAGCTGTGAATACAGACTATTTCCACAGCTAGTAGCAAATCAAGGTCTTCACTCCAGTTAAATGATTCCTGCACTTGTTCCTCTCTTGTCCTCTGTCTTAGAAAACCCTCGGTGTTCCAGCTGTTACCTCCTCGCTGTCTCCTCTTGATTCATCCCTTGGAAAGAAAAATTCTACCTCAGATTCCCTCACCTGTTCAACTTGAACCTGAAATGAATTCTCCCGACAAATCACCACTTCACTGATTAATCCTCTACCTTTGCTCACAGGGACACATTTGATCAACTGACTTATTTAATTTTGTTAATAAAAACTGTAAATCTGTTCTTAGCCTTAGCCTGTGTGCTTTTGGACTCCAGTTCTAGTATAACTATGATAAAATGGTCTGACTATAGATGTGTACTCTGTAAGTCAACAGCAAAGCTGAGTTGGTCTGTACATGCCTTACAAGGTTGTAACACAGCATGGAAGCCTACAGGCATTCATGGACCAAGACTACTAGAGTAAAAACTGTACCTCTAACTGAGCACTTGTATTGAAGTAGTCAGATATAACAAAGCTCACAGAATACTGACTGAGATCACAAGAGGGCGCCAAACCATAAGAAACAAACAAACATTAGACACATTTGACCTACACACAATGATGTTTAAAGTTTGTCATATATCCAAAAGCCAAGGGTTTTATAATCATTAACTTTCTTAATACAGGATGCAGAACAGCGAAAATTTGACATTAATGCTGCCAGTGCCTCTGGATGTGAGGAACAATGTAAACTTTACTAAACTAAAGCATTATTTATTTTTAGTAGTTGTAGTTGTCAGTACTATACTAGTTTAATAATTAATAACCACAGCTTGGAGAACATTAAAGTATGGTCAAGTTGAGTAGACTCAACAATAAAATACAATATTGTATCTCCTACTTCTAAATGAACATAAGAGATAACTTAAAATAAGATGGTAAATTGTGAAAAGGAATGGACCTACATGTGTAACCCTCATCAGCTCTGAGACCCTTTTTACAGACAGTATGCCTACCATATTTACAGGCTACATATGCAGAACGGTAAATATGTGTACATATCAAGTCAAGTCAAGTCAAGTCAAGCTTTATTGTCACTTCAGCCATATACAGTTTGTACACAGTGAGGCGAAACAGCGTTCCTCCAGGGCCAAGGTGCTACATGCAACATAAATTAACAGAAAATCACTAAACTAGCTAACTAGAGACAGGACAGACTGACCTAACATAAATTACAACATAAATTAACAAAAACTAACTATCTAACTAAAACTAACTATCTAACTAGGTAGGTAGTGCAAAGGAAACCGTAAACATACTTGGTATGTAGGTAGTGCAGGAACAGTAAACATAAAAATATTGTGCAAAAAGAGCATTTACAGGTTGATGTGTAAGTCCAGTCTCAATGCTTTGAGGTAGTTGAGTTGAGCTGAGTGATAGAGTGTGTGTGTGTGTGTGTGTGTGTGTGTGTGTGTGTGTGTGTGTGTGTGTGTGTGTGTGTGTGTGTGTGCGTGTTTATCAGTCCAGTCCCTTTTTGTTGAGGAGACGGATGGCTTGTGGAAAGAAGCTGTTGCACAGTCTGGATGTGTGTGCCCGAATGCTTCGGTACCTTTTTCCAGACGGCAGGAGTGTGAAGAGTGTGTGAGAGGGGTGTGTCCAATCTCTGCTGTTCCTACTATCCGCTGTAGGGTCTTGCGGTCCGATATGGCACAGTTCCCAAACCAGGCAGTGATACAGCTGCTCAGGATGTTCTCGATAGTTCCTCTACAGAAGGTGGTCAGGATCGGTGGTGGAAGCTGGGCCTTTCTCAGTCTTCTCAGAAAGAAGAGACGCTGTTGGGCTTTCTTGTGCAGGAAGCTGGTGTTGAGGGACCATCCGAGGTCTTTCTCCAGGTGAACGCCCAGGAATTTGGTGCTGTCAACGATCTCCACAGAGGAGCCATTGATGCTCAGCGGTGAGTGGTCGCCTCGATATATCAAAACATAATAAAAATCTTCTGGTTGTGTAAGGGTTTAAAATGAGGTAAATGAAAGTTCTCATACCAACTGTCAAGCACAATGGTGGAGGGGTGACAATGATTGATAGAGTTGACCATGAATTCCTCTATGTGAAATCATCTATCTGATAGCTGAAGCTTGGCTCAAATTGGGTCATGCAACAGGACACTTATCCTAAGCACACCAGCAAATCTAAAACAGAATGGCTGAAAAAGAAAATCAATCAAGGTTTTTCCATTGCCCAGGTAAAGTCCAGATTTTGACCTGATTTAGATGCTGTGATGGGACTTCAAGAAAAGTGTATATAAATGAATGTCCCAAAAATTGGGGCATTGTTGTAAAAATTATGCCAATGTCACTTTGTACCTGGTTTGAATTCAAAGTACACATCAAGTCAAGTAGGCTCAAAATGCCTGGATGTGCTCTTGCTCTGCTTCTATCAAGAGTGCATCAGTAGTGAGTTCTGTGTACTTGGTGCAGCCAAGTAACCCAAAATGCATTTTGTCTGAAACAAAATAAGACATTACTTATTTGCAAAAGTCCTCCAAGGTTCTTGGACATCTCCATTCCCGCTGGTTTAACAGACAGTTGTCAGCTGACCAGGGCGCTGAGGCTCACCAGCGAGAACGCCTGACTTGCACATCGCTTTCAAAATCAATCATGGCCATTGATCAACAACCATTGATCGAAGACCACTGATAAATGGCCATGAGTACCATTCACAGAGATTTGGGGAATGGCTGCAATCACAGCATCATTATGCGAAAAGGGAAAGACTATCTGAATTGAGTAGGAGACCTAATGGTACATCTTTCATCATCTTACAATGCTGTGATTGCAGCCATTCGCTAACTCTCTGTGACTGGTACTCAGGGCCATTGATCAGTGGTCTTTGATCAATGGTCATGCCAATTTGCATATTAATGATCAAGGAACTGTCCATTGTTCCTTCAGTGGGCTGGTTTCAGTTATTGTGCAAATGTACTGTTAATAAGGTTGGGGAAAGTCACTTGGATAAGTGACGAAACGTTTCACCCACTGAAAACACTGCATCCAGATGAACAGAATCAACCTTTTGGGAAAAATAAAGCAGTTTAGTAAAAGTCAACAGTTTTTCTTAGGATACCAAACATAATATATGCATATGGTGTAATAGCCTCTATTTCACCATCTACATTCTACTGTTTTATGATTTAATGCATTATTTAATGACTTTTTTAAAAGCAGAAAAGATGTTTCTCAACATGTCTGCATCACTTTCAATAGAATCAATAATTTAATTTTTCTTCTATAACTCCAAACTTCAGGTACTGGACTGAAATAACTCAAATCTATGTAAACTATTTACATAGCATTTTAAAGGTGAAAGCTGTCAGCGTGATTTGTTGTGACAATATGTTTTTGTGTTACAACTCACTTTTTCTCCTGTGTTTAAGATGAGCGGGGTTAAGAGTTCTGTCTACTTGTGGGGTCTCTGGTTTCTACCGTCGCTGTCAAACCTGCATATAATCAAACTCATCACTGACTGGACCTGAGGACCATCAGAAACCTCTAATATTTCTAAAATTTAAAGTCATTCTCCTCACATACAAGGTCTTGAATAAACAGGTCCCATCTTCTATTTAAGACCTCATAATACATTACCACCATAAAAAACCCACCTGTGCATTGAATCATTAGTTGCTATTATTGAACTCTGGCTCTTTCCCATAGTGTCTTTTATCCTGTTTACCGCTGCTCTTTTCTGTTTCTCCTCACTCCTAACATCTTGCAGGAGATTGCTGCACCTCCCTGAGCAAGGCTCTGCTGGAGGGTTCTTCCTGTTAAAAGGGAAAACACTGCCACCAAGTTTTTTCTTTAATATTTTAGGGTCAATATAAATTACACATTATGGAGAAATACAAAACTAGACAAAAAATCTCTTCACCTGGTTTAAAGAATAACGAAGTAATGCAATCTATTTATCTGTATCTAACAAAGCTCTTATTTTCTCCAGATCTTTCACTGGCCTGCTAAAAATGCATATAGAGCTATTTCTTAGCTTTAACCAATGACTTTACAGTAAATAGACATGACTATGTAGATTGTTTGAGGATGTGTGAGAAGATGAAAATGTCAGCCACAAAAACAACAAAACAACAACAAACAAACAAACAACAAAAAAAGTACATCACGGAGTAGATCATTTACCAGGGTTCAGAAAGTGTGCTTCTTAAACTAAAAAGAAAAAAATATTCCAGTCCATGTTCCCAAATGTGTACTAAGTATTGGTGGTTATCTCCCCCAGAGCGAAATTATGACATCAGGGACAGAGAGTTCGTGGCAATCAAACTGGCACTGGAAGAGTGGTGTCACTGGCTTTAGGGAGCAGAGCAGCTCTTCACCATCTGGACCGACCACAAGAACCTGGTTTATCTATCTTCAAACAAGAGATAAATGCTCGCCAAACCTGCTGGTCTCTGTTTTTGGGTTGATTCCATTTCGTTCTCTCTTATCAAAAGCTGATGCTGTCGCTCTCCAGTTTTCACAGATTACAGATCAGTTAGAACTGGAGCCGATCCTGCCCACAACCTGCATTATTGGAAATCTTACCTAGGATATCGAGTCCTTCATCCAGCAGCACCTGCAAGGAGATTCTGATCCCTGCTCAGGAGCCACAAACCGTCACTATGTACCTGTGGCTGCCTGTTCTGCCGTCATCCATTAGGGGCACACTGCACAATTTGCCTGCTACCTGGGGGTAAGCAGAACTATTTGTCAACTTAGGTGCTATGTCTGTTGGGACAATCTGGAGAAAAAATGTGAGGGACTATGTCACGGCCTGTTCCATCTCTGTCCGGAGTAAGAACAGCATGTGTCAAGCTGCTGGGTTGCTGCAACCGTTAGCTGTTCCCTATCGCTCATGGTCTCACTTCCTTTGTTACTAGTCTACCCACATCCAAGTAAGACTGCCATCCTCTTGGTTATAGACAGATTCTCTAAGGCTGCCCACTTCATTGCTCTCAATAAACTTCTGAAACTGCTAAAATCTTAGTTTTCAGACTCTGCAGAATGAATCCCTACAGAAATAGTCTCCGACAGGGGGCCTCAATTTGTCCCCCAAGCCTGGAAGGTTTTCTTTTCTTCCTTAGAAACCAAAATCTGCCTGAGCTGTGGATTCAACCTCCAAACCAGTGGGCACACAGAGAGGCTTAGCCAAAAGCTTGAGGCCGCCCCGCAGCCCCAACCTAAAACCCTTCCACTTGGCCTACTCAGTTGCCCTGGATCTGCTGACAACTTTTTAACCTCTTCGACTACAGGTCAGTCTCTGTTTAAAGCTTCTGTGGATTATGAACCATCTTTGTTCCCTTCTACAGAGTTAGATCTCACAGTGCGTTCTGTACAACTCCAATGTCAGCGGGTTTGTACATCCTCGCACCGTTCATGATCAGAGATGGGCAGTAACGCGTTACAAGTAACCCGTGTAATCCGATTACTTTTTTCAAGTAACAAGTAAAGTAAGGGATTACTATTGCAAAACCGGTAATTAGATTACTGTTATTTTCCCATAAGCACGGGGCGATCTGCGTTAACTCACAAACGGAGATTTGCCGCGTTAATGCGGTTATGGCGTTAATGTCATTTTAATGAGATTAACGCTGACAGCACCAGTAGCAATATAAAGTGTCCTGAGATCCCAGGAAAAATGTGAATCCCTTTAAGAAAAATAAAAAATAAAAAAGGAAATCGTTGTACCCTACCACCCTCCAAAGACACAGGTGGCCTTTGGATTGAGAACATCTTTTGTAGACATCTCAAGTGGCATTCAATCCTTAGATGGCACCGCTCAGTCCTTAGCAGTACATTTCTACTATATAGAAAAACCAGCCAGAATATTCTTCACAGAATATATTAACTCTGTGGCTCAACATGTTACAGTACTGAAAATTCTACAACAGCTTGTGCATCTTGCTCCGTGCAGACAGATGCAATGAAATAAAAAATCATCTCACACTGAGCAGGGACTTCCCGTGAGCAGCGCTGCGGTGCGTTCACGGTACATGGGTAAACTCAACACTCAAAAAAGTAATACTACGTGAAATGTATAAAAGGTGTTAATACAGGAAACCAGTAAAGGTATAACTATAGATGGAGCATGATGCTTATGAATCATGGACAAATAACACCAGTATTCTGGCTTTCATAATAAAGATGTCTGTGCTATTGACACGCAGATGTGGTTAACCCAATTCAATGCAAAAATATGAATGCTGCAAATTACCATAAAAATAAATGAATAAATAAATGATGAAAACATTCACAACAACAACAACAACAACAACAACAACAACAATAACAATTGTTCTTATCAAATTATAAATACCGTCATCAATAATATGATAAACATCAGCATAAACTTTCTGGTGCGGGCATACTTGCATTTCACAAGAATGTGAGCAGGTTATTAATCTGTCATCTTATTGCTGAAGAATAGAGACAATAACAATAGCAGGTAAATGTCTTTATTGTGTGGCAGTTTGCATTTTATATAAACATTGTTTCCACTTCTATATTTAAGTAATGGCAGAAAAATAAGTAACTACTGGAAATGTATTCTTAAAAGTTGTCATCAGCACATATGAGACTGTGGACAATGGTAGCTGATAGTGAAATGTTTTTTTTATATTAGAATGTAAAGAAGAAGGACAGCTCTAAAAAAAAGTTAAACTGAAGTTAAGAGAAGCTGTACTATATGAAATAGAAACTAACCACAGATACAAAAGATGCATTATTAGAGAAAAATGAAATGACTGACATGGAAGTTACAATTCTGCTTGCTTTTCCTCAAGGACTTCAATCAGTTTTTTCAGTTGTCCCAGTTTCATTTCAGTTTCCTCTATTTTCTCACCCAACTCTTCATTCTCCCTGTCAGTGTTAGCCTGTATTTCAATCGCATAATTCTTAATGTTCTCCATAAATGTGTCAACTTGAGGAAAATCATCAGGTAAAACTTTTGCAGATTTCTTCATCAGTGCGATCAACGGGTCAATAAGGCTCAAGTATTCACTCAACAGTTCAGAACCGAAGTTCACTCCTTCCTCACGGTCAGCCTGATGGGACAAAATGTAACAGTTTCATATTACAGGAAGTCAGTTTACTATGTTGTAACATTATACTGGTCAAATATATCTACAAGTTTCTTATTGCAGTTCTCTGAACATGTACTGACCTTCAGTCTGTCCAATTGTTGTTTTATGTTCTGATAGTTTTCTTTGAGTTGTTTCTGAAAATCCAGCATATACAGTTATTAAAAGAATTTAAATTACACCAGCAACTTTGTTTGTGGTGACTCGCAAAATTACTGAAGGTTAAGAAAAAAAAACAATTTACCAGCTCCTTGTCTATTAGTGTGCTTGAAAGGCAAACCAGAGACAGCAGTGTGAACATGAGGAACAAGCCTTTGGTGGTGCTGCAAACAGTCACTGCCGCCATCGCTGTTCTGAGTAACTCTGTCTCTAAGTGTAAGTTGTACAGTGTTAAGAGTTGAACTGAAGGTTTGTAAAACTGCAGCTGAACGTCTTCATTATCCAGTGGAGTTATCATTTGAAATTTTAAAAAGTGCGACTTTAAGGATTCACAAAAAATCACAACTGAAACAACTGAATTTGAAACATTTTTAATTTCTATATAAGAAAATGTGAAGTCTGTATAAACCATGTTATAGTGAGTTACTTACCTGTGATGTCAAAAGAAGCCGATGAATGAAGAAACGAAGATATGGTTCATCACAAAATTCTTTTATACATCCTTGTGGTTACACCTCCCATTTTCCGTAACACTTTTGTGTGTGTGTGTGCGTGTGTGTGTGTGTGTGAGAGAGAGAGTGTGCTTTCGTGCATGTGCGGTTGGGTGTGCTGCAGTGTGGTCTGCGTGCAGAGGCATTAGCACTTAGCTTCCTCGGGTTTTCAGTTTTGTTTCACACAAAAAAAACCTGAAGATGCCAAGATGACAACTAGAGAAAAAAAAGTGCACAAAACATACAACAAATAAATGTACTGTTTAAACATTTCAAATGTGCAAAAACAATTCTGTTCACCTTTTACATAATATGTAAATAGGCTTGGATGACAGCTGGGAATGATGCATAAAAGAAAAATGAAATTGCTGAATGTATATTGCATGAGATCCAGAAATTTTAAGAAACCTTTTTCTGTGGGGCGATCATGGCTCAAGAGTTGGCAGTTTGTCTTGTAATCCGAAGGTTGCCGGTTCGAGCCCCGGCTCAGAAAGCCCCAGTCGTTATGTCCTTGGGCAAGACACTTCACCCATTGCCTACTGGTGGTGCTCAGAGGGCCCCGTGGCTCCAGTGTCCGGCAGCCTCGCCTCTGTGGAGGCGAGGCTGCTACAATGTAGCTTGTAATCACCTGTGTGTGAATTGGTGAATGACTGAATCTAGTGTTAAGCGCTTTGGGGTCCTTAGGGACTAAGTAAAGCGCTATACAAATACAGGCCATTTATAAATTAAAAAAATATGTCCGTATTTTAAGATTCTCGTTCTTCTAAAGTGTCCGAGAACGCAGTTTGGTCATCTAAAAAGACAGGCACTTCAGTGAGATGAGATTGCCCACACACTTCTCCATCAGGCGTCGGAAGTTGCCTGGGAGTTTGTGACACCCTGTGACATCCTATTAAATTCAAAGAAGCCAAGGGGACTTAGGTTTGTTATCCTCAGCTACCTCCACCTGATAGTAACCGGACTTAGGGTCCATGACCGAAAACCATTTAGCTTCACTGAGAGCTGTGAATGTTTCGTCAGTCTTTGACAGGGTATATGCATCTTGGATAGTTCTTAGATTTAATTTACAGTAATCTATGCATAGCCTTTTCGACCCATTATTTTTCCTTGCCAATACAATTGGTGAGGGAAAAGGCTTTTATGGCTCTCGAATGATACCTCCATCAAGTAGTTCTCTTAGATGTTGTTTACAGCCTCTCTGTCACTTGGGTATATGGGCCTTGGCCGTGCTTAGAGGGGCTTTTCATTGCTCAATTTGATTTGGTGTTTTACAACTGTGGTGTGGCCATGTGACATCTCAGCTTTTCCAGAATATGCTCTTTCCATTGCTCTGGGATGAGAGAATTATCAAGATTGAATGTGTGGTTGTCATTGTTTAGTTCATTTCAACTTGTAAGATTCATAGTTCGACTAGATGTTAGTGAACAAACATATTGGGCCGCACAGCTTGA
This sequence comes from Oreochromis aureus, assembly GCF_013358895.1. Lineage (NCBI taxonomy): Eukaryota > Metazoa > Chordata > Actinopteri > Cichliformes > Cichlidae > Oreochromis > Oreochromis aureus. The sequence continues at coordinate 13,712,174 of NC_052944.1, read as the reverse complement.
GCAACAATGCTATTTGACTGCAACGTAACAGCATAGTCACTAACATTGTGTACAATGACAGGTACTTTACTGCTGACATTAAAAGGAATGTTTACTAAAGCCAACTCAAGAAAAAATCCACCTGGTAACTTGTATTGCTCATGCGACTCAAGGACAAAACTTGTGTTCCGGTTGTTCTTTCTTAATCTCACATTTCCGATCAGACAGTGTTTCTGTCTTGCAGGGATTGTCACTGTCCCTTTACTAAACAACGTGACAGGGCAGGAATGGGTACCATTCCTTTGTGCTTGGACAGCATGTTGAAAGATCATTGCAAACTGCTTAGAGTGTAGCTTGTGAATAAACTTGGGGTCATCTTGTGTAGAAACTGTCCATAAACCTTTAAAAGCACATTTGTCCCTATCAACAGCAGAATTTTACTGTTAAAGTGACATTCAGGAACAACAAGGGTCAAAATGACTAGTTGTTGTTCTTGTCGGGGAAAGGGAAAGCCATCAGGTAAAGCTTTCACAGATTTCTTCATTAGTGTGATCAATGGGTCCATAAGGCTCAAGTATTCACTCAACTGTTCGGAACCAAAGTTCACTCGTTCCTCATGCCCAGCCTGATGGGATCAAATGTAACAGTTTCATATTACATGAAGACAGTTCACTATGTTGTAACGTTATATTTGGTCACATATATCCACAGTTTGAAACGTTTTAATATCTATATAAGTAAATGTGAAGTCTTTGTAAAAACCATGTTATAGTGAGTTATTTACCAGTGATGTCAAAAGAAGCTGATGAATGAAGAAATGAAGATATCACAAAGTTCTTTTATACATGCTTGTGGTTACAGCTCAGTTTTTTGCACAACTCTTTGTGTGTGTGTGTGTGTGTGTGTGTGCGTGTGTGTGTGTGCGTGTGCTGCAGTGTGGTCTGTGTGCAGAGGCATTAGCACTTAGCTCCTCAGGCTTTCATTTTTGTTTCACAGATATTTGCCTGTTTCACATGAAAATGCCAAGGTGACAACCAGAGGGAAAAAAGTACATAAAACATACAACAAATACACATACTGTTTAAATATTTCAAATGTGCACAAACAATTCTGCTCACCTTTTACATAATTTGTCAATAGGTTTGGATGACAGCTGCGAATGATGCATAAAAGAAAAATAAAGTTTTTGTATGTCAATATCAGTCAGCACAGGGTTTGATGAGGGGAGAAAACTAGTATGCTGATCATTCAGAGTCTTGCAAAGACCTTGAGTGATGGGCAGGTCTTCTACAGCAACACAAGGGAAGACACCAGCCTCCTACGCAGCCACGCCACAGACCAGGCTCCGCCACAATGAGAAACTGTACTTATTGCTTGTTTCACTTTCCTGTAAACAAACCACATTTATGGAAAAAAGATTCACAAAGGTGATGATTTATGGCCTTGGCAACTCCCATTGTGTGAGTGCTTCTTTCTTTTACTCTCCTCCACTCTTTGCTATCTGGTGTGAGTGCAGCTGTGAGTACAGACTATTTCCACAGCTAGTAGCAAATCAAGGTCTTCACTCCAGTTAAATGATTCCTGCACTTGTTCCTCTCTTGTCCTCTGTCTTAGAAAACCCTCGGTGTTCCAGCTGTTACCTCCTCGCTGTCTCCTCTTGATTCATCCTTTGGAAAGGAAAATTCTACCTCAGATTCCCTCACCTGTTCAACTTGAACCTGAAATGAATTCTCCCGACAAATCACCACTTCACTGATTAATCCTCTACCTTTGCTCATAGGGACACATTTGATCAACTGACTCATTTAGTTTTGTTAATAAAAACTGTAAATCTGTTCTTAGCCTTAGCCTGTGTGCTTTTGGGACTCCAGTTCTAGTATAACTATGAGAAAATGGGCTGACTATAGATGTGTACTCTGTAAGTCAACAGCAAAACTGAGTTGGTCTGTACATGCCTTACAATGGTGTAACACAGCATGGAAGCCTACAGGCATTCATGGACCAAGAATAACTAGTGTCATGGAAAATTTAACAATAACCTGCAACACACCCAGCGAGCTTGATTTGAAGTGGGTTTAATAAACACATTGCAATGTGGAGAGAGCATCCCAGTGAAACACCAGGACCATCTCTGGATTGTGGCCACCGCCTACATCTCACATGTTGGCCCCTTTCACGGGGGCTATACCTTCTCCCTCACGGAGAGAATTATGACCTCGTTTTCTGCTTGGCCGTCACCTAAGGATTTACATCCCTGATAAGCAGAAGGAGTCCCACTATCTGTTCAACGTCACCCATTACAATGGCCTCACTGTGTTAACTTTCCACATGCGTGTAAACTAGTGACAGGAGTGCTCTTACTATAGTGAAGTGAGAAAGTGATATTACTATAACTAATGTGATATGATTAAATATGTGATTAATACATGAGAAAAGAAATCTGCCACTACATTCCACCCTTTGTGATACCACAATTAAGAATTAAAAATAATTAATTAAGAATCACATAAAAACACATGGAGATTTCTTTTCGAACTACTGAACATCAGCACCATTGTGTACTCAAAGAATTCACAATGTCCATCTTCCCTAAAGTCAGAAGGAACCAACAAATTCACATTTTATGGTCACCTTCTCTCCATCTGAGTCTCCACCCTTTGTTCGAAGGATGGCAGTTATATCATAAAAGAAAACACAATATGAGATCATATAAGAAATGAAACAGTGCTCGTTTTTCATCTGCAAAGAAAACTTCATCCTCGGTTACATCAAGCTGCTCTTTCATAAGAACCCGTTGTTAAGATAAGGAAGTTTTTAGGTGTGTGATATATTTTCCCACTTTATCATTAAATCTCCCAATTTATTAACTGTTTCTGTAAAAGACCCTCTTCCCCAGTGTTATTAGGGATTGAGGCACACATGCCTCACCAAACATCACACACTCCTTTGTGCCATTTGCTTTGCCCTGTCCAGATGTTTGCCATCAAGGACAGTGAATATGTCTGAACCTGTAGGTAAATTAATACCACAAACATATACTAACACTGATGTTAGTGCTTCTCGAGTTTTAAAGTAAAACCCAAAAGTAGCCATGAATTTCCACACAGCCAACATATATCAAACACTTCTGAGCTACATTTTACAACAGAATTATAGATCTTTCCTCTCTGTCTATGCAGTGTACTGTACTCTTTACTATTGTATGGCCATCAGCCAGTTTAAAAGGTGTAAACCCTCTCCAAGGCCATTTACAATTATCTTTACTGTGCCCACATCAGTGATTGGGGAAACCAAAACAACCACATTTAATTCTCAAAGAACAACCTCCTTCTTTAGGTGCTTCCAGCATGTTTGAGGTCTATCAAAATCCCTCAATGAAATGTGATGAACCCCAAATCCTATCTTTACGGTGTCAAATGTGTCAAAGTTGAGTACACATGTCAAAAGAACTCACAACTGTTATTACTATGTTTACTCAGACAATGAGGGCCTAATGCACTTACACATCAGGAACTGACATGCTAGATAATCAGTCTACCTACCCTACAAAATGTGCACAAGTTGCTGTAAAACTTGCATGCTATAATTACTCCAATCACTTTTACTCATGCTCAGGACTCTAACAGAGTTTGTGATGTTCGGAGAGTCATGTAAATGCATATCATTTATAAAATGATTATTAACGTCACCCCAACGACCTCCTTAACTTAAAAACATACTAAGCTTTCCAGGGAAACTGATTGGCTGTTTAAGTAGGTGTGATCTGCATTCATTCGCTGATCCCTCTTGAGTGGCACAGAGCCTGCTCTGCAGTCGTTGAGTTGGAGCTTGGCACGCCCTTGTTGGAGGAGGGCGCTCTTTTCACCCCTCACCCTCTCGTTCCAACGCAGCTTTATGGTTATCGCTGTGGTTCTGGAATCTTCTCATGATGACTAGTAGGGCCCCAAACCGCACGACCTTTGACCTCAACCACTGCCTGGGCTGTCAGCTCTGCTATGAATGGTCCCTGCTTCTCGCTGGGTCTCTGAAGACTTCTGATCAGCACCCAGTCTCAGTCGGGAGATTCCACCGTTGGGACAATTTCTTCCAGCAATACTCTGGCTGCTGCACCTGTATTTTTTGCTAGGAGGAAAAACTTCTATTTGGAAAGCATGTCAACCATCATCAAACCACACTCTTTAGTTCAGTGAACTTCACTTATAGGCCATCAAAGCCTCATCTGAACATGGATGCACCACTTGCATAGGTGTAATACCCGTAAATGAACTGTTAATCACACGAATCACTGCAAAAATCATAGAACAAAAACACTCATGGAAAACATAAAAACATTGTTTCATGTTAAACCTAGAATCCCTCCTTTTGACACATGGTCTCTCCCATGAGTCAACTCATCAGAACTAGGAGAATAACAAAAAGGAAAAGGTTAGTTACACAAATTCTCAGACAACATCATGGCTTCTCCTCCGGAGTAATTTCGCTTCAGCCCTGTAAACCCTGTGTTAAAGACTAAAATCAGCATTAATGTCATGGTAAGTGGGTCTAATTCTTGGCTCTGCCTGGAGCCTGCATCCACACCACAATTACCTAGAAACCAAAATCGGTGAGTAAATATGAACTTCACACTTACAAACAACTGTAGGTTATAAGAGTAATAAGGCATCCAACACCACAGACAAAAGTGTGCCATATGCAGTTTATTTCCCCAAATCATTAAAACACTACTGTTACCATAATTTGCCCAAACCATGGATCATCCCATGTGTTTAATTAAAACTACTGTAACCAGTAATCTTAAGTAATGTTACTCAGTTGTTTTCACACTTTGAGCTCAACACCTTAAAATGAATAACGATATGATAATGAGCCCCACACTAAGATGTTCTGTAATCACTGCACAGCCGTCTTCATTTCACTCATGTCTGCCTGTGTGATGCCAGAACCCTTAGAGAGGGAAAAAAAAAAAACATTAGCCAGTGGTTTGTCCTGGCAGGTCGGGCCTGGATCAACAGATTCCAGAGGTGTTTCTATAAATCATGTGGTCAACCCTCCTTGTCTGTGAAAGGAGTGATACTGATTTTAACACAGTATGTGCTTCACATTGAATACACATTTTCCTCCTGTAGCATTTATCATTTGCCAACAATACAGTGTGTTACTGTAACCAACAAGCAGCCAGGAAAACACAGTTTTCTCCACACAAAATCAGTAACACAGAAAAGTGCTATCTAAAGGGTTAGGTCTGCAAGGCCCGCCCACACTCATGTGGACCTCCAGTCTCCCCCTCCTCTGGTCTCTGTCATCCTCCTGCTCCTGCAAAAACAAGCAAACAAAAACACATACATCCACCCTTTTTTCACTGTTTAGGGTTTATTAGGCATTAGCATTGATTAATCCTAAAATAGTTACCGTCTTCTCAATTTCAAGTCAGTCACACTTAGTCCACATCATCAGTCCAGTCACAGTCCATTCATATGTATTTATACCAATCACATGCATTTATCCAGTCACATGCAATCGTACCAATCATTGCTGGTAGTGGAAAACCGTGCATGAATTTAAATATCCACTGACAGCAATATTACATCATTCCAAAAATAAAAACAATTCTTGTTGCTTTTGAAATGGATTGAATCGCTACAATCCTTTTAAACACGGGACTTACCATCTAATATGGTCAGCGTCCTAGGTAGGTGAATTTCCTCAGAAGCCCATTGTAATCTAGAGAAGCTCACCTTATATTTGCTCTCAATTAAAGTATTTTGTAGCGCTTTTACTTCCAATCTTGCAGGCCTGCTTTTAAATCATCAACACACAAAATCTCACCCCCAGAGGGATGATACCTGGAAGGTTTTTTTTTCTCCCTAAGTGCACTGTTACAAAAAACCCCCCAAACATATTAGGCCTTGTTCAGGACATGTCTAAATATATATATATATATATATATAAAAAAAATAAACCTGTGTTTCTCTTACAAAAGAAAACAACCCTAACCTAACTGTCAAAATCAGCCTGCTACTAAAACAAAAAACCAAAAAAACCAACAACCCTCAAATCATTTTATTTTTACCTTTGTTGCGATCCTACGGACTTTTCTCAACCTCCACAAGACAGCTGGCCACAGTTTTCCAACCCAATTTTCATGTGTTCTCACATTAACAACAACAGCCTCCTTTTTTCCTCCATGCTCTCTTCTCCCCACTTCTCACAGCTTCTGTCTCTCTCATGCATCTGCAGCAGTTCACGGTTGTGGCGTGTCAGGGGCCCAGTGGGCTGTTCTTCTTCAGCTTTGCCTTTTGTCTTTCAATCTTTTCAGTCTCTGTCTTTGCCATTTCAACTCCTAGTATGGCAAATGTGAAACTCAGACAGTCTTCTCAAGTCCATTCACACATAGTGATGTCGCAGGTGAACCTCCCAGCTTGTGATCAGGAGGACATGCTTCCATGGTATTTATACATGCTGCTGAACCCTTTAAGGTTTAGGGTTTAGGGCAGTGTTCGAAGCTTGTTCCTCAGGTTAAGATGTACATGGAGTGAAGCTGTGTAATATTCAGCCAAAACATGGGCTGGGTGTGGTTCCAATTATGTTAAGCTATCATTTTGCTCCGGCCGCTGAGCTTGTGGAGGACGTTGATCCAATTCCGTAGCCACCTGTACTAACACACTAAGACATATTATATGTCATTTTCATCACTACTTATTAACACTTTCCCTCTCTTATTCTTCTGTCCACATTTTAACACATCTCTTTCCATCACTCTTGGTTATACACCACCCACAGCACTTCTTACACACACACACACACACACACACACACACACACACACACACACACACACACACACACACACACACACACACACACACACACACAGTTTTCTTTACTGCATTCCTCAGTTTCTACTCACTTCACACTACATGTATTCTTTCCCATATTTCTGAAAGAAGAAAAAAATCACACAATCAAAACCTGGATTTGCCCGGACCACCAGTAGGTAAATGGACTGGTTCTTATATAGCGCTCTTCTACTCATCTGAGCACTCAAACTTGTGCATTCACCCATTCACATGAAAGTTCTCATAAAACTGTCAGTCACAATGGTGGTGATGATGATTGATAGAGTTGACCATGAATTCCTCTATCTGATAGCTGAAGCTTATCCTAAGCACATCAGCAAATCTACAACAGAATGGCTGAAAAAGAAAATCAATCACGGTTTTTCCATTGTGCAGGGAAAGTCCAGATTTTGACCTGATTTAGATGCTGTGATGGGACTTCAAGAAAAGTGGATATAAATGAATGTCCCAAAAACCCAGCAAATTGGGGCATTGTTGTAAAAATTATGCCAATGTCACTTTTTACCTGGTTCGAATTCAAAGTACACATCAAGTCAAGTAGGCTCAAAATGCCTGGATGTGCTCTTGCTCTGCTTCTATCAAGAGTGCATCAGTAGTGAGTTCTGTGTACTTGGTGCAGCCAAGTATCCTAAAATGCATTCTGTCTGGAACAAAATAAGACATTACTTATTTGCAAAAGTCCTCCAAGGTTTTTGGACATCTCCATTCCCGCTGGTTTAACAGACAGTTGTCAGCTGACCAGGACGCTGAGGCTCACCAGCGAGAACGCCTGACTTGCACATCGCTTTCAAAATCAGTCATGGCCATTGATCACCAACCATTGATCGAAGATTGATCAATGGCCATGAGTACCATTCACAGATATTTGTGGAATGGCTGCAATCACAGCATCATTTACGCGAAAAGGGAAAGACTATCTGAATTGAGTAGGAGACCTAATGGTACATCTTTCATCATCTTACAATGCTGTGATTGCAGCCATTCGCCAACTCTCTGTGACTGGTACTCAGGGCTATTGATCAGTGGTCTCTGATTAATTTGCATATTAATAATCAAGGAACTGTCCATTGTTCATTCAGTGGGCTGGTTTCAGTTATTGTGCAAATGTACTGTTTATAAGGTTGGGGAAAGTCACTTGGATAAGTGACGAAATGTTTCACCCACTGAAAATCCTGCATCCAGATGAACAGAATCAACCTTTTGGGAAAAATAAAGCAGTTTAGTAAAAGACAACAGTTTTTCTTAGGATACCAAACATAATATGTGCATATGATGTAATACCCTATATTTCACCATCTACATTCTACTGTTTTATGATTTAAGGTATTATTTAATGCCTTTTTTAAAAGCAGAAAAGATGTTTCTCAACATTTCTGCATCACTTTCAATAGAATAAATAATTTTATTTTTCTTCTATAACCCCAAACTTCAGGTACTGGACTGAAATAACTCAAATCTATGTAAACTATTTACATACTTTTTTAAAGGTGAAAGCTGTCAGTGTGATTTGTTGTGACAATATGTTTTTGTGTTACAACTCACTTTTTCTCCTGTGTTTAAGATGAGCGGGGTTAAGAGTTCTGTCTACTTGTGGGGTCTCTGGTTTCTACCTTCGCTGTCAAACCTGCATATAATCAAACTCATCACTGACTGGACCTGAGGACCATCACAAACCTCTAATATCTCTAAAATTTAGAGTCATTCTCCTCAAATACAAGATCTTGAATAAACAGGTCTCATCTTATATTAAAGACCTCATAATACATTACCACCATAAAAAACCCACCTCTGCATTGAATCATTAGTTGCTATTATTGAACTCTGGCTCTTTCCCATAGTGTCTTTTATCCTGTTTACCTCTGCTCTTTTCTGTTTCTCCTCACTCCTAACATCTTGCAGGAGATTGCTGCACCTCCCTGAGCAAGGCTCTGCTGGAGGGTTCTTCCTGTTAAAAGGGAAAACACTGCCACCAAGTTTTTTCTTTAATATTTTAGGGTCAATATAAATGACACATTATGGAGAAATACAAAACTAGATAAAAGATCTCTTCACCTGGTTTAAAGAATAACGAAGTAATGTAATCTATTTATCTGTATCTAACAAAGCTCTTATTTTCTCCACGTCTTTGGCCTGCTAAAGATGCAACTAGAGCTATTTCTTAGCTTTAACCAATCACTTTATAGTAAATAGTGTGGCTCAACATGTTACAGTACTGAAAATTCTACAACAGCTTGTGCATCTTGCTCCGTGCAGACAGATGCAATGAAATAAAAAAATCATCTCACCCTGAGCAGGGACTTCTCATTATCAGCGCTGCGGTGCGTTCACGGTACATTGGTAAACTCAACACACAGTAACATTTAAAATAAAAATAAAAATAAAATACCATTGGCAATAAAATAACCCTGGGTTACACTCCGGAAAGCGAGCCTGAGCTCTGCGTGATCCGCTAATGATGCTACTACTGAGAGTAAAGTCTGGCTACACAAATCATGGACAAGTAACACCAGTATTCTGGCTTTCATAATAAAGATGTCTGTGCTATTGACACGCAGATGTGGTTAGCCCAATTCAATGCAAAAATATGAATGCTGCAAATTACCATAAAAAATAAATGAATAAATAAATGATGAAAACATTCACAACAACAACAAGAATAATAATAATAATTGTTCTTATTAAATTATAAATACCGTCATCATTTATATGATAAACATCAGCATAAACTTTCTGGTCAGGGCATACTTGCATTTCACAAGAATGTGAGCAGGTTATTAATCTGTCATCTTATTGCTGAAGAATAGAAACAATAACAATAGCAGGTAAATGTCTTTATTGTGTGGCAGTTTGCATTTTATATAAACATTGTTTCCACTTCTATATTTAAGTAATGGCAGAAAAACAAGTACCAACTGGAAATGTATTCTTAAAAGTTGTCATCAGCACATATGAGCCTGGGTACAATGGTAGCTGATAGTGAAATGTTTTTTTTTTGTTAATATCAGACAGTAAAGAAGAATGACAGCTCTAAAAAAAAGTTAAACTGAAGTTAAGAGAAGCTGTACTATATGAAATAGAAACTAACCACAGATACAAAAGATGCATTATTAGAGAAAAATGAAATGACTGACATGGAAGTTACAATTCTGCTTGCTTTTCCTCGAGGACTTCAATCTGTTTTTTCAGTTGTCCCAGTTTCATTTCACGTTCCTCTATTTTCTCACCCATCTCCTCATTCTCCTTGACACTGTTAGCCTTTATTTCAATCGCATAATACATAATGCTCTCTATAAATTTGTCAACTTGAGGAAAACCATCAGGTAAAACCTTTGCAGATTTCTTCATCAGTGCGATCAACGGGTCCACAAGGCTCAAGTATTCACTCAACAGTTCAGAACGTAAGTTCACTCTTTCCTCACGCTCAGCCTGATGGGATAAAATGTAATAGTTTCGTATTACAGGAAGTCAGTTTACTATGTTGTAACATTATACTGGTCACATATATCCACAAGTTTCTCATAGCGGTTCTCTGAACATGTACTGACCTTCAGTCTGTCCATTTGTTGTTTTATGTTCTGATAGTTTTCTTTGAGTTGTTTCTGAAAATCCAGCATATACAGTTATTAAAAGAATTTAAATTACACCGGCAACTTTGCTTGTGGTGACTCGCAAAATTACTGAAGCATAAGAAAAAACAATTTACCAGCTCCTTGTCTATCAGTGCGCTTGAAAGGCAAACCAGAGACAGCAGGGTGAACATGAGGAACAAGCCTTTGGTGGTGCTGCAAACAGTCACTGATGCCATTGCTGTTCTTAGTAACTCTGTCTTTAGGTCAAAGTTGTACAGCGTTAAAATTTGAATGGAAGGTTTACAAACTGCAGCTGACTGTCTTCATTATCCAGTGGAGTTATCATTCAAAAAAGTGCAACTTTAAGGATTCACAAAGAATCACAACTGAAAAACTCAAATTACAACTCAATCTGAAACATTTTAATTTCTATATTAAAAAATGTGAAGTCTGTATAAACCATGTTACAGTGATTTACTTACCTGTGATGTCAAAAGAAGCTGATGAATGAAGAAATGAAAATACGGCACATCACAAAGTTCTTTTATACATGCTTGTGGTTACACCTCCAATTTTGCGCAACTGTTTGTGTGTGTGTGTGTCACTGTCAGTGTATGTTACGTCCCTCTGCAGCCTCTAATCTGCTCAGTGTGTTCAGCTGGTGCTAATTGGCCACACCTAGTCAGGTGTGCATAAAAGCTTACCTGAGGCAAGCTTCCCAGGGAGCTCACTTGTCTTTGCCTTGGTGGCACCAGCCATTTTAGCGAACCTGCTATGCCATTTTAAGAAAAACTAGTGATGGGTAGATGAGGCCTCATGAAGCGTTTCAGCACATTCCCCAAACTGTATCAACACTGTGTCGACACAGTGTTGCTGTTTTGCTCCATACTGACACCTGCTGGACCTTAAATATCATTGCAGGCAACTTACTTGAGACTCACAACAGACACTGATTCAATGATCTAGTCATACTTGTACACTGTAAGGTATTGTATTTTCCATGGAATCATTTTATATCTTTTACGTTTCAAATATTGTAGACATCTATAAAATATATTGTGAATGACACTAAGTGAAAATTAAAATGAAAGTATTGTGAATGTAATATTACCCATTTGACTCAGAGTTTATTATAAAATTCTATTCAGAAAAATAAGTTTATCCAATGTTTTTGCATTCAGTCTATTGCATTTTTTGACACCATTTCCCCAGCTTTGGAAAACCCACAGGCTGGGGTACACAAAAACTGTAAAGCCAGGTGGAAAAAGTTCTGATAAGATGTCTTCCTATTCCCCCAGTACATTAAAGGATCCTCTGATCTTGGAATGTTTCTCTCCGACACTCTCCACAATACTAAGGGGTTGGCAGTCCCTTATAATAAAATTCAGGACTGCCTGGTCCAGAACAGTCTTACTAGATGCTTGATTTCAAAATAATAAAACACATATTAATAAAAAAAAAATGATGATAAAGCTGTTCAGTGTCTATATAGGCTGACCTGTGTTCATTCTCAGTGTGTTTGTCTCCTCATTTTCATGTTTGGCTCTGTAATGCCTAAACACTGAGGAGGTGCTTTTGTTTGTCTAAGAAAGCTCCGCAGAACAGATGCGACATTTAACCTGCATAAAATGAAATAAATAATTTACACTTCAACTCACATTGCTGTTTTTCCTATTCTGATAGATTACACTGAAACAAAGACAGACAAACTATTTGCAGTTAAAAGATCAAAATGATCCCACACAGCAGAAACATTTCTTTTTCTTTCAAGCTCCATTTTGTTATGGAGAGATGTGTTTTTTTGTTTTTTTTTTAATCTTTGCGAGAGTAATTTCGTGTTTTTTTGTGGCGACTCATTCCGTTGACAGATGCGGATGCGGTACTTTTTAAACACAGTTTGGCGCGTTGGCAATGAGCGATACAGCAGCTGTATCGCTCACGTGACTTTTTCTTAAAGCGACGCACGCACTGATACAGGCTTCGCTAGGTGAGCTTGATACATGTGTCGGTGCGTCAGTGTTGCAGGACCCATCACTAAGAAAAACCTCTTCTCACACTCACTCTGATATTCATCTCCTTTTTTATGTTGCGGCTTTGAGCCGGGTCGTAACACAAGTGGGGGCTCGTCCGGGATCTTTGGACATTTTAGTGGAGACTGAATATCAGTTTTTTGCTTTTAAGTGGGTGAGTGATGGTGTTAACTGTGATTGAGCAACGTCCCTTTAGTAAGTGTGTTTCAGCTGGGTGGCTGTGCTGCCCTTCTATCGAAGCACTTGTTTGTTGTTTTGCTTTATTGTTTTAGTTTATTGTGTTTGGTGGTTATCCTGGGTGGGGGTACGCTTCAGAGTTTGGTAGGAGACTATACCTCTGGTCTGCTGCCTACCCTTGAGTTTGCGTTTAAAGTTGCCTCGAGCCCGGTACACCACTGAAGACTAGACAGGTCAAGTTTTGTTTTTAGCGTTTTAGGCTGGGAGTTGCACATAGTAAACCAGTGGCACCAAACTTGGTAGGAGGTTTGAGACCAGTCATTAATTACGATCTGTAGCTGAGGCAGGTAGGCTGTTTTTAAGTTGGCATAATGTGTACTGTGTGTGCATATGTCAGTGTTGATGGATGCTAATGAGATCCTCATGAGGTGAGTGTTTTGTGCTGTGACCTTTAGTGTTGTGGGGAATTTGGCTGTTTTGTTGGATCACTTGTGAGTGTTGTTGGCCAGGTGATGGCAATAGCACTGTGGGGTGCTGAGCCACCCTTGATGTGATCATTGTGTGGCCATAGCTCTCCATTTGTGGTTGGTCACTAGTGTGTTTGCTCTACTGAACTTTTTGGATTAAAGTAACTTGTTGTGGTATAGGGCCACTTGTATGTGACTGTTTGTGTGGTGGAGACAACAGATCACTTAGTTGTGATTATTTGTTCCTACTTTTGGTTTTGTGTTGTAGGTCAGGTAATCGTTTTGGGTTTGACTGTTGTGCTCCTTTGTGTTGGTCACATGTTACTTTTTGTGTGTTCAGTGTGGCAACTTCAGATCCTCATGCAGGGGCATCCATGCTTAAAGATGCTAACTAACGAAATCTGAGTATTTAGTTGTGTTAGGAGAGCTGGTATTAAAGTACTCAAGTGTATGCTTTTTGAAGGACCTGAAGGCTTCAGAGGAGCTATTATGTGTGATAATGTGTGATAGCCATTATCACACACAGGATGTGTGATAATGGGTATCACACATCCTGTGTGTTGCATTCTTTCATTTCATGAGAAACTTTACTTATTGCTTGTTTCATTTTCCTGTAAACAAACTATTTACAAGAAAACAAGATTCACAAAGGTGAGGATTTATGGCCTTGGCAACTCCCATTCTGTGAGTGCTTGTTTCTTTTGCTCTCCTCCACTCTTTGCCATCTGGTGTGAGTGTGGCTGTGAATGACAGGTGTAGCAGCCCTTGGCATCAAGAACAATAGAAGAGTCTCTAACGGGTGCAGCCATTTATTTCCTCACCAAACACGGCTCATTCTCTGGACATCGTTGAGCACCGTGAAAACTATATAATAAGAAAAAATTGATGCCTGTACAGTCCCCTTGAACCTTAACAATAAGCAATATCAACAAATGCGCTTAAATTTGATCAGGTAAATTAAAACAAAACAAGTAATTCTGAGATTTACAGTCACTGCTTAAATAAAACTAAATAAAGGCTGTTTAAAAGGCATCAATGTGTTTCACAGTTCAGCTGGATAAAATATAACATCAGATCACATTGCATCACATACCTCAGTCCACTTGCCAAGGGTGCAAACTCCCGTGAACACGTAAACATTCGTCCCGTTTCTCATGGGGCGCTGCTAGCTTGAGCGACACACATGTCTAAGTTAAAAAAATAGCACATGGATGCATGTAACGTAAGTACAGAACGAGAAAGTTTTCAGGTATCTCATGATACAAACGCAGTAACATACCTTACGTTAGAAACAAACTTAACACTGAAATTGATTAAAATATTATTGCAACTCACATGGACTTTATACAGCTTATTCCTGTGCATGACAGACTGCTCTATACAGTTTACTGAGCGCATCCGTTATTAATGCTACTGTGCACAAAGCTCCAACAACCCCCGTAATGATAATTTATGGTACAGACCAGCGGTTCATTACAGCAGGTTTGGCTGCATTTGAGGTCCTGTCTCTGTTCCTGATAGGTTCCCAACATCCCTGCCTTTGATCAGATCATTACCCTCTGTGTATTTACCCATATGGAAAAGAAATAGTAAAAACTTATAAAAGACTTGCATAAGATGTGGCCTACTTCATATAGTGAATCATATAAGGCTTTTTATGATTTACTCATGAAAGTGGCCACTTTCTCATTACTTTCATATATTGTTTTAGTAAGTATCCAAAGATACAAGTTTCATTTATATAATTTTTCAAGGGATCTTATATCTGTTTTCACTCTTGTATGCTTTTCATACAAGTTTCACACAAGACAGATACAAACTTTATAAGATTTATATGCATCTTACTGTAGAAGATACAATAAGATACAGTAAGATGTGTCAGTCTGACTGTAGAAACAGTCCTTACTGTTTCTACAGTCAGACTGACACATTCCCAGATCGTACAGCTGATCATATAGACTATTTTCACAGCTAGTAGCACATCAAAGTCTTCACTCCAGTTAAATGATTCCTACACCTTTTCCTCTCTTGTCCTCTGTCTTAGAAAACCCTCGGTGTTCCAGCTGTTACCTCCTCACTGTCTCCTCTTTATTCATACCTTGGAAAAGGAAAATTCTACCTCAGATTCCCTCACATGTTCAGCTTGACACCTTAAAGGAATTCTCCCGACAAATCACCACTTCACTGATTAATCCTCTACCTTTGCTCATAGGGACACATTTGATCAACTGACTCATTTAGTTTTGTTAATAAAAACTGTAAATCTGTTCTTAGCCTTAGCCTGTGTGCTTTTGGGACTCCAGTTCTAGTATAACTATGAGAAAATGGGCTGACTATAGATGTGTACTCTGTAAGTCAACAGCAAAGCTGAGTTGGTCTGTACATGCCTTACAATGTTGTAACACAGCATGGAAGTCTACAGGCATTCATGGACCAAGACTACTAGAGTAAAAACTGCACCTCTAACTGAGCACTTGTATTGAAGTAGTCAGACAAACAAAGATCACAGAATACTGACTGAGATCACAAGAGGGCGCCAAACCATAAGAAACAAACAAACACTGGACACATTTGACCTACACACAATGATGTTTGAAGTTTGTCATATATCCAAAAGTCAAGGGTTTTATAATCATTAACTTTCTTAATACAGGATGCAGGACAGCGAAAATTTGACATTAATGCTGCCAGTGCCTCTGGGTGCGAGGAACACTAAACTAAAGCAGTATTTATTTTTAGTTGTTGTAGTTATCAGCACTATACTAGTTTAATAATTATTAATCACAGCTTGGACAACATTAAAGTATCGTGAAGTTGAGTAGACTCAACAATAAAATACAATATTGTATCTCCTACTTCTAAATGAGCATAAGAGATAACTTAAAATAAGGTGGTTTATTAACATAAATTGTGAAAAGGAATGGACCTACATGTGTAACCCTCATCAGCTCTGTGACCCTTTTTACAGACAGTATTCCTACCATATTTACAGGCTACATATGCAGAACGGTAAATATGTGTACATATCAAAACATGATAAAAATCTTCTGGTTGTGTAAGGGTTTAAAATGAGGTAAATGAAAGTCCTCATACCAACTGTCAAGCACAACAACAGCTGATCAAACGTGCTGCTGTTGTTTAACGCGACATCCGCTGGTTTCCTCTTTCTGGCGCAAAGTGGACGATAAATAAACAAGAGGGAAAAACCGATCAGCTGATCATTGATCAGTTTCATGATTAAAGTAGCAACAGGAGAGGGAGGGGAGAGAATGAGAGAAGAAGAGGCAGCTGTGCAGCTTCAGCTTTGTGTCTTTTTCATTGTAGCTGAAGTCCGGGACAAACTGTTCCTTTTCACCTAAATACGAAACGTGTAATAATTTCTCTGAATACGAGACGATTCTGTTTTTTAGGGGACGGTTGGCAATTCTAATAATTAACCGTATGAACAAAATAAAGTTCAACATCAGTAACATAGCATCCACACAGCTGTATAGAAACCCCGTCATGCTAGCTAGCACGCAGTACGAAAAAGTCAGCACAACGAAAATAAACTCCACCTAAACTTGGTTTATATCTGACTCCGATAGACTGCAGGTCATAACTTCTTACCTGAAGTTCAGTTCACCTGACACTCGGACCGGCGGCCGCTTCGGGTCTCTCCTCTTGCCTCCCCTTTCCCTCATCCACCTGCTGGCCTCCACCACTTGCTAATATTACTGAATCTGTGGAAGCTCCGCGATATCCACCACACGAAGTAACGAGTAACGAGCCTATCTAAATCCCAGTAACGAGTAACGCGTTCCTGGTTTTGGCATAATAACTAGTTACCGTGCTCGTTACCACAATAATAACGTAGTTACTGTAACGCGTTACTTAATAACGCGTTAGTCCCAACACTGGTGTTAACATACAACACAGGTCATGAACAAGATTTTTTTTTTAATTTTTTATTGTAAGTGGGCTAAAGCAGTTAATTAAAAGTAGTCTAACATAAATATAAATGCTGGAATTTGATTATTTTAATAAACCATGTAACTTGGATGGATTCGATGGTGCTGTGACCACAGTTCACACGTCTGCTGTTGCTCACAGTGGTCCAAGGGATCGCTCAGGGAGTTTGTGTGTTCGCTCAGACACATGAAAAATTAGAGGGAACATTGGAGTTGACCATGAATTCCTCTATGTGAAGCCATCTATCTGATAGCTGAAGCTTGGCTCAAATTGGGTCATGCAACAGGGCACTTATCCTAAGCACACCAGCAAATCTACAAAAGTATGGCTGAAAAAGAAAATCAATCAAGGTTTTTCCATTGTGCAGGGAAAATCCAGATTTTGACCTGATTTAGATGCTGTGGTGGGACTTCAAGAAAAGTGTATATAAATGAATGTCCCAAAAACCCAGCATTGTTGTAAAAATTCTGCCCAATTATGGCAAAATTTCTTTTGATCTTAAATACAGTTTCCTGTGTCATGAAAGTTGCTCACTTTTTACCTGGTTCGAATTCAAAGTACACATCAAGTCAAGTAGGCTCAAAATGCTCTTGTTCCGCTTCTGTCAAGAGTGCATCAGTAGTGAGTTCTGTGTACTTGGTGCAGCCAAGTATTCTAAAATGCATTTTGTCTGAAACGAAATAGGACATTACTTATTTGCAAAAGCCCTCCAATGTTTTTGGACATCTCCATTCCAGCTGGTTTAACAGAGAGCTCTCCCTATCAGTTGTCAGCTGACCAAGAGGCTGAGGCTCACCAGAGAGAACACCTGACTCGCACATCACTTTCAAAATCCCTGCTGACTTTTGCCACTTAGTGAAGCACAAATCTTCAAAAATGACACTTCTGTGAAAACCCAAAAGGATTACTGGATATGGATTAAAGGATACGTATATACACTCACACACATACATCAGGGGCTACACAATAATGAGGCACATTTCCAGCAACAGCATTACGTTTTAAAATAGTAAATATACAGAATGTAACTTTGTAAAGGTTTATATCCATTGAAATGTCATCTGTAATTAAGAGTATCCATAAACAGTAACAATTTCCAGAACACTTTCTAAAAAAATACATCTATTATTTTTATCTGTAGTAATGCCATTTTATTGCAAATACCTATTAAATCAAAACCGATATTAGAGTTGATGCAATCAAAAGTGACCTATTTCTTTTTATTCTTCTGTGTTGTTTTTCAGAAAAATAACTTTAGTTACTATAACTACGTTGGACCGGAAACAAATATGACAGTAAATTAAACAGAAAGAACATGTGCTGTAAGGTCGCTGTAGCAGAAGTCATCTCCACTGAAGCCCCCTCATAGCAGAGGGCCAGTCATGCTGTTTATTAGGATTTGCTAGTTTTCAGTGAGAAAAAACATTTTCATCAAGTTTTAAATCCTTTCGTTGCTCTTTTCTCTGCGATTGTCATAAAATCGTCGTCCTCTTTCGTCAGTCTTGTGATCAGAGATGAATCTGTGCTGCATGATGTGCGTAACATCAGAGCGATAAAAGCCAGCTTTGCCTTTCAGTGATTCGCAGTAAGGACATAAATGACCTAAACTGACACTGAAAAAAAGTGCAGTCAGTTAAATGTTAGCTCACCTAACATGTAGCAGTGTTTACATGTAGCCATGTTTGACAGACTCCAGGGCTTTGATACCATAAGATGCCTCATATCCTCACAGACTCATGAGATCACACAGGTGGTCTGACCTGCTCGTGTCACACTGTGCTGTCTGTCCGTCCGTTGTTTTTCTCCTGCAGTGATGTTATGTAGCAGAAAAACAGTTGGATGCTCGAAAAGTGCAGAGCGATGGGTGACGTGTGGAGTACATCACAGTCTGTGTGTGTTCAACAGCTGTTAGAGCCACACTTTGTCCTTTCTGTGGTTTAACTGCTGGATTTATTTTATTTCAACACTCAAAAACTGTCAGCAAAGCAAAACTTCATGATTGGATGATCCCGTGTCACGTCCACAGTGTCAAACGTGCACAGAGACAGTGACACCCACAGAGAAACCCTCAGCTTGGTGTCCATTGCAAATCTGCACCTGTTGTCTTGTTTCTACTTTCTTTGTTGAACTCAGAAACTCGAGACTTGAGATGAAGAAAAATGTTAAATAATGGAATAAAAAAAAGATGATTATTAAAAAAAGTAAAGTAAAATTATATAAATAAATGAGGTGATGATATTTCTGTTTACTTTAGAAGTTATTATACACTGTATGCTGTGATTCTGATCTGGGAAACATTAAAGACATTCATAGCCAGACTGCTGACTTTGTCTCTTTATTCAGAGCCTAACAGAAGTGCTGTGACAAACGATTTACCCCATCCTGATTTCTTAGCTATTTGCATATTTGCCACACTTACATGTTTCAGATCATGAAGCACATTTTTCTGAGAGAAAGAGCAGCACATCTCGAGCTGCCACGTTGCTGAAACCGTCTACCCACATTCAAGTAAGATTGTCATCCTCTTGGTTATAGACAGATCCCCGAAGGCTGCCCGCTTCATTGCTCTCAATAAACTTCCCACTGCTTCTGAAACTGCTAAAATCTTAGTAAACCATGTTTTCAGACTCCGCAGAATCCGTACAGAAATAGTTTC
Organism: Oreochromis aureus; assembly: GCF_013358895.1. Classification (NCBI taxonomy): domain Eukaryota; kingdom Metazoa; phylum Chordata; class Actinopteri; order Cichliformes; family Cichlidae; genus Oreochromis; species Oreochromis aureus. The sequence goes on along the minus strand of NC_052944.1, from coordinate 13,692,488 downwards.
TGACAGGAGGCCTTAATTTGTCCCCCAAGCCTGGAAGGTTTTTTCCTGTTCTTCCTTAGGAGCCAAAGTCTGCCTGAGCTGTGGATTCAACTTCCAAACCAATGGGCACACAGAGAGGCTTAGACAAGAGGTTGAGGCCGCCTTCAGCCCCAACCTAAAACCCTTCCACTTGGCCTACTCAGTTGCCCTGGATTGGTTGCTGACAACTTTTTAACCTCTTTGGCTACAGGTCAGTCTCCGTTAAAAGCTTCTGTGGATTATGAACCATCTTTGTTCTCTTCTACAGAGTTAGATCTCACAGTGCGTTCTGTACAACTCCAATGTCAGCAGGTTTGTACATCCTCACACCGCTTATGATAGAATACAAATTGTACTAAATGTGGACGTACATGGTGACGAAGGCCAACTGACATTAAATTTGCCAGTGCACCCACATGCAGGCATTGCTGCACAACTAGAGCATATTTAAGAATTATATCTTTTTAAAGTAATCACATTTTATATTAAATATAACAGAACACTGACCTTTGGTATTGAATCTAAAGAATACATTTCTCCTGAAAATGAAGGCAGGACAGAAATCACTGGTGATATGATTTAAACAAATAAAAATGAAATCACATTTGTTAGAGCAAGCTTTTAATAGACTATAAGTTCACAAAAACAAAAGCGAGGAAAACAGGGCTATTTACACACACACACACACACACACACACACACACACACACACACACACACACACACACACACACATAGGAAGAGGGGAAATGGATGTAAATGTAGACAATCACAAGGGGAAGACAAAAGTCAACCGAAGACACAAAAGATGACCATCAAAATAAAGACAGGGGAAAATCCAATGTATAACTACTAACCACGAACACAAGAAACTCACACTGAACAGGAAGATTTGACTTTGGCTAGTGTTAAAATTAAAACCTTGACAAACCCACTGTGCATATAAAAGTAAATAACAAAAGACAGATTTAAGGAATGTGAAGCATTTTATTAAGAATTCAAGGTAAATGACGGCATTGCATGCGCTTAACTTTGTGGAAATGAAGTTCGCGTTTTCCTGTAAAACAAAAGTGAATATTACCACTTCTAGAAAACATAGGCACACAGACACACCCACAGACAAGCCAAGTCACGCACAGGTAAGCTGTGTCATGGGGAAGGGGGGAGGGGACACTAGAAGCATATAAAGCATTTTGTGGTGTGTGCCCTTCGTATTATCATTTATCAGTTCCCCTGTAGCAGGTGGAAAAACCCCAGCAACACTGTACTATAAGAGGATATTGCAGGTAGATTTTTATACAACATTTCCATTCAAATTAAAACATTTCACTTTAAAGATTTAAGAAGGAAATTTATAAATGTACTTTATGCTTTGTTTTTTTTTTTCCAGAACAGTGATGGCAGCTGTGAACTTATCCAGAAGCAAAGGAGTGAGTGGTGTCACAACTACCAGGGGTTTATTCATCATTTTCACCCTGTTGGTTCTGGTCAACCTTTCAAGCTCACTGATAAAGAAGGACCAACTGGTAAAATGATTGTGATATATTTATATCTATATATTTTTTTTTTGATCTGTTGTAGCTTTGCTTTTATCAGTTAGACTGTTTGCCTTCACATGTTTCACATGGCTGCTTGTGGACATTCTCTATCTGGATTTGCAGGAAGAACTGAAAGAAAACATTCAGAAGTTACAACAAGCAGCAGTGACAAGGAAGGTGAGTCTGTCTCTGTCCATGTTGTGCTCATGAATGAGTGATGTGGATTGTCTATAACTGCTAATATAAATATTTATAAATCTATTAAACAACCAAAGCCCCCCCCCCCCAAGAATATAAAAGTAGTTTTTACACATTTGTCTCGTTTCATTTTCTCCTCCAGGATAATCTCAAGTTAGACAGATTCTATTTTCCACTGTTCTATGATGATTATATGCACTTAATGGACATTTTGTCTGAAACTATAAATACAACAATGGGAGATTTTCCACCAATGTTGGATTTAATGGATGACCTGAAAAAATTCCTGAAAGCCACCAAGAAGTACATAGACAAATACCTTGAGACGACAGCTGGAGAAATCCAGGACTATGAAGAGAAACTAAATGTTGTGATGGAGCGGCTAACACACCTAGAGAAACATAAAGATGAATTGTAACACATTAGTCTACATCTGTCTCTTATATTGTGTGTATTGTGTTTGTAAAACTTCTCTTTTATACCGTGCAGTTTCAGTTTCAGTTTTTGCCTTGAGAGTGGCCTTGGTATTTTAAATTGCTGAATAAAGCTAACTTTAAACTTGGGTTTAACCTGAAAAAATAACTCGTCAAGTTTTTTTTTCCCTCATTATCTTCATTATAAAAAAGTTGTAATGCAAATACAAACCAATGATCATGGGGATTTTGTGTGTGAAGTAGTTGATAGTTATTATCGATTTATATAAAATACTTTAATGTGAATAAAAATTGTTAATAAAACTGTTATCCTTTGCTTTTTTCCCCCCCTTTTTCCCAGAAGGAAGTACAGCAACTGTGGCTGATTGGTGTCCATTGTTTACTGACTCACCAAATTTAAATTCTATAACCCACAAAGTAGAGAATATCAATCAGCTGTTTAGCTGCTTTTGACTAACTCGTTAATATACTCTATATTTTATATATCCTTTCTTTCATTGCCATTCTGAAATAAAAGGGCCAGTCTATGTTTTCTAGTTATACCTCAATGAGGTGATGAGGATAATGAACTATCTGATCAAGTTCCCTTTAATGCTATTTTTACAAACTGTGAAATTCACAAGAAAAGACGACAGCTGTGGCTGACTGCTGAAATTGGCAGTGTGCAAACCTACAACATATACAATCATTATCAAATGATAACATGTGAGAAACACAGAAACAAATAGATGTAAAAACTTCTACTTCTTATACTTTTGTTTTCAGTGTTTGCATCACATTATGAACACTAGTATCTCCATAGATAGTTACCAGGTTATAAATATATTACTTCATGCTAATGTTGCAATATATGTAGTGTCCATTTTAGTGTTAAGATATACTATTCATCATATGATAAAGATTATTTGAATATTAAATGAAAAACTGAAAACTGGAATAATTGGAAAACTGGAATATGAACTGGTCTCATTTTTAACAAAAGTGATGCTGGCTCTAACATTGGATTACATTCGCTTTCTGTTCATTTGTATATTCTTTTTCAATGTGTAAAAAAACATTTCTTTGTCTTTATAAGCAGTCCATGTGTTAAACAAACCCAGTCTCAGGGCAGTTTGTAAAATAATCCCAGGAAAACCATCTAGATTTTCTTGTTCATGTACACAAACGGTACAGTGAGTAACATTCCTAAACTCCTCCCTTTTCTGCCACATGCTTCTGTCGTGGCTGCTGTTAATATATGGAATATTCTTCAACTGTTTAACAGTCTGATGGGCCTTAATTTCCATAAAGTGGATCATATTACATCTGTGAAATGAAAGAGAAAGCACAGCTCACTTAAAGTATTTGTAGCGTTTGAGTCCCTTGTGTTTTCAGTCTACACCTGTACAGTGCAACAGCTTGTTCTCCCTCCACCAGGCAGGTAAGATCAGCCAAAACTGCATCATAAGATGGTTTATAGTTAATACGTTTTATACAATATATTAATAACATAAAACAGGAAACATAGATTTAATTCTTCATTTATTCATTTCATTTATTTTCTGTCATTTCCTCTCCAGACGTTTTTATGTCAACAGTGATGGCAGCAGCAGGCGTCTCCAAAAGCAGATCACTGACTGGTGTCAGAAACACCAAAGTTGTAATCATCTTCTTGCTGCTGTCCCTGGTTTATGAGGCAAATTCACAGACAACTGAGGAATATTTGAATGTAAAATTAAAGTCATTATAAGTTACTATAAGTATATCAAAGTAGATTTTTTTCCTTCACTTACAGTTGTTAATATGTAGTTCTTAGGCAATTGATGCATCCTGTTTTTTCAAATTTCAGAAAATCAAGGCCACCTTAGGAGAAGCTGATGAAAAACTACAGTTTCTTCAGTCTATCCAGGAACTAATAAAGACATCATCATTTTCAGAGGATTTTCCACCACTGATGGATTTCACAAATAACTTGATTCACTTCATTGAGAAATCCAAGATGCTGTTAGAAAGAAAGGAAAAAGAATTTGAAAGAAATGAAGGACAACCTAAAACTCAACGGAATGAACTTTAAACGTTTCTGTCTAACTTCTTTAAAATAAATACATTTTAAGCAGAGCATTTAGCTATGCTTTAGACTTTAGCATCATTGTTTTTTGTTGTTGGATGGGACATGTATTTGTTTTGCTTTTACCTTTCCTGAACTGTGATTTGTTTTCTTTGCTGAAACTCTGCAACATTATGTTTTGTCAACTTACGTTGTTTTTTTAAACACAGAGGTGCTGTCAGCAATACTGGCATGACATGTTGACAGTAAAAGACAAATATCATTCCCATGTTTTGCAAACAGATTTTGCATTTTTGTCTTTGCATTGGATTCTAGTGATGTCTTCTTATGTGTATTAGTTATACAAGTGTCTGTATTGGTAATGTACCATCCATGAACCAATAAATTCCTGCATACAAAGATGTTTGCTTCAAGTGGTGATATAATTTGATAAAGGTCTTCAATGTGCATCAAACCACAATATTAACCTGTTTGGACCAGATATCATTTGACCAGGGAACAGAATAAATTATTAGTATAGACATCTATATTAGACAAATATGACTGATATTTGTTCATCATTGTTTTATTTTGCGAGCTGGAGATGCTGCTCCAGCGAGCCAGAAAACCCCCGCCCCTCTCCTCCCTGTGTGGCAAGCAGCAGGCGCACCTCGCAAACAGAGGGCGCCTTTACTCCCCGCACATGGGCAATAGAAAACCGATCAATGCCCATGCAATCCCCCAAATGCGCTGGCATGATGTCAGGGCAGCATGGGTGGCAGCAACTTTTTTTTGACGATGCCATGATGCCGCCCCCACCACGATGCTGCCCTGGGTAACCGCCCATGTCGCGGTGTCAACCTAAAAGCTCACTGGTAGAGTATCAAGTAGAAAAACGTGTCTTTACAATATGTTATTTCATAACAATAACTGATGGGCTTCTATTCCTATAAACAGGACTAGACAAACACTACTTTCATGAAAACAAAAGTGAAAGGGCTGCTCACATTCATAAGATGCAAATGAGTTAAGAGACACTGTATATAAAGCATTTGTGGCATGTTATCTCATTATAGTTTCATTCTCCACCTGTATGGTACAGCAGCTCTTCTTACGTTCGCACAGCAGGTAAGAGGAGTAATCATGCACAACAATATGATTTATTTTGATTAATATTTACAGAATAAGTTTATATCAACGTGGAAAAGAATGTTGACTCTCTCTCTCTCTCTCTCTCTCTCTATATATATATATTCAGTTACTTATTAACTCTAAATGTCTATGACATCTCAACTTTTTTAAGCAGGGAGTTTGTTCCAGTTCTAAGAGCGATGGCAGCAGCAGCCTTTTCCAATACCAGGGGACCAGCTTTAGCCAACAAAGGCTTATTACTCATCTTCTCTCTGCTGTGTCTTGTTTCAGTCGCAAGTTCCCTCTATACCCAAGACCAGGTGATGAATTAATTTTTGCTGAATTCCCATTTATGATTCAACAATTACACACTTATTTGTATATATACAGTCTAAGTCATCACAAGCTCATTAGCTGCTGAATTTTTTTCTTTATTTACAATGGGTCACACAGATGATGCTTGAGCAGATGAAGAAAGCAATAAAAGAAGCAGAGAGATGGAAGGTGGGTCAGTCAGTCTCCAAGTTTTAAAATCTGCTGTGTGTAGGCAGAAATGAAGAGTTTAAAAAATACCTTAATAAATCCATTTTACTTTACACTATCTACAGTGATTGCATTACATACAATGTAGAATAATATGGTAAATTTAAATGTTCTTATTTTTTTCTGTTAGGCAGAAGACAAATATAGAAAGGAAACAATCACAAAACTATTTGATCTTTCAAGTTCACTGACCCACAAGGACCAACTGGTAAATTAATATTTAATAACCTTTGTTCATTAGTTTGACATAAATAATCTCTTCCTGTAAGAATGCTCTTCTTTTGCTGTGGTTTTCATTGTGTTCTTCAGCAGCTGTCACACTCACTGTGCTCTGCTTTTTTCTGGAAAATATTCAGGAACTATTCCAGGAAACCCTACGCAGTGCTGTAAAACAAGAGGAAACACTGAAGGTGGGTCTGTCAGTCTCAAAGTTACTCACATGTTAACTGAGAAAGTCTTTCATTCATAAAACTAATAACTCAAAACCTACAGTAACATCAGCATACCTTTAGGCATCTGATACACTGCAAATGGAAAACATTGAAATGGAATTAAATGTTATATCATTTGTGCTAAAATGTTTATTTTTCTCATTCAGGGAGGAGACGAGTACAAAATGGCAGCAACAGTATTGGATGAATTGTTTGAGAAATACATTCATCAGTCAGAACTGGATATGTTAGCTGATTATCCACCAGTGAAGGAAGTATTTAAGGTTGGTTTGCACTTTATGAAGAACTTCCGAACTTACATGGACAAGAAGATGACTTTGCTACAAGAATAGAGAACAGAAAAGAAACTGGGTGTGATGGGGAGCTTCATAAAACTGTAGAAGAAACAACAAATTGAACTGCTTACATTTCTGTCTCTATGTCTGTTCTAGTTTGCGCATATTTAGTTTTTATGAAACCATTTTTTGTTGTTTCTAAATCATAAAAAAAAATACATACATTTCCTTCAAGTTATACATATGTGACTTCTTTATATTAATTTGGCACAAAGTTGTAGTAAACTGGGGAGTTCTTTTGTTTTACTGATCTTGACCAGTGATTCTTTTATTTAGACATTATAGGTTTCTATGCATTCTAAATAAATGTGTTATGTAAAGAATTTTTCTTGTGCTTCCTTTGTCAAACCCTAAAGTAAAAACAAAAAAAATCAGAGATGATATATGTAGAAACTGTATCATAATCCCCTATTTACTTATAACAAAGACGATGACAGTGTTTCTTTGCTTCATACGTTTTGATCATAAGTCCTTCAGGTCAAGCATAAATGATGGAATCATTAATCCATTTTTAGATATTTGTTTATATGTCCAAAGTATTTAGATAATCACATATTTCTTCATTTTATTTTTATCTATTTATTTACTCACTTTCCTGCTATTTTACCTCTGTCCAACCCAACAGTGGGTAATGGGTGTTATTAGTGGAAATCAGCCAATAGATATGGGCCTGTAGTGGCCGTCTACACCTGCTAGTTTGTTCTGAAAGTTCTTATCACTCATTTGGATGGAGGATCACTAACAAGAGCATGGGAAGACTCCAGAATCTACTCTCACTGGTTTCCCCAACAGAATTTGCTTCCCCTGCGGCAGAGGTACGGTACACCCTGAACAGGTCACCAGTCTGTCGCAGGGCTAACACATGTACACAGACAACTGTTCGCACTCACATTCACTCCCACGTTCACACCTACAGGCAATTTAGAGTTTCCAATTAACCTCTCCCTGCGACAAAACATTACCTGTCCTTTTATTAACTGCAAAAGTTGTGCTGGTCAGAACTGAATTAGAAATCAAAGGTCCTTAAAAGTTTTTTCTGCTCCCAGACCCTCGAAGACAAATTTCACCCATGAGAGCTGACAGGATACGATTTTTTAAAAAAGTGACATTATCAGAAACAAAGGTGAGCAACAATACTTAATAAGTGCTTTTAACATAACTGTCATTGACATAGTGGTCTTGTATTTGTTAAACATTTTCCAGGATGGTATCTGACAGTTTCTTCCACAGAAGAATCCAGAGAAGTTTCATTCATCACTGTGGGACTAGTTTCACCTAAAAAGCTCATTTCATTCATTCCCCGTTTATGGAAATGTTTCAGAGAGACTGATTTCTCTACCAGAGGGTGAACCAGTGTGTTTCCATAGATTACCTCTTTATGAATGTACTTCTTAACCCTTTCACACATAGTGGTCACTACAGTGGACAGCTATTCAAAGGCTGTTTTCTTGTATTTGTGTCAGTGTTGATGGTATACTTGCACATAAACCACTACAATGGACACTGATGTGTCACTCCATACCCTGCCACCCACTGGTCAGCCAGTGTTGTCCACCTAAGTGGACATGTAAAAAACTCTTTGAAAAGTAAATGTTAAAAAAAAAGTTCAAAAATCTTGTTTTCATGCCTAAAGATGAATAAAAATACTTAAGAAAAAAAATGTGATTGAGGTTGTCATAATTCATGCGTGAAAGGGTTAAAGGAAGACAAGTGTTTGTTGTTCCTAAGGTACAGTGAATGATATTAAAGGCAAGAGGTCAACACTGGGGGAACACAAGAAGCAGAAGTGCTTTCAAGAAGCAGCCGCAGTGAGGATACAGCCACCTTACACAGAGGTCAGAGCTCAGAACTGTAAAAAGCATCTGAAACAGCTCAGGTTGGAAAGAAGCCTTTTATTCTAGCTGTTGTTAGGGCTCAAACCCTGGTGCAACCCTGAACTGGATTAGCGGAAGAGGATGGATGAATGGTATTCCACTTATGTAATCTGATAATTTACAAACTGAAATTATCTAATCAAAATGTAAGTAAGGATTATAAAAAGCATAGAAAGCAGACATAGGTGTGACATAAATGTAAATGTATTACCTGACATACGAGGACAGCTACATGTAGTCTGAAAAACAGTTTGCAGGTCTGTCAGCACGAGACATTCTCACATAGAAGACATTGTTAGTCTCTAATTCATTTGTCCATAATTGGGCCATAATTAGTCAAACATTTCTCACATATTATGCTGTACAGTACAATCTTACTGACACAGGATTGAAGCTGCATGATGCAAATAAAATGACTAAATCATCCTTTTTACGGTTTATTGGTTTCAAACCAGCAGAAAAAGAATTCAGAAGTCACGGAAGAAATATATGAGGCCGTGTAGTGAAACGTTTTTTTTTCTTGTTATCATAAGACATTTGGAGTGATGGCTTCTACAACTTTGGTTGTGCATAAACTAAAACTTACAGTCTAAGAAGTCAGAGTGTTGATATTAATGAGAGACATAAGGAAAAGATTAAAACAGCAACTGCATTTGTAGTGACTCTCAAAATTACTGAAGGTTAAGAAAAAAAATCAGTTTACCAGTTGGTTCTCATCTATCACTGCACTTGAAAGACAAACCAGACACAGCAGGGTGAACATGAGGAACAGGCCTTTGGTGGTGCTGGAAACAGTCACTGCTGCCATCGCTGTTCTGTCTCTAAGAAGAAAATGTACATTGTAAAGCATGAAGAGTTGAATGGAAAATGTACAAACTCCAGCTGAACATCTTTAAATTCCAGCGGAGTTATTTAAAAAAAGAAAGAAAAAAAGAGTATAAAATCAATGCGTTACATTGCATCACAAAGGAAATAATTAAAATAGAACTGAATCTAAAATGTCACATCACAATGTCCTTTTACACACATACTTATTTTTCCACCTCCCCTTTTGCTCAGCTTAATGCTGCTGTGTGTGTGTTTCCTGGTTTCCTGGTGTACAGAAACAGTCACACTTACCTGAGCTTATTGTTGTAACTCAGCTTTCACTTTTGTTTCACATATATTTCCCTGATCTTGCCAATATTGAAACTAAATGATTTGTGTCATATGCTTACCTTGATATATATATAGCTGGTTATCTTCTGTATAGCGATGAAAATGTGTGCAGTGTTTTCTTACAGTACTGCCTAAGGGAAACAAGTTTAATGTGAACAGAATTGTTCCCAGCACAGAATTCTTTGAAACTCAATGGCTAACTTTTGTACATGAAGCAGACTCCCAACTTACATTTACAAACTGAAATTTGTCAGATAGATATGATTCAAACCAGTGCAGTGCATTTCCTTAAACTGGGAACAGTGTCTTCCAGGCTCTGTGGTAAAATAGTGCTCAGATCTTTTTTGTGTTTTTGTGTGGGTTGTTTGCAGGTGTGTTGCACTGTGTTTGTATGTGTGTAGATGCAGTACGACTTTCATCTTAGCTTAACTTTGAAGCTCAGGCCTTTACATTTGTTTTACAAATAACTTCATTTGCCTGTTTGTCTTTACAGGAACATGCAAAGTGTCGCTGTGAGACAGATGCAAATGCCTTAATGACAACATGAGGAGAAAAGAAAGTGAAGCACTACAGAGTGCACTAAATTATAAATGCAATCTTTAAATATATTTTAAAACTGAACAATTTTGTTTATCTTTACATCATTTGTAAATGGGTCAGGTATATTTTAGTTAATCCATTTTTGTGGCTGACTGTTGGGGATATGGCAAAAAAAGTTGTATATTTTGAGATAGATATTCTGACAACAAACAGTAACAGCAGCAGGTCAATGTTTTTATTATCTGACAGGTCATACAAACATTGTTTCCACTGCAGAAATCAAGTAATGGTTGAAAAAAAAAAATCTAAATTCTGTAAATGTATTCCTTAAACATTATCTTTAACACATAAAATCCTCTGGACAATGATAGCTAACAGTAAAATCCTAGTTTATGTAAAATTGTAAAGAAGGGGGACACTTCAAAAAAGTTAAATCAAACCTAAACAAGTACTATATGATAAGGGAACTAAACAGATGCAACATTAGAGAAAAAGGAAATCACTGAGACAGAAGTTACAATTCAGCTTGCTGTTCCTCAAGGAATTCAATAAATTCCTTCTGTTTTTGTAGTTTCTTTTCAATTTCTTCTATTTCCCCTCCCAACTTCTCTTCCACCCTATCAATATAAGCCTCCATTTTCTTCGACATCTCTGTTTTGAAGTCCGTTGGTAGTTTGAGCTCAGTCTCTTGTTGTTCGATCTCAGTCAGTTGTTGTTTGGCGTCAGTCACATTTTGTTTTAACTCAATCTGATAGGAGAACATTTACTTAATTTCATAACATTCCACAAATTCAGTTTACTCTTGTCATATTATGTTTTGTCATACATGTACTTGAGTCACTTATTACAGCTCCTAATGCACCAGTATTGTTAGACAATATTTGTCAAGTATGTGAGAAACATGTACTGACCTTCAGTTTTTCTAGCTGCTGGTGTGATTTCTGATTGGTTTCTTTGAATTTTTCCTAAAAATCCAAAGTAAACATTGACATGGTTACAGTTACAGATACATATGGCTGAAGTTAATATAGTGTACAGTATAATGCAACAACTACATGAGAAATAAAATAAAATAAAAATTAAGTAATTAAAAAAAAAAGATTTCATCAGAAACTTTATTTGTGGTCACTCACAGAGTCTATTAACTTGCAAGTTACAGTGAAGATAACGCAAAAGACAGTTTACCAGTTGGTCCTTGTCTATCAGGGCACTTGAAAGACAAACCAGAGACAGCAGAGTGAACATGAGGAACAGGCCTTTGGTGGTGCTGGAAACAGTCAGTACACTGCTTGAGGCTAGAACTGCTGCCATCACTGTTTGGAGCAAATCTGTCTCTAAGATGAAATTGTACAAGTGTAAAGCACAGTAAGTTAAATAGTAAGGTTCCCAACTCAACAGTTTTAAATTCTAGTTTAATTAACTAAAATGCAACACATTTTTAACATTTAAAATTTTAATTAAAACATATGTTCAACGTCTTAGAATCAGCTTTGATTCGAAGAGTTTTAACTTCTGAACTTACCTGTGATGTGAAAAGAAGCTGGTGAATGAACAAATGAAGAGATGCAACATCATAGTGTCCTTTTATACATATACTCCTGTTTCCACCTCCCATTTTGCTGTCATCACTCTGCTTTGTGTGTGTGTGTGTGTGTGTGTGTGTCATAATGTTTCTCCTCTTGTGAGGAAGCAGTAAGACTTACCTGAGCTTATTCACTTTTGTTTCACAGATATGTCTGCTTCACAAACTACACCATTATGTGTACATAAATTATTGTCACATGAAATGCATAAATGACTATCCGACAGAAAAAAAATCAACATGCAGTGAAAACTATGCAACTGTCACGGTACTGGGTCTGCGACTCAGTGTTTTTGTGCATTTATAGGGACAATGTCATGGCCTGGTGGCTGATGTGTTGAAAGTGAGGACCCAAATGCAGACAAACCAGACGAGGAGGGATCTTGACAGACAAAACATTACCTGTCCTTTTATTAACTGCAAAAGTAGTTCTGGTCATTAGCTGGGAGCTAACTGGGTAAAGGTGTCATGGGTCTGTAGCTCTGTCCAGCGTTTTAGGGAGCATATTTAGTCTTAAAGAAAGGCAGGACTTTTCCCTGCCTTTCTTTAGGACTTATATTTCAAGGCTTATATTATCTAATACGCATATTCACATAATTATGGATTATTATATTTCTAATATAAAAAAACGCACACACTGTATTTTAAAGAAAATACATTAAGACAGATTATATTAGATTTATATTTCAAACATGACAAAATGCTGATTTTCATCAGTAGAATTATTGTATCTCTACAGTTTAAACATTTAATAAGCTTTCTGCCTTCACAGAATGGACAGTGAAACAAATGGAATCACCATAAATACGTTACTTTATATTTATTACTTTATTTTTTATTCTCATTACTTTTTTTTTTTTATTCCTAGTGCTATAATAATAAAAGATTCTGGACTAGCGCCATGATGCAAACTTGTGGCCATAGTATATACAGTATTCTGGAGAAGGTATAAAACGTCACTGTATGTGCATGTGTGTGTGTGCGTGATTTATGTGTGTCATGGTCCTTGCTTTGAGTTCTTGCGTTTTGATGTAGTTTTGTATCATGGTTTGTGTTTAAGTTTATTCAGTTAGTCATCAGTTTATTCTATATTGCCTGGGTTGTAAAGGTTAGCTTATATTGCAGTAAAGCAGTTACTGTTTAAACAATGTCAAGACAGAAATATTAGCTTCTGTCATGACTAATTAATTTGCTAGTTAATTAAGTTACAAGTAAAATGATTATTCGCAGATTCACAGTAAATATCCTGATTAGCTTCAATGCATCTATAATAAATATGTAATTTAAATTTGTTGTTGTTTAACACAGATTTCAGAGGAGCATTGTTGCTTCATCCTTAATAGTTTAAAGAAGAACTGAATTAGAAATCAAAGGTCCTTAAAAGTTTTTTCTGCTCCCAGACCCTCGAAGACAAATTTCACCCATGAGAGCTGACAGGATACGATTTTTAAAAAAAGTGACATTATCAGAAACAAAGGTGAGCAACAATACTTAATATGTGCTTTTAACGTAACTGTCATTGACATAGTGGTCTTGTATTTGTTAAACATTTTCCAGGATGGTATCTGGCAGTTTCTTCCACAGAAGAATCCAGAGAAGTTTCATTCATCACTGTGGGACTAGTTTCACCTGAAAAGCTCATTTCATTCATTCCCCGTTTATGGAAATGTTTCAGACAAACTGATTTCTCTACCAGAGGGTGAACCAGTGTGTTTCCATAGATTACCTCTTTATGAATGTACTTCTTAACCCTTTCACACATAGTGGTCACTACAGTGGACAGCAATTCAAAGGCTGTTTTCTTGTATTTGTGTCAGTTTTGATGGTATACTTGCACATAAACCACTACATTGGACACTGATGTGTCACTCCATACCCTGCCACCCACTGGTCAGCCAGTGTTGTCCACCTAAAATCTTTTTTCATGCCTAAAGATGAATAAAAATACTTAAGAAAAAAAATCATGATTGAGGTTGTCACAATTCATGCGTGAAAGGGTTAAAGGAAGACAAGTGTCTGTCCTCTGTTGTTCCTAAGGTACAGTGAATGATATTAAAGGCAAGAGGTCAACACTGGGGGAACACAAGAAGCAAAAGTGCTTTCAAGAAGCAGCCGCAGTGAGGACACAGCCACCTTACACAGAGGTCAGAGCTCAGAATTGTAAAAAGCATCTGAAACAGCTCAGGTTGGAAAGAAGCCTTTTATTCTAGCTGTCGTTAGGGTTCAAACCGTGGTGCAACCCTGAACTGGATAAGCGGAAGAGGATGGATGAATGGTATTCCACTTATGTAATCTGATAATTTACAAACTGAAATTATCTAATCAAAATCTAAGTAAGGATTATAAAAATGGGAAAGCAGACAGAGGTGTGACATAAATATAAATGTATTACCTGACATACGAGGACAGCTACAAGTAGTCTGAAAAACAGTTTTGTCAAGCTTGCAGGTCTGTCAGCACGAAACATTCTCACATAGAAGACATTGTTAGTCTCTAATTCATTTGACCATAATTGGGCCATAATTATTCAAGCATTTCTCACATATTATGCTGTACAGTACAATCTTACTGACACAGGACTGAAGCTGCATGATGCAAATAAAATGACTAACTCATCCTTTTTATGGTTTATTTGTTTCAAACCAGCAGAAAAAGAATTCAGAAGAAGTCACGGAAGAAATATATGAGGCCGTGTAGTGAAACAGTTTTTTTTTTCTTGTTATCATAAGACATTTGGAGTGATGGCTTCTACAACTTTAGTTGTGCATAAGCTAAAGCTTACAGTCTAAGAAGTCAGAGTGTTGATGTTAATGAGAGACATAACTGAATTTAAAAATGGCACACCTCAAGTCAGATTCATTAATAGAGATATATGCAAGAATTGTGAAATGTATGTATCCCACATAGCTGTTTTTCATTTTGTCATGAGAGACTCACCGCTAATGACAAAGTTAACTGCAACCAAAGATAACTAGTGGGGGGTACACACACAAAACCAGTGGGGTAAAAAAGAGCAATGAAAAAACTGGCAGCCTGCACAGCCACAGATGTGCTAGAAGCTCTACTCTCTTTTACTGTCAGCTAAACACCTTGGAGAAACTTGCTAAGCCTAACAGTGGACACGTACTGCTGTCCAAATTGACATGATATAACCCCACATACAGCCCAGTCAGAAAGTGAGCAAAGACATTTAGTTAACGACAACAGGGCACCAAATGCGCCTAGCACCTAAACCAACCAGCCAGGTCAGATATTCTGCTTTTTCCTTTTGGTAGATAAAAGCAGCTCATGATGTTTCTGCTGTTTCAGTGTTGATACAGAGTAAAAGAAGAATGCTACAAAGAAGTGACGCTCATGGTCTCAGTGAACAGTGTGCAATCATGGTGACACAGTGCGTGTGGTTTTCAAAGCAATATGTCTCAACATTCAATAAACTGATCAAAAACTTTGAAATATGTATTTTTGTTTGGAGATGTGTAATATTATTGCATGATAGGGTTTGTTATTGAAAATTGTTAAATTCTGTTTTCTATTTTGATGACCACATTACTCAGGTAGCTGATAGCAAAAAATTTTTTTATTTTTAAATCAAACTGTAAAGAAGAAGGAAAGCTCTAAAAGATTTAAAAGGGACGTTAAGCAAAGGTGGATATGACAGGTTTAACCAGGGAGACCCAACTCCTCATTCTGCCTGTCAATGGGAGATTTTCCTCCACTGGAGGAAAATCATCAGGTAATAGTTTCATAGTTTTCATCATCAGTGTGGTTATCTGCTTCATCTGCTCATCCGCTCTGAAGCAGAGCCCTAAAAGGAAGATTAAAACAGCAAATGCATTTGTAGTGACTCTCAAAATTACTGAAGGTTAAGAAAAAAATCACATTACCAGTTGGTCCTTGTCTTTCAGGGCACTTGAAAGACAAACCAGAGACAACAGGGTGAACATGAGGAACGGGCCCCTGATGGTGCTGGAAACAGTCACTGCTGCCATCGCTGTTCTGAGTATATCTGTCTCTAAAAAGAAAATGTACATTGCAAAGCATGAAGAGTTGAATGGAAAATGTACAAACTCCAGCTGAACATCTTTAAATTTTAGTGGAGTTATTTAAAAAAAAAAGAGAAAAGAGTATAAAATTGCATCACAAAGGAAATGTTTAAAATACAACTGAATCTAAAATGTCTTCTTTGAAAATAAGAAAATTTCATATGGTGAGTTTGAGTTTCTAAGCAAATGAAGAAATAGCACATCACAATGTCCTTTTACACACATACTTATTTTTCCACCTCCCCTTTTGCTCAGCTTAACGCAGCTGTGTGTGTACGTGTTTCCTGGTTTCCTTGTGTGCAGAAACAGTCAGACTTACCTGAGCTTATTTTGTAACTCAGGCTTTCACTTTTGTTTCACAGATATTTCCCTGATCTTGCCAATATTGAAACTAAATGATTTGTGTCATATGCTTACCTTGATATATATAAAGCTGGTTATCTTCTGTATAGCGATGAAAATGTATGCAGTGTTTTCTTACAGTACTGCCTAAGGGAAACAAGTTTAATGTGAACAGAATTGTTCCCAGCACAGAATTCTTTGAAACTCAATGACTAACTTTTGTACATGAAGCAGACTCCCAACTTACATTTACAAACTGAAATTTGTCAGATAGATATGATTTAAACCAGTGCAGTGCATTTCCTTATACTGGGAAGAGTGTCTTCCAGTCTCTGCGGTAAAATAGTGCTCAGCTCTTTTGTGTGCGTGTGTGTTTTGGGGTAGGTTGTTTGCAGGTGTGTTGCACTGTGTTTGTATGTGTGTAGATGCAGTAAGACTTTCATCTTAGCTTAACTTTGAAGCTCAGGCTTTCACATTTGTTTTACAAATAACTTCATTTGCCTGTTTGTCTTTACAGGAACATGCAAAGTGTCGCTGTGAGACAGATGCAAATGCCTTAATGACAACATGAGGAGAAAAGAAAGTGAAGCACTACAGAGTGCACTAAATTATA
Organism: Oreochromis aureus; assembly: GCF_013358895.1. NCBI lineage: Eukaryota > Metazoa > Chordata > Actinopteri > Cichliformes > Cichlidae > Oreochromis > Oreochromis aureus. Next base: position 13,675,661 of record NC_052944.1, on the reverse strand, counting down.
AATGCAATCTTTAAATATATTTTAAAACTGAACAATTTTGTTTATCTTTACATCATTTGTAAATGGGTCAGGTATATTTTAGTTAATCCACTTTTGTGGCTGACTGTTGGGGATATGGCAAAAAAAGTTGTATATTTTGAGATAGATATTCTGACAACAAACAGTAACAGCAGCAGGTCAATGTTTTTATTATCTGTCAGGTCATACAAACATTGTTTCCACTGCAGAAATTAAGTAATGGTTGAAAAAAAAATCTAAATTCTGTAAATGTATTCCTTAAACATTATCTTTAACACATAAAATCCTCTGGACAATGATAGCTAACAGTAAAATCCTAGTTTATGTAAAATTGTAAAGAAGGGGGACACTTCAAAAAAGTTAAACCAAACTTAAACAAGTACTATATGATAAGGGAACTAAACAGATGCAACATTAGAGAAAAAGGAAATCACTGAGAGAGAAGTTACAATTCAGCTTGCAGTTCCTCAAGGAATTCAATAAATTCATTCTGTTTTTGTAGTTTCTTTATGTTTTCTTCTATTTCCCCTCCCAACTGCTCTTCCACCCTATCAATATAAGCCTCCATTTTCTTCAACATCTCTGTATTGAAGTCCATTTGTTGTTTGAGCTCAGTCAGTTGTTGTTTGGCGTCAGTCACATGTTGTTTTAACTCAATCTGATAGGAGAACATTTAATCAATTTCATAACATTCCACAAATTCAGTTTACTCTTGTCACATTATGTTTTGTCATACATGTACTTGAGTCGCTTATTACAGCTCCTAATGCACCAGTATTCTTAGACAATGTTTGTCAAGTATGTGAGAAACATGTACTGACCTTCAGTTTTTCTAGCTGCTGGTGTGATTTCTGATAGTTTCCTTTGATTTTTTTTCCTGAAATTCCAAAGTAAACATTGACATGGTTACAGTTTGGGAGATACACATAGCTGGACTGGCCATCGGGCATACGCCTGGTGGGCCGATGGCCAATGTTTTTTCTTTGTTTGTTTGTTTTTTTTTTGTTTTGGAAACAGTATAAACAGTGAAAGGTGGTGGATGGGCCAATGTGTAAAAATAACTAAGTTGTTTGGTGGTGGCTGTGGCGGAGCTTCTACAGAGGCAGCAGGTGGATGAAGGAAAGGGGTGGCAGGAGGAGGAGAGACCCGAGACGGCCGCCGGTCCGAGCGTCAGGTGAACTGAACTTTGGGTAAGAACTTATGACCTGCAGTCTATCTGGGTCACATATAAACCAAGTTTAGGTGTAGTTTATTTTCGTTGTGCTGACTTTTAACAGTCAGTTACAATAACTCGTACTGCGTACTAGCTAGCATGACAGAGTTTCTATACAACTGGGTACACTGAAAAAAAGGGATTGGCCAACTCTTGGATTTACGTAAACATCTTGCGTGTATTTAACATAAGTGCCTCATGCTTTAAAGTTAAGTGTAACTATATAGTGTAGAAACTACATGATATGCAGAGATGCTAGATTAAATTGTTCATATCATGTTCGAGTGAAGTAAGTCAATAACTTTCAGTCTCGTACGCTTTGGATCGTGGTTTCAGGATGTCAGGAGTTTTCCTGTATTGCAACTCAGGTCGGAATAAAAATGCTCAGACAGGTTTAACGTGTACACGGGTGAGACTCAGGGAGAGACTCGCACCCTGCAGTAAAAAGGAAGAGTCTTTTATTCAGAGAGCACATACAGGAAGAGAGAAAATAGAACTGCAGGCTTCCTGTGTAACTTCCCCATTTAGGAGTCTGCACACAGTTGCAGAGTTTAAGCTGAATACTGAAAAGAGCAAACACATTTAGATAAAGAAACGTACTTTTAAGCATAACATAATAAAAATCCCAAAATCCTAAAAAATCTCTTATCATTCCCTCCTGTTGTACATATGTATATGTACATAGCAACCACTAACAGTGTATCAGCCTACGGCCACTTGTAAACATTAGTAGTCAAGACATCATAAAATAGTGGGTTTCGTGAGTATGTTGTATCCAAGTGTCTATCTCATTATCACCTTCTTCATTCTGTGATAGGGTGATGCAAGCATGAAGTGAAGCAGTTACCATTTTTGATACCATGTTCTTCAAACAAGGTATGACACATGAAGTGAACAGACACAACAACAGCAGAAGAACACCAACAAAAGCAAGGCCTTTAATCAGCAGGGACTTCCAAGAGCCGCTTAAAAGCCACGTAAGCCAGTCTTCTGTGTTTGTGGCATAGTCTCGTTGTTGTGCATCCCGAAGTTGTCTGAGTGTTTTCAGAGCATCAGTCATGTTCGGTGAGTGCACATTATCTGGAATGTATGTGCAACATGTGTTGTTAAAAAGGATACATAGTCCGCCTTTCTCGGCGAGAATCATGTCCAATGCTACCCTGTGTTGCATTACTGCAATGCGCAGGGCGTCAATCTCCTGATCCCGTTCGTCGTTGAATTTAAATGAAGCATTCAGAACCTTTTGTCTTTCAGTCCAAAGTTTAAATTCCTCTGGGACATCGGAACCCCATATGGAATCATGCTGCTTGAGGTCTGGGGTGCTTCGTCTTTCCCTTGTTGTTGACGTTGATGTTGACGTGGCGTCCATGGTTATCTTGAAAGTGTGGTCAGATATGAAAATGGGAGCGCACTGACCTGTCCAATTCCCAGGAAGGATATCCCAGGCCATCCCTTGCACCCAGAAGGTGCCATTTGAGATGTTGCTGCTCTTCACGGGCCCTCCAGGAGCGTTTGTCTGTACTGCTTTGCAGTTGGCGGTGGTGTTTCCCATTGGCGTGGATCTGTTCTCTCAGCGGTAGCATAGGCTGTGGCTCAAATTCCCATTGTTTTCGAGAAATACTGGGAATGATTTAGCCTTACTTCTGTGCTTCACTTTCAGGTCAACCCAGAACCATTCGTCACATATGCCATTTCGCTATCTATCGCCTATCTGGAGAGGTTCCTCATGGTTGACCACGATTCCCTGGAATCGATGCCCACTGGCTGGCGTAGCTTGCGGCACACTTTGCTTGAATTATGTCCATTGCCTTCGCGTACAAGGTGGCGTACTGCGTCGTTGGGGGCATATAGGAGCAAACATAGCAGTCTTTTCTGGGTGTGCTGTCATGTATATATCGATACCATCCATGGGTGAATGTGGTCTTGTGTCATGTCACGAAGATGTGAGTTGTCATGTGTCCATCGTGTCAGAAAGTGGTGTTGTTCATCTTTCTTCTTTCGGGTGAGTGTTAATAAACTCACCAGGAGTGCAACATTAGCCACTAGGAGGACGAGTGTCTTCATGATGACCAGACACACCTGTGACCTCTGATGAGTAGACTACTGGCAAGAAGAAGAAGGCGGGGTATACCCGATCAGCCCTCCCTCCACCAATAGATCACCATACAGGAGTTAGGGGTGTTGGCGTCTAAACGTTTAGGTTGTCACTCACTTTTTTGCAGTGGGTTTGATGGATCCAAGATGGTCTTTCTGCAGGCAGTAGGTGTGGTGAGTATCCCCTTGATAAGGACCTTCCCACCTTGGTGAACTCCAATTTTTCCTTTGGAGTACTTTGATCAGGATCCAATCACCTGGTTTCAACCTGCAAGACACTGGAGAGTTGTTCAGAACAATCTCTTTCTAGAGCGTATTTTGAGCCTTGGCATTCATTTAACTCAATAAAACCCATGTGGATTGTATGAAAAGGATGAGGTGGTGTGCATTATGTGCATTATGTTTTTGGCAAATCATGCATGTTCCGACAAATTTCTGAAATTTTATCTACCACTCCTACTCCCCCTCCTGTTGACAATAATGCTGCTGATTTGTGTAGGGACTTTGGTAGTATTGGTTTGCTATTACAAGTCATCAAACCACTTTCTGGCTGTGCTCCACCTTTTAACCATTTCCTTTGTTCTGTAGTTGGTGCGGCTTTTCGTTCATTCATAAGCACATCAAGTGGTATTTGCATTGAGGAGTCAGACATTAATGTGTCTATAGTTTGTTGTGCTGCAGCTTTTGCTGCTTGATCTGCAAAGTTATTGCCTTTAGTGACCTCTGAGTTGTCTTTCTGGTGTGCAGCACATTTACATAATGCTAACTGTTTTGGCAATATCAACACTTCCAACAGTGCCTTCAAAAGATTTCCATGTTGCACTGGGTTGCCAGTAGAGGTAACCATCCCCCTATTCTGCCAGATTTTTGCAAAATGATGCACAGCAGCAAAGACATACTGGCTGTCAGTGTATATGTTTATGTCTCGGTCTTCATGCAGTTGACAGGCACGATGATTTGGCCGTGAGTTCTGCACTCTGTGCAGAGTGTGAGGAAGTTAGTGCTTTTGCTTCTAAAACTGTGTCTACTATGGTTACCGTGATAACCTACACAGTTCCGCCCAAAGGCTACTTTTGGACGCTGAACCGTCTACAAAGACATTAATGAAACCAGCCTGTGGGGTGCTGTGAAGGTCAGCGCGTGGTTTTGTTTCCTCATCTAGCTTCTTTATACAGTAGTGTGCGTCACAGATGTGTGACTGTAAAAGCAAAAGGCCTACATAAAAAGGTTGTCTTGCATGTGTCAAACTTCTAAGTTAGAAAAAACTTGCATTGCTTACAGTTCATAGCTCACAGCTCTAAAACTAGGCATCAACAAATCATATGCCCAAATCATTATGTGTCACTGTGTTCACAAATTTGTTTTCCAAACTTACTAAGCAAACAAACAAAAACAAAACAAATTGCCTATGGCATCAAGGTCTTGCGTTCATGTCAATTGAGTGTAAGCTGCTTTCTTCATTGCAAGTGTTTATTGCAATAAGGTTTAATTCATGCATCATATCACTGAGTTCTAAATTCAAACTATCTCCTCACACGCACACGGTTTCCTGTCACCGACAGGCACACATTTCCTGTTTCTGCAGACTCTGTCTTTCATAGTCTAAAAACCCTCTTTAATTCTGCTAAAAACAATATCTAAAAACGATACACCTTTATTTCACACACACTTTTAAATTGAGCTCTTTCAGACATCAGGAATCATCACACACCAGGAATCATCACACACACTGCCTTTTCTCTGCCTTTTTTTATTATTTTTGTACAAATCACACCCAATCACTCAAAACCTACCACTCACAGCATTTACACAGTTAGAATCACTCAAAATATGCTTTCATATTGTAATGAATTCAAACTCCATTTATACAATTGTAGTGAGCAAAACCAGCATCTCCATGTGCGTCACCGCTCCTCATTAGCTTGGTAGTGTCCACATATTTAATTAATTCAGCTTCTCAATCTTGTAGCTTTAGCTGTTGTATACAGCTGTTAGTATAGGTTTGCTCTTCATCTTAACAAAGTCTCATCTAAGATGACAGGTTTACAAGCAGGTCAAGTGTCTCTATGCACCTGATTAGTGTAGTTATTTCCTTATTCTCTTCATCTCATATATCATTGTACTGAGTTTGAGCAAACCTTGAGCTTGATTTAGACTACTTTTAACAATCATCCACCTCATATCATAACTGACTGAGGTGCCTCTTCTTATTAATAGTATGTCATTATTAATGTTATCATTGTATTGTTTTTCCTTTTTTATAACAGCAATAGTATATCACAATACACTACTTTACTACTTTACTACTAATATACAATAGTTTATTAGTTTATATTTTATTATGTATCCATCACGGGTCTGTGTGAATCTGCAGCTTCACACCTTCCCAAGCTGGAGACATTTTCCTTGGCTGAACAATGACACAGCCTTAATATGCCTTATGCATCTCTCTTTTTTATTTGATATATTTTGTGTGAATTATTTGGTTTCACGCATTCTATTCATTCAGCTTGGTTGTCTTCCCAATTTTGTTTCATTGTTAATACCAGTTTATAGGTTGTTAACCTTCCTATTATCTCCTATTATCATGCTTATCACTAGATAAGCTCTGCTTTAATTTAAGTTAACCTTAATTTAACCTTTTGTTTATTCCACTTCATTCCACTTTCCATGCTTTAAAATATTACAACTCTTGTGTATGCTTTGATTTCTTTTTAGCTTCCTTTTCAGTACTTATTTCTGCTTGGAGGGTTACTTATAATTTAGTCAATGCATTTTCCCTCCCACGTGGGACATTTAGTTTTCTTTGGATTTCTCCATCTATATGCACTAATTTGTCCGGCACCTGGACATTTCTTTTCTAACCACTGCTCGTCAGCAGTGAGTTACCCATTTTAATCCTTTTAATTTTAATACTTTACAACTACACAACTGCGGCACCTTCTCTGGCACGAGAATCGAGAGAGGTAGTTGACACGGCCTTCTACTTTCAAGCTATTCTTGAAAGCGGTGTCACCTTTACGTGATGAAACACGACCTGTTTCTCTCTTTTCACCAGTACTTGGGTGGCCAACAGCAAACAAAATAGTGGAATAGTTCAGCCTCCTTATTGTGCTGTAAAATCAACTTATTCCACCAACAAAACTAAAACAACAACAATACCTTTTCAACGCGTACTACGTTTTACGGACGAGGTTTATCTAAAATAGCTTCCAGCCCTTTTTCAGGCGAGCGTTTACTTCTAGAAACCCTTCTAAAAATGCTTCCAGCCCTTTTCCAGGCGAGCCTTTACTTTTAGAAATCCACTAAAAATGCTTCCAGCCCTTTTCAGGCGAGCCTTTACCTTTAGGAATGCTACCAGCCCCTCTGGGCGAGCCTAAACGTTTTCCGCGAGGTGTCTGAGTGTTAATATTCACCTGGTTGCTGCCGGTCTCTCAGGTCTACCTCATCGACCCCCACCGCCGTGGACCACTTATAAGAACGCCGGCCAGAACCCGAATGTCACGTCTCTGGACTTTATATCCTCTACCTAGAGAGGAGCTGTCGACAGACTTCAGCGCGGGCTTCTCACGACGTCAGGGCTCGATGAGGCTTTCCTGTGGGGTCACACAAAAGTGCTGTATCCCATCCGGCTCGAAGGACCAAGAAATGTCAGGAGTTTTCCTGTATTGCAACTCAGGTCAGAATAAAAATGCTCAGACAGGTTTAACGTGTACACGGGTGAGACTCAGGGAGAGACTCGCACCCTGCAGTAAAAAGGAAGAGTCTTTTATTCAGAGAGCACATACAGGAAGAGAGAAAATAGAACTGCAGGCTTCCTGTGTAACTTCCCTATTTAGGAGTCTGCACACAGTTGCAGAGTTTAAGCTGAATACTGAAAAGAGCAAACACATTTAGATAAAGAAACGTACTTTTAAGCATAACATAATAAAAATCCCAAAATCCTAAAAAATCTCTTATCACAGGAAGGCATCCATCTCAGTCAAATCGAGCAAATTGGGTGGTTGTTACATTAAAAAAGTCTAACTTGTAAGTTAAACACAATAATATCATGTTTCTATAAACGTAATTAAATCATGAAGGATCTGTATGAAATTCAACAACTTAATTTGTTCTTGTTGAGATGACATGATACAATCTAGTAAGAGTGGTTAGTTGCTGAACTCATGAAATTCACAAGATCGCACGAGATGTCAAACTGCAGGAAAATCACTGGAGTTATAAGAGGCAGACAATTATACACACACCACGTGTATGCTATTGCTATTTATTGTGGTTTAACCTGTCAAGGACAAAACGCGTACAAAAAATTCTGCATCAAGCCTTGAAATCATAGCTTTCCTGCTTTTGTTAAGTCTGGATTGGTGGCATGGTGGTTAACGCTGTTGCTTCACAGTAAGAAGATCCTGGGTTCAAATCCACATTCTGGCTAGTTTGCACTGGTTTCTCTCTGGGTATTCTGGTTTCTTCCCACAGTTAAAAGTCATGCAGTTGTTAGAGTTAGGTTAATTGGTGATTCTAAATTACCTGTCAATGTAAGTGCAAATGGTTGTTTGTGATTGACTGGTGGGCTGTCCAGGGTGTACCCTGCCTTGTAACCTATCACTTCAGGGTTATTTCCCAGCCCCCCTGCAACCACGATAAAGATAGGAGGATGGTAGTTGTTGTACATCCATTCAATTTTTATGGTAACCAGGATCTAGACTTTGTTGAACATTACATAATATGAAGAGAACATGTAGTATTTAAGTGACCAAGTAGTATTGGGGTAAAAGTTATTGAATAGTGTTGAAATAAAATGACAAAATTGTGAAGGATTAAAATATTCCAAGAGCTCAACTTACTTCATCTAAACATGTTTCAATCGCGTTTTATGAACACAAAATGCACAGGTTTATTGAATATGAAAAAGTTGTGTTGATTGAACTCAATTGTTTAAGTTTCTGCCAAAGCAAAACATTTGTGTGCAACCGATGTCCACTATTGAATCAAGTAAATCCAACATGGCCTTTTTTTCAGTGTGGGTGCTATGATGTTACTGGTAGTGAACTTTATTTTATTCATAAGGTTAGTTAGTAGAGTTGCCAACCTTCCCGTGAAAAATGGAATCGTCCCGTATTCAGAGAAAATATTACACTTTTCTTATTGAGCTGAGAAGGAACACAGGTTTGTCCGGTACTTCAACTACAATGGAAAAAGACAAAGCTGGAGTGGGTGTCACAAGCCACCACCTCTTTCGCTGTCAGCTGCCTCTTCTTCTCGCATTCTCTCCCCTCCCTCTTCTGTTGCTACTTCAGTCATGAAACTGATCAATGATCAGCTGATTGGCTTTTCTGTCACAAATCCTGTCTGTCTTGTTTCTTTATCTCCCACTTTGCGCCAGAAAGAGGAAACTAGCGGATGTCGCGCTAAACAACAGCAGCATGTTTAAGCTTGATCAGCTGTTGTTAGATTTTATTTAATATTATTTTCTAGTATCAGTTTGCTGGAGCCACAGCTGTAAAAGCTGCTGGTCATGATGTCGGTTTGGATATGTGGTGAGAGAGAAACATGAAAAAATGGAGAAACAGGTTAACCTTTTAGGTGACATGAATGACTTGAAGGGAAGTTATGAACTGTTTCTGAGAGACAAATAACACCAGGATCCTTTGTAGCTGACAACTGGTAACTGTGCAGGGGTGGGTCTAGCAAAGTTTTGCCAGGGGGCCATGTAGGGCATTAACAGGGAAAGGGGGGCACAAAGAAATACTTTTCAGGAAGTCCTAAAAACTCCCTGAAAAGCCTTCAGTTAATCCAAAATGCTGCAGCAAGGGTACTGACAGGGACTAGAAAGAGAGAGCATATTTCTCCTGTTTTGGCTTCCCTTCTTTGGCTTCCTGTTAAATCAAGAATTGAATTCAAAATCCTGCTCCTCACATACAAGGTCTTAAATAATCAGGCCCCATCTTATCTTAATCACCTTGTAGTACCATATCACCCTATTAGAGCACTTCGTTCTCGCACTGCAGGCTTACTTGTTGTTCCTAGAGTATTTAAAAGTAGAATGGGAGGCAGAGCCTTCAGTTTTCAGGCCCCTCTTCTGTGGAACCAGCTTCCAGTTTGGATTCGGGAGACAGACACTATCTCTACTTTTAAGATTAGCCTTCAAACTTTCCTTTTTGCTAAAGCATATAGTTAGGGCTGGACCAGGTGACCCTGAATCCTCCCTTAGTTATGCTGCAATAGACGAAGGCTGCCGGGGGATTCCTATAATGCATTGAGTTTTTCCCTTTCTAGTCACCTTTCTCACTCACTATGTGTTAAATGACCTCTCTGCATTGATTCATATCTGTTATTAATCGCTGTCTCTCTTCCACAGCACGTCTTTATCCTGTCTTCCTTCTCTCACCCCAACCGGTCGCAGCAGATGGCCGCCCCTCCCTGAGCCTGGTTCTGCCGGAGATTTCTTCCTGTTAAAAGGGAGTTTTTCCTTCCCACTGTCGCCAAAGTGCTTGCTCATAGGGGGTCATATGATTGTTGGGTTTTTCTCTGTACCTATGAAGCGCCTTGAGGCGACTTTTGTTTTGATTTGGCGCTATATAAATAAATTGAATTGAATTGAATTAAGCTGGATGCAGTCAGTGTTATTGGCACCTCTTACCATAATCATCATTTATTTTTTCCCCCCTCTTTCCTCCTGTAAAGACATTCTCTATGGAGTTGCCTGAACTAGAGTCCAGAGACCACCAGCTTACATCAATTATGACACAAAAGAACTAGTCACAAAAAGTGACATAACTATTTTTTATTGGGTGAAACTAGTAAGATGATGAAATCTGCAATGTATTGACTACACTGGGCTGAGACAACATATATAATAAAAGGAACAAAAATAAATATCCCTCACCACTGATTAGCTCTGCTTTTAAACCTAGAGGGCTCTAGTATTGACTAATTTTGAGATGAGTGTAAGAAAATGTTTAGCTCTACACTTTTGGGAACATTAAGCAATGAGCTGTTTATTTATTTATTTTTTGGTTTAAGAAACCCACTTTTCAGAACCCAGTAAATTGTTAAACTAGTTATTTTTGTTGACTTAGATTACGTTTTGTTCTCTGATTAGACTCTTGCCTCCACAACCCGAAACCCCATAAGCAATAGAAAATGGATGGATGGATCTAATCCATGTCTTCAAAGCACTTTGGGTCAACTTCTTTTGTCTTTTTGTTTATTCAGTGGGCTAAATATGTTATTTGAACATGTGAATATAGTCTATAGCTGATCTGTCTGCTAACGTAACTGAGGGATTTCCTTCCTTCTTTCTTCAGTTCTTTTGCTACGTTCTTCTACACATTACTCTGTTTTCTCACTCACTCTAGCCTGCTCAGTGCTGTAGGACAGCTAAACAGAACAGAGCAGCAAGGAGGGGTTGAGGCCAAGTGCACCTGCATGAGAGGAGAGGTGTTTTTGCATAGACATGTCTCCTTTCTGGTGAACGGGAGCAACATACTGAACCCCTATTAGCTTCATGATTTACCAGGATGTAAAAGGTGCATTGTTAATGCACCTGTGTTTTTACAAATATGCATAGTCAACATGTTTGCCTGTAAAGAGGTCTATTGTTTAAGATGACTGCCAGAGCAGAAAAGAAGTATAGTGTCTTTATTTTGTATTATTTGCAATAAATAGTGTTTACATTTCTCAAATTATGTCACTGGATGTTGTCAGTATATTAACACATCTGACAGTGTAAGTCATAGTAAAAAACTATTTTATGTCAAGCAGGTAAAAGGGCAGTCCTATTCAAAATTAAAGAGACACAGTACTCAAGTATTGAATGAGAGAAATTACAGAGAAATTATTCCCAGAGGAATTCAATAAAAGCCTAATAAAGGCCTTCTTCTCAGTTTCTTTTCAGTGTGTGAAATTTCTTGATCAAATTCTTTATTTACCCTGGCTACATCAATCCTGATTTTCTCTAAGAAGACATTAACTTTCTGCATAAAATGTGCCCTCTGGAGTAATGCCAGAAGATGTTACAAGTACCAGGTTGCGGCAACTGTGGACAGCTATACATGTGTTGTGAAAACACGGACACAGGAAATGTGGCTTGTTGCTGAATACCACTTCACACTTTATATGCTGTACTATTAAAAACTCACTTATAAAATGAAAGCTAGCTAGATGCTAAAGTACTGCAACTGCAACATATGGACACGTGCAGTTGTTCCAGTGCTGTGGTGAAAAAAGAAAAAAAAAAACACCAGCCCACTGACTACAGCACACAGTTTTTTTTTCTTTTATCTCTTTTTACGTGACATGCCCTGGTGATTAGTACATGAACAGGACTGCATTTAATGTGTTACTGTTTCGGCTCAAACTGGTTTGATGTCTGGACGGTTATAGTGATGTAAAATAATAACTCTAAAACATAAGTGCAATAAGCATGGTTTGTAAATGTAAGGAGTAGAAAGTACATAGATTTCTTTGTGTGTTTGCATGCGTGTGTGTGTGCTGTTGGGTGTGCTGCAGTGTGGTCTGTGTGCAGAGGCATTAACACTTAGCTATCTCAGGCTTTCACTTTTGTTTCACAGATTTTAGCCTATTTCACATGAAGATGCACACACATCTTCATGTGAAAAAAGGAGGAAAAAAGTGTACAAAACATACTACAAAACCCCCTCAAACTTTTAAATATTTCAAATGTGCACAAACAATTCTGTTCACCTTTTGCATAATATGTAAATATGCTTTGGATGACAGCTGGGGATGGTGCATAAAGGAAAAAAAGTTGTTGAATGTACAGTATATTGCACGAGATGCAGAAATTAGAAAACTGTTTACTAAAAAAATTTGTCCATACTTTAAGCAGTAAAACAGACTGACACTGACAGTGTAAAAAGTGGGATAATGGGTATACCACATGCTGTGTGTGGCATTCTTTCATTTCATGAAAAACTTTACTCACTGCTTGTTTCTCTTTCCTGTAAACAAACCACATTTACAGGAAAACAAGATTCACATACGTTTGAGGTCCTGTTTCTGCTCCCGATATGTTCCCAACAACCCTGCTTTTGATCAGCTCATTACCCTCTGTGTATTTAAGGACTGTTTCTACAGTCAGACTGACAAACTGTCAGATTGTACAGCTGATCATGCAGACCATTTTCACAGCTAGCAGCACATCAAGACTTTCACTCCAGTTAAAATATTCCTGGACCTGTTCCTCTCGTGTCCTCCGTCTTAGAAAACCCTTGGTGTTTCAGCTGTTACCTCCTCGCTGTCTCCTCTTGATTCATAACATTTTTAGATTTTATATTAGATCTCCTCTTGATTCATCCCTTGGAAAAAGACAATTCTACATCAGATTCCCTGTTCAGTTTGACATCTGAAAGGAATTCTCCCAACCAATCACCGCTTCACTGATTAATCCTCTACCTTGGCTGCATAGGGGCTCATTTGATCATTCGACTCATTCAATTTTGTTAATAAAAACTGTAAATCTGTTCTTAGCGTTAGCCTGTGTGCTTTTGGGACTCCAGTTCGAGTATAATTATGATAAAATGACTTAACTAACGACAGGGCCCAGGGGACATTGTGGAAGTAATAAATCAGCTTTTAGGAAATCAAGGAATTCTATTAGAGCAATGGAAGCTGCACTGAGATCCACAGAAAAAAAGAAAAAAAAACCCCCCTGCAAACTGACAGCTAAGTGTAAGTAAGCATAAGCAACATCCTGCAACAGTTTAAATCTTCACCTTCACCTGCTGCAGCTATATTTTTGGAAGGGTTTGAAGCTATTCTCACAGGTTTTCTGGTGAGCTACATCACTACTGCTTTGTCCTGTGAGACTTATTTATGTTCAGCACTGAGGGATCCAAGGTATAATACATTGTAGGGCAGCGGGATTGGTTGGTACGTGGATTAATTATATTTTGTTTGAGTTTGAGGAAGGGAGCTTAAGAAAGTTGCATTCTGAGAAAGCCATTAAATGAGTGCTAAATCTATATTTGTTTTTGTTTTTTTACTGTGGTTGAGTCTTCCAATTTCAAAGAGGCTTTCAGCATTTTTGAAGCTGAGACTTAGTATGATGACACAAATCTTTGGGGAGTAATTCTACACAGAAACTGCCAGGTGGCTAAGTTGGGACTCATTGGCAGATGTATTGTCGATCTCTTTTACACCTCTCTGGGTGTACTTGTTCTTGAATGATAAATGAGTAAAACCCTGCACTGTATTGACTAACGTTATCTAAATATTTTGATTTTTTTTTATTTACTTATTTATTTATTTTTTTTACCTTTGTAAAAGTGTCAAATAACACTTTGACATTTGTTATGTCTTTCATGAAAGATTATGTGGGGGCATCATCACAGTGAAAAATAAATCACTGATTAGTTTAGCTCTAAAACCTGTCAAACTGTTTGCTAAGTTTGAGATAAGCAGATATCATCATTTAACACACCCTTTTTGGCACAATGAATACTTAGCTATACCTGCCGGTATAACCGCCACCCCACATGATTAACTGTCACAACCGCTTTGTTCTTTTGACCTGAGTGACAGTTTCATTTTCCTATCAATACAATCTCAAAGAACATCGTATCCCCATCTATTTAGTGCATGGGGGAAATAAGCACTTAGTTTGAGATAAGCAGATACCATCATTTAACACACCCTTTTTGGCACAATGAATACTTAGCTATACCTGCCGGTATAACAGCCACCCCATACAGCTTTTCAACCTTTGGTTAATCATGTGCTCACATGATTAACTGTCGCAACCGCTATGTTTTTTTTTTTGACCTGAGTGACAGTTTCATTTTCCTATCAATACAATCTCAAAGAACATCATAGTCCCATCTATTTAGTGCACGGGGGAAATAAGCACTTAGATGAAGCTGAGAAATGTGAGATCCGTGCCTTTTTTGGGATATATTGAGAGTGTGCAAAAGACTTGCAGAAGATCAGATCATTTTGGGGGATTTGTTAATTATTTTGTGCTTTTCAAGACACTAAAGCAGAAAAGTATAAGGAGGCATGGTTACAGGTGAAGTGCTAGAAATGTAGTTGTCCCAGTGTGCCAAATGTGCTAGTTACTATGAGTACTACAAATGTTTGTCTTCAGTTGCTTTCAAAACAAAAGCATTTGTGACTCTAACAAATGAAAATGGGAAACTCACTAACAATCTAAAAAAAACCTTGGTTTAGTTCTTCATGTATTTTCATAGTTGAGATTTCAAAAGAGGAAAACACCAGTGCATTAATCACAGCAGAAATCCCCAAAACTATTCGATTTTGAGGAGGTTCACTTACATGGATTACTATTTGAAATGAATCCATTATGCTTTTGGACGTACACCACATTAAAAAACGCACTATTTAAAGTTATATTGTTTGATTTAACTATGAAAAAGTATTTTGATTTTGAATAAACATTGTTCACATTTCACAAATTCTGTAAAGTTTTCAAATAAAGTGCATCAGTGAATTCACTAAAAGTTTATGGTACATCAACACATTTACTACCACTCCATTCAAGAGTAAATCAGCTACAAGGTAGAAAAACTATTTCTGTGACTACCAAACACACTTAAAACGACTCTGAACATAAAGCATGGATTCCCTTGTTATCCTGACAGCATGTACACTAGTAATGTGTCATGCGCAAAAGCATCAGCCGATGTTTTGTAGTGAATCAGAAGAGACAACTCCCATTGAGTGAGAGCCTGCTCCCCACTTTTTTTAACGAGGTTTGTTGTGTTGCCACAGTATTTAACTGGCTTCCCACATGCATCGCACACAGAATAATTTCTATGTTGAACGTAAACGCAGTTATGATCTGTGAACCAGTCAAGATTGCGTGTTTTGTGGTCGAATGTTTTGTGCCTCGGGTTTTGGTACGTAGCACGCACATGAATGAGAGGCGGAAGGCGATTGTAGTTCCTATTAACAGGGTATTGCCAACTATCACGCTTATTGCAGAGTTTACTTTTGTCTTTATGTCATATTTACAATTAAAACCAAATTTAATCAAATTAAATATTGATATTTTCATAAGGGAATTGATCCTGCAACATGAAATGTTGGTATTGGAATATTTCAGGATCGCCCGTCACGTCACTACCCCTCAGTCAGTAAGTGAGATGGTGAGGAGGAGAGTGCAAGTGCATCGCAAAAACACATAAATATTACTGACACGTGTAAACGAAGCAGCATCTGACTGCAATTTAAGAGCCATTAGGGGAGCCAAAAGAGCCAGCTCTTCTTTGGGAGCCGTGCCACAAGAACCGGCTCTCTGGAAAGAGCTGAACTTCCCATCACTAATGTACACAGAAACACAATGTCTCTGCGAAAAGCAGATATGTCACAGATTCATCACTCCAACCAGAATTCACTGACAAGCAGAGACATTACATGTCTGTGTACATGCTGTCAGGTTATGGGAATCCATGATTTTTTGTTTATATCTTTTTGCTAAATTTGTTTAATTGGTCTTTAATTGGAGTTCCATTGAAAATTAAAGAGAAAAGCTGCACATGTCAATCAGCAGCAAACTAGTTATCTTCCATCTGGACAAGCAAAGCAAGCAGTGCTTGCCTTGTCAAATCTAAAAATATACATAAAAAATAATCTACCAAAGTAAATCAATATTTCTCTCAGACAGCTGTCATAAAGCTTCTCCCTGTTTGTATCCATCCTTTATGTTGCTGCCATCTTTTGGCAGCAGTTGGCAATTGTTGCAAGCTGCTGCTGGCTCTGAGTTCTGTAACAACATTTGCCTTATTGTGGAAACACAGATAGTGTTAGCAAGTAAAAAAACTTAAGTGATTGAGTTTCATTTTACTAACCACCTAGAACAACATGTGTGATGTCGGGAAGAAAGAGTGTGAAGAAGTTGTTAATGTTTTTTTTTTTTAACATATTAGTAAAGAAAGCTGTGACGATGATTGAGAGGGTGGCGGCAGCCCTGACCATGCCTGATCTAATAAACATGGAAGTTATTTTTAACTTTGACATTTTATGCATAATTTTCCAATTTTGGTCCATACATTGACCAAAAGAATTACTAGAATAAAAACTGCACGTCTAACTGAGCGCTTGTATTGAGGTAGTCAGATATGACAAAGCTCACAGAATACTGACTGAGATCACAAGAGGGCACCAAACCATAAGAACCAAACAAACATTAGACACATTCAACCTACACAAAATGTCGTTTGAAGTTTGTCATGTATCCAAAAAGCCAAGGTTTTCATAATCATTAATTATCTTATTAACCACAGCTTGGACAACATTAAAGTATCGTGATGTCAAGTTAAGCAGAGTCAGCAATAAAATAAAATATTGTATCTTTAATCTTATTTATTATCATAAATTGTGAAAAGGAATGGACCTAAATGTATCACCCTCATCAGCTCTGAGACCTTTTTTACAGACAGTATGCCTACCATATTTCAGGGCTACATATGCAGAAACGGTAAATATGTGTACATATAAAAACATAATAAAAATCTTCTGGTTGTGTAAGGTTTTAAAATGAGGTAAATTAAAGTCCTCAAACCAACTGCCAAGCACAATGGTGGAGGGGTGTTTCTTTAGGCTTGATTTTGAAGCCACAGGACCTGGCCACCCCAGAGTCGACCATGAATTCCTCTAAAGGATCCTAGAAGCCATCTATCTGATTGGGTCATGCAAAAGGACACTGTTCCAAAGCACACCAGCAAAGCTACAACAGAATGGCTGAAAAGAAAATCAAGGTGTTTCTATTTCCCAGGGAAAGTCCAGATCTTAACCGAATTTAGATGCTGTGGTGGGACTTCAAGAGAATGAATGCCCCAAAAAATCCAACGAACTGGGGCATTGTTGTAAAAAGTTGCTGTCGAGCTTAAATACAGAGTGTCCTGTATTATGAAAGTTGCTCACTTTTTACCTGGTTCGAATTACACATCAAGTACACATCAAGTCAAGTAGGCTCAAAATGCCTGGATGTGTTCTTGAGAGTACTGAGTTCTGTGTACTTGGTGCAATCAAATATCCCAGAATGCATTAATCTGAAATGAAATAAGACATTACTTATTTGCAAAAGTCCTAAAATTTTTTAGGACATCTTCATTCCCGCTCATTTAACAGACAGCTCTCCCTATAAGTTGTCAGCTGACCAGGAGGCTGAGGCTCACCGGCGAGAACGTCTGACTCGCACACCGCTTTCAAAATTGCTGGCTTTTGCCACTTAGTGAAGTACAAATGTTCAAAAATGACACTTCACTGAAAACCCTAGAGAATTATATATATCAAAGGCTACACAATAATGAGGCACATTTCCAGTATGCAGATTACAAGTCTCACTTCAGAAATTTCAATGCTTATGTGTAATTTTAACATCAGGCGCTGCAGTGACATTTATTGGCTCATTGCAAAATTTTGCAGACACACTTAATAGTTTTAACTAGGGTAGTTCTGGTGGTGGTTAAGTTCAGCAAAAGCAGTAACATTTACAGTTACAAGAAAAACACTGTAAAAGAAATCTAAATGTATTAATGTAATATAACAGAATATAATCCATTATTTCTTTTTATTCTTCTGTGTTGTTTTTCAGGAAAATAACTTTATTTACTATAACTACTGTGGGCCAGAAACAAATATGACAGCAAATTAAACAGAATGAACATGTGCTGTGATTTCTTTTTTATTCTACCATGTTTGAGTTGGCATACTGTGTCAGACAGCAAATATTGGCATTGTCATAGTTGTCCACATGATGTGTCCCCCCCCCCCTTCTATTATTAAAGTTTATCAACCAATAAAAGGTGGCAATCTTATAAGGCCCCCAAAATACATAGGTAAAATGACAAACATAAGAATTTCTTATTTTATCTAATACAGATAACTTATTTGTTCTCCCTGTGTATGCATGTGTTCTCTCCCAATATTCTGGCTTCCTCCCACGGTCGAAAGATCTGCAGTTTGTGGGGTTAGGTTAATCGATCATTCTAAATTAGCCCTGTGACAGACTAGCAACCTGTCCAGGGTGTACCCTGCCTCTTGCCCTATGGCAGCTGGCATAGATTTCCTGTGAGTGTGTGTGAGTTACAGAGGACCCAAATGCAGGATGAAGAGGTGTGCTAAATAAATATAGATACGCAGGAAAGTTTCACTATCAACAGCTTGCCATTTTCCGAACTAGTTTCTACAGTCTATCAAATCAGACTGGTATACTTTAAGATCTGCAAATTGACTGGATATACAGCTTATATGTTGAAATATATTGCGCATTGGACAGCTTTGCCAGTCCAGACTGTTATAGTTAAAATGCACACTGTGTGAATAACGTTCGAGTCAAAAAACTCGAACTCGGTCTGATAAGTTTTGGATTGTATCAGTGAAATTTGTGTAAGCAGTTCAAAAAAGGAAATGTGGGGTTGTGTGCTTTAAAGTTTGTTTACCTTTGATGTGAGGTTTAGATCTTGTTTGGTTAAACCTCCTGAGCATCCAGACTTTGGTCAACATGTTCAAGGATATTCAACTATTTCTACTGTAAGTGCCCTTTTTTTAAAATTTAAGAATAAATTCTCCTGAAAAACAATCAACACCAAGAATTAGTTCTGAAGTATATGACATTTGAAATGGTTGATTATCACACTATATTTACCTATGCTCTGTATTGACACACATAATGTTAGTAGGCCTGCTTTAACCTGCACATCTGACCTGAGTGTAACTGATGTTATCTATAACTTGACACATACCAAATATTATACTACTAAGTGCAGCACTGTATACACAGAACAAACACAGTACAATAAAGTGCATGATAATAGAATTAACAAAAACTGCTTGATAACATCTAATCAAGTCAAGGTCATACTAGACACAAATATTGTCAGTCTCCAATCAAAGACAGAAATATAGGACTGTATTGATATTTACAAATTGTGACACATTGCTGTACAACAAATTACAGAAACTATTAGCAAAAATCAAATCAAAGTCACACAGTAACACAGTAATTACAGTAAAAAGCATCAAACCAAATCATATTTAAACACCACATCCGAAAAATTGTTACAGAAACTCATTCAGGATTTTTAAGATGTTCTGTAGATCTTCCAGTTCCTTTTCGTTGACTTTTGTATTTGCAGCAAAACAGTCCTTCTGCCTATCAAACATAATCTTACTTCTCTCATAGAAGCGATTCAAACTTTTTGCCATTTCCAGGAGTGGTGGAAAGTCATCTGCTAATGATGATGACTTTATTAGTTCCAGTAAAAGTGTTTCAGTTTCTCATCATATTCTCTTGAGGCTTTTTTCCTCATGTGTTCGTATCCTCCCTGTTGTAGAAAATATTTTTTTAACACAGATCAATTTCCTGTTGACTGCATTGTGTATAGTGCGCCACTTAAATGAGTTGCAGTTCTCTCAATGTGCAGTGTATCACATCACTAAAAACATTCTAATAGGAAATCCAATTTTTAGAGTTCACAATTTAGTTTTTTGTTTACCGCCTGTATGCGTGACCAAACTTTATTGAAAACATGATCAACATGAGACCTAATGACTCACCATTTCTCCGTCTTTGCTTCTTTCTCATGTTCTTTGTTTTAAATTTGAAGAAAGAGGACATGTTTTATTGTTATTTGTAGTATGTAAAACTCAAGCAAGTAAATGTATGTTGTAAAGTTCCAACCATTAAAGAGCCTATGGTGACTTGCAGTGACTGTAATTGTTTGTACAAATAAGTATGTCTCTTGCTATATCATATATCGTCACACTGTGACCGTTCAAATATTGTCATTGTCATAGTTATCCACAGGATCTTTGTGTTTTTGTTTTTTGTTTTTTTTCCAGGGTGGCTACATGTTTCAACCAAGCAAGCCAGCAACCTTGTAAGGCCCCCAGATGCTTAGGTAAATATTTTATATTGACATGAATACAGATAACTTCCACTTCAATACAAATAGAATGTTTAACCAGCTCCACATTGTTGTTCTCTTTCCGAAACCCAAATTTGGGATACACGGAGCACACATACATGACCATGCGGATACATGCAAACTCCACATCTGCATATCAAAAGTAAAAAGAAAAAAAATGGAGGAATATGTTATTTTCTTCTTGCACTGCTACAATCAGTTCAAGTGCAGGTGAAGGAAAATGGTTGAGAAGTGGAGACATGGACATTACTAGCAATGTATGATGGTGAAATGTAAACTGCGTCAAGACAGGAACAATCTTTATAATATTGCTACCACAACTTCAGCTCTTTGAAAACATGTACACAGACAGAATGCTAACAAAAAGCTAGCCAATCCAGAATTATGTAGTGGAGTGCATGTTGACTCCAGCTCAGCAACTATAGGTTGATCTACAGCATGTAACAAAGGCATTAACAGGCAGTCACGCTTGTAGCTTTGTACCCTCCATTTTCACCTGTAGATGTTTCTACAGCACAATCACTATGACAGTTGCTTAGAAGAAGCTTTCTTGATTTTTGATCTTATTTTCATAAATCTAAACAACTTAAATAATGATTATATCCTCGCGAGCATAAGGATTTGTGTTGATGTGTAAAAATGATAATTATTAGCATATATTTAACACTATGTAAATATACTAGTGCTGTCAAAATTAACGCTTTAACATGAATTAATCCGCCATGACAGTCAATGCAATTAAATTTAATTAACGCATGTGGAGTGCAGAATTCAAGAAAACTATTCAAATTCTCTTTGAATTCAAGCATACATCCTTTGTGTTTATTGTCCATTTACTTCATTATATTGCATAAATGTCTGTTACAATCTTCAATACAAAGTTAAAAACTTGAAATTGCAACCAGGCTATTGATCAAGTAATTACAATTAATCCCGATTAATTACAGAAAATTGTGAGATTAATAAGTTAATTTTTTTTCTATTGACAGCACTAATATATATACATATATATATGTATATATATGAATGCTTTCAGTATCCTCTTCTTATTTTTATTATTTTCTACTAAAACTTGAACACAAATATATGGTTGGTCTTTTTATTTTGTAAAATCTAGTGTTAGTGTAGATCATTATCTTGTCTTTGAGTGTGTTACTTTTAACCAATGAGTTGGATCTTCCCTCAACACTGACTGTAAAAAAATGAATTTATACATTCATTATTTTTGTTAGATATAAGGATTTATAACACACAGTCAGGGCACTGACAGAGTCAACAAGACTGTTGATGTCAGTCATCTGTGTTATACATCAGTAGCAGAGGACAGAGCAGTAATACATTATTACATTATGTACATTTTAGGTTGAAGACTGATATGTAATACTTTTTTTTAATATTTTAGTATTTTTGACTTTTATTTGTTATTGATTTAGGCTACTATTTAGTTTAGTTACTGTTTAGTGTTTATTGAGTTTATTGTTTGTCTCTTCAGGAGTTTGTATTCTGCTGTCTTGCTTTGAGTCTTGCCTCCCCCTTGTGAATATCCTGATTATTTACACCTCTGTCTTATTCTCAAAGCTGTGTCCACTTCCATAATTAGCCTCAGCATTGTGTCTGTCTGTGTGTGTGTGTGTGTGTGTGTGTGTGTGTGTTTGTGTGTGTTTGCATGCTTGCATATGGTCACCAGATTTGGGACTAACACGTTATTAAGTAAGGCGTTACAGTAACTACGTTATTATTGTGGTAACGAGCACGGTAACTAGTTATTATGCCAAAACCAGGAACGTTACTCGTTACTGGGATGTATTTAGATAGGCTTGTTATTCGTTACTTTGTGTGGTGGCTATCACGGAGCTTCCACAGATTCAATAACATTAGCAAGTGGTGGAGGCCAGCAGGTGGATGAAGGAAAAGGGAGGCAAGAGGAGAGACCCGAGGCGGCCACCGGTCCAAGTGTCAGGTGAACTGAACTTCAGGTAAGAAGTTATGACCTGCAGTCTATCGGAGTCAGATATAAACCAAGTTTAGGTGCAGTTTATATTCGTTGTGCTGACTTTTTCGTACTGCATACTAGCTAGCATGACGGAGTTTCTATACAGCTGGGTGGTGCTATGTTACTGATGTTGAACTTTATTTTGTTCATACAGTTAATTATTAGAGTTGCCAACCGTCCCGTAAAAAACAGAATCGTCTGGTATTCAGAGAAAATATTACGCGTTTCGTATTGAGGTGAAAAGGAACACAGTTTGTCCCGGACTTCAGCTACAATGAAAAAGACACAAAGCTGGAGTTATTCTGTGTTTACGCTGCACAGCTGCCTCTTCTTCTCTCATCCTCCCCCCTCCCTCTCCTGTTTCTACTTCAATCATGAAACTGATCAATGATCAGCTGATCGGCTTTTCTCTCTTGTTTATTTATCGCCCACTTTGCGCCAGAAAGAGGAAACCAGCGGATGTCGCGTTAAACAACAGCAGCACGTTTAAGCTTGATCAGCTGTTGTTAGAATTTATTTAATATTAATTTCTAGTATCAGCTGATGTTTGCTGGAGCCACAGCTGTAAAGCTGCTGGTCATGATGTCAGTTTTGGTTATCTGGTGAGAGGGAAACATGAAGATGAATCCAGGAGATGTCCTTACTGAATCATCAGAGCTGAACAGGTGATGGAGAAACAGGTTTACCTTTTAGGTGACATGAATGAGTTGAAGGAAGTTATGAACTGTTTCTGAGAGACAAATAACACCAGGATCCTTTTCTATGTAGCTGACAGCTGGTAACTGTGCAGGGGCGGATCTAGCAAAGTGTTGCCAGGGGCCAGGTAGGGCATTAACAGGAAAGGGGGCACAAGGAAATACTTTTCTTTCTTATTCTCATTTAAAATGTCTCGCTTTTAAAAAAAATAATTATCTGAGTCTTAAAACAAACAATTGATAGATTGATACATATATACCATCAAGACAGTGTACATCACTGTCACAACAGTGTTTATTTTCATTCAAAGGCTTTATGATTTTTTCTATAATGGTGGGCCGGTCTCTAGTCAAAATGCCCGGGACGATTGTTTTGTCCCAGTACAGCTCTGTGTGCAGCTCATCTGCAGTCTGGTGTTACCTACATCTTCCTATTCAGAAGGCAGAATTTCTGAGTTCTGAGTACAATCAAAAGCACCACGACTGCAGTTTTTGTGTTGGATGTAAAAAGCAGGCTAGAATCAAGCGGCGGTCAACGACGGTCCAGGCGTGGGATTTCTCTCGTGGAAATGTGCACATTATTTTTTTCTTTCTATTGGTAGGTGGCACAGTGCACTTGTGGCAAGTAAGCAAGCTAGAAGACTGGCAGTGTGGCTGGGTATCCAGTTACGGAAGCAACACATTAACAAGAGAATTCTGAGTAAAACCAAAGTTACTTTGCCTAGTAACTAGTTACTCTGAAAGTAACGAGTAACTTGAAGTAACTGAGTTACTTTTGATAGAAGTAATTAGTAATGTAACTAAGTTACTAATTTAAAGTAACTTACCCAACACTGGTGGTCACTGCTGGTTGCAGTGGGACACTGTGTTACCTCTAGCAGTAAGGAATCACCATTTCCAGTTTTGCTTTTCAGTACAGTGTGGATATTTAAATATTGGTATAATAAATGTGGATATTTGGTCATGAAGAAAACACATTTTTGTCCTGAAATTAAAACAAAAACAAACAAACTTGAAGACATAACATTTCAAAAGTATTAACCTCATGCCTGATGTCTTTTTTGTATATTGGCCACAATGACAGGATTCGGGTCATCAGACAAATGTTATTATTACACAAAGATAACCAGAGTAAATACAAAATGCAGTTTCTAAATAAAACCTTCACTTCTTAATGGAAAAAAGCTATCCAAACCTTCCTGCCCCTATGTGAAAAAGTAATTGCCCCTAAGCCTTACTGTTGTGCCACCCTTGGCAGAAATATCTGCAAACAAGCTTTTATTTCTTTCACGTCACATCACACTGCTCTCAAGGAAGGGATATACACTACCGGTCAAAAGTCCAGTCCAGACACACCTTCTTATTTAATGACTTTTCTTTATTTTTGCTACTTTCTATACTGTAGATACAAACTGAAGACATCAAATATATGAAGCAATGTATATGGAAGCAAAGAACAAATTGATAAATAACTCTAAATATGCCTTGCTCCTGGAAGTACCCTAGGTGTAACCCTGGGCACATCACTGTGAAAGAACAACTCTGCAGCAGAGACATCCTCTGCTGTAGAGTTGGAGAGAGTCACAGGCTGCATCCGCGTTTGCTGAGGGGGGGACATACGCTGTTAGCTGTTAGCATGCGTCCGTACTACCTGCCCGGGAATTCTCGCATGTTATCGCGATAACAGCGTATGTCCCCCCCTCAGCAAACACGGATGCAGCCTGTGACTCTCTCCAATCTGTGGTCAGCAGACTGCAAACACAATCTCCGAGGGCCCTTCTCATAATATCAGGGGACTTTAATCATGCCTCACTGAACTCCACACTGCCCACCTTCACCCAGTATGTGACCTGCCCAACCAGAGACAATAAAATACTGGACTTACTGTACACCTTGTCCCTGTGTATGAGCCCTTAGTGCGCAGGGAGCCACCAGCCACCCGCACAGTGCAGAGATGGTCGGAGGAGAGCGAGGAGGCTCTTAAGGATTGTTTTGAGTCGACTGTGTGGGAGGTGATCTGTGACGACCACGGAGAGGACGTCGACAGCCTTACTACATGCATTACTGACTATATTAATTTCTGTGTGGATAACACCGTACCTACCAGGACTGTACGGTGTTTCTCCAACAACAAACCTTGGATTACCCCAGAAATTAAAGCTGTCCTCAAGCAGAAGAGGAGGGCCTTCAAATCCAGAGACAAAGAGGAGTTGAAAAGGGTGCAGAGAAAGCTGAGGGGACTGATAAGGAATGGGAAGGACAGCTACAGGCAGAAGATGGAGAACCAGCTTCAGCAAAATAACGTTGGTGAAGTCTGGAGAGGCCTCAGAACCATCTCAGGCCACAAACATCAGAACTCTCTGCCTGGGAGGGATGTGAGGTGGGCAAATGAACTGAATCATTTCTTCAACAGATTTGATTCATCCATGAGGCAGTCTCCAACATCGGCTGCAGACTCACCCACCCCCACTGCTGCTGTTCCACCTCTGACACCTCAGACACTTCACACCTCCTCTATAGGGCTTTGGAGCGTGATGTCACGGGAGGTGGGCCACGCCCCATTCCGCCATGACGGTAGGCTAGACACAGGATACAGCTTCAGCTATGGTTCGTATGTGTTGTGTTATCAGTTGCAACGTTTGATCACACGATCGTGAAGGCAAGAACCTGGATAATGGGCTCTCTTTTCATCATTTTCCATCCTGGAGGCAACGTGAGAGATGCCATGTATCCGATATTACTAAACAAAGACGTCAGGCTTGCATTGCAGCGGTGAGACGAGCGGATATAGAGTTCTGTGCAATCCCCAGCTTTTTGTTGGTTTGCTCTCCGCATTTTCTTTCCGGTGAGTTCTAAATTAATTCATATCACTCTTAAAAGGCTTTTAGTGTTATTTTCAATGCGCTGAGGTCATAGATAATGAGATAAAACATGCTAATGTGTGATGCGGCAGAACCACGTCATGTCATCATGTCGACTGAGTAGCTTATGATTTAGCATTATTGCAGGCAAAGCAGCATATGAAATGGATGTAACAAATCCAGACTGGGCACCAACACTGCACATGGGCCTCTAAAAACATACTAAATTGCTCTCATTGTACACTAATCTGCACATAACTTCCAGATGAATCACACACCTGTCATTGGAATATTGGTGTACATTTACCTTATGTGTATGCACTAATTTTTATCTTACAGGCTTTTGTTATGCAGCTGCAGAGTCTGAAGGTGTGCCCCGTGCAGAAGTAATCGATGAAGACCAACAACAAAATCACCATGTCATGGAGGCAGTGGACAGCAGTTGTGTTGGACAAGTGGAGGTTGAGGTACCAGCTGTAAATGTGGACAGTGGGGATCGGACAGACAGCATCACGGAAGCTAAAGGGCAGACGAAGTATTGTGTGTGTGCAATGAACAGGGCAGAGCAGAAATAAACACAACACTGCTTGATAAGATTGTTAAGGTTTGCTGTGTTTTGGTGAATATGTGCCCCAGTGTGGTTGTCAAACCAGCGCCAAATGAAACTTGCTCTTGTTGAGTATTCATAAAGCTGTTGTGTTGCATGTGTAGTTCATTATAAATAATTGTACTTTGTGTGAAGTAGTTTCAATAAAACAGAAAAGAATAGTATCTTTGTTTGTTTTTTATTCTTGATCTGTTCACAAGTACATAAAAATGAAATGCAAACTATTTACATGGCAACACACAGCTGGTATCAATCTTGAACCACAAAATGAAACATTACAGGCTATTTAGAGCAGCACGTTGTTTGGAGAAGTATTTCCCAACAAGTTCAGGAAGACACACTTTAAGAAAGAAGTCTTGTTCTTGCTTTAAACGTGGTTCCCAGAAATCCACTTCAGGGAAGATGCGTATCACAGCAAGGTCTCTCTGTGTCCACACAACGAGGTCACAGTGGTTGGCGCCAGTAACAAAGATTTGTGTTTGTACCTGACAGTAGTGTATCCAGTAATGGTGACAAATTCTCCAGCGTTGCAATAGGAATCTGCCTTTTTTGCGATCTCAAAGGCAAAAGGAGGGTGTGTTTATGTTTTCATCAAGACCACGTTTTTGGGCAGCTGCTGAGGAGAAGTCAATGTTATGTGCAACCTCGGGCTGTATCTTGGTCATATTTCCGGGCAATACCCAATATGCTGGCTCGTCTATTACAGTTCTGGTGCCTCTGATACGCACTGTAGCCTCGACTTTAAACAAAAGAGCAGCGACATGGGTGCAGGTCTCTGCAACTCCGGCCATGCATGTGCAGTGAGCAGCCTCAACCCTCTCATTGGTGCTCACAATGACTCATGGCTGTAATGCAGTTTCATTCAGTCGTTGTGAGTGCAGTATCTGAAACACACAAAAACCACTTTTAATAAAAGGTCTGTAATGAACCAAGGCTAATATAGATGGGTTGACTGTACGTGCAAATCAGAAACTGTAACAAGGAAGTTGTTTAGAAAGTTATCAAGTTCAAACCGACTTACCTATATAGGTCCTAACGACAACGTACTCGCAGCGTGGAGGCTTAAAGACGGACAAATCTTGCACCCAGCCGTTCGTGAATTGAATGTGGGCTTCCAGGGATTTATAATTCTTAAACTGGTTTGCTGTGTATGCGCTGACTCCACAGACAAGGTATGTGAAGATCGGGATAGGACAAAGGCGGTAGGTCGTCTGGGTTTCCACTCCACTTCCTTATTTCATACGGGTCCACATTACCGATGCACGCAATTTTTTCAAAGTACCGTCTCTTGGCGTCTGGGCGCAATCGGTCGCCATACAGCCCTTTGTCTTTTGCGCTGATTTTGAGCATGGTTCTGGCAGTCCCGATTCCAACAATCCAACACTGTGCGCTTGTTTTGCTTTCTAGCCTACTGACATGGCGCCGCGATCCCACAATGCACTGCGGCGTGACGTCAACTCCAAAGCCCTATTCACCCTGCTCACGCCTCCCCACCCCCAACAACAGCATCCAATACACACTCAACACAAGGCTCCAGCCTGTCTCTCTCAACCACCCAGGTTAGGAGGGAACTGAGGAGGATTAATGGCAAGAAGGCAGCGGGTCCAGATGGCATCAGCTCAAAGGTCGTCAGGTCCTGCGCGGACCAACTGTGTGGGGTGATCGAGCACCTCTTCAATCTGAGCCTGAGGCTGGGAAGAGTCCCACAGCTCTGGAAAACCTCCTGTGTTGTTCCAGTGCCAAAGACTTCACGCCCCAAGGACCTCAACAGCTACAGGCTGGTGGCTCTGACATCCCACCTGATGAAGACCCTGGAGCGGTTGGTCCTGGCTCAGCTTCGGCACCTTGTGAGCTCATCACTGGACCCACTTCAGTTTGCCTACCAACCTGGCATTGGAGCAGATGATGCCGTCATTCACCTCCTACATCGTTCCCTCGCTCACCTGGAGACCACTGGGAGCACTGTGAGAATCATGTTCTTTGATTTCTCCAGTGCCTTCAACACTATTCTTCCCTCGGTTCTGAAGGACAAGCTGGAGAACTCTGGAGTGGACCATCACCTCACTATCTGGATTTTGGACTACCTCACCGACCGACCACAGTATGTGAGGACTCAGGGCTGTGTGTCGGACAGGGTCGTCTGCAGTACGGGGCCCCACAGGGAGCGGTTCTGGCTCCGTTCCTCTTCACCATCTACACTGCAGACTTCTCCCACAACTTCACCCAGTGCTTCCTGCAGAAGTTCTCTGATGACTCTGCAATAGTCGGCCTCATCACTGATGGGGACGACAAGGAGTACACAGGGCTAACTCAAGACTTTGTGGACTGGTGCCAGCTGAACTACCTCCAGATCAATGCCAGTAAAACCAAGGAGCTGGTGGTAGACTTCCGCAGGCACAAGCATCCTCCACTGCAACCACTGAACATCCAAGGTATGGACATCGAGGCTGTGGACAGCTACAGGTACCTTGGTGTTCATCTGAACAGCAAACTGGACTGGACTCATAACTCAGACGCCCTCTACAGGAAAGGGCAGAGCAGGCTGTACCTACTGCGGAGACTCAGGTCGTTTGGAGTGGAGGGCCCACTCCTGAAGACCTTCTATGACTCTGTGGTGGCCTCAGCCATCTTCTATGGGGTGGTCTGCTGGGGCGGCAGCATCTCTGCTGGGGACAGGAAGAGACCGAACAGGCTGATCTGCAGGGCCAGCTCTGTTCTGGGATGCCCTCTGGACCCAGTGGAGGTTGTGAGTGACAGGAGAATGGTGGCTAAGCTGTCATCCCTGTTGGACAACATCTCCCACCCCATGCATGAGACTGTGACAGCACTGAGCAGCTCCTTCAGTGGGGGACTATGGCACCCACGGTGTGGGACGGAGAGATTTCGCAGGTCTTTCCTCCCCATTGCTGTCAGACTCCACAATAAAGACTTTTGCAGCTGATCAAACACACAAACCCACACATGTGCAATAAGACTGCTATATGTGCAATTCTTGTGCAATTCTTCTTCTGACGAAGTTGTATTTTTGTATTTTCCTACTCAGTCGATCAATCAAAGCTTTATTCGTCACATGCAGGTTGCCCTGCAGTGAAATGGGACCCCCCCTCGACCTTACACATACAACACAGACATTACATGGGGATACAGGTCAGAGATTGGTAGCATTAGAGAAAAAAAACATTGAAATATACATTACAGTGGGAAAGTACAAGAGGAAAATAAGAGACCCCTACTCATGCTGTGCTTCCATGGTAGGACAGCATGAGAACAGGAAACAAAAAAACTCCTCTGCACAAAAAAGCACATGAATGTCCACAGCACAACATTATGAAGGACATGACAAGCCACGGGGTTGGGTGGGGGGTGAGGAGTCATCTGAAGCGAACACAGCATATAGCATATAGAACATATAATATTTGTATTTCTATTTTATTCTATTGTATATATTATTCTATTCTATTTCATTCTATTGTATATAGTATTTTATTTTATTTTATTCTATTTTATTGCATTCCAGTGTTTTCTAATTTCTGCTACATAACTTTGCACTTTTGCTGTAACAAAACAAATTTCCCACCTGTGGGACTAATAAAGGTCATCTTATCTTATCTTATCTTATCTTATCTTATCTTATCTTATCTTATCTTATATTTTAAAATTCCTCAAAGTAGCCAGCCAAGTAGCTTTGTTGACAGCGCTGCAAACCCTTGACCTACTCTCAATGCGCTGCATGGGCACCTGAAATGTTTTTTGTGATACTCTCTGTTAGACTCATAGAAATGATCAAGAAGGAAGGACGTGGATACGTGTTTAATTGTGAACAGCAGAACATAACCTTAAACTCTTTTTCCCTTACTTGCACATGTTTTGCTGTCATAGGTTGGTAAACCCCTGTCCTGGCCTCATTGCACTGGTTGCCTATGTCTTTTAGAGTTCATTTTAAAATTCTTATGTTTGTTTTTAAATGTCTTCACAGACTTGCCCTGCCTTACCTCTCTGAGCTTCTTCATCCCTACACACTCTGTCGGTCTCTTAGGTCAGCTGACCAGCTGCTCCTGGAAGTACCAAGATCCAGGAGGAAGCTCAGAGGTGACAGAGCCTTTTCTATTGTTGCTCCTAAATTATGGAATAACTTGCTCTTGCATGTTAGACAGGCCCCTTCACTGGCCACTTTTAAAACAAGTCTTACAACCTATTTTTATTCTTAGGTTGTAAATTATTTGAATCCTAGACAAAGCATATCTGTGAACTAGGGTGTAGATCTATTAGGTTATGTTGTGGTGGTCCTCGGGTTGGGGGATGTGTGTTCATACTGGAGGACAAGAAAAGTTCAAAGCCATCAGGTGCTCAGTTTAGAAAAAAAGAGAAAAGAAGAAGAAAAAAAACGAGCAAAAGATACTGGAAAGCAGATGTGTCATTGGATAATGGCAGGTCATGTGTCCTGAAACAATCAGAATCAGAATACTTCATTAATCCCTAAGGAAATTATGTGGGTTACAGTTGCTCCAAGAAGAAATGGTAAAAATAGTAACAGTAACAGACTAAACTCCAAACAATACATTATGTTACAGATTTTCCACATTTAAGAAATAGCACTAATATATATAGATCACTCAATTATAAATATCAAGGATTAACAGAGGTGATTATAAATAAATATCAAAAACGATGACAAGAATATTACGGAGTACAAAAGAGCGTGTGTAAAAAGGCTGTAACTATTGCAGTGTTTACAGTGTGTTAGATGGAGGAGTTGTACAGGGAAATGGCCACAGGCAGGAATGATTTCCTGTGTCGTTCAGTGGTGCTTTTGGTAATCTCAGTCTCTCACTGAACGTGCTCCCGCGACTAGCCAGTCCGTCATGGAGTGGGTGGGAGGTATTTTCCATGACTGTCCTTATCTTGGACAACATCTGCCTCTCAGACACCACCCCAAGGAAGTCCAGCTCCACCCCCAACACATTACTGGCCTTGTGGAACAGTTTATTTAGTCTGTTGGCATCTGTGACCCTCAACCTGCTGCCCCAGCATTCAACAGCATAGAGGATAGCACTGATCACAACAGAGATACAACAAGATAACATTAATTAGTAGGGATAGTGAAAACGTCAGTTTACTTTTGTTAGCCACTTGGCTATGAGAATAAACAGTGGACACTGATGTAGCTTACTGAATCTTTTGGACTGTGTTCAGCACAATATTAATTAGTCATTGTCAGTTGTTGATTTCTATTCTCATTGTCTGATGAATTATGATGGCTGTTTGTAAGCCGTTTGCATACTATGCATACTCTCTCTCTCCTCCAATATATCTATCTATCTATCTATCTATCTATCTAGAAATGACAGTCCATCATTACTTGAAATGAAGGTCAGTCAGTCTGGAAAATTGCTAAAACTCTGAATTTGTCCCTAAGTGCAGTCGCAAAAACTATCAAGCGCTATGACAAAACTGGCTGACATGAGGACCGCCCCAGGAAAGGAAGACCATGAGTCACCTCTGCTGCTGAGAATACATTTATCAGTCAGCAGCCTCAGAAATCCCAAGTTAACAGCAGCTCAGATTAGAGCCCAGATAAATACCACACAGAGTTCCAGTAGCGGACACATCTCTACATCAACTGTTCAGTGGAATCAGGCCTTTGTGGTTAAATAGCTGCTAAGAAACCACTAGCAGAGTCTGAGCCAAAAGTACTGAAAGGAAACTGCATGCTTTTGCAGAGCATAGGAGGTGCAGACAGAAAGTGAAACTAAGCAGAGTTGTTTTGATCGAAACTTAGTGTGTGTGACGTGCAGCAGAAATATATATATAACCATGCTGGCTTCTAAAGCTTTCAGCCCTGAGCTTTTGTCTTCATGTGTTCGGGTCTCCATTTCTGGAAATGTAAAATAAAGATTATTTTTTGAGCTTTGACCACTCTGAGTCCAGTCTTTTTCTGCCGTCAAAAGAATTCAAAAGAACGGAATTTAATAATAGCCTCCACAGTCACCTAACCCAGTCAAGATGGTTTAGGATGAGATGGACCGCAGAGTGAAGGCAAAAGGGCCAACAAGTGCTCAGCATCTCTGGGAACTTCTTCAAGACTGTGGGAAAACCATTTCAGGTGACGACCTCATGAAGCTCATAGAGATAATGCCAAGAGTGTGCAAAGCAGTAATCAAAGCAAAGGGAGGCTATTTTGAATAATCTAAAATATAAAACGTGTTTTGAGTTAAAACTACGAATAAACACATATGGAATTATGTAGTAAATAAAAAAGTGTAATGGTGCCTTCAGTGAGAATCTACAATGTAAATAGTCATGAAAATAAAGAAAAACCATTAAATGAGAAGGTGTGTCCACAGTTTTGACTTGGAGTGTATATGTCTGACTACTCTTTCTGGACTTTAATTTTGCGTTTAATACCATCATTCCACAGACACTAGCCACTTTTATTGTTGGGACTCAGACAACTGGTGCTGGAATTCTTGACAGACAAGCGTGAGTCTGTGAAAATTTCCAGTGTCTTGTCCTCCATCATCATCCTCAATATTAGCTCACTGCATGGATGTGTATTGAGCACACCATACACACCACTCAAAAAATATTCACAAATGTTTAGATTGAGATTTTCATAAATATATTTATGTATTATTCAAATTTCAACCTCTTGAATTAGTGAATACAACTGCTCAGTTCATCAGTACATCAGCCAGAGACTTAGTCAGTACCTTTGTGTTGAATTAAATAACTTAATGATTAGATAACCCATTAAACATTCATATATTTCATGAATTATGTCATAATTATAAGATAATGACCACATTAAAAATGACCATAATATGTTATGCTAAATTTATGGAAAAAAGACCATTATAAACAATATAATTATATTTCTTAAATTGTAATTGTTTGATGAAGATTTCATGACAGAACTGTACCATTCAAGTTTATAAAAACCAAGTAGCCACAACCGCTTTATTTCCCCATAAATGTCACAGTTTGCACAGTTACAAATCCTTTATTGACATAAATCACCAAGAATTTTTATTACCTAAATTAATATATGTTAATATGTAATGGTATACACTGTAGCAGTATTTTTCTAATCAGAAAAACTCTTCTAAGTAAAGGAGTAAATAAAACATCAACAAGCACACACACACACACACACTCACACAATGTACTGTTTGTGTTTATGTGTTTAATATTCTTGTGTATGTGATCAAAACATTTTTGTTTTGTTTTGATCACATTAGCTAATATGATCAAAATAATATTACTGTCAGCAGAGAATCCATGAGGTGGGAGCACAACTTGCCAGTAGACCTGTTCATGTCTGTGACTGGTTACATGCTGCCAACACCAGATCATACATGTGGAAGCACTAGCTAGATTTGGAAACCTCAGGTTTAGTTTCAGAACAGAACGGATCATACACTATGCAGGTCTGCCTTTTTCTGGTCTCTTTGATAAGGAAGTTAAACACAGCCTAAACAACTGCAACACTGGAACTTAAATAACTGCAACAAACTGACAAGTTGTGCTGCCTACACAAGGATCCAGGTTTCACTACTGCAGTCATTATTGCATCAAGACTGAAGAGCTCAACTGTGCTCTTGTTTAGGCCTCACACCAGGAGTAAAGCTTTTCACTTTATAATACCACTCAGAGACCATTATAGGGCAAGATCTTACGCCGCTAAGAAGTATACAATTAGAGAAAGTCACAAAAACAATTCAGATTATGTCCTTTCACAAATACATGATATACGTTACATAGGTCAACAAATGAAAACAGAAACAAAAGTTCAATTTATTGTTTCTCTTACAATTTTCTGAAGCTCATCATTTACTCCTTTCTCTATTCTTGCAGCAAATCCAGCTTCTTATCTAAGTAAGTCCTGGTTTTTTTCGACATGTGAAATGCAATGTCAACCATTTCCTGCAGTGGTGGAGAATAATATGATAATATCATTGCTTCTACCAATTCAGGAATAAGTTCCTTCATTTCTTCATTGAATTGTTTTGAGGCCATTGTCACTTTGTACTTGGATTCTTCCTAAAGGAGAAAAATAAAACTTTTCACATATAGTATTTCTACTCATATTATTGACTTTCTGAGAATAAACTGGAGACTGACTGACCCACCTTCAGTCTCTCTTCCTGTTCTATCGCTGTTTGAAGGGTTTCCTTGAATATTTCCTGAAAGAAAAGGAACAGAACATAGTGAGTGTGTTACAGAATGTAAACAACAGAAAAGGAAGATAAATCAAACAGGAAGGTCATATTTATCTTACAATATATATATTTTCAATATTAAGAAATTGGTAGATCTTAATTTACCAGTTTTTCCTTGTTATCCAGTGAACTTGTGAGATCCAATATTTTTGTGATTTCTGCTGTTCTACACACGCCATCTTCCTAATGGAAAAAAATAGTACAATTAAATTTAACTACGACTATACTGAGTAGTGTAGTAAGTACAGAGAAATACTATACTTGTATGACTTTTGCACAATCTGATATTACTGTGTTGTTGTCGTTGCTACATATATTTGTCCAGGACCAACATTGCAACTGACCAATGGCATTGTCTGAGCATTCAGTTAAGCCAAGAAGGTAATGGTAAGGGTAAAGGTAGGTAATTAAAAATTATCACAAGCAAAACCCCCCCACAAATAACCTAAATTTGATTACTTCATAATATGTTAATTATATAGGAATTAATAAAGAAAATACTTTAAATAATGAATTATTTTTGTTTTCTGTCACCACACATAACAGACTTTCAAAGCCTTTTGAGAAACTTGCAAACTGACCCACCTTGTGTTTGTCAACTTCTTCGTTTACTCTTTTCTGTATTTGCTGAAACTTCAGAGAACAACAGCAGCTTTCATAACCCATTATAAAGAAGGAACAATTCCAACATTTAATGAGCTTTTAATTAGTGGAAGAATTTACATGTATGTGCAAATAATCCTGTAATTACTACCACATCAAGAGATTGACAAAGGAGGAATTTACCACTTGGTCCTTGGCCCAGATTGCCATGAAAATAAGGCACAGGAGAGATAAGATGAACAGAATTATAAAGACAAACAAGCACTTGATGAATCTGAAGCAAGTTCGCCCTCTTGTTCTGGTAGCTGCTTCTGCCATCACTGTTAGGATTAAATCTATTAGGTTAAGAAAACACCATGTCAATAACATAAATAAGAAACTGACACATACACACACACACACTGGAACAAATTTTAATGTTACACTTTGCAAACATCATATTTTATGTTACTGATCTTACCTGCTTTGTGAATGGAGGACGATCTGATGTGTTGTACTTGTCAGAAGTGGTTAGCGGACCCAGACTCGGACCCCTCGGTATAGTAGATCAGTGCTATTATTTACTGTGAGGAAATGAGTAAACAACAATCCACAGCGCAAATCTTCCTTCGTGGCACTCTCCCTTTTCCCGTGGTGCGTGGTAATGCGTCAGTGTACAATAAATTCCCCAAACTCCATGAACCTCTCCTCCAGTCTCTCCGCCTCGTCCTTCCTCCTGAAGACAGGCAAACACAAACACAGTTAGCTCAGCTCAGCTCAGCTCGCTAGCAATTACCCAACAATACGCTTGTAGTGATGGGAATTCCAGCTCTTTTTAGAGAACTGGCTCTTTTGGCTCGCCTCTCCAAAACCCCCCAAACCTGGCTCTTTCGACTCTTAACCGGCACTTCAGGTTGTTTTGTTGCTTTAATTAATTCATTATCAACAGCAATATAAAATTATGCACACAATGAATTACTAATGTAAAAAATTTTTTTATTTATATATGTTTATTATATACTTTTACTCATTCACTCCACATAAAATTTATAAAATAAATTATAAAGAACAAAAAACACAAAATACACATAAAATACAAAAAACAACTATTTACATTTCTATTTTTAACTATTTTAATTCAGCTTTTTCCTTTTAAACAAATGTAAAGGAAAACAACACAAAACACTGCAAACCACAACACAATAAAATATAAATCAATATGCAAAACAAAAAGAAGATGCACGTTCTCTGTCATATAGGCCTGGGATGATTTTTGGGGAGATTGTTTTCCTGCTTGGAATTGCATACATAGGATTCAGTCCATGAATAAACTTTCTAAATCCTTTCATGCCCACAGCTGAAATAGTTTGGAATCAAGTGCAGTCATTTTTGCCAGGTCTTTATCAATTGAGTTCTGTCTTGCTGGGGTCACAGACTTCTGCAAAAACTAATAGAGCTAATCTAATAGAGCTCTGGGTTGGTTTAGGTGGTGGTATAGTGCAAGATGCTGTAGATGCAGCAGCAGCAACAGATGCAATAGACACACTGGCATCTTCATTAATATCACACTCAACTGACTGCGTTTTATCTTCCCATTGCACTGATGGGTGGACAGTTCTCAGGTGCCTGTGCAGGTTGTTTGTGGAGCTGGCTCTATATGATAACCTTTTCTTGCAGACTCTACATTCTGCCTATGTATTGTCAATAAAATTGAAATGGTTCCAGATTTTGCTTCTTTTCTTGGTGTCACTCATTTTCATTACTATACCTTTCTAATGTGATGATGTTGTCTCTTGTTGTTGCCCCTGGCTTTCCTTCTCTCCCTCTCCCTCCTGCTCTTTTTCTGTGGTACTGCGAGTGTAACTACCGCCCCTCCCCCCTCTGCTGGGCAAACATAAGGCTGTGTTTGCAACACTCTGCTCAGCACAAACACAAGACTCATGTGCGGTGTGAAGCAAACAAAGTAAGACAGAGAAAGGATGAGAGAAAGAAAAAAAGAAACACGGAGCCGGCTCCCGTCGTTCACTTCAAAATCTGGCTCTAAGAGCCGTTTCGTTCGCGACAGACACATAACTATATGCTTGAGTCACTACCAGGCTGGGTGCGATACTCCAGCGCTGACCGTCACTCAACCCTGCTGTTAAGTAGTCTAATTAGAGTCTAATTAGAAACAGCTGAAGTGCCCGAATCAGCTGTCGGAGCAATGGCTCTCGCGAGGAGGTGCTTCCAGGTCGGAGGTGGCTCAGCATCCGCCCCGGAAAGAACTCAGAAAGAGCGACCTCCGCAAACAAACCGCGGAGTGGAGAGGAAAACACAAGAGGAGACTGTCACTACCCGATCTGTACTGGAAACCCGATAATAATAATAATAATAATAATGGATTGATAGCGCTTCGAAAGCGCTTTACAATCTATTCACACTCTCACATTCATACACTGGTGAAGGCAAGCTACAGCATTTGACGATAGGCTGTTACGGTCAGATTATCTGCATTTAAGATGTTACGGTCAGTATCTCTAAGATGTTCTCTCAAACTGTTTGCAATAATGAAACATTTCAATATAATGTAGACAGAAAGGGAAAAACAAGATAGTTACAGATAAGGTCTACTCGTACTATCCGTACCGCGCATGTGCAGATGTTCTCTTCTTCTTCTCTCCCCAGTGTACGAGGATACCGCCACTTGCTGACTGAGCGAATTAGCTCTATTGTAAACTGAACTTGTGTCATTACAAATCGTGTTTGTATATGTGTGTTATATTTGATTAATGATAGTCGAGTGTGTTTATGCTTCTCTGTGTGGAGAGGATTGATTAGAATTGTGATGATGATGTCCACTATCACTGTCGATTTTCAGTAAACACTTAATCTGGCTGATGAATCTTCACGTTATTGATGTGTCGATAGTGAACGAAACGGCTCTTAGATCCGGATTTTGAACTGAACGACAGGAACCGGCTCCTTATTTGGAGCCGTGTTTCTGTTTTTTTTCCAAGAGACAACATCATCACATTAGAAAGGTATAGTAATGAAAATGAGTGACACCAAGAAAAGAAGCAAAATCTGGAACCATTTCAATTTTATTGACAATACATAGGCAGAATGTAGAGTCTGCAAGAAAAGGTTATCATATAGAGCCGGCTCCACAAACAGCCTGCACAGGCACCTGAGAACTGTCCACCCATCAGTGCAGTAGGAAGATAAAACGCAATCAGTTGAGTGTGATATTAATGAAGATGCCAGTGTGTTTACTGCAACTGTTGCTGCTGCTGCTTCTGCATCTACAGCATCATGCAGTATACCACCACAACCACCTAAACCAACCCAGAGCTCTATTAGACAGTTTTTGCAGAAGTCTGTGACCCCAGCAAGACAGAACTCAATTGATAAAGACCTGGCAAAAATGACTGCACTTGATTTCAAACTATTTTCAGTTGTGGGCGTTAAAGGATTCAGAAAGTTTATTCATGGACTGAATCCTATGTATGCAATTCCAAGCAGGAAAACACTCTCCCCAAAAATCATCCCAGGCCTATATGACAGAGAACGTGCATCTTCTTTTTGTTTTGGATTTTAATTTATATTTTATTGTGTTGTGGTTTGCAGTATTTTGTTTTGTTTCACTTCAAATTTGTTTTATAGGAAAAAGCTGAAAATTTAAATAGTTAAAAGTAGAATTTTAAACAGTTGGTTTTTGTATTTTATAATTAATGTTTTAGATTTTACGTGGAGTGAATAAATAAAAGCATATTTATATAATAAACATATATAAAAACATTTTTTTTACATTAGTAATTCATTTTGTGCATAATTTTATATTGTTGTTGATAATAAATTAATTAAAGCAATGAAACAACCTGAAGACCCGGTTGGGAGCTGAAAGACCCGTCTCTTCTTAGTGAGCCAAGCCGAAAGAGCCGGTTCTCTAAAAAGAGCTGGAAATTCCATCACTACTTCACGTGACATCTTACTAAGTCTGTATTATTTAGTCTGTAATTAGGCGCCATTCTTCTTATTTTACGGCGCTGTTGTTTAATCAGGAGAAGGTCTCCGTTGAGGAGAAAAGCATGAATTTGTTTGTTTAAATGTCCCGGGCAGTCGAAAAGGAAGCAGAGCTGTCGAGAAATGCTAGGAGCTAACTGGGCGCTAACCGTGACATTCAAATATATTAAGCGTCGCAATGTTGGCAAAGAGAGGAAGTGACGTAAGATTCACGCATGCGTGGTATGGTTTCCGGTACGGATCGGTAGCGACGACACAATTTTTTAAATTGGCATCATCCTTTCAATGTGCTGCATGATGTAGTTACCTGAAATGGTTTTTTGTGATACTCTTTGTTAGACTCGTAGAAATGATCAGGAAGGAAGGATGTGGATACATGTTTAATTGTGAACAGCAGAACATAACAACCTCAAACTCTTTTTCCCTTACTTGCACGTTTTTTTGTTATAGGTTGGTCAACCCCTGTCCTGGCCTCACTGCGCTGGCTGTCTATGTCTTTTAGAGTTCATTTTAAAATTCTTATGTTTGTTTTTAAATGTCTTCACAATCTTGCCCTGCCTTACCTCTCTGAGCTTCTTCATCCCTACACACTCTGTCGGTCTCTTAGGTCCGACAGGGACCAGCTGCTCCTGGAAGTACCAAGATGCAGGATGAAGCTCAGAGGGGACAGGGCCTTTTCTATTGTTGCTCCTAAATTATGGAATAACTTGCCCTTGCACGTTAGAGAGGCCCCTTCACTGTCCACTTTTAATACATGTCTTAAAACCGATTTTAATTCTTTGTCTTTTGACCATAGTGAGACTTAGTTTCTTGTTTAATTAAATCATTTATTAACTACTGGTTAAAAATTGTTTTTGCTTTAATTTAATAATATATAATGTTTAATAATATCTTATGCAATTTGTATTATTTATTTCTAATGTACAGCACTTTATGTCAGCTGTGGTTGTTTTTAATGTGCTTTATAAATAAAGATGATGATGATGAACTAGCTCTGTTACAGGCACTTCTGTATTTTTACCACTGGGGGCAACAATTCACTCTATTGCAGTTTTCACTTCACAGGTGTGCCTTGTCAGGGTTCATCTGTGGAATTTCTTGTCTTCTTAATGGGGCTGAGACCATCAGATGTGTTGTGCAGAAGTCAGGTTGGTAAACAGCTGACAGCCCTATTTGACAACTGTTAGAATTCATATTATGGCAAGAACCAATCAGCTAAGTAAAAAGAAACGACAGTCCATCATTACTTTAAGAAGTGAAGGTCAGTCAGTCCGGAAAATTGCTAAAACTCTGAATTTGTCCCCAAGTGCAGTTGCAAAAACCATCAAGCGCTATGACAAAACTGGCTGACATGAGGACCGCCCCAGCAAAGGAAGACCAAGAGTCACCTCTGCTGCTGAGGATAAATTCATCTGAGTCAGCAGCCTCAGAAGTCGCAAGTTAACAGCAGCTCAGATTAGAGCCCAGATAAATGCCACACAGAGTTCCAGTAGCGGACACATTTCTACATTCGCTGTTCAGAGGAGACTGCACAAATCAGGCCTTTGTCGTCCAATAGCTGCAAAGAAACCACAACTAAGGAAAAGCAACAACCAGAAGAGATTTGTTTTGTCCAAGACACACAAGGAATGGACATTCCAGTGGAAATCTGTGCTTTGGTCTAATGAGTCCAACTTGAGATCTTTGGGTCCACCCACCGTGTCTTTGTGCGACACAGAAAAAGTGAATAGCTGGTCTCTAAATTCATGGTTCCCACCTTGAAGCATGGAAAAGGATGTGTGAAGGTGTGAAGATGCTTTGCTGGTGATACTTTTGGGCATTTATTCAAAACTGAAGGCACACTGAACCAGCATAGCAACCACAGCATCCTGCAGCGACATGCCATCCTATCGGGTTTGCATTTAGTTGGACCATCATTTATTTTTCAACAGGACAATGACCCCAAAGACACCTCCAGGCTTTGTAAGGACTATTTGACCAAGAGAATGATGGAGGGCTGTACCAGATGGCCTGGCTTCCACAGTCAGCTGACCTAAACCCAATGGAGATGGTTTGGGATGAGATGGACCGCAGAGTGAAGGCAAAAGGGCCAACAAGTGCTCAGCATCTCTGGGAACTCCTTCAAGACTGTTGGAAAACCATTTCAGGTGACGACCTCATGAAGCTCATAGAGACAATGCCAAGAGTGTGCAAAGCAGTAATCAAAGCAAAGGGAGGCTATTTTAAAGAATCTAAAATATAAAACGTGTTTTGAGTTAAAACTACGAATAAACACATATGGAATTATGTAGTAAATAAAAAAGTGTAACGGTGCCTTCACTGAGAATCTACAATGTAAATAGTCATGAAAATAAAGAAAAACCATTAAATGAGAAGGTGTGTCCACAGTTTTGACTTGGAGTGTATATGTCTGACTACTCTTTCTGGACTTTAATTTTGCATTTAATACCATTAATCCACAGACACTAGCCACTTTTATTGTTGGGACTCGAACCACTGGTGCTGGAATTCTTGACAGGCAAGCCTCAGTCTGTGAAAATTTCCAGTGTCTTGTCCTCCATCATCATCCTCAATATTAGCTCACTGGATGGGTGTGTATTGAGCACACCATACACACCACTCACACATGAGGCCATCATATTGTGAATTTGTAAGGCGACATGG
This sequence comes from Oreochromis aureus, assembly GCF_013358895.1. Classification (NCBI taxonomy): domain Eukaryota; kingdom Metazoa; phylum Chordata; class Actinopteri; order Cichliformes; family Cichlidae; genus Oreochromis; species Oreochromis aureus. The sequence continues at coordinate 13,633,800 of NC_052944.1, read as the reverse complement.
CTGTTGTTGGTCTAATTTACAGTTACAGAAAAAATATTCACAAATGTTTAGATTGAATTTTTCATAAATATATTCATGTATTATTCAAATTTTACTGTGACTACAAACTCTTTAATCAGTGAATAAAACTGCTCAGTTCATCAGTACATTTAAATGATATAAAGCCAGAGAGTCAGTACCTTCATGTTGAATTAAATAACTTAATGATTAGATAACACATTAATCATTCATATATTTCATGAATTATGTCATAATTATAAGATAAGGATCACATTACAAATTACAATCATATGCTATGCAAAACATTAAGGAAACTATTCTACCACACATCATAAACAATATAATTAATTTTCTTAAATTGTAATTGTTTGATACTGATTGGACTTTTATGGCAGAACTGTACCATTCAAATTTATAAAAACTGAATTTCTGTCACCAAGTAGCCACAGCAGCTTTATTTCCCCATAAATGTCACAGTTTTTATTACCTAACTCAATATATGTTAATATGTAATGGTATACATTGTAGCAGTATTTTTCTAATCAGAATAACTGTTCTAAATAAAGAAGTAAATTAAAACATTGACACACACACTCACACACACTGTACTATATGTGTTTAAATTATTCTTGTCTTGATTACATTAGCTAATATGATCAAAATAATGTTACTGTCAGCAAAGAATCCATGAGGTGGGAGTACAACTTGCCAGTAGACCTGTTCATGTCTGTGACTGGTTACATGCTGCCAACACCAGATCATACATGTGGAAGCACAAGCTAGATTTGGAAACCTCAGGTGTAGTTTCAGAACAGAACGGATCATACACTATGCAGGTCTGCCTTTTTCTGATCTCTTTGATAAGGAAGTTAAACACAGCCTAAACAACTGCAACACTGGAACTTAAATAACTGCAAAAAACTGACAAGTTGTGCTGCTTACCCAAGGATCCAGGTTTCACTACTGCAGTCATTATAGCATCAAGACCGAAGAGCTCAACTGTGCTCTTGCTTAGGCCTCACACCAGGAGTAAAGCTTTTCACTTCATAATACCACTCAGAGACCATTATAGGACAAGATGTTATGCAACTAAGAAGTATTCAATTAGAGAAAGTCACAAAAACAACTCAGATTATGTCCTTTCACAAATACATGATATACGTTACATAGGTCAACAAATGAAAACAGAAACACAAGTTCAATTTATTGTTTCTCTTACAATTTTCTGAAGCTCATCATTTACTCCTTTCATTTATCTTTTCTGAGTTCTCTATTCTTGCAGTAAATCCAGCTTCTTGTCTAAGTAAGCTCTGGTTTTTTTCAACATGTGAAATCCGATGTCAACTATTTCCTGCAGTGGTGGAGAATAATATGATAATAACATTGCTTGTTCCAATTGGCGAATAAATTCCTTCTTTTTTTCATTGAATTGTTTTGAGGCGATTCTCAATTTGTACTTGGATTCTTCCTAAAGGAGAAAAAACTTTTCACTTATAGTATTTCTACTCATATTATGGAATTTATGAGAATAAACTGGAGACTGACTGACCCACCTTCAGTCTCTCTTCCTCTTCTATCGCTGTTTGAAGGGTTTCCTTGAATATTTCCTGAAAGAAAAGGAACAGAACATAGTGCGTGTGTTACAGAATGTAAACATAACAAAGGAAGAAAAATCAAACAGGAAAGTAACATTTATGTTACAATACATATATATTTGAAAAGTTAAGAAATTGGTGGATCCCAATTTACCAGTTTTTCTTTGTTATCCAGTGAATTTGCATGATTAAATATTTTTGTGATTGCAGCTCTTCTATACACATCATCTTCCTAATGGAAAAAAAAAGTACAATTAAATTAACTACACTATACTGAGTGATGTAGTAAGTACAGAGAAATACTGTACTTTCATGGCTTTTGCACAATCTGATATTATTGTGCTGGTGTCACTGCTACATCTTAATAATAATAGTCACCCAGGACCAACATTGCAACTGATTAATGGCATTGTCTGAGCATTTAGTTAGCAGCAGCCAAGAAGGTAATGGTAAGGGTAAAGGTAGGCAAATAAAAATTATCACAAGCAAAAAAAACACAAATCTCCTTAATATTGTACTTCATAATATGTTTATTATATAGGAATTAATAAAGAAAATACTTTAAATAATGCATTATTTTGCTTTTTGTCAACACACGTAACAGACTTTCAAAGCCTCAAAGCCTTTTGAGCAACTTGTAAACTGACCCACCTTGTATTTATCAACTTCTTCTTGTACTCTTTTCAGTAATTCCTGAAACTTCAGAGAACAACAGCGGCTTTTATAACCCATTATAAAGAAGGAACAATTCCATCAGTTAATGAGCTCTTAATTACAGGAAGAATTTACAGGTATGTGCAAATAATCCTATAATTACTACCACATCAAGAGGTTGACAAAGGATGAATTTACCACTTGGTTCTTGACCCAGCTTGTGATGAAAATTAGGCACGGGAGAGATAAGATGCACAGAATTATAAAGACAAATAAGCACTTGATGAATCTGATGCACGCCATCACTGTTAGAATTAAAAGAATCTATTAGGTTAAGACAACATGCCAGCAACATAAATAAGAAACTGACACACACGGCAACAAATTTTAATGTTAAACTTTGCAAACATCATACTTTATGTTACTGATCTTACCTGCTTTGTGAATGGAGAAAGAACTGACGTGCTGTACTGGTGAAGAATGAAAACACGATGAGGTGGTGTGTTTGAACTGGTCTCTACACTCTGTTGTCCTTTCACTTTCTTTCATCTTACGTGCATTAGCTACAATTTTACTTTCATTTTGACTGAAGTAGTTTTTTACTGGTCCACTTTATAGGAATAGAGACCCATTAGTTATTTTTGTGACATAAAACGCTATAAAAACAATTAATAAACCAGTAAAATAAGAAAAAGAAAAAAACAATAACACGATGATGTTTGAAAAGGCTTTTTTAGCAACACTTTCCAGTAATATACTAGAATAATTTTAAATGATATCACACAAGATATAAGAACACTTCATTGTCACAGTATACCCCACAGTCAGTTAAACTGTGTGAAGAATATGGATCTGAGGAGCAGTGGCTACAGAAGTCCTGCCAGTGGGAATGTTTGATGTTCATGTCTCTGATAAAACTATAAGCAAAGGACTCTTTGAGGATGGCATGAAGTCCATTAGTGTAGTTATAGACCAGTGACGTGCAGCTCAAGTGGCGTTTGCCTGAGAACACCTGAACCTGCTGTAATCTTTGAAGACTTGTTGTTGACTTAAAATACCTAAAATGATTGTTCAGTCATAGCTCAGCAGCATGAAATACCAAAAGCAGGTCCGAGCAGTTAGGTGGAATTGTGTGAATGTTCTAAAAAGACATTCTACTGTCTTTGTGTTAATTCATAAACAGACAATCTTTACGCCTGGTCCCCTATTTTCAGCAGCTCGCTATCAATAATTTTTATAAAATTTTAGTTTTAGTAAATAATAGATGTACATTAGTACATAGATTATGTCTACTTATGATGTGTTTTTGTGGTAGTAAAATGATTAATTTTTTTAATCATATATAGTAATATGTATTCTATAAAACAACAAAACAGCTTACAAAACTATAAAAATTATTATGACTATATAGAATTTTATGTATTATTACATATTTATTCATGAATTTTGCTCGATCTCTTTTCCAGGGCATCACTGATGATTTACAAGTCAAAGAACATGTATTGTTTCTTGTGGTCTATAATGTGATTGAGTGTAGCTCTGTACTAAACTCACCCATTAACACCAGTCTAAAACATCTAGTCCTTAGTGTGGAATAACAGTACACACACACACACACTGTACTCTGTGTGTTTATATGTTTACATTATTCTTGTTTTGATCACATTAGTTAATTAGTCAAAATAATATTACTGTCAGCAAAGAATCCATGATGGGAGTACAACTTGCCAGTAGACCTGTTCATGTCTGTGACTGGTTACATGCTGCCAACACCAGATCATACATGTGGAAGCATTAGCTAGATTTGGAAACCTCAGGTTTAGTTTCAGAACAGAACGGATCATACACTATGCAGGTCTGCCTTTTTCTGGTCTCTTTGTGATAAGGAAGTTAAACAGCCTAAACAACTGCAACACTGGAACTTAAATAACTGCAAGAAACTGACAAGTCGTGCTGCCTACACAAGGATCCAGGTTTCACTACTGCAGTCATTATTGCATCAAGACTGAAGAGCTCAACTGTGCTCTTGCTTAGGCCTCACACCAGGAGTAAAGCTTTTCACTTTATAATATCACTCAGAGAACATTATAGGCCAAGATGTTATGCATCTAAGAAGTATACAATTAGAGAAAGTAACAAAAACATCTCAGATTATGTCCTTTCACAAATACATGATATACGTTACATAGGTCAGCAAATGAAAACAGAAACACAAGTTCAATTTATTGTTTCTCTTACAATTTTCTGAAGCTCATCATTTACTCCTTTCATGTATCTTTTCCGAGTTCTCTATTCTTGCAGCAAATCCAGCTTCTTGTCTATGTAAGCTCTGGTTTTTTTGATCATGTAAAATGCAATGTCAATTATTTCCTGCAGTGGTGGAGAATCATATGATAATAACATTGCTTCTTCCAATTGAGGAACAAATTCTTTCATTTTTTCATTGAATTGTTTTGAGGTGATTCTCATTTTGTACTTGGATTCTTCCTAAAGGAGAAAAATAAAACTTTTCACATATAGCATTTCTACTCATATTATGGAATTTATGAGAATAAACTGGAGACTGACTGACCCACCTTCAGTCTCTCTTCCTCTTCTATCGCTGTTTGAAGGGTTTTCTCGAATATTTCCTGAAAGAAAAGGAACAGAACATAGTGCGTGTGTTACAGAATGTAAACATAGCAAAGGAAGAAAAATCAAACAGTAAGGTCATATTTATGTTACAATATATATATTTTTTAAAAGTTAAGTAATTGGTAGATCTTAATTTACCAGTTTTTCCTTGTTATCCAGTGAACTTGCGAGATTAAATATTTTTGTGATTGCTGCTCTTCTATACACGTCATTTTCCTAATGGAAAAAAAATGGTACAATTAAATTTACTACACTAAAGTGAGTGGTGTAGTAAGTACAGGGAAATATTATACTTCTATGATTTTTGCATACGATTATTGTGTTGGTATCATTGCTACATTTTTATAATAATATTCGTCCAGGACCAACATTGCAACTGACCAATGGCATTGTCTGAGCATTTAGTTAACAGCAGCCAAGAAGGTAATGGTAGGTCATTAAAAATTATCACAAGCAAAAAAAAGACAAATAACCTAATAACCCTTGTTTTATGTCAACACACATAACAGACTTTCAAAGCCTCAAAGCCTTTTGAGCAACTTGCAAAATGACACATTTTGTATTTGTCAACTTCTTGTACTCTTTCAGTAATTCCTGAAACTTCAGAGAACAACAGCGGCTCGTGCTTTTTTATAACCCATTAGAAAGAAGGAACAATTCCAACAGTTAATGAGCTCCTAATTACTTGCAGAATTTATGTATGTAATGTATGTGCAAATAATCCTATAATTACTACAACACCAAGAGATTGACAAAGGATGAATTTACCACTTGGTCCTTGGCCCAGCTTGCCATGAAAATTAGGCACAGGAGAGATAAGATGAACAGAATTATAAAGAGAAACAAGCACTTGATGAATCTGATGCACGCCATCACTGTTAGAATTAAAAGACTCTATTAGGTTAAGACAACATGCCAGCAACATAAATAAGAAACTGACACACACGGCAACAAATTTTCATGTTACACTTTGCAAACATCATACTTTATGTTACTGATCTTACCTGCTTTGTGAATGGAGGAAGAACTGACGTGCTGTACTGGTGAAGAATGAAAACACGATGAGGTGGTGTGTTTAAGCTGGTCTCTACACTCTGTTGTCCTTTCAATTTCTTTCATCTTACGTGCATTAGCTGCAATTTTACTTTCATTTTGACTGAAGTAGTTACAGTTACATAAAATACTATAAAACACTTACTAAACCAGTAAAATAAGAAAAAGAAAAAAAAATAACAGGATGATGTTTGAAAAGTTGTTTTTAGCAACACTTTCCAGTAACATACTAGAATAATTTTAAATGATATCACACAAGATATAAGAACACTTCATTGTCACAGTATACCCCACAGTCAGTTAAACTGTGTGAAGAATATGAATCTAAGGAGCACTGGCTACAGAAGTCCTGCCAGTGGGAATGTTTGATGTTCATGTCTCTGACAAAACTATAAGCAAAGGACTCTTTGAGGATGACATGAAGTCCATTAGTGTGCTCACAGACCAGTGACGTGCAGCTCATGTGGCGTTTGCCTGAGAACACCTGAAAATACTGTTATCTTTAAAGATAATGGTGGACTTGTTGTTGACTTAAAATACCTAAAAATGATGTCGCCTCTGCCAAAGCTCAGCAGCATGAAATACCAAAAGCAGGTCTGACAAGTTTTATATCTGTTTGATATCATATTTCCGAAAGCAGTAAGGAGAAATTGTGTGAATGTTCTACAAAAATTCTACTGCGTCTCTCTGTTTAGGATTTAAAACAATCTTTATGCCTGGTCCCCCATTTTCAGCAGCTCGCTATCAATAAGTTTCATAAAATTTTAGTTTTAGTAAATAATGCATGTACATTAGTACATAGTTTATGTCTACTTAGATGAGTTTTTGTAGTAGTAAAATTATTAATTTTTAAATCATATATAGTAATATGTATCACTGATGATTTACAGGTCAAATAAGATGTATTGTTTCTTGTGGTCTTTAATGTGATTGAGTGTAGGACTAAACTCTCCCTTTAACACCAGTATAAAACATCTAGTCTATAGTGTGGAATAACAGTACACATACACACACACACACACACACACACGGCCGTTGCAGCCCGTTCTCACTCCCGAGGCGTAACATGCCGGCGTTTTGTCACGTCCCGCGGCGTTCCTCAGGAGCGAAGGTGACCTTCTGCGTTCTGATGGTGCGCGCGGGTTATGGCTGAATTCCAGTGGAATGACGGTCCCGTGGTAATATACGTTCCAGCCATGTATTCCAGCCCTAAGCCTAACCTTATCCCTAACCCTAACCATAACCCTATTCCTAACCTTAACCAGCACAGAAATGACATGAAATAGTGTTTTCCAAAGCGATTTGAGGAAAAGAACGAACATGCATGGATTGAGTCCAAACGGTTCTCATGTTTTCTCATTTGCCGATCTCGTCATTTAGGAAGCGTGTTGGGTGTCCGAAAAGCGTAATATGTTGACGATTTGTCACATGGCGTAAAATATTACGCTTAGGGAGTGAGAACGTGTTGACATCAGAGGATCGGCTGATGGGTGTTCTGCATTTTGTGGCTTAAAGAATTTACATTTTGGGCAGTGAGCAAACACTAGAGAACAATCAGCCTCTAGTGTTTGCTCTTTTCTCTTTTCTCACGAACATCACAATGCACAAAAACATGAAATAATAACAGTATTAATGTCTTTATTCACATTAAAAGGCTTTCATCATTTAAATCATTAACAATTGTCAGTGTTATTAAGGTTACTTAGATATAATCTCAGTTCAGTGCATTTGAACTCAATTATAACAAAGACAATGAAAAGATAATATGACAAAATTATTTGTTGGCTCTAACCATGCACAGTATGAAAGAGAAGTTTTACAAATACAGAACATTTAATACTAGAGACAGACGATGACTAATATGTTACAATTCATCTTTATGCTTTTCTAGTTGTGTTAATATTGCCATCACACTGCTTAGCTTCTGTTCATTGTCCTTGAATACTGCAGCTGTTGACTCAAAGTACTTATTTATGTACTTCTTGCTGGCTTCCAGGAAGGTTTCTGTGTCATCCATTAAATCCAGTATCGGTGTAAACAGCGATGTAGGAAGATTCAATGACTTCAAAAATTCGGACATAGGATTCATGAGACGTTTAATATCATCAAAAATAGCTGGAATGTAGGCTCTGTCCAAATTATTTTCAGCCTGGAGCACAAAAATAAACCAAATTATTGTAACAAAATATACAAAAATATGTAGTGTAAAGAGTGCAAGAAGACTTTGATATGATGGGAGTTTTTATGTTAGCAATTATGGATGTTCTCAACATTGATATTGACAGACTCACCTTCCTTCTCATTGTTTCTTGTTGTAATCTTTGAATGTTTGCTTTCAGTACCTCCTGCAAAACCAGAGAAAACATGCAAACATGTCAGCAAACATGCCTTTGAAACATGTGATTGGGACAAAAATACAAATTTTAAAAATAGAAGATGAAAGAAGATGAAAACGTATCCATTAATCCGAATGTCACAATTTGAGTGTAGCAGTACATTATTTAAGTGAAATTTATTAAAATAATTTTTAAAAAAGAAAAAAGTTAACAATCATTTTACCAGTTGATCCTTGTTTATCATTGAACTTGAAAAATGGACCAGACACAGCAGAGTCAAAATCATGAATGAGGCTTTGGCAGTTGTGACACCACTCATGGCCAAATGTGCAGCTGCCATCAAAGTTTCTGAAACAGCAAAAAGTATAAATACTAGATTTAAGGAAGAAATTTACAAAATGCACATTCTAAATTTAAGTAGAGTTGTTGCATGAAAATCTGCCTGCAATATTTCCTTGTGGTGCAATGTTGCTGTTCATACCTGCTATTGACAAGAGAAGTGATGAATTACAACATGAAGGACTGAAGCACACACAAAGTGTCACCTCCTACTTGACAAGGCTCAGCTGTGGGTGTGTCAAACTACCACTTTAGTTTAAATTCCAAGAAGTCACATTCTGCTGTTTTGCATTACATCAAAATACCAACTTCATTTACAGGAACTACTGTGACCCTTAAAGGAATTCCACAGTGATTCAAAAATGAAACAGAAAATGGCAGAAACATTCCAAACAGGTGTTTACGTTTATGTTTCTTTTTCATGCTGACATATTTAACCTGCCAACCTGTAACAGACAGCTAGTCATAGTTATGCACATGATTCCTTCACTTTCTGTTTCACCAGTGTGGCTATGATATAATTTATTTAGGCTAGGCCACGTTACTGTTCTGTTGAGCAGTCGAAGTTTAATAGAAGGGTGCAAACAACTGACCATCTATATTAATCAAAAGAAGATACAAATTAAGAGGGAACACAGTTAGATAACAATATGCGAATCCAAGTTATTAAGAGGCGATAAGAGCCACATACACAAGTCAGGTACCTTTTTCTTCTGAATTTTGATGTTAATAATACCGGGAGTACCAGTATAGTATGCAAAATGCAAAAATAGCAGTTTCAGTGAAATCTGTATAGATAACATATGACTGTTATTTCCTAGAGAAAACCACCTAATCTTTTTCATGTCTAACAATGAGATCCAGTGACGAGTTCTATAAACTGCAGGCCAGAATGATGAACAAAAATATTTTCAAGGGTGTAAGAGGTGTAAGAGAGGCAGATGCATATCCATACAGTACCCTCCATTATGTCTGGGACAAAGACATCACTAGAATCCAAAACAAAGACAAAATTGCTTCACATATTTGCAAATATTTGCATATTTGTCTTTCCCCCAAATGTTAATTCAATTCAATTCAATTCAATTTTATTTATATAGCGCCAAATCACAACAACAGTCGCCTCAAGGCACTTTATATTGTACAGTAGATCGCACAATAATAATTACAGAGAAAAACCCAACAATCATATGACCCCCTATGAGCAAGCCCTTTGGCGACAGTGGGAAGGAAAAACTCCCTTTTAACAGGAAGAAACCTCCGGCAGAACCAGGCTCAGGGAGGGGCGGCCATCTGCTGCGACCGGTTGGGGTGAGAGAAGGAAAACAGGATAAAGACATGCTGTGGAAGAGAGACAGAGATTAATAACAGATATGATTCGATGCAGAGAGGTCTATTAACACATAGTGAGTGAGAAAGGTGACTGGAGAGGAAAAACACAATGCATCATGGGAATCCCGGCAGCCTACGTCTATTGCAGCATAACTAAGGGAGGATTCAGGGTCACCTGGTCCAGCCCTAACTATATGCTTTAGTAAAAAGGAAAGTTTTAAGCCTAATCTTGAAAGTAGAGATAGTGTCTGTCTCCCAAATCCAAACTGGAAGCTGGTTCCACAGAAGAGGGGCCTGAAAACTGAAGGCTCTCCCTCCCATTCTACTTTTAAATACTCTAGGAACAACAAGTAGGCCCGCAGAGCGAGAGCGAAGTGCTCTAATAGGGTGATATGGCACTACAAGGTCATTAAGATAAGATGGGGCCTGATTATTTAAGACCTTGTATGTGAGGAGCAGGATTTTGAATTCAATTCTGGATTTAACAGGAAGCCAATGAAGGGAAGCCAGAACAGGAGAAATATGCTCTCTCTTTCTAGTCCCTGTCAGTACTCTTGCTGCAGCATTTTGGATTAGCTGAAGACTTTTCAGTGAGTTTTTAGGACATCCTGATAATAGTGAATTACAGTAGTCCAACCTGGAAGTAAGAAATGCATGAACTAGTTTTTCAGCATCACTCTGAGACAGGATATTTCTAATTTTAGAGATGTTGCGCAAATGGAAGAAAGCAGTCTTACATATTTGTTTAATATGTGCGTTGAAGGACATATCCTGGTCAAAAATGACTCCAAGGTTCCTCACAGTGTTACTGGAGGCCAAGGTAATGCCATCCAAAATAAGGATCTGGTTAGATACCATATTTTTAAGATTTTCAGGGCCGAGTACAATAACCTCAGTTTTATCTGAATTAAGAAGCAGAAAGTTAGCGGCCATCCAGGTCTTTATGTCTTTAAGACATTCCTGCAGTTTAACTAATTGGTGTGTGTTACCTGGCTTCATGGATAGATAGAGCTGCGTGTCATCTGCATAGCCATGAAAATGTATGCTATGTCTTCTAATGATGCTGCCTAGGGGAAGCATATATAATGTAAACAGAATTGGTCCTAGCACTGAACCCTGTGGAACACCATAATTGACCTTAGTGGGTGAAGAGGACTCTCCATTTACATGTACAAATTGGAGTCTATTAGATAGATATGATACAAACCACTGCAGTGCAGTACCTGTAATACCTACAGCATGTTCTAATCGCGCTAATAGGATATTATGGTCAACAGTATCAAACGCTGCAGTAAGGTCTAGCAGGACAAGCACAGAGATGAGTCCACTGTCAGAGGCCATAAGAAGATCATTTGTAACCTTCACTAAAGCTGTTTCTGTGCTGTGATGAGCTCTGAAACCTGACTGAAACTCTTCAAATAAGCCATTCCTCTGCAGATGATCTGTTAGCTGTTTGACAACTACTCTTTCAAGGATTTTTGATATGAAAGGAAGGTTGGAGATTGGCCTATAATTAGCTAAGACAGCTGGGTCTAGAGATGGCTTTTTGAGTAAAGGTTTAACTACAGCCAGCTTGAAGGCTTGTGGTACATAGCCGATTATTAGAGATAGGTTGATCATATTTAAGATTGAAGAATTAATTAATGGCAGGACTTCTTTGAGCAGTTTTGTAGGAATGGGGTCTAAAAGACACGTTGATGGTTTGGAGGAATTAATTTTGAAGTTAACTCAGAAAGATCAATTGAGAGAAAAAGAGTCTAACTTAACATTGATGGTACTAAAAGTAGCTGTAGATAATATTACATCTGTGGGATGATTATTGGTAATTTTTCTCTAATGATAAAAATTTTATTTGTGAAGAAGTTCATGAAGTCATTACTAGTTAACGTTAAACGGATTGTTGGCTCAACAGTGCTCTGACTTTTTGTCAGCCTGGCTACAGTGCTGAAGAGAAACCTGGGGTTGTTCTTATTTTCTTCAATCAGTGACGAATAGTAAGATGTTCTGGCTTTATGGACGGCTTTCTTATAAAGCAGCAAACTATTTCTCCAGGCTAAATGATGATCCTCTAAATTTGTGACACGCCATTTCCTCTCCAGCTTACGAGTTATCTGCTTTAGGCTACGTGTTTGAGAATTATACCACGGAGTCAGGTACTTCGGATTTGAGACCTTAGTTTTCACAGGAGCTACAGTATCCAGAGTCATACATAGTGAGGAGGTAAAATTTAAAATTTAATGTAATCACCCTGTGAACATGTGATGCCAGTGTTGGTGACAGCACCTCTGTATTCAGAAAAAAACATAAACTGATTAACATAAAGTTTTATCTGTGTTCAATGCCAGTTTTGGATCATTAAGGACATTAAAATAATGTTGCAGAGTTTCAGCAACGAAAAAAAAATCACAGTTCAGGAACATTAAAAACAAAATAAACAAATGTCTCATCCAGCTCTATAATCAAAATGGTAATCACAACAAACAACCAGCCAGATACTGTGCTTTAATAATGTCATTATTTTAATGAAGTTAGACAGAAACTTTTTAGACATAAAGTTCATTCCACGGAGTTTTAGGATGTCCTTCGTTTCTTCCACTTTCTTCTCCTCAATTTCAACAAGTCATCTTCTTTTCTGTCTAACAGGATCTTGGTTTTCTCTATGAAGCGACTCAAACTGTTTGCTAAAGTGGTGGAAAATCCTATGAAAATGACGATGTCTTTAAGAGTTTTTGGCTAGATTGGAGCTACTGTAGTTTTTTTTTTTTTATCAAGTTCTCTTGTATGTACTCATATTGTGTTCTCAAGGAATCCTTATAGTCCTGTCCACTGACTTATGCAATGTCTTCTGCAGAGTAAAGTCATTTGTTAAAGCTTAAAATATGAGCTCTAGTTGCATTTTTAGCATACATTAGTATTATTAGCAGTATTCATAGCTATATTTGATGCAGACACATAGATTACATTATTTTTAGTTTTGCCTGTCTTCATAATGTATCATTTATATTGACTCTAAAATATTAAACATTAAACACTGAAAGTGGAAAATAAAAACTCCCTTTTAACAGGAAGAGACCTCCAGCAGAACCTGGCTCAGAGAGGTTGGGGGTGAGGAGAAACAGAAAAGATCAGAGGGAGACAGGACAAAAGACATGCTATGGGAGAAAGCCAAAGTCTCTAAATTTTAGAGTAATCAGAAGTTTCTGATGGTCCTTAGTCAGTGATTATTAAGTATCAGTTAGTGATTAGCTTGATGATGTGCAGGTGCGACAGCTAAGGCAGAAACCAGAGACCCCACCAGCAGACAGCACTCTTTTTAACCCTGCCCATCTTGTACATAGGAGCAAAGTAAGCAAAGTGATTCCGTTTTTCACTCTCATGTCCCATGACAGTGCTTTTTGACATCACATTTAGGAACAAGGCTTTGCGAAAGTGGTAGTAGTAATAGAAGCCTCAGATATTGCTTACTTACTTACTTAAGTGATTCATGTACTTACCTGTCTTGTCCTCTTGTCCCTTGGTATTCCAGTCAGTCCTTCATTGGCATTTCCTTGGTTAGGATACCTTTTTGTATTTGTGTACATGGCATGTACCCTTAGCCTGCATTTAAATTCTGTCTTCAAGTCTTCACTTGCTCTCAGACGACTAAACACCGCTGGGGGCTGCAGCTGAAAGAGTCAAAACTAACACAGTCTTATGGAACTTTAAACATTAATTTAATGAAACACTCATTTGCTACTCATCAGATTCTGGGAGTCTGTGAACTCATACAAAACAATGGTATAATACGGATATCATTTGCAGTTTAATCTAAACACTTTCTAAGCAGTTGTTTCACGTTACAGTAAAATTCCATATGTGATTTATGTGAAAGTGAAACATCAGCGATGGCTTGAGACTGGTCATGTGCATAGCTCGTGGATATCAAACGTGAGGTACCACATATCAGGAATGTGGTCGCAAGTCTACATAAAAGCATTGCATGTTGTGCCTTCTCTTCAGTTTTTTGTTCTTCAGCTTCTGTTTACATTACAGGTAAATTAGAAAACTAAGAGTTACCATATCATAGTTTATTCTATAGCTCCCTATGTCTTTTTAAAAATCAAAACATTTTCTGTTCAGCTTCAGTTTAAACATTTGCTTTACAATTGTTTAAACTCTCAATTGTGAATCTTTCAGTTAGAATATGACCCTGAATCCTCCCTTAGTTGTGCTGCAATAGACGTAGGCTGCCGGGGGATTCCCATGATGCATTGAGTTTTTCCTTTCCAATCACCTTTCTCACTCATTATGTGTTAATAGACCTCTCTGCATTGAATCATACTTGTTATTAATCTCTGTCTCTCTTCCACATCATGTCTTTATCCTGTCTTCCTTCTCTCACCCCAACAGGTCACAGCAGATGGCCGCCCCTCCCTGAGCCTGGTTCTGCCGGAGGTTTCTTCCTGTTAAAAGGGAGTTTTTCCTTCCCACTGTCACCAAAGTGCTTGCTCATAGGGGTTCCTATGATTGTTGGGTTTTTCTCTGTATCTATTATTGCACGATCTACTGTGCAATATAAATCGCCTTGAGGCGACTGTTGTTGTGATTTGGCGCTATATAAATAAAATTGAATTGAATTGAATTGAATAACTGTTCACTGGCATTTAAAAGTTCAGTTCTTATTTAAAAATGTACATATTTTTATTTTATATTTTATGCCTTACAATTTTAGTTTTAATGTTGTTTACTCCAAACAGTGATGGCAACAGCAGTTTTGGCCAGAAGCAGAGGGGTGGCTGTTTTCAGCACCACCAAAGTCCTGTTCCTCATGTTCACCCTGCTGTGTCTCATTTGGCTTTCAACTTCACTGACAAACAAGAACCAACTGGTAAACTGATTTTCCATATTTTAATATGCAGCTGTTATGTGATGTACTATGAAACTATCTGAAAATGTCTGTCAGCCAATTCCAAACTGTAACCACATGTCACTGTTCACTGTCAAGGTGCAGGAAGTGTTCAATGAATGTTATGAGAAAGCACAAGAAGAAATGGATAACCTGATGGTGAGTAAAATTTTCTCACTGTATATAAAATATTCTGAGTTTGTCCCTTGTGTGCGTTAAGAATATTATCATGCATGAGTTTGTTGTGCATTTATTTATGTCGTGTCATGAAGAGATTTTCTTTTCCTATTAGGAGGAAAAGTCAGACCTGCTGAAAGTTTCAGAGCTGGTAGATGAGTATCTGGCCATCATGGACCCAATGATAGCAGTGATCAAGAAAACTAATGCATTTGTTGGTGAAATTGTTCCTGACACAGATTTGGAGGACCTTAAGGTTTTATTAGAAGAAGTCAAAGATGAACTAGACATCATAAATGAAGAACTTGATGAAGAAATTACATACAAGGAAAAGCAACTGAGGAAAATGAAGACATTGATCGAATACATTGAGGAGCAGTACACTGAATTGTAATTTTTATGTCAACCAATAAAAGTTATGATTCATATGTGCTGCACACCTTTAGTTTTTACTAGAACTTCCTTTGAAACTATGACATTTTTTTGCCTGTTTGACAACTTCTATGGAACCTTGATACAATTTAAATGTAACTATCATAACATTTGAAAAATATGTCAATGTATGCCTCTTTAAACTAACACAAAATAGAAACATTTTCTTTCGGTTATTGTTCTATTAGTTATGTCAACAATAGACAAAACTACATTTTGACTGCACCTCTCCTAAATGGAATCATTTTGTCAAATCCTAGTGGTATAAATACATTGTTGTTTTTCCCTATTGTAATTTATTGTAATGAATTTAATTGAAGTCACTGAATTGAATTGAATTGATTTCAGCTGTGAAAATGGTCTATTCATGACCATTCTTTCTTTGAAAGCCTGAAATTTGAAATATTAATTTTAATTCTAAATCTAAGTTAGCACAAGTTGATGTTTCTCCCAAAGACTATATTTACTTGTATTTTCAGATTCTCTCATAGAGAGAGAGAGGGAATTTTTGTCCAGTAGACATACTTTATTTGCCTGAACTGGAGCCCAGAGACCCTCTAACTGCTTATCCCTCTGTGGCTAACAGAGCTGAGCATTCACTGTAAATAAATGTATTGAACTTAACCGCGTCCACCAGCTTATCGGTTAGGACACAAAACCTAAAGTGACATTACTGTATTTTATTAGATAAAGCAGATATTGACAAAGTTTAAGTTTGAGCACATAATTTTGCAGTTTAATATCAAAAAACTCATCAAAAAACTAAGTTAGTTCAATTCAAGTCATTGAAGTCCAATGAATAGCTTGAAATGGTACAAAGATAAGTGGTGAACTGTCAGAGGTTTAAAAAAAACGATAAGGTTACCCAAAACTGAAAAATAATGTACATTTCAGAATTATACCAAAAGGCCTTTTTCAGGGAACACGAAATCGGATAACAATTTAAAGCTGTTCTGCAGCAATGGAGGTTGATCAAGCCTTGAAAGGTGGTGCTACTAATTTCTACTGGGGTTCCAGCTTTTCTGGATTACTTACAACTCCCTCTGTCTGCATAAAAGCAGTGTTGGAACACACTGTGGTACCATACCCTTCTGAGCATACATTGAACACTATTGTACTGCAGAAAGTAGTGTGTTGCTACTAAAAAATGGTGAGAAAAAGGCAATTAACAATGGAAGAGATACAGATGTGAGTACAAGAAAACAATTATTAGAATATAATGTGTTAAATTTGCTTAGATGAGGGGGTCCAGCTGTAGATCAGAGGAATGGGGAAGGATTTGTCTGTGTGTTTTAGTTTGGTTTAGCTATAGGCCTGAGAGTGTGTGTAATTGTGTAGAGGGAGAGGAATTTATGGACACTGGGCGTCTGCCTGTCATAAAAAGAGACGGGAAGCTACAGTTGGGGGATGCTAGGATTGTATGGAACAGATAGGAACGAGAGGAGAAGTTATCCTTGTCCCTGAAATGTAATAAAAGCTCATAACTGTCATAACTTAGAAGTAGGTTTGTAGGAGACTGTCCACATGCTTAGCTGTAAGAGTAAGACAACAAGAGGCCAATGGATGTAGAGTGGGAGTCTCAGTGCTTGTAATCTGTTAACTATGTTTTGTAGAGGAATTTGGTGTAGCTTGGGTGAGGGGAGATGGTCCTCTTTATAACTGGCAGGAAGTCACACACCCACACACACACTCATTCATCTGCACACACACACACACACACACAGGTACGCGCACACGCAGGCACTTACGTGCTCACACATACATACACAAACACACTGTTTTGGGTTTACAACACACCATGTGGGTTTTTGTGATGGTGGGGTCACTTCTATAAAACTGGTAGTAACAGACAAAGAAATGAAGATCTGCAGAGGGATGCCAGCCTTGCACATCTCCCCTTCTAGAAGGTGCATGCGTAACTGAAGATGAATAAAGGTTTTGTGAAATGACTACTGAGTCTGGTGTCATCTTTGGAGGCCTGAGGAATAAAAAAGAACCGGGGTGAAACTGCTTTACATAACACAGACCATCACAACACTTTAAAATGTTGGTGTTTCCTACAGAGAAATCGCAAAGAAAGGCAAGGTGTCAGTGAGTAAAGTTTCCTTCACCATCAAAAGGCTCTCAGAAACTGGAGCAAACTGACAGGAAGAGGTCTGGTGGACCCAAAGCCACAACTGAATTAGAGTTCATGATCAGAATAAAAGTTTCTGAGAATTAGCAGCTTGCATTATAGGCGGCTCACATGACAACAGCTTCAAGCACAGCTTAATAGTGGTCATAGTAAGCAAGTCTCAGTTTCAACTTTGAAGAGAAGACTTCGAGCTGCACGCTGCAAGAAAGCCATTGCTAAGACGTCAGAATAAGACAAAGAGGCTTGCCTGGGCCATGAAACACCGCCAATGGGCTACTGAAGACTAGAAGAAGGTATTATGGACTGATGAATCAAAATGAGGAATCTTCAGTTCATCATGCAGGATTTTTGTATGGCATCAACTGTCAAACATGGAGGAGGAAGTGTGATAGTCTGGGACTGTTTTGCTGGATGCAGGGTCGGTGACTTGTACAGAGTGAGAGGCACCCTGAACCAAAACGGCTACCTCTGCACTCTGCAGCGCCATGCAATACCATCTGGTATGCACTTAGTTGGTCAGGGGTCCGTCCTACAGCAACACAATGACCTAAATCCAAGTTATGCCAGAACTACCTCATGAAAAAAGAACAAGATGGTAAGCTTGAAAACATGGAGTGGCCAGCACAGTCTCCAGATTTAAACCCCATTGAGCTGGTTTGGGATGAACTGGACAGAAGAGTGAAGAGTCTTTTTTTACTTCAATTGCTTATTTGTACTATGCTGTCATTTCAGAGTGCCATTAGACATTAAATTTTCAATAACTGTCATATGGTGTCAAAAGCCAGCTTTGACGTAATTTAGAAGAAGAAATTACAGGACACCCGACATTTATATCTTTAGGACATGCCAACATTGATTTGTGTCATATCCTTACCTTGATATATATATAGCTGGGTATCTTCTGTATAGCGATGAAAATGTATGCAGTGTTTTCTTACAGTACTGCCTAAGGGAAACAAATTTAATGTGAACAGAATTGTTCCCAGCACAGAATTCTTTGAAACTCCATGACTAATTTTTGTACATGAAGCAGACTCCCAACTTACATTTACAAACTGAAATTTATCAGATAGATATGATTCAAACCAGTGCAGTGCATTTCCTTAAACTGGGAACAACGTCTTCCAATGGTGGTAAAATAGTGCTCAGCTCTTCTGTGTGTGTGTGTTTTTGGTAGGTTGTTGCACTGTGTTTGTATGTGTGTAGATGCAGTAAGACTTTCATCTTAGCTTAACTTTGAAGCTCAGGCTTTCATATTTGTTTTACAAATAACTTTATTTTGCCTGTTTGTCTTTACAGGAACATGCACAGTGTCGCTATGAGACAGATGAAAATGCCTTAATGACAACATGAGGAGAAAAAAAGTGAAGCACTACAGAGTGCACTAAATTATAAATGCAATCTTTAAATATATTTTAAAAGTGAACAATTTTGTTTATCTTTACATCATTTGCAAATAGGTCACATATATTTTAGTTAATCCACTTTTGTGGCTGACTGCTGGGGATACGGCAAAAAAAGTCGTATATTTTGAGATAGATATTCTGACAACAAACAGTAACAGTAGTAGGTTAATGTTTTTATTATGTGTCAGGTCATACAAACATTGTTTCCACTGCAGAAATCAAGTAATGGTAGAAAAATCTGTAAGTTCTGAAAATGTATTCCTTAAACTTCATTAACACATAAAATCCTCTGGAGTTTATGTAAAATTGTAAAGAAGGGGGACACTTTTAAAAAAGTTAAACCAAACCTAAACAAGTACTATATGATAAGGGAACTAAACAGATGCAACATCAGAGAAAAAGGAAATCACTGAGATGGAAGTTACAATTCAGCTTGCAGTTCTTCAAGGAATTCAATAAATTTCTTCTGTTTTTGTAGACATTTTTCACTTTCTTCTATTTTCCCTCTCAACTGCTCTTCCTCCCTATCAATGTAAGCCTCAGTTTCCTTCAGCATCTCTGTAATCTCAGTCACTTGTTGTTTGAACACAGTCATTTGTTGTTTGGAGTCAGTCACTTGTTGTTTGAACACAATCTGATAGGAGAACATTTAATTAATTTCATAACATCCCACAAATTCAGTTTACTCTTGCCACATTATATTTTGTCATACATGTACTTGAGTCACTTATTACAGCCCCCAATGCACCAGTATTCTTAGACAATGTTTGTCAAATATGTGAGAAACATGTACTGACCTTTAGTTCTTCTAGCTCCTGGTGTGATTTCTGATAGTCGTCTTTCAATTTTTCCTGAAAATCCAAAGTAAACATTGACACGGTTACAGTTTGGGAGATACATATGGCTGAAGTTAATATAGTGCATAATGCAACAATTGCACAAAAAAAATTAAGTTATTAAAAATAAAAAATAAAAATCATCAGAAACTTTATTTGTGGTCACTCACAGAGTCTATTAACTTGGAAATTACAGTGAAGATAACGTAAAAGACAGTTTACCAGTTGGTCCTTGTCTATCACGGCACTTGAAAGACAAACCAGAGACAACAGGGTGAACATGAGAAACAGGCCTTTGGTGGTGCTGGAAACAGTCAGTCCCCTGCTTGAGGCTAAAGCTGCTGCCATCACTGTTTGGAGTAAATCTGCCTCTAAGATGAAATTGTACAAGTGTAAAGCACAGTAAGTTAAATAGTAAGGTTCCAAACTGAAGATTTTTACACTCTGATGTCATTATAATGTTAAATTTAAAAATGTACAACATGAACTGAAATGCAACACATTTTTAACACTTTTAAATAACTTTGTTCAATTTCTTAGAATCATCTTTGATATGAGTTTTAATTTCTGAACTTACCTGTGATGTAAAAAGAAGCTGGTGAATGAACACATGAAGAGATGGGGCATCGCAGTGCCCTTTTATACATATTCTCCTGTTTCCACCTCCCATTTTGCTCAACTCTGCTATGTATGCATCTGCGTGTATGTACGTGGGTTTTAAGGTATGTTTCCTTGTTGTTCCTGATATGTAGGCTGAGGTGTTTAGCTCACCTTCATACCTCGGGCTTTCATTTTTGTTTTACAGATATTCGTGTGTTTCACTTTACAGGTATATTACGTCAGTAGTGTCACTTGTGACACGTGAAAATACCTCAGTCACAACCTGGATTTTTTTTTTAAATGGATAAGTATAGAAGTGATAACAATACAAAATTAAAGCTGCAAGCAGCGATATGAGGGCCCTCGCACCCCATCACGTCGAGCCACGCCCAACACCTAAAACCAGCACGTCCGATCTGATGTCACATTGATGGAATTCATGCATTTAACCACCAGCTAACATTTCATCTCATTCAATCATGAATATAGTCGTCCCACTAGGTGGCGCTCTAATCATTACTGACAAATGGCATAACAAACATTTCCGAGATTAAGTCTCATCATGCCTGCGACATTTGGGAGAGTTTGGACATTGTGTTTTTGAGTGACAGCAGATTACTGCTTTTTGGCGAGTGATTGAAACTCCACGTGCCGCCATGACCACCCCGTTTCCCTGAACGTAAAAAGCTTCGCAATTTAACATCACAAAGGTCTTTAGATTACACGTGCTTGAGATTGGGTCAATCTGATGAAATTCCTTAGAGGAGTTCGTCAAAGTATGAGGCCTGAAAGGAGGGGAAAATGTTGCCAAAATTACACATTAATTTTAAAATGGCTGACTTCCTGTTGGATTTGGGATATTGCTCCAAGAGACTTTTTTGTACATCTTGAGATCTCCTATAAGCTTACCAGGTTTCAGACTCATACATAAAACACAGAGCAGGGGCTGTTGTTTTGAAATTTTGTAGGGGGCGCTGTGGAGCCATTTTGGGCTATTCAATGAAAATGGTAAAATAACAAGAAAGCGCTCATCACATTGGAGGTGTGGGCCAAATTTCAAGACTTCTTAAACTTTCCAAGCCCCTCAAAAGCCACTTCATTTTCATGGTGAACTGCGTTGCCACCAGGGTGCGCCGTTCAGTTTAAAGTCACAATTTTCTCACTGAAGCATCATGAGGGACTGATGGTGATATTCACCGCTTTTGAAGTGGCCACGATGAACCTGTGAAAATCAGTGCAACAAAATATAAGACATGACATTTCCTCTTCCCACTAGGTGGCGCTCTGCATATTCCTGACAATGGGCACATCAATCTGTTCAGGGCGGGTCTGACATCATGCCTGTTAAGTCTCGTACTGATCAGTCTGGATTTCATTGAGTTATACTAATTTGTTTCTTCATGGCGAGACATCAAGGTTCGCCATGCTGCTGGGGTCACACCCTTCAGCGAAAAGTCACAGTTTTCACTGTAACCCAAGACCAACTCCTTAAGGCTTTCCTGGAGAAATTTGAGGCTGCAGATGTCAACCATAACAATACTGTACCCCAAAGTGTAAAACATGACATTTCCTGTTCCCACTAGGTGGCGCTGTCCCTGGTGTCAAATATGGCAGTTGAAATATGTTCAGGGGTGGAGCCTTATCATATGTGTCCTCTTTGGTCAGGTCAGGACAATGTATGACAGAATGAGAGGCAATAAGATTTTCATGGCGAGTCATCGAAATTCGCCATGGCGCCACGACCTCACCGTATCCCGAAAACTCAAAAGCTCCGCAATTTAACATGGCCCAGGTGTGTAGTTGACACTGACCAAATATGAAGCTTATGCAATGAAATCCCAATGAGGAGTTCGCAAAAGTTCGAGGCATGGAAATGGCAAAATTAGAGCCAAAATGTCACTTCACTTCCAAATGGCGGACTTCCTGTTGGGTTTAGGACATGGCCATAATAGACTTTTTGTGCGTCTCGAGCGTTAGATATGTGTTCGAGTTTTATACATGTAGGTCATACCCATCTCAGGGGCTCGCGTTTCTCATTTTCTAGGTGGCGCTACTGAGCCAATTTTCCCTGGACATGTCTACGGACATTAAAATACGTAAATTTTCACCAGACCTGACGCATGTGCAAAATTTCATGAGTTTTTGAGCATGTTTAGGCCCTCAAAAGGCCGATTCATTTGCCGATAATAATAATAATAATAATAATAATAATAATAATAATAATAATAATAATAATAAAGCTGCAAGCATGCAAGCGATATGAGACCCCTCGCACCCGCTGCAAGCAGCGTCGAGCCGAGCCAAGCCCAACACCTAAAACCAGCGCGTCCGATCTGATGTCACATTGATGGAATTCATGCATTTAACCACCAGCTAACATTTCATCTCATTCAATCATGATTATAGTCGTCCCACTAGGTGGCGCTCTAACCATTACTGACAAATGGCATAACAAACATTTCCGAGCTCGAGTCTCATCACGCCTGCGACCTTTGGGAGAGATTGGACATTGTGTTTTGGTGACAGCAGATTACTGCTTTTTGGTGAGTGATTGAAACTCCACGTGCCGCCATGACCACCCGTTTCCCTGAACGTAAAAAGCTTCGCAATTTAACATCACAAAGGTCTTTAGATTCCACACACTGGAGATCGGGTTAATCTGATGAAATCCCTTGGAGGAGTTCGTCAAAGTATGAGGCCTGAAAGAAGGGAAAATGTCGCCAAAATTACACATTAATTTTAAAATGGCTGACTTCCTGTTGGATTTGGGATATTGCTCCAAGAGACTTTTTGTACATCTTGATATCTTACATAAGCTTGCCAGGTTTCAGACTCATAGATAAAACACAGAGCAGGGGCTGTTGTTTTGAAATTTTGTAGGGGCGCTGTGGAGCCATTTTGCGCTATTCAAGGAAAATGATCCATAACAAGAAAGCCCTCATCACATTGGAGGTGTGCGCCAAATTTCAAGACTTTTAAACTTTCAAGCCCCTCAAAAGCCACTTCATCTTTCATGGTGAACTGCGTTGCCACCAGGGTGCGCCGTTCAGTTTAAAGTCACAATTTTCTCACTGAAGCATCATGAGGGACTGATGGTGATATTCACGCTTTTGAGGTGGCCACGATGAACCTGTGAAAATCAGTACAACAAAATGAAAGACATGACATTTCCTGGTGCCACTAGGTGGCGCTCTACATATTCCTGACAATGGGCATATCAATCTGTTCAGGCGGGTCTGACATCATGCCTGTAAAGTCTGGTACTGATCAGATTGGATTCATTGAGTTATACTAATTTGTTTCTTCATGGCGAGACATCAATGTTCGCCATGCTGCTGAGTCACACCCTTCAGCGAAAACTCACAGTTTTCTGTAACCCAAGACCAACTCCTTAAGGCTTTCCTGGAGAAATTTGAGGCTGCAGATGTCACCCATTACAATACTGTACCCCAAAGTGTAAAACATGACATTTCCTGTTCCCACTAGGTGGCGCTGTCCCTGGTGTCAAATATGGCAGTTGAAATATGTTCAGGGGTGGAGCCTTATCATATGTGTGCTCTTTGGTCCAGGTCGGGACAATGTATGACAGAATGAGAGGCAATAAGATTTTCATGGCGAGTCATCGAAATTCGCCGTGGCGCCACGACCTCACCGTATCCCGAAAACTCAAAAGCTCCGCAATTTAACATGGCCCAGGTGTGTAGTTGACACTGACCAAATATGAAGCTTATGCGATGAAATTCCAATGAGGAGTTCGAAAAAGTTCGAGGCATGGAAATGGCAAAATTAGAGCCAAAATGTCACCTTCACTTCCAAATGGCGGACTTCCTGTTGGGTTTAGGACATGGCCATAATAGACTTTTTTGTTCGTCTCGAGCGTTAGATATGTGTGTTCGAGTTTCATACATGTAGGTCATACCATGTGTTCGGGGCTGCGTTTCTCATTTTCTAGGTGGCGCTACTGAGCCAATTTTCCCTGGACATGTCTAAGGACATTAAAATACGTAAATTTTCACCAGACCTGGCGTGTGCAAAATTTCAAGAGTTTTTGAGCATGTTTAGGCCCTCAAAAGGCCGATTCATTTGCGAAATAATAATAATAATAATAATAATTAAAGCTGCAAGCAGCGATATGAGAGACCCCTCGCACCCCGGCGCGTCGAGCCAAGCCCAACACCTAAAACCAGCGCTTCCGATCTGATGTCACATTGATGGAATTCATGCATTTAACCACCAGCTAAAATTTCATCTCATTCAACCATTATTATAGTCGTCCCTAGGTGGCGCTCTAACCATTACTGACAAATGGCATAACAAACATTTCGAGCTCGAGTCTCATCACGCCTGCGACCTTTGGGAGAGATTGGACATTGTGTTTTGGCGACAGCAGGTTACTGCTTTTGGCGGTGATTGAAACTCCACGTGCCGCCATGACCACCCGTTTCCCTGAGCGTAAAAGCTTCGCAATTTAACATCACAAAGGTCTTTAGATTCCACACACAGGAGATCGCGTAAATCTAATGAAATCCCTTGGAGGAGTTCGTCAAAGTATGAGGCCTGAAAAGAGGGAAAATGTCGCCAAATTTACACATTAATTTTAAAATGGCTGACTTCCTGTTGGATTTGGGATATTGCTCCAAGAGACTTTTTGTACATCTTGATATCTCCAATAAGCTTGCCAGGTTTCAAACTCATACATAAAACACAGAGCAGGGGCTGTTGTTTTGAAATTTTGTAGGGGCGCTGTGGAGCCATTTTGCGCTGTTCAAGGAAAATGAACATATAAAAAGAAATCCCTCATCACATTAGAGGTGTGCGCCAAATTTCAAGACTTTTAAACTTTTCAAGCCCCTCAAAAGCCACTTCATCTTTCATGGTGAACTGCGTTGCCACCAGGGTGCGCCGTTCAGTTTATAGTCACAATTTTCTCACTGAAGCATCAAGAGGGACTGATGGTGATATTCACCGCTTTTGAGGTGGCCACGATGAACCTGTGAAAATCAGTACAACAAAATGAAAGACATGACATTTCCTGGTGCCACTAGGTGGCGCTCTACGTATTCCTGACAATGGGCATATCAATCTGTTCAGGGCGGGTCTGACATCATCCCTGTAAAATCTGGTACTGATCAGATTGGATTTCATTGAGTTACACTAATTTGTTTCTTCATGGCGAGACCTCAATGTTCGCCATGCTGCTGAGGGTCACACCCTTCAGCGAAAACTCACAGTTTTCTCTGTAACCCAAGACCAACTCCTTAAGGCTTTCCTGGAGAAATTTGAGGCTGCAGATGTCACCCATTACAATACTGTACCCCAAAGTGTAAAACATGACATTTCCTGTTCCCACTAGGTGGCGCTGTCCCTGATGTCAAATATGGCAGTTGAAATATGTTCAGGGGTGGAGCCTTATCATATGTGTCCACTTTGGTCAAGGTCGGACAATGTATGACAGAGCGAGAGGCAATAAGATTTTCATGGCGAGTCATCGAAATTCGCCGTGGCGCCACGACCTCACAGTAACCCGAAAACTCAAAAGCTCCGCAATTTAACATGGCCCAGGTGTGTAGTTGACACTGACCAAATATGAAGCTTATGCGATGAAATTCCAATGAGGAGTTCGCAAAAGTTCGAGGCATGGAAATGGCAAAATTAGAGCCAAAATGTCACCTTCACTTCCAAATGGCGGACTTCCTGTTGGGTTTAGGACATGGCCATAATAGACTTTTTTGTGCGTCTCGAGCGTTAGATATGTGTTCGAGTTTTATACATGTAGGTCATACCCATCTCGGGGCTCGCGTTTCTCATTTTTCTAGGTGGCGCTACTGAGCCAATTTTCCCTGGACATGTCTACGGACATTAAAATACGTAAATTTTTCACCAGACCTGGCGTGTGCAAAATTTCATGAGTTTTCGAGCATGTTTAGGCCCTCAAAAAAGGCCGATTCATTTAATAATAATAATAATAATAATAATAATAATAATAATAATAATAATAATAATAATTAAAGCTGCTAATTAAAAGCAGCGATATGAGGCCCTCGCACCCCGGCGCGTCGAGGCCAAGCCCAACACCTAAAACCAGCGCTTCCGATCTGATGTCACATTGATGGAATTCATGCATTTAACCACCAGCTAAATTTCATCTCATTCAACCATTATTATAGTCGTCCCACTAGGTGGCGCTCTAACCATTACTGACAAATGGCATAACAAACATTTCCGAGCTTCGAGTCTCATCACGCCTGCGACCTTTGGGAGAGATTGGACATTGTGTTTTTGGCGACAGCAGGTTACTGCTTTTGGCGGTGATTGAAACTCCACGTGCCGCCATGACCACCCGTTTCCCTGAGCGTAAAAAGCTTCGCAATTTAACATCACAAAGGTCTTTAGATTCCACACACAGGAGATCGCGTAAATCTAATGAAATCCCTTGGAGGAGTTCGTCAAAGTATGAGGCCTGAAAAGAGGGGAAAATGTGGCTAAAATTACACATTAATTTTAAAATGGCTGACTTCCTGTTGGATTTGGGATATTGCTCCAAGAGACTTTTTGTACATCTTGATATCCTCAATAAGCTTGCCAGGTTTCAAACTCATACATAAAACACAGAGCAGGGGCTGTTGTTTTGAAATTTTGTAGGGGCGCTGTGGAGCCATTTTGCGCTATTCAAGGAAAATGAACATATAAAAGAAATCCCTCATCACATTAGAGGTGTCGCCAAATTTCAAGACTTTTAAACTTTTCAAGCCCCTCAAAAGCCACTTCATCTTTCATGGTGAACTGCGTTGCCACCAGGGTGCGCCGTTCAGTTTATAGTCACAATTTTCTCACTGAAGCATCAAGAGGGACTGATGGTGATATTCACCGCTTTTGAGGGCCACGATGAACCTGTGAAAATCAGTACAACAAAATGAAAGACATGACATTTCCTGGTGCCACTAGGTGGCGCTCTACGTATTCTGACAATGGGCATATCAATCTGTTCAGGGCGGGTCTGACATCATCCCTGTAAAATCTGGTACTGATCAGATTGGATTTCATTGAGTTACACTAATTTGTTTCTTCATGGCGAGACCTCAATGTTAGCCATGCTGCTGAGTCACACCCTTCAGCGAAAACTCACAGTTTTCTCTGTAACCCAAGACCAACTCCTTAAGGCTTTCCTGGAGAAATTTGAGGCTGCAGATGTCACCCATTACAATACTGTACCCCAAAGTGTAAAACATGACATTTCCTGTTCCCACTAGGTGGCGCTGTCCCTGATGTCAAATATGGCAGTTGAAATATGTTCAGGGGTGGAGCCTTATCATATGTGTCCACTTTGGTCAGGTCGGACAATGTATGACAGAGCGAGAGGCAATAAGATTTTCATGGCGAGTCATCGAAATTCGCCGTGGCGCCACGACCTCACCGTAATCCCGAAAACTCAAAAGCTCCGCAATTTAACATGGCCCAGGTGTGTAGTTGACACTGACCAAATATGAAGCTTATGCGATGAAATTCCAATGAGGAGTTCGAAAAAGTTCGAGGCATGGAAATGGCAAAATTAGAGCCAAAATGTCACCTTCACTTCCAAATGGCGGACTTCCTGTTGGGTTTAGGACATGGCCATAATAGACTTTTTTGTGCGTCTCGAGCGTTAGATATGTGTTCGAGTTTTATACATGTAGGTCATACCCATCTCGGGGCTCGCGTTTCTCATTTTTCTAGGTGGCGCTACTGAGCCAATTTCCCTGGACATGTCTACGGACATTAAAATACGTAAATTTTCACCAGACCTGGCGTGTGCAAAATTTCATGAGTTTTCGAGAGCCCTGTTCATTTGCCCTCAAAAGGCCGATTCATTTGCCTGATAATAATAATAATAATAATAATAATAATAATTAAAGCTGCAAGCAGCGATATGAGGCCCTCGCACCCCGGCGCGTCGAGCCAAGCCCAACACCTAAAACCAGCGCTTCCGATCTGATGTCACATTGATGGAATTCATGCATTTAACCACCAGCTAAAATTTCATCTCATTCAACCATTATTATAGTCGTCCCACTAGGTGGCGCTCTAACCATTACTGACAAATGGCATAACAAACATTTCGAGCTCGGTCTCATCACGCCTGCGACCTTTGGGAGAGATTGGACATTGTGTTTTTGGCGACAGCAGGTTACTGCTTTTGGCGGTGATTGAAACTCACGTGCCGCCATGACCACCCGTTTCCCTGAGCGTAAAAAGCTTCGCAATTTAACATCACAAAGGTCTTTAGATTCCACACACACACAGGAGATCGCGTAAATCTAATGAAATCCCTTGGAGGAGTTCGTCAAAGTATGAGGCCTGAAAAGGGGAAAATGTCGCCAAATTTACACATTAATTTTAAAATGGCTGACTTCCTGTTGGATTTGGGATATTGCTCCAAGAGACTTTTTGTACATCTTGATATCTCAATAAGCTTGCCAGGTTTCAAACTCATACATAAAACACAGAGCAGGGGCTGTTGTTTTGAAATTTTGTAGGGGCGCTGTGGAGCCATTTTGCGCTGTTCAAGGAAAATGAACATATAAAAGAAATCCCTCATCACATTAGAGGTGTGCGCCAAATTTCAAGACTTTTAAACTTTTCAAGCCCCTCAAAAGCCACTTCATCTTTCATGGTGAACTGCGTTGCCACCAGGGTGCGCCGTTCAGTTTATAGTCACAATTTTCTCACTGAAGCATCAAGAGGGACTGATGGTGATATTCACCGCTTTTGAGGTGGCCACGATGAACCTGTGAAAATCAGTACAACAAAATGAAAGACATGACATTTCCTGGTGCCACTAGGTGGCGCTCTACGTATTCCTGACAATGGGCATATCAATCTGTTCAGGGCGGGTCTGACATCATCCCTGTAAAATCTGGTACTGATCAGATTGGATTTCATTGAGTTACACTAATTTGTTTCTTCATGGCGAGACCTCAATGTTAAGCCATGCTGCTGCTGAGTCACACCCTTCAGCGAAAACTCACAGTTTTCTCTGTAACCCAAGACCAACTCCTTAAGGCTTTCCTGGAGAAATTTGAGGCTGCAGATGTCACCCATTACAATACTGTACCCCAAAGTGTAAAACATGACATTTCCTGTTCCCACTAGGTGGCGCTGTCCCTGATGTCAAATATGGCAGTTGAAATATGTTCAGGGGTGGAGCCTTATCATATGTGTCCACTTTGGTCAAGGTCGGACAATGTATGACAGAGCGAGAGGCAATAAGATTTTCATGGCGAGTCATCGAAATTCGCCGCCGTGGCGCCACGACCTCACAGTAACCCGAAAACTCAAAAGCTCCGCAATTTAACATGGCCCAGGTGTGTAGTTGACACTGACCAAATATGAAGCTTGTGCGATGAAATTCCAATGAGGAGTTCGCAAAAAGTTCGAGGCATGGAAATGGCAAAATTAGAGCCAAAATGTCACCTTCACTTCCAAATGGCGGACTTCCTGTTGGGTTTAGGACATGGCCATAATAGACTTTTTTGTGTCGTCTCGAGCGTTAGATATGTGTTCGAGTTTTATACATGTAGGTCATACCCATCTCGGGGGCTCGCGTTTCTCATTTTTCTAGGTGGCGCTACTGAGCCAATTTTCCCTGGACATGTCTACGGACATTAAAATACGTAAATTTTCACCAGACCTGGCAGCGTGTGCAAAATTTCATGAGTTTTCGAGCATGTTTAGGCCCTCAAAGGCCGATTCATTTGCCGAAAATAATAATAATAATAATAATAATAATAATAATAATAATAAAGCTGCTGCTAAAAGCAGCGATATGCAGGCCCTCGGGCCCTAATTAAAGCTGCAAGCAGCGATATGAGGCCCTCGCACCCCGGCGCGTCGAGCCAAGCCCAACACCTAAAACCAGCGCTTCCGATCTGATGTCACATTGATGGAATTCATGCATTTAACCACCAGCTAAAATTTCATCTCATTCAACCATTATTATAGTCGTCCCACTAGGTGGCGCTCTAACCATTACTGACAAATGGCATAACAAACATTTCCGAGCTCGAGTCTCATCACGCCTGCGACCTTTGGGAGAGATTGGACATTGTGTTTTGGCGACAACAGGTTACTGCTTTTGGCGGTGATTGAAACTCCACGTGCCGCCATGACCACCCGTTTCCCTGAGCGTAAAAAGCTTCGCAATTTAACATCACAAAGGTCTTTAGATTCCACACACAGGAGATCGCGTAAATCTAATGAAATCCCTTGGAGGAGTTCGTCAAAGTATGAGGCCTGAAAAGAGGGAAAATGTCGCCAAATTTACACATTAATTTTAAAATGGCTGACTTCCTGTTGGATTTGGGATATTGCTCCAAGAGACTTTTTGTACATCTTGATATCTCCAATAAGCTTGCCAGGTTTCAAACTCATACATAAAACACAGAGCAGGGGCTGTTGTTTTGAAATTTTGTAGGGGCGCTGTGGAGCCATTTGCGCTGTTCAAGGAAAATGAACATATAAAAGAAATCCCTCATCACATTAGAGGTGTGCGCCAAATTTCAAGACTTTTAAACTTTTCAAGCCCCTCAAAAGCCACTTCATCTTTCATGGTGAACTGCGTTGCCACCAGGGTGCGCCGTTCAGTTTATAGTCACAATTTTCTCACTGAAGCATCAAGAGGGACTGATGGTGATATTCACCGCTTTTGAGGTGGCCACGATGAACCTGTGAAAATCAGTACAACAAAATGAAAGACATGACATTTCCTGGTGCCACTAGGTGGCGCTCTACGTATTCCTGACAATGGGCATATCAATCTGTTCAGGGCGGGTCTGACATCATCCCTGTAAAATCTGGTACTGATCAGATTGGATTTCATTGAGTTACACTAATTTGTTTCTTCATGGCGAGACCTCAATGTTAGCCATGCTGCTGAGTCACACCCTTCAGCGAAAACTCACAGTTTTCTCTGTAACCCAAGACCAACTCCTTAAGGCTTTCCTGGAGAAATTTGAGGCTGCAGATGTCACCCATTACAATACTGTACCCCAAAGTGTAAAACATGACATTTCCTGTTCCCACTAGGTGGCGCTGTCCCTGATGTCAAATATGGCAGTTGAAATATGTTCAGGGGTGGAGCCTTATCATATGTGTCCACTTTGGTCAAGGTCGGACAATGTATGACAGAGCGAGAGGCAATAAGATTTTCATGGCGAGTCATCGAAATTCGCCGTGGCGCCACGACCTCACAGTAACCGAAAACTCAAAAGCTCCGCAATTTAACATGGCCCAGGTGTGTAGTTGACACTGACCAAATATGAAGCTTGTGCGATGAAATTCCAATGAGGAGTTCGAAAAAGTTCGAGGCATGGAAATGGCAAAATTAGAGCCAAAATGTCACCTTCACTTCCAAATGGCGGACTTCCTGTTGGGTTTAGGACATGGCCATAATAGACTTTTATGTGCGTCTCGAGCGTTAGATATGTGTTCGAGTTTTATACATGTAGGTCATACCCATCTCTCGGGGCTCGCGTTTCTCATTTTTCTAGGTGGCGCTACTGAGCCAATTTTCCCTGGACATGTCTACGGACATTAAAATCGTAAATTTTCACCAGACCTGGCGTGTGCAAAATTTCATGAGTTTTCGAGCATGTTTAGGCCCTCAAAAGGCCGATTCATTTGCGAAATAATAATAATAATAATAATAATAATAATAATAATAATAATAATAATAATAATAATAATAATAATAATAATAATAGCTGCAATAATACAATAGGGACGAGCAGATACAATAGGGCCTTCGCACTTTGTGCTCGGGCCCTAATTAAAGCTGCAAGCAGCGATATGAGGACCCTCGCACCCCGGTGGCGTCGAGCCAAGCCCAACACCTAAAACCAGCGCTTCCGATCTGATGTCACATTGATGGAATTCATGCATTTAACCACCAGCTAAAATTTCATCTCATTCAACCATTATTATAGTCGTCCCACTAGGTGGCGCTCTAACCATTACTGACAAATGGCATAACAAACATTTCGAGCTCGAGTCTCATCACGCCTGCGACCTTTGGGAGAGATTGGACATTGTGTTTTTGGCGACAGCAGGTTACTGCTTTTGGCGGTGATTGAAACTCACGTGCCGCCATGACCACCCGTTTCCCTGAGCGTAAAAAAGCTTCGCAATTTAACATCACAAAGGTCTTTAGATTCCACACACAGGAGATCGCGTAAATCTAATGAAATCCCTTGGAGGAGTTCGTCAAAGTATGAGGCCTGAAAAGAGGGAAAATGTCGCCAAATTTACACATTAATTTTAAAATGGCTGACTTCCTGTTGGATTTGGGATATTGCTCCAAGAGACTTTTTGTACATCTTGATATCTCAATAAGCTTGCCAGGTTTCAAACTCATACATAAAACACAGAGCAGGGGCTGTTGTTTTGAAATTTTGTAGGGGCGCTGTGGAGCCATTTTGCGCTGTTCAAGGAAAATGAACATATAAAAGAAATCCCTCATCACATTAGAGGTGTGCGCCAAATTTCAAGACTTTTAAACTTTTCAAGCCCCTCAAAAGCCACTTCATCTTTCATGGTGAACTGCGTTGCCACCAGGGTGCGCCGTTCAGTTTATAGTCACAATTTTCTCACTGAAGCATCAAGAGGGACTGATGGTGATATTCACCGCTTTTGAGGTGGCCACGATGAACCTGTGAAAATCAGTACAACAAAATGAAAGACATGACATTTCCTGGTGCCACTAGGTGGCGCTCTACGTATTCTGACAATGGGCATATCAATCTGTTCAGGGCGGGTCTGACATCATCCCTGTAAAATCTGGTACTGATCAGATTGGATTTCATTGAGTTACACTAATTTGTTTCTTCATGGCGAGACCTCAATGTTAGCCATGCTGCTGAAGTCACACCCTTCAGCGAAAACTCACAGTTTTCTCTGTAACCCAAGACCAACTCCTTAAGGCTTTCCTGGAGAAATTTGAGGCTGCAGATGTCACCCATTACAATACTGTACCCCAAAGTGTAAAACATGACATTTCCTGTTCCCACTAGGTGGCGCTGTCCCTGGTGTCAAATATGGCAGTTGAAATATGTTCAGGGGTGGAGCCTTATCATATGTGTCCACTTTGGTCAAGGTCGGACAATGTATGACAGAGCGAGAGGCAATAAGATTTTCATGGCGAGTCATCGAAATTCGCCGTGGCGCCACGACCTCACAGTAACCCGAAAACTCAAAAGCTCCGCAATTTAACATGGCCCAGGTGTGTAGTTGACACTGACCAAATATGAAGCTTATGCGATGAAATTCCAATGAGGAGTTCGAAAAAGTTCGAGGCATGGAAATGGCAAAATTAGAGCCAAAATGTCACCTTCACTTCCAAATGGCGGACTTCCTGTTGGGTTTAGGACATGGCCATAATAGACTTTTTGTGCGTCTCGAGCGTTAGATATGTGTTCGAGTTTTATACATGTAGGTCATACCCATCTCGGGGCTCGCGTTTCTCATTTTTCTAGGTGGCGCTACTGAGCCAATTTTCCCTGGACATGTAAAACGGACATTAAAATACGTAAATTTTCACCAGACCTGGCGTGTGCAAAATTTCATGAGTTTTCGAGCATGTTTAGGCCCTCAAAAGGCCGATTCATTGCGAAATAATAATAATAATAATAATCATAATTAATAATAATAATAATAATAATAATAATAATAATAATAATAATAATAAATAAGCAGATACAATAAGCTGCTAATAATAATAATAATTAAAGCTGCAAGCGGCGATATGAGGCCCTCGCACCCCGAGGGCCCTCGCGTCGAGCCAAGCCCAACACCTAAAACCAGCGCTTCCGATCTGATGTCACATTGATGGAATTCATGCATTTAACCACCAGCTAAAATTTCATCTCATTCAACCATTATTATAGTCGTCCCACTAGGTGGCGCTCTAACCATTACTGACAAATGGCATAACAAACATTTCCGAGCTCGAGTCTCATCACGCCTGCGACCTTTGGGAGAGATTGGACATTGTGTTTTGGCGACAGCAGGTTACTGCTTTTGGCGGTGATTGAAACTCTCACGTGCCGCCATGACCACCCGTTTCCCTGAGCGTAAAAAGCTTCGCAATTTAACATCACACAAGGTCTTTAGATTCCACACACAGGAGATCGCGTAAATCTAATGAAATCCCTTGGAGGAGTTCGTCAAAGTATGAGGCCTGAAAAGAGGGGAAAATGTCGCCAAATTTACACATTAATTTTAAAATGGCTGACTTCCTGTTGGATTTGGGATATTGCTCCAAGAGACTTTTTGTACATCTTGATATCTCTCAATAAGCTTGCCAGGTTTCAAACTCATACATAAAACACAGAGCAGGGGCTGTTGTTTTGAAATTTTGTAGGGGCGCTGTGGAGCCATTTTGCGCTGTTCAAGGAAAATGAACATATAAAAAGAAATCCCTCATCACATTAGAGGTGTGCGCCAAATTTCAAGACTTTTAAACTTTTCAAGCCCCTCAAAAGCCACTTCATCTTTCATGGTGAACTGCGTTGCCACCAGGGTGCGCCGTTCAGTTTATAGTCACAATTTTCTCACTGAAGCATCAAGAGGGACTGATGGTGATATTCACCGCTTTTGAGGTGGCCACGATGAACCTGTGAAAATCAGTACAACAAAATGAAAGACATGACATTTCCTGGTGCCACTAGGTGGCGCTCTACGTATTCCTGACAATGGGCATATCAATCTGTTCAGGGCGGGTCTGACATCATCCCTGTAAAATCTGGTACTGATCAGATTGGATTTCATTGAGTTACACTAATTTGTTTCTTCATGGCGAGACCTCAATGTTCGCCATGCTGCTGAGGTCACACCCTTCAGCGAAAACTCACAGTTTTCTCTGTAACCCAAGACCAACTCCTTAAGGCTTTCCTGGAGAAATTTGAGGCTGCAGATGTCACCCATTACAATACTGTACCCCAAAGTGTAAAACATGACATTTCCTGTTCCCACTAGGTGGCGCTGTCCCTGATGTCAAATATGGCAGTTGAAATATGTTCAGGGGTGGAGCCTTATCATATGTGTCCACTTTGGTCAAGGTCGGACAATGTATGACAGAGCGAGAGGCAATAAGATTTTCATGGCGAGTCATCGAAATTCGCCGTGGCGCCACGACCTCACAGTAACCCGAAAACTCAAAAGCTCCGCAATTTAACATGGCCCAGGTGTGTAGTTGACACTGACCAAATATGAAGCTTATGCGATGAAATTCCAATGAGGAGTTCGCAAAAGTTCGAGGCATGGAAATGGCAAAATTAGAGCCAAAATGTCACCTTCACTTCCAAATGGCGGACTTCCTGTTGGGTTTAGGACATGGCCATAATAGACTTTTTTGTGCGTCTTGGCATGTTAGATATGTGTTCGAGTTTTATACATGTAGTCATACCCATCTCGGGGCTGCGTTTCATTTTTCTAGGTGGCGCTACTGAGCCAATTTTCCCTGGACATATCTCACGGACATTAAAATACGTAAATTTTCACCAGACCTGGCGCGTGTGCAAAATTTCATGAGTTTTCGAGCATGTTTAGGCCCTCAAAAGGCGATTCATTTGCGAAAATAATAATAATAATAATAATAATAATAATAATAATAATTAAAGCTGCAAGCAGCGATATGAGGGCCTTCGCCCTGCTCGGGGCCTAATTAAAGCTGCAAGCAGCGATATGAGGCCCTCGCACCCCGGCGCGTCGAGCCAAGCCCAACACCTAAAACCAGCGCTCCGATCGATCTGATGTCACATTGATGGAATTCATGCATTTAACCACCAGCTAAAATTTCATCTCATTCAACCATTATTATAGTCGTCCCACTAGGTGGCGCTCTAACCATTACTGACAAATGGCATAACAAACATTTCGAGCTCGAGTCTCATCACGCCTGCGACCTTTGGGAGAGATTGGACATTGTGTGTTTTGGCGACAACAGGTTACTGCTTTTGGCGGTGATTGAAACTCCACGTGCCGCCATGACCACCCGTTTCCCTGAGCGTAAAAAGCTTCGCAATTTAACATCACAAGGTCTTTAGATTCCACACACAGGAGATCGCGTAAATCTAATGAAATCCCTTGGAGGAGTTCGTCAAAGTATGAGGCCTGAAAAGAGGGAAAATGTCGCCAAATTTACACATTAATTTTAAAATGGCTGACTTCCTGTTGGATTTGGGATATTGCTCCAAGAGACTTTTTGTACATCTTGATATCTCAATAAGCTTGCCAGGTTTCAAACTCATACATAAAACACACAGAGCAGGGGCTGTTGTTTTGAAATTTTGTAGGGGCGCTGTGGAGCCATTTTGCGCTGTTCAAGGAAAATGAACATATAAAAGAAATCCCTCATCACATTAGAGGTGTGCGCCAAATTTCAAGACTTTTAAACTTTTCAAGCCCCTCAAAAGCCACTTCATCTTTCATGGTGAACTGCGTTGCCACCAGGGTGCGCCGTTCAGTTTATAGTCACAATTTTCTCACTGAAGCATCAAGAGGGACTGATGGTGATATTCACCGCTTTTGAGGTGGCCACGATGAACCTGTGAAAATCAGTACAACAAAATGAAAGACATGACATTTCCTGGTGCCACTAGGTGGCGCTCTACGTATTCCTGACAATGGGCATATCAATCTGTTCAGGGCGGGTCTGACATCATCCTGTAAAATCTGGTACTGATCAGATTGGATTTCATTGAGTTACACTAATTTGTTTCTTCATGGCGAGACCTCAATTCGCCGCCATGCTGCTGAGTCACACCCTTCAGCGAAAACTCACAGTTTTCTCTGTAACCCAAGACCAACTCCTTAAGGCTTTCCTGGAGAAATTTGAGGCTGCAGATGTCACCCATTACAATACTGTACCCCAAAGTGTAAAACATGACATTTCCTGTTCCCACTAGGTGGCGCTGTCCCTGATGTCAAATATGGCAGTTGAAATATGTTCAGGGGTGGAGCCTTATCATATGTGTCCACTTTGGTCAAGGTCGGACAATGTATGACAGAGCGAGAGGCAATAAGATTTTCATGGCGAGTCATCGAAATTCGCCGTGGCGCCACGACCTCACAGTAACCCGAAAACTCAAAAGCTCCGCAATTTAACATGGCCCAGGTGTGTAGTTGACACTGACCAAATATGAAGCTTATGCGATGAAATTCCAATGAGGAGTTCGAAAAAGTTCGAGGCATGGAAATGGCAAAATTAGAGCCAAAATGTCACCTTCACTTCCAAATGGCGGACTTCCTGTTGGGTTTAGGACATGGCCATAATAGACTTTTATGTGCGTCTCGAGCGTTAGATATGTGTTCGAGTTTTATACATGTAGGTCATACCCATCTCGGGGCTCGCGTTTCTCATTTTTCTAGGTGGCGCTACTGAGCCAATTTTCCCTGGACATGTCTACGGACATTAAAATACGTAAATTTTCACCAGACCTGGCGCGTCTGCAAAATTTCATGAGTTTTCGAGCATGTTTAGGCCCTCAAAAAGGCCGATTCATTTGCGAAATAATAATAATAATAATAATAATAATAATAATAATAATAATAATAATAATAAATGCAAGAGCAGATACAATAGGGGCCCTGCGCGCCCGAGCGTCTCGGGCCTTAATAATAATAATTAAAGGGCCCTAATAGCCAAGCTGCAAGCAGCGATATGACGCACCCGGCGCGTCGAGCCAAACACCTAAAACCAGCGCTTCCGATCTGATGTCACATTGATGGAATTCATGCATTTAACCACCAGCTAAAATTTCATCTCATTCAACCATTATTATAGTCGTCCCACTAGGTGGCGCTCTAACCATTACTGACAAATGGCATAACAAACATTTCCGAGCTCGAGTCTCATCACGCCTGCGACCTTTGGGAGAGATTGGACATTGTGTTTTGGCGACAACAGGTTACTGCTTTTGGCGGTGATTGAAACTCACGTGCCGCCATGACCACCCGTTTCCCTGAGCGTAAAAAGCTTCGCAATTTAACATCACAAAGGTCTTTAGATTCCACACACAGGAGATCGCGTAAATCTAATGAAATCCCTTGGAGGAGTTCGTCAAAGTATGAGGCCTGAAAAGGGGAAAATGTCGCCAAATTTACACATTAATTTTAAAATGGCTGACTTCCTGTTGGATTTGGGATATTGCTCCAAGAGACTTTTTGTACATCTTGATATCTCAATAAGCTTGCCAGGTTTCAAACTCATACATAAAACACAGAGCAGGGGCTGTTGTTTTGAAATTTTGTAGGGGGCGCTGTGGAGCCATTTTGCGCTGTTCAAGGAAAATGAACATATATAAAAGAAATCCCTCATCACATTAGAGGTGTGCGCCAAATTTCAAGACTTTTAAACTTTTCAAGCCCCTCAAAAGCCACTTCATCTTTCATGGTGAACTGCGTTGCCACCAGGGTGCGCCGTTCAGTTTATAGTCACAATTTTCTCACTGAAGCATCAAGAGGGACTGATGGTGATATTCACACGCTTTTGAGGTGGCCACGATGAACCTGTGAAAATCAGTACAACAAAATGAAAGACATGACATTTCCTGGTGCCACTAGGTGGCGCTCTACGTATTCTGACAATGGGCATATCAATCTGTTCAGGGCGGGTCTGACATCATCCCTGTAAAATCTGGTACTGATCAGATTGGATTTCATTGAGTTACACTAATTTGTTTCTTCATGGCGAGACCTCAATGTTAGCCATGCTGCTGCTGAGTCACACCCTTCAGCGAAAACTCACAGTTTTCTCTGTAACCCAAGACCAACTCCTTAAGGCTTTCCTGGAGAAATTTGAGGCTGCAGATGTCACCCATTACAATACTGTACCCCAAAGTGTAAAACATGACATTTCCTGTTCCCACTAGGTGGCGCTGTCCCTGATGTCAAATATGGCAGTTGAAATATGTTCAGGGGTGGAGCCTTATCATATGTGTCCACTTTGGTCAAGGTCGGACAATGTATGACAGAGCGAGAGGCAATAAGATTTTCATGGCGAGTCATCGAAATTCGCCGTGGCGCCACTGACCTCACCGTCCCGAAAACTCAAAAGCTCCGCAATTTAACATGGCCCAGGTGTGTAGTTGACACTGACCAAATATGAAGCTTATGCGATGAAATTCCAATGAGGAGTTCGCAAAAAGTTCGAGGCATGGAAATGGCAAAATTAGAGCCAAAATGTCACCTTCACTTCCAAATGGCGGACTTCCTGTTGGGTTTAGGACATGGCCATAATAGACTTTTTTTGTGCGTCTCGAGCGTTAGATATGTGTTCGAGTTTTATACATGTAGGTCATACCCATCTCGGGGGGCTCGTTTTTAACAATTTTTCTAGGTGGCGCTACTGAGCCAATTTTCCCTGGACATATCTACGGACATTAAAATACGTAAATTTTCACCAGACCTGATGGCGTGTGCAAAATTTCATGAGTTTTCGAGCATGTTAAGGCCCTCAAAAGGCCGATTCATTTGCGAATAATAATAATAATAATAATAATAATAATAATAATAATAATAATAATAATAATAATAAAGCAAACAGCGATACAATGAGGAGCACTTTTGTGCTCGGGCCCGCAAGCAGATACAATAGGGCCTTGCACTTTTGTGCTCGGGCGATAATAAAGCTGCGATATGAGGCCCCGCGAGCGTCGAGCCAAGCCCAACACCTAAAACCAGCGCTTCCGATCTGATGTCACATTGATGGAATTCATGCATTTAACCACCAGCTAAAATTTCATCTCATTCAACCATTATTATAGTCGTCCCACTAGGTGGCGCTCTAACCATTACTGACAAATGGCATAACAAACATTTCCGAGCTCGAGTCTCATCACGCCTGCGACCTTTGGGAGAGATTGGACATTGTGTTTTGGCGACAACAGGTTACTGCTTTTGGCGGTGATTGAAACTCACGTGCCGCCATGACCACCCGTTTCCCTGAGCGTAAAAAGCTTCGCAATTTAACATCACAAAGGTCTTTAGATTCCACACACAGGAGATCGCGTAAATCTAATGAAATCCCTTGGAGGAGTTCGTCAAAGTATGAGGCCTGAAAAGAGGGGAAAATGTCGCCAAATTTACATTAATTTTAAAATGGCTGACTTCCTGTTGGATTTGGGATATTGCTCCAAGAGACTTTTTGTACATCTTGATATCTCCAATAAGCTTGCCAGGTTTCAAACTCATACATAAAACACAGAGCAGGGGCTGTTGTTTTGAAATTTTGTAGGGGGCGCTGTGGAGCCATTTTGCGCTGTTCAAGGAAAATGAACATATAAAAGAAATCCCTCATCACATTAGAGGTGTGCGCCAAATTTCAAGACTTTTAAACTTTTCAAGCCCCTCAAAAGCCACTTCATCTTTCATGGTGAACTGCGTTGCCACCAGGGTGCGCCGTTCAGTTTATAGTCACAATTTTCTCACTGAAGCATCAAGAGGGACTGATGGTGATATTCACGCTTTTGAGGTGGCCACGATGAACCTGTGAAAATCAGTACAACAAAATGAAAGACATGACATTTCCTGGTGCCACTAGGTGGCGCTCTACGTATTCTGACAATGGGCATATCAATCTGTTCAGGGCGGGTCTGACATCATCCCTGTAAAATCTGGTACTGATCAGATTGGATTTCATTGAGTTACACTAATTTGTTTCTTCATGGCGAGACCTCAATGTTAAGCCATGCTGCTGAGTCACACCCTTCAGCGAAAACTCACAGTTTTCTCTGTAACCCAAGACCAACTCCTTAAGGCTTTCCTGGAGAAATTTGAGGCTGCAGATGTCACCCATTACAATACTGTACCCCAAAGTGTAAAACATGACATTTCCTGTTCCCACTAGGTGGCGCTGTCCCTGATGTCAAATATGGCAGTTGAAATATGTTCAGGGGTGGAGCCTTATCATATGTGTCCACTTTGGTCAGGTCGGACAATGTATGACAGAGCGAGAGGCAATAAGATTTTCATGGCGAGTCATCGAAATTCGCCGTGGCGCCACGACCTCACAGTAACCGAAAACTCAAAAGCTCCGCAATTTAACATGGCCCAGGTGTGTAGTTGACACTGACCAAATATGAAGCTTATGCGATGAAATTCCAATGAGGAGTTCGCAAAAGTTCGAGGCATGGAAATGGCAAAATTAGAGCCAAAATGTCACCTTCACTTCCAAATGGCGGACTTCCTGTTGGGTTTAGGACATGGCCATAATAGACTTTTTGTGCGTCTCGAGCGTTAGATATGTGTTCGAGTTTTATACATGTAGGTCATACCCATCTCGGGGCTCGCGTTTCTCATTTTTCTAGGTGGCGCTACTGAGCCAATTTTCCCTGGACATGTCTCGGACATTAAAATACGTAAATTTTCACCAGACCTGGCGCGTCTGCAAAATTTCATGAGTTTTCGAGCATGTTTAGGCCCTCAAAAGGCCGATTCATTTGCCGAAATAATAATAATAATAATAAATAATAATAATAATAATAATAATAATAATAATAATAATAATAATAATAATAATAAAGCTGCAAAGCAGCGCCCTAATAAAGCTGCAAGCAGCGATATGAGGCCCCTCGCACCCCGGTAGCGTCGAGCCAAGCCCAACACCTAAAACCAGCGCTTCCGATCTGATGTCACATTGATGGAATTCATGCATTTAACCACCAGCTAAAATTTCATCTCATTCAACCATTATTATAGTCGTCCCACTAGGTGGCGCTCTAACCATTACTGACAAATGGCATAACAAACATTTTCGAGCTCGAGTCTCATCACGCCTGCGACCTTTGGGAGAGATTGGACATTGTGTTTTTGGCGACAGCAGGTTACTGCTTTTGGCGGTGATTGAAACTCCACGTGCCGCCATGACCACCCGTTTCCCTGAGCGTAAAAGCTTCGCAATTTAACATCACAAAGGTCTTTAGATTCCACACACAGGAGATCGCGTAAATCTAATGAAATCCCTTGGAGGAGTTCGTCAAAGTATGAGGCCTGAAAAGAGGGAAAATGTCGCCAAATTTACACATTAATTTTAAAATGGCTGACTTCCTGTTGGATTTGGGATATTGCTCCAAGAGACTTTTTGTACATCTTGATATCTCCAATAAAGCTTGCCAGGTTTCAAACTCATACATAAAACACAGAGCAGGGGCTGTTGTTTTGAAATTTTGTAGGGGGCGCTGTGGAGCCATTTTGCGCTGTTCAAGGAAAATGAACATATAAAAGAAATCCCTCATCACATTAGAGGTGTGCGCCAAATTTCAAGACTTTTAAACTTTTCAAGCCCCTCAAAAGCCACTTCATCTTTCATGGTGAACTGCGTTGCCACCAGGGTGCGCCGTTCAGTTTATAGTCACAATTTTCTCACTGAAGCAGCATCAAGAGGGACTGATGGTGATATTCACCGCTTTTGAGGTGGCCACGATGAACCTGTGAAAATCAGTACAACAAAATGAAAGACATGACATTTCCTGGTGCCACTAGGTGGCGCTCTACGTATTCCTGACAATGGGCATATCAATCTGTTCAGGGCGGGTCTGACATCATCCTGTAAAATCTGGTACTGATCAGATTGGATTTCATTGAGTTACACTAATTTGTTTCTTCATGGCGAGACCTCAATGTTAAGCCATGCTGCTGAGTCACACCCTTCAGCGAAAACTCACAGTTTTCTCTGTAACCCAAGACCAACTCCTTAAGGCTTTCCTGGAGAAATTTGAGGCTGCAGATGTCACCCATTACAATACTGTACCCCAAAGTGTAAAACATGACATTTCCTGTTCCCACTAGGTGGCGCTGTCCCTGATGTCAAATATGGCAGTTGAAATATGTTCAGGGGTGGAGCCTTATCATATGTGTCCACTTTGGTCAGGGTCGGACAATGTATGACAGAGCGAGAGGCAATAAGATTTTCATGGCGAGTCATCGAAATTCGCCGTGGCGCCACGACCTCACAGTAACCCGAAAACTCAAAAGCTCCGCAATTTAACATGGCCCAGGTGTGTAGTTGACACTGACCAAATATGAAGCTTATGCGATGAAATTCCAATGAGGAGTTCGCAAAAAGTTCGAGGCATGGAAATGGCAAAATTAGAGCCAAAATGTCACCTTCACTTCCAAATGGCGGACTTCCTGTTGGGTTTGCGGACATGGCCCCACTAGACTTTTTGTTCGTCTT
Source organism: Oreochromis aureus (assembly GCF_013358895.1). NCBI lineage: Eukaryota > Metazoa > Chordata > Actinopteri > Cichliformes > Cichlidae > Oreochromis > Oreochromis aureus. Next base: position 13,590,181 of record NC_052944.1, on the reverse strand, counting down.
GGCATTAGATACACATGTGTGCCAAATTTCATACATGTAGCTCATACCCATGTGTTCGTAGGGCTGCATTTAACAAGGCATAGGTGGCGCTACTGAGCCATTTTCCAGTGCTCACATGTCTACGGACATTAAAATACAAAATTTTTCACCAGACCTGGCATGTGTGCAAAATTTCATGAGTTTTCGAGCATGTTAAAGCCCTCAAAAAGGCCCTTCATTTTGCCGATAATAATAATAATAATAATAATAATAATAATAATACAAAAGCTGCAAGCACTCTCGGTGCTCGGGCGATATGAAGCCCCAGCGATACCCCGGCGCACCCCGTAGCGTCGAGCCAAGCCCAACACCTAAAACCAGCGCTTCCGATCTGATGTCACATTGATGGAATTCATGCATTTAACCACCAGCTAAAATTTCATCTCATTCAACCATTATTATAGTCGTCCCACTAGGTGGCGCTCTAACCATTACTGACAAATGGCATAACAAACATTTCGAGCTCGAGTCTCATCACGCCTGCGACCTTTGGGAGAGATTGGACATTGTGTTTTGGCGACAACAGGTTACTGCTTTTGGCGGTGATTGAAACTCCACGTGCCGCCATGACCACCCGTTTCCCTGAGCGTAAAAAGCTTCGCAATTTAACATCACAAAGGTCTTTAGATTCCACACACAGGAGATCGCGTAAATCTAATGAAATCCCTTGGAGGAGTTCGTCAAAGTATGAGGCCTGAAAAGAGGGAAAATGTCGCCAAATTTACACATTAATTTTAAAATGGCTGACTTCCTGTTGGATTTGGGATATTGCTCCAAGAGACTTTTTGTACATCTTGATATCTCAATAAGCTTGCCAGGTTTCAAACTCATACATAAAACACAGAGCAGGGGCTGTTGTTTTGAAATTTTGTAGGGGCGCTGTGGAGCCATTTTGCGCTGTTCAAGGAAAATGAACATATATAAAAGAAATCCCTCATCACATTAGAGGTGTGCGCCAAATTTCAAGACTTTTAAACTTTTCAAGCCCCTCAAAAGCCACTTCATCTTTCATGGTGAACTGCGTTGCCACCAGGGTGCGCCGTTCAGTTTATAGTCACAATTTTCTCACTGAAGCATCAAGAGGGACTGATGGTGATATTCACCGCTTTTGAGGTGGCCACGATGAACCTGTGAAAATCAGTACAACAAAATGAAAGACATGACATTTCCTGGTGCCACTAGGTGGCGCTCTACGTATTCCTGACAATGGGCATATCAATCTGTTCAGGGCGGGTCTGACATCATCCCTGTAAAATCTGGTACTGATCAGATTGGATTTCATTGAGTTACACTAATTTGTTTCTTCATGGCGAGACCTCAATGTTCGCCATGCTGCTGAGTCACACCCTTCAGCGAAAACTCACAGTTTTCTCTGTAACCCAAGACCAACTCCTTAAGGCTTTCCTGGAGAAATTTGAGGCTGCAGATGTCACCCATTACAATACTGTACCCCAAAGTGTAAAACATGACATTTCCTGTTCCCACTAGGTGGCGCTGTCCCTGATGTCAAATATGGCAGTTGAAATATGTTCAGGGGTGGAGCCTTATCATATGTGTCCACTTTGGTCAAGGTCGGACAATGTATGACAGAGCGAGAGGCAATAAGATTTTCATGGCGAGTCATCGAAATTCGCCGTGGCGCCACGACCTCACAGTAACCCGAAAACTCAAAAGCTCCGCAATTTAACATGGCCCAGGTGTGTAGTTGACACTGACCAAATATGAAGCTTATGCGATGAAATTCCAATGAGGAGTTCGCAAAAGTTCGAGGCATGGAAATGGCAAAATTAGAGCCAAAATGTCACCTTCACTTCCAAATGGCGGACTTCCTGTTGGGTTTAGGACATGGCCATAATAGACTTTTATGTGCGTCTCGAGCGTTAGATATGTGTTCGAGTTTTATACATGTAGGTCATACCCATCTCGGGGCTCGCGTTTCTCATTTTCTAGGTGGCGCTACTGAGCCAATTTTCCCTGGACATGTCTACGGACATTAAAATACGTAAATTTTCACCAGACCTGGCAGCGTCTGCAAAATTTCATGAGTTTTCGAGCATGTTTAGGCCCTCAAAAGGCCGATTCATTTGCGAAATAATAATAATAATAATAATAATAATAATAATAATAATAATAATAATAATAATAATAATAATAATAATAATAATAATGCAAGCAGCAGATACAATAGGGCCGCGCACTTTTGTGCTCGGGCCCTAATTAAAGCTGCAAGCAGCGATATGAGGGCCCCTCGCAGCCCCCGCGTCGAGCCAAGCCCAACACCTAAAACCAGCGCTTCCGATCTGATGTCACATTGATGGAATTCATGCATTTAACCACCAGCTAAAATTTCATCTCATTCAACCATTATTATAGTCGTCCCACTAGGTGGCGCTCTAACCATTACTGACAAATGGCATAACAAACATTTCCGAGCTCGAGTCTCATCACGCCTGCGACCTTTGGGAGAGATTGGACATTGTGTTTTTGGTGACAGCAGATTACTGCTTTTGGCGGTGATTGAAACTCCACGTGCCGCCATGACCACCCGTTTCCCTGAGCGTAAAAAGCTTCGCAATTTAACATCACAAAGGTCTTTAGATTCCACACACAGGAGATCGCGTAAATCTAATGAAATCCCTTGGAGGAGTTCGTCAAAGTATGAGGCCTGAAAAGAGGGAAAATGTCGTAAAATTACACATTAATTTTAAAATGGCTGACTTCCTGTTGGATTTGGGATATTGCTCCAAGAGACTTTTTGTACATCTTGATATCTCCAATAAGCTTGCCAGGTTTCAAACTCATACATAAAACACAGAGCAGGGGCTGTTGTTTTGAAATTTTGTAGGGGCGCTGTGGAGCCATTTTGCGCTATTCAAGGAAAATGAACATATAAAAGAAATCCCTCATCACATTAGAGGTGTCGCCAAATTTCAAGACTTTTAAACTTTCAAGCCCCTCAAAAGCCACTTCATCTTTCATGGTGAACTGCGTTGCCACCAGGGTGCGCCGTTCAGTTTAAAGTCACAATTTTCTCACTGAAGCATCATGAAGGACTGATGGTGATATTCACCGCTTTTGAGGTGGCCACGATGAACCTGTGAAAATCAGTACAACAAAATGAAAGACATGACATTTCCTGGTGCCACTAGGTGGCGCTCTACGTATTCTGACAATGGGCATATCAATCTGTTCAGGGCGGGTCTGACATCATCCTGTAAAATCTGGTACTGATCAGATTGGATTTCATTGAGTTACACTAATTTGTTTCTTCATGGCGAGACCTCAATGTTAAGCCATGCTGCTGAGTCACACCCTTCAGCGAAAACTCACAGTTTTCTCTGTAACCCAAGACCAACTCCTTAAGGCTTTCCTGGAGAAATTTGAGGCTGCAGATGTCACCCATTACAATACTGTACCCCAAAGTGTAAAACATGACATTTCCTGTTCCCACTAGGTGGCGCTGTCCCTGATGTCAAATATGGCAGTTGAAATATGTTCAGGGGTGGAGCCTTATCATATGTGTCCACTTTGGTCAGGTCGGACAATGTATGACAGAGCGAGAGGCAATAAGATTTTCATGGCGAGTCATCGAAATTCGCCGTGGCGCCACTGACCTCACCGTATCCCGAAAACTCAAAAGCTCCGCAATTTAACATGGCCCAGGTGTGTAGTTGACACTGACCAAATATGAAGCTTATGCGATGAAATTCCAATGAGGAGTTCAAAAAGTTCGAGGCATGGAAATGGCAAAATTAGAGCCAAAATGTCACCTTCACTTCCAAATGGCGGACTTCCTGTTGGGTTTGCGTCAATGGCCATAATAGACTTTTTTGTTCGTCTTGGCATGATACACATGTGTGCCAAATTTCATACATGTAGCTCAAAACGATGTGTTCGTGGGGCTGCATTTAACAAGGCATAGGTGGCGCTACTGAGCCATTTCCCAGTGCTCATATGTAAAACCATTAAAATACAAAATTTTCACCAGACCTGGCATGTGTGCAAAATTTCATGAGTTTTCGAGCATGTTAAAGCCCTCAAAAGGCGATTCATTTGAAATAATTTTAATAATAATAATAATAATAAATAATAATAATAATAATAATTAAAGCTCGGGCCTAATAATAATTAAAGCTGCAAGCAGCGATATGAGGGGCCCCCCGCACCCAGCTGCAACAGCGACGCGTAGGGCCGTCGAGCGTCGAGCCAAGCCCAACACCTAAAACCAGCGCTTCCGATCTGATGTCACATTGATGGAATTCATGCATTTAACCACCAGCTAAAATTTCATCTCATTCAACCATTATTATAGTCGTCCCACTAGGTGGCGCTCTAACCATTACTGACAAATGGCATAACAAACATTTCCGAGCTCGAGTCTCATCACGCCTGCGACCTTTGGGAGAGATTGGACATTGTGTTTTTGGCGACAACAGGTTACTGCTTTTGGCGGTGATTGAAACTCCACGTGCCGCCATGACCACCCGTTTCCCTGAGCGTAAAAAGCTTCGCAATTTAACATCACAAAGGTCTTTAGATTCCACACACAGGAGATCGCGTAAATCTAATGAAATCCCTTGGAGGAGTTCGTCAAAGTATGAGGCCTGAAAAGAGGGAAAATGTCGCCAAATTTACACATTAATTTTAAAATGGCTGACTTCCTGTTGGATTTGGGATATTGCTCCAAGAGACTTTTTGTACATCTTGATATCTCCAATAAGCTTGCCAGGTTTCAAACTCATACATAAAACACAGAGCAGGGGCTGTTGTTTTGAAATTTTGTAGGGGCGCTGTGGAGCCATTTTGCGCTGTTCAAGGAAAATGAACATATAAAAGAAATCCCTCATCACATTAGAGGTGTGCGCCAAATTTCAAGACTTTTAAACTTTTCAAGCCCCTCAAAAGCCACTTCATCTTTCATGGTGAACTGCGTTGCCACCAGGGTGCGCCGTTCAGTTTATAGTCACAATTTTCTCACTGAAGCATCAAGAGGGACTGATGGTGATATTCACCGCTTTTGAGGTGGCCACGATGAACCTGTGAAAATCAGTACAACAAAATGAAAGACATGACATTTCCTGGTGCCACTAGGTGGCGCTCTACGTATTCTGACAATGGGCATATCAATCTGTTCAGGGCGGGTCTGACATCATCCCTGTAAAATCTGGTACTGATCAGATTGGATTTCATTGAGTTACACTAATTTGTTTCTTCATGGCGAGACCTCAATGTTCGCCATGCTGCTGAGTCACACCCTTCAGCGAAAACTCACAGTTTTCTCTGTAACCCAAGACCAACTCCTTAAGGCTTTCCTGGAGAAATTTGAGGCTGCAGATGTCACCCATTACAATACTGTACCCCAAAGTGTAAAACATGACATTTCCTGTTCCCACTAGGTGGCGCTGTCCCTGATGTCAAATATGGCAGTTGAAATATGTTCAGGGGTGGAGCCTTATCATATGTGTCCACTTTGGTCAAGGTCGGACAATGTATGACAGAGCGAGAGGCAATAAGATTTTCATGGCGAGTCATCGAAATTCGCCGTGGCGCCACGACCTCACAGTAACCCGAAAACTCAAAAGCTCCGCAATTTAACATGGCCCAGGTGTGTAGTTGACACTGACCAAATATGAAGCTTGTGCGATGAAATTCCAATGAGGAGTTCGCAAAAAGTTCGAGGCATGGAAATGGCAAAATTAGAGCCAAAATGTCACCTTCACTTCCAAATGGCGGACTTCCTGTTGGGTTTAGGACATGGCCATAATAGACTTTTTTGTGCGTCTCGAGCGTTAGATATGTGTTCGAGTTTTATACATGTAGGTCATACCCATCTCGGGGCTGCGTTTCTCATTTTTCTAGGTGGCGCTACTGAGCCAATTTTCCCTGGACATGTCTACGGACATTAAAATACGTAAATTTTCACCAGACCTGGCGCGTGTGCAAAATTTCATGAGTTTTCGAGCATGTTTAAGCCCTCAAAAGGCCGATTCATTTGAAATAATAAATAATAATAATAATAATAATAATAATAATAATAATAATAATAATAATAATAATAAAGGTGCTCGGGCCTAATAATATGAGGGCCAGATACTTTTGCCTTCGCACTCTCAGTGCTCGGCCCTAATTAAAGCTGCAAGCAGCGATATGAGGGCCCTCGAGCGTCGAGCCAAGCCCAACACCTAAAACCAGCGCTTCCGATCTGATGTCACATTGATGGAATTCATGCATTTAACCACCAGCTAAAATTTCATCTCATTCAACCATTATTATAGTCGTCCCACTAGGTGGCGCTCTAACCATTACTGACAAATGGCATAACAAACATTTCCGAGCTCGAGTCTCATCACGCCTGCGACCTTTGGGAGAGATTGGACATTGTGTTTTTGGCGACAGCAGGTTACTGCTTTTGGCGGTGATTGAAACTCCACGTGCCGCCATGACCACCCGTTTCCCTGAGCGTAAAAAGCTTCGCAATTTAACATCACAAAGGTCTTTAGATTCCACACACAGGAGATCGCGTAAATCTAATGAAATCCCTTGGAGGAGTTCGTCAAAGTATGAGGCCTGAAAAGAGGGAAAAAATGTCGCCAAATTTACATTAATTTTAAAATGGCTGACTTCCTGTTGGATTTGGGATATTGCTCCAAGAGACTTTTTGTACATCTTGATATCTCCAATAAGCTTGCCAGGTTTCAAACTCATACATAAAACACAGAGCAGGGGCTGTTGTTTTGAAATTTTGTGAGGGGCGCTGTGGAGCCATTTTGCGCTGTTCAAGGAAAATGAACATATAAAAGAAATCCCTCATCACATTAGAGGTGTGCGCCAAATTTCAAGACTTTTAAACTTTTCAAGCCCCTCAAAAGCCACTTCATCTTTCATGGTGAACTGCGCGTTGCCACCAGGGTGCGCCGTTCAGTTTATAGTCACAATTTTCTCACTGAAGCATCAAGAGGGACTGATGGTGATATTCACCGCTTTTGAGGTGGCCACGATGAACCTGTGAAAATCAGTACAACAAAATGAAAGACATGACATTTCCTGGTGCCACTAGGTGGCGCTCTACGTATTCTGACAATGGGCATATCAATCTGTTCAGGGCGGGTCTGACATCATCCCTGTAAAATCTGGTACTGATCAGATTGGATTTCATTGAGTTACACTAATTTGTTTCTTCATGGCGAGACCTCAATGTTAGCCATGCTGCTGAGTCACACCCTTCAGCGAAAACTCACAGTTTTCTCTGTAACCCAAGACCAACTCCTTAAGGCTTTCCTGGAGAAATTTGAGGCTGCAGATGTCACCCATTACAATACTGTACCCCAAAGTGTAAAACATGACATTTCCTGTTCCCACTAGGTGGCGCTGTCCCTGATGTCAAATATGGCAGTTGAAATATGTTCAGGGGTGGAGCCTTATCATATGTGTCCACTTTGGTCAAGGTCGGACAATGTATGACAGAGCGAGAGGCAATAAGATTTTCATGGCGAGTCATCGAAATTCGCCGTGGCGCCACGACCTCACAGTAGTAACCCGAAAACTCAAAAGCTCCGCAATTTAACATGGCCCAGGTGTGTAGTTGACACTGACCAAATATGAAGCTTATGCGATGAAATTCCAATGAGGAGTTCGCAAAAGTTCGAGGCATGGAAATGGCAAAATTAGAGCCAAAATGTCACCTTCACTTCCAAATGGCGGACTTCCTGTTGGGTTTAGGACATGGCCATAATAGACTTTTTGTGCGTCTCGAGCGTTAGATATGTGTTCGAGTTTTATACATGTAGGTCATACCCATCTCGGGGCTGCGTTTCTAGGTGGGGCTCCCTGGCGTTTCTCATAAATTTTCTAGGTGGCGCTACTGAGCCAATTTTCCCTGGACAATAATCTACGGACATTAAAATACGTAAATTTTCACCAGACCTGTGTCTGCAAAATTTCATGAGTTTTCGAGCATGTTTAGGCCCTCAAAAAAGGCCGATTCATTTAATAATAATAATAATAATAATAATAATAATAATAATAATAATAAAGCTGCAAGCAGCGATATGAGGGCCCTCGCACCCCGGTAGCGTCGAGCCAAGCCCAACACCTAAAACCAGCGCTTCCGATCTGATGTCACATTGATGGAATTCATGCATTTAACCACCAGCTAAAATTTCATCTCATTCAACCATTATTATAGTCGTCCCACTAGGTGGCGCTCTCTAACCATTACTGACAAATGGCATAACAAACATTTCCGAGCTCGAGTCTCATCACGCCTGCGACCTTTGGGAGAGATTGGACATTGTGTTTTGGCGACAGCAGGTTACTGCTTTTGGCGGTGATTGAAACTCCACGTGCCGCCATGACCACCCGTTTCCCTGAGCGTAAAAAGCTTCGCAATTTAACATCACAAAGGTCTTTAGATTCCACACACAGGAGATCGCGTAAATCTAATGAAATCCCTTGGAGGAGTTCGTCAAAGTATGAGGCCTGAAAAGAGGGAAAATGTCGCCAAATTTACACATTAATTTTAAAATGGCTGACTTCCTGTTGGATTTGGGATATTGCTCCAAGAGACTTTTTGTACATCTTGATATCTCAATAAGCTTGCCAGGTTTCAAACTCATACATAAAACACAGAGCAGGGGCTGTTGTTTTGAAATTTTGTAGGGGCGCTGTGGAGCCATTTTGCGCTGTTCAAGGAAAATGAACATATAAAAAGAAATCCCTCATCACATTAGAGGTGTGCGCCAAATTTCAAGACTTTTAAACTTTTCAAGCCCTCAAAAGCCACTTCATCTTTCATGGTGAACTGCGTTGCCACCAGGGTGCGCCGTTCAGTTTATAGTCACAATTTTCTCACTGAAGCATCAAGAGGGACTGATGGTGATATTCACACGCTTTTGAGGTGGCCACGATGAACCTGTGAAAATCAGTACAACAAAATGAAAGACATGACATTTCCTGGTGCCACTAGGTGGCGCTCTACGTATTCCTGACAATGGGCATATCAATCTGTTCAGGGCGGGTCTGACATCATCCCTGTAAAATCTGGTACTGATCAGATTGGATTTCATTGAGTTACACTAATTTGTTTCTTCATGGCGAGACCTCAATGTTAAGCCATGCTGCTGAGTCACACCCTTCAGCGAAAACTCACAGTTTTCTCTGTAACCCAAGACCAACTCCTTAAGGCTTTCCTGGAGAAATTTGAGGCTGCAGATGTCACCCATTACAATACTGTACCCCAAAGTGTAAAACATGACATTTCCTGTTCCCACTAGGTGGCGCTGTCCCTGATGTCAAATATGGCAGTTGAAATATGTTCAGGGGTGGAGCCTTATCATATGTGTCCACTTTGGTCAAGGTCGGACAATGTATGACAGAGCGAGAGGCAATAAGATTTTCATGGCGAGTCATCGAAATTCGCCGTGGCGCCACGACCTCACAGTAACCCGAAAACTCAAAAGCTCCGCAATTTAACATGGCCCAGGTGTGTAGTTGACACTGACCAAATATGAAGCTTATGCGATGAAATTCCAATGAGGAGTTCGCAAAAGTTCGAGGCATGGAAATGGCAAAATTAGAGCCAAAATGTCACCTTCACTTCCAAATGGCGGACTTCCTGTTGGGTTTAGGACATGGCCATAATAGACTTTTTGTGCGTCTCGAGCGTTAGATATGTGTTCGAGTTTTATACATGTAGGTCATACCCATCTCGGGGCTCGCGTTTCTCATTTTTCTAGGTGGCGCTACTGAGCCAATTTTCCCTGGACATGTCTACGGACATTAAAATACGTAAATTTTCACCAGACCTGGTGGCGTGTGCAAAATTTCATGAGTTTTCGAGCATGTTTAAAGCCCTCAAAAGGCCGATTCATTTTTAATAATAATAATAATAATAATAATAATAATAAAAATAATAATAAATAAAGCGCAGATACAATAGGGCCATGATGCTCGGGCCCTAATTAAAAAGCTGCAAGCAGCGATATGAGGCCCTCGCACCCGGTAGCGTCGAGCCAAGCCCAACACCTAAAACCAGCGCTTCCGATCTGATGTCACATTGATGGAATTCATGCATTTAACCACCAGCTAAAATTTCATCTCATTCAACCATTATTATAGTCGTCCCACTAGGTGGCGCTCTAACCATTACTGACAAATGGCATAACAAACATTTCCGAGCTCGAGTCTCATCACGCCTGCGACCTTTGGGAGAGATTGGACATTGTGTTTTTGGCGACAGCAGGTTACTGCTTTTGGCGGTGATTGAAACTCACGTGCCGCCATGACCACCCGTTTCCCTGAGCGTAAAAGCTTCGCAATTTAACATCACAAAGGTCTTTAGATTCCACACACAGGAGATCGCGTAAATCTAATGAAATCCCTTGGAGGAGTTCGTCAAAGTATGAGGCCTGAAAAGAGGGAAAATGTCGCCAAATTTACACATTAATTTTAAAATGGCTGACTTCCTGTTGGATTTGGGATATTGCTCCAAGAGACTTTTTGTACATCTTGATATCTCCAATAAGCTTGCCAGGTTTCAAACTCATACATAAAACACAGAGCAGGGGCTGTTGTTTTGAAATTTTGTAGGGGCGCTGTGGAGCCATTTTGCGCTGTTCAAGGAAAATGAACATATAAAAGAAATCCCTCATCACATTAGAGGTGTGCGCCAAATTTCAAGACTTTTAAACTTTTCAAGCCCCTCAAAAGCCACTTCATCTTTCATGGTGAACTGCGTTGCCACCAGGGTGCGCCGTTCAGTTTATAGTCACAATTTTCTCACTGAAGCATCAAGAGGGACTGATGGTGATATTCACGCTTTTGAGGTGGCCACGATGAACCTGTGAAAATCAGTACAACAAAATGAAAGACATGACATTTCCTGGTGCCACTAGGTGGCGCTCTACGTATTCCTGACAATGGGCATATCAATCTGTTCAGGGCGGGTCTGACATCATCCCTGTAAAATCTGGTACTGATCAGATTGGATTTCATTGAGTTACACTAATTTGTTTCTTCATGGCGAGACCTCAATGTTCGCCAGCCATGCTGCTGAGTCACACCCTTCAGCGAAAACTCACAGTTTTCTCTGTAACCCAAGACCAACTCCTTAAGGCTTTCCTGGAGAAATTTGAGGCTGCAGATGTCACCCATTACAATACTGTACCCCAAAGTGTAAAACATGACATTTCCTGTTCCCACTAGGTGGCGCTGTCCCTGATGTCAAATATGGCAGTTGAAATATGTTCAGGGGTGGAGCCTTATCATATGTGTCCACTTTGGTCAAGGTCGGACAATGTATGACAGAGCGAGAGGCAATAAGATTTTCATGGCGAGTCATCGAAATTCGCCGTGGCGCCACGACCTCACAGTAACCCGAAAACTCAAAAGCTCCGCAATTTAACATGGCCCAGGTGTGTAGTTGACACTGACCAAATATGAAGCTTATGCGATGAAATTCCAATGAGGAGTTCGCAAAAGTTCGAGGCATGGAAATGGCAAAATTAGAGCCAAAATGTCACCTTCACTTCCAAATGGCGGACTTCCTGTTGGGTTTAGGACATGGCCATAATAGACTTTTTGTGCGTCTCGAGCGTTAGATATGTGTTCGAGTTTTATACATGTAGGTCATACCCATCTCGGGGCTCGCGTTTCTCATTTTTTCTAGGTGGCGCTACTGAGCCAATTTTCCCTGGACATGTCTACGGACATTAAAATACGTAAATTTTCACCAGACCTGGCAGCGTGTGCAAAATTTCATGAGTTTTCGAGCATGTTTAGGCCCTCAAAAGGCCGATTCATTTGCGAAATAATAATAATAATAATAATAATAATAATAATAATAATAATAATTAAAGCTGCAAGCAGCGATACAATATGAAGCTGCAAGCAGCGATAATAGGGCCCTCGCACCCCGGCGTCGAGCCAAGCCCAACACCTAAAACACCTAAAAGCGCTTCCGATCTGATGTCACATTGATGGAATTCATGCATTTAACCACCAGCTAAAATTTCATCTCATTCAACCATTATTATAGTCGTCCCACTAGGTGGCGCTCTAACCATTACTGACAAATGGCATAACAAACATTTCCGAGCTCGAGTCTCATCACGCCTGCGACCTTTGGGAGAGATTGGACATTGTGTTTTTGGTGACAGCAGGTTACTGCTTTTGGCGGTGATTGAAACTCCACGTGCCGCCATGACCACCCGTTTCCCTGAGCGTAAAAAGCTTCGCAATTTAACATCACAAAGGTCTTTAGATTCCACACACAGGAGATCGCGTAAATCTAATGAAATCCCTTGGAGGAGTTCGTCAAAGTATGAGGCCTGAAAAGAGGGAAAATGTCGCCAAATTTACACATTAATTTTAAAATGGCTGACTTCCTGTTGGATTTGGGATATTGCTCCAAGAGACTTTTTGTACATCTTGATATCTCCAATAAGCTTGCCAGGTTTCAAACTCATACATAAAACACAGAGCAGGGGCTGTTGTTTTGAAATTTTGTAGGGGCGCTGTGGAGCCATTTTGCGCTATTCAAGGAAAATGAACATATAAAAAGAAATCCCTCATCACATTAGAGGTGTGCGCCAAATTTCAAGACTTTTAAACTTTTCAAGCCCCTCAAAAGCCACTTCATCTTTCATGGTGAACTGCGTTGCCACCAGGGTGCGCCGTTCAGTTTAAAGTCACAATTTTCTCACTGAAGCATCAAGAGGGACTGATGGTGATATTCACCGCTTTTGAGGTGGCCACGATGAACCTGTGAAAATCAGTACAACAAAATGAAGACATGACATTTCCTGGTGCCACTAGGTGGCGCTCTACGTATTCCTGACAATGGGCATATCAATCTGTTCAGGGCGGGTCTGACATCATCCCTGTAAAATCTGGTACTGATCAGATTGGATTTCATTGAGTTACACTAATTTGTTTCTTCATGGCGAGACCTCAATGTTCGCCATGCTGCTGAGAAGTCACACCCTTCAGCGAAAACTCACAGTTTTCTCTGTAACCCAAGACCAACTCCTTAAGGCTTTCCTGGAGAAATTTGAGGCTGCAGATGTCACCCATTACAATACTGTACCCCAAAGTGTAAAACATGACATTTCCTGTTCCCACTAGGTGGCGCTGTCCCTGATGTCAAATATGGCAGTTGAAATATGTTCAGGGGTGGAGCCTTATCATATGTGTCCACTTTGGTCAGGTCGGACAATGTATGACAGAGCGAGAGGCAATAAGATTTTCATGGCGAGTCATCGAAATTCGCCGTGGCGCCACGACCTCACCGTATCCCGAAAACTCAAAAGCTCCGCAATTTAACATGGCCCAGGTGTGTAGTTGACACTGACCAAATATGAAGCTTATGCGATGAAATTCCAATGAGGAGTTCGAAAAAGTTCGAGGCATGGAAATGGCAAAATTAGAGCCAAAATGTCACCTTCACTTCCAAATGGCGGACTTCCTGTTGGGTTTGCGTCAATGGTCCCAATGACTTTTTGTTCGTCTTGGCATGATACACATGTGTGCCAAATTTCATACATGTAGCTCAAACGATGTGTTCGTGGGGCTGCATTTAACAAAGGCATAGGTGGCGCTACAGAGCCATTTCCCAGTGCTCATATGTAAAACCATTAAAATACAAAATTTTTCACCAGACCTGGCATGTGTGCAAAATTTCATGAGTTTTTGAGCATGTTAAAGCCCTCAAAAGGCCCTTCATTTTGATAATAATAATAATAATAATAATAATAATAATAATAATAATAATTAAAAAAGCAGATACAATAGGCGTGCTCGGGGCCCTAATTAAAGCTGACCCTATGAGCGCCCCGCGCGCGTCGAGCCAAGCCCAACACCTAAAACCAGCGCGTCCGATCTGATGTCACATTGATGGAATTCATGCCTAGAACCACCAGCTAACGATTCATCTCATTCAATCATTATTATAGTCGTCCCACTAGGTGGCGCTCTAACCATTACTGACAAATGGGATAACAAACATTTCCGACCTTGAGTCTCATCACGCCTGCGAACTTTGGGAGAGATTGGACATTGTGTTTTGGTGACAGCAGATTACTGCTTTTGGCGAGTGATTGAAACTCCACGTGCCGCCATGACCACCCGTTTCCCTGAGCGTAAAAGCTTCGCAATTTAACATCACAAAGGTCTTTAGATTCCACACACAGGAGATCGGGTTAATCTGATGAAATCCCTTGGAGGAGTTCGTCAAAGTATGAGGCCTGAAAAGAGGCGAAAAAGTGGCTAAAATTACACATTAATTTTAAAATGGCTGACTTCCTGTTGGATTTGGGATATTGCTCCAAGAGACTTTTTGTACATCTTGATATCCTCCATAAGCTTACCAGGTTTCAGACTTATAAATAAAACACAGAGCAGGGGCTGATGTTTTGAAATTTTGTAGGGGGCGCTGTGGAGCCATTTTGCACTATTCAAGGAAAATGATCACATAACAACAAAGCCCTCATCACATTGGAGGTTTGGGCCAAATTCAAGACTTTTAAAATTTCCAAGCCCCTCAAAAGCCACTTCGTCTTTCATGGTGAACAGCGTTGCCACCAGGGTGCGCCGTTCAGTTTAAAGTCACAATTTTCTCACTGAAGCATCATGAAGGACTGATGGTGATACTCACCGCTTTTGAGGTGGCCACGATGAACCTGTGAAAATCAGTACAACAAAATGAAAGACATGACATTTCCTGGTGCCACTAGGTGGCGCTCTACGTATTCCTGACAATGGGCATATCAATCTGTTCAGGGCGGGTCTGACATCATCCCTGTAAAATCTGGTACTGATCAGATTGGATTTCATTGAGTTACACTAATTTGTTTCTTCATGGCGAGACCTCAATGTTAAGCCATGCTGCTGCTGAGTCACACCCTTCAGCGAAAACTCACAGTTTTCTCTGTAACCCAAGACCAACTCCTTAAGGCTTTCCTGGAGAAATTTGAGGCTGCAGATGTCACCCATTACAATACTGTACCCCAAAGTGTAAAACATGACATTTCCTGTTCCCACTAGGTGGCGCTGTCCCTGATGTCAAATATGGCAGTTGAAATATGTTCAGGGGTGGAGCCTTATCATATGTGTCCACTTTGGTCAAGGTCGGACAATGTATGACAGAGCGAGAGGCAATAAGATTTTCATGGCGAGTCGCCGAAATTCGCCGTGGCGCCACGACCTCACCGTATCCCGAAAACTCAAAAGCTCCGCAATTTAACATGGCCCAGGTGTGTAGTTGACACTGACCAAATATGAAGCTTGTACGATGAAATTCCAATGAGGAGTTCGCAAAAGTTCGAGGCATGGAAATGGCAAAATTAGAGCCAAAATGTCACCTTCACTTCCAAATGGCGGACTTCCTGTTGGGTTTGCGTCAATGGTCCCACTGACTTTTTGTTCGTCTTGGCATGATACACATGTGCCAAATTTCATACATGTAGCTAAAACGATGTGTTCGTAGGGCTGCATTTAACAAGGCATAGGTGGCGCTACAGAGCCATTTCCCAGTGCTCATATGTAAAACCATTAAAATACAAAATTTTTCACCAGACCTGGCATGTGTGCAAAATTTCAAGAGTTTTCGAGCATGTTAAAGCCCTCAAAAAGGCCCTTCTTTTGCCTGAATAATAATAATAATAATAATAATAATAATAAAATAATAATAATAATAATAATAATAAACAGAGCAGATACAATAGGGCCTTCGCACTCTCAGTGCTCGGGCCCTAATAATAATAATAATAAACAGAGCAGATACAATAGGGCCTTCCGCGCACTCGAAGTGCTCGGGCCCTAATAATAATAATAATAATAATAGCAATAATAATAATTAAAGCTGCAAGCAGCGATATGAGGCCCTCGCCCGGTAGCGTCGAGCCACGCCCAACACCTAAAACCAGCGCTTCCGATCTGATGTCACATTGATGGAATTCATGCATTTAACCACCAGCTAAAATTTCATCTCATTCAACCATTATTATAGTCGTCCCACTAGGTGGCGCTCTAACCATTACTGACAAATGGCATAACAAACATTTCGAGCTCGAGTCTCATCACGCCTGCGACCTTTGGGAGAGATTGGACATTGTGTTTTGGCGACAACAGGTTACTGCTTTTGGCGGTGATTGAAACTCCACGTGCCGCCATGACCACCCGTTTCCCTGAGCGTAAAAGCTTCGCAATTTAACATCACAAGGTCTTTAGATTCCACACACAGGAGATCGCGTAAATCTAATGAAATCCCTTGGAGGAGTTCGTCAAAGTATGAGGCCTGAAAAGAGGGGAAAATGTCGCCAAATTTACACATTAATTTTAAAATGGCTGACTTCCTGTTGGATTTGGGATATTGCTCCAAGAGACTTTTTGTACATCTTGATATCTCCAATAAGCTTGCCAGGTTTCAAACTCATACATAAAACACAGAGCAGGGGCTGTTGTTTTGAAATTTTGTAGGGGCGCTGTGGAGCCATTTTGCGCTGTTCAAGGAAAATGAACATATAAAAGAAATCCCTCATCACATTAGAGGTGTGCGCCAAATTTCAAGACTTTTAAACTTTTCAAGCCCCTCAAAAGCCACTTCATCTTTCATGGTGAACTGCGATGCCACCAGGGTGCGCCGTTCAGTTTAAAGTCACAATTTTCTCACTGAAGCATCACGAGGGACTGATGGTGATATTCACCGCTTTTGAGGTGGCCACGATGAACCTGTGAAAATCAGTACAACAAAATGAAAGACATGACATTTCCTGTTGCCACTAGGTGGCGCTCTACGTATTCCTGACAATGGGCATATCAATCTGTTCAGGGCGGGTCTGACATCATCCCTGTAAAATCTGGTACTGATCAGATTGGATTTCATTGAGTTACACTAATTTGTTTCTTCATGGCGAGACCTCAATGTTAGCCATGCTGCTGAGTCACACCCTTCAGCGAAAACTCACAGTTTTCTCTGTAACCCAAGACCAACTCCTTAAGGCTTTCCTGGAGAAATTTGAGGCTGCAGATGTCACCCATTACAATACTGTACCCCAAAGTGTAAAACATGACATTTCCTGTTCCCACTAGGTGGCGCTGTCCCTGATGTCAAATATGGCAGTTGAAATATGTTCAGGGGTGGAGCCTTATCATATGTGTCCACTTTGGTCAAGGTCGGACAATGTATGACAGAGCGAGAGGCAATAAGATTTTCATGGCGAGTCATCGAAATTCGCCGTGGCGCCACGACCTCACAGTAACCCGAAAACTCAAAAGCTCCGCAATTTAACATGGCCCAGGTGTGTAGTTGACACTGACCAAATATGAAGCTTATGCGATGAAATTCCAATGAGGAGTTCGCAAAAGTTCGAGGCATGGAAATGGCAAAATTAGAGCCAAAATGTCACCTTCACTTCCAAATGGCGGACTTCCTGTTGGGTTTAGGACATGGCCATAATAGACTTTTATGTGCGTCTCGAGCGTTAGATATGTGTTCGAGTTTTATACATGTAGGTCATACCCATCTCGGGGCTCGCGTTTCTCATTTTTCTAGGTGGCGCTACTGAGCCAATTTTCCCTGGACATGTCTACGGACATTAAAATACGTAAATTTTCACCAGACCTGACGAGTCTGCAAAATTTCATGAGTTTTCGAGCATGTTTAGGCCCTCAAAGGCCGAGGGCCTTCGCACTTTTGTGCTCGGGCCCTAATAATAATAATAATAATAATAATAATAATAATAAGAAACAGAGCAGATACAGATCGGGCCTAATAATAATAATAATAAGAAACAGAGCAGATACAATAGAGGCCTTCGCACTCTCGGTGCTCGGGCCCTAATAATAATAATAATAATAATAATAATAATAATAATAAGAAACAGAGCAGATACAATAGGGCCTTCGCACTTTTGTGCTCGGGCCCTAATAATAATAATAATAATAAGAAGCGGAGCAGATACAATAGGCCGCCCGCACTCGGTGCTCGGGGCCTAATAATAAGCGAGCAGATACAATAGGGCCTTCGCACTCTCGGTGCTCGGGCCCTAATTATAGATAACCAGGTAACTTTCTGGGAAAAATCAGATCTTATTAGTAAAGAAGGTTACCATCCCACTTCTGGATGGAGCAGTACTCATTTCTAGAAATCTGGCCAAATTTATTGAGCCCCTTGAAATAAGACTATCCAGAGCTGAGACCAGGAAGCAGGGTTGCAGTTGTACACACCCTGCAGCTTCTCTCTTCCTGTCATCCCCCTACTACATTCCCTCTCAGGCGTTGGTCTCCCCTGGAACACTCATATTTAACCTCTCTCAGAATGGATCAGCTACTCACCTCACCTACCTGCCTGCCGTGCTGCCTGCCATGCACCACCTGTACTCCTCGAATCTCAGGAACAGATCACCCCCTACTTCAAGTTCTCAGTCCCTGTCCAGACACTCCCAAGGCTATCCTCCCAAAGCATCTCACCATCTCATCTTCACCGAGTTGTTTTGATTCCTCATAGGCATCCAATGGAAGACAAAACACTGCTCAGTAGACCATTTAACAATTTATTCTCTTACACAATTACTTCTAGAAGAGAGATGCGTCCTACATGACACGTTGCCGCGGATCTCAAAATGGTGACGGGCACCTGACAGTTTTTTTTACCGGACACCCTATTCTAGTCTAAACAACAGCATTTCAGTAAGTTTCATTTCCAAGATGGTTCCCTGTTATCTACTGTTCTGCAGACAAACGCGGGCAAGAGTCTACAACTGAAGGATACATATTCTAATGCCCTTATTATTCAGGGCTGTGTCCACTTAATACTACACTATATGATTATATGGCCGTTTTGATTAATATGAGATTAATATAAGGCACAGTACTGAAGCACTTCAGGAAATATCATTCTAACATTCCCTCTTTTGATCTGCCCTCATGGCAGATCAACACTACTGCAAATCATCAAACATAATATTAGCGGATTCACCCTCCTTGGTTCCCAAAAGTTGTGTTTTCTGCCCCGGCATCAGATCCCCCAACAACCTGATTAATCACTCTTACCAATACTGCTCTGATACAAGGCACACAACAACACCCACATATTACCAAAATAGCTGTAAAGGTAGATAAAGAAACCAAAATAGACATAATAAAACCCTTCCATTGCCCAAAGACAGAGGTCATCCACTCCCCCAACGGATTATTGACTCCTCAATGCTCGTGCATGGTGTTAGACAAGGTGTTCAGGCCTTCCAACGCTCTGGTCACAGATCCATCAGGGGCTGTATTATTAGGAATAAAGTACAGCACATATCGCCAAACATCACGCAAGTGACCCCCTTTTCCGCCAACAACATGTCTAATGCCATTTGATTCTGCGCAGTCATAAGGGAAGTGGGTCCTAATTGCTTCGCAAATCCTCCCACAGCATCACGAGTTAAATTTGCCAATCTAAGGATATTATAATGGATGTAGTTAATATGGTCCACATTCTTATTTGGAGTAGTTGGAATAAGCCCGGCAATCAAAGGCAAATTCTCAAACCCAGCCGCAATTGGGTCAGCCAATAGTCGTCTGGCACTCCTCTGGGCACACCAATACAGTCTATATACGTTGGTGAACCCGTAGAAAGGTCAAACAAACTTGTCAAATGCTTCCTCTAAACATGACGTCTACGTCTCGCCGTTAGTTGGGCAGTGCCGGATTTACCCAGTCACACCCTCTTTTCACCCACTAGAATTAATGGGGCCCCCAACCACACTAAGGCGCACAAGCTAGATGTTCCCCTTGGGATTCTCACAGACAAACGATATTCTCCACAATAATAATACAAACCAGATCGTGCCCAGGAGCCAATATACGTGTCCTTATCCCGTGAGGCATTCCCCCTGGCTGGAAAAATTTCTACACACCAGTCAGCTGGAATTTTGCCGGCGTCATACTTGTGGCTCGAAGGTTCAGAAACAGTAAAGTTAAAACAGGTATAATTTGCCTTTCTCAGTGTAAATGGTCCCACTACAGTTTTATTATCAATTGGGGGAAACAGACTGGCCAACATGGTGCAGTTGCCCTCCGAAACCACCTCCCTAGTTAATCTAAGCATACACTTAAACCCCCAGCGGTCCTCTGGATAAAGGGGTGCCAGTTCAGTAAACAAATGTGGTCTGGCCGCTACACAGGCCACACAATCAGACACATTTTGCTCTCGAGAATTATGAATTAACCAATCTAACCACACATTACTATCCCTATAGTCAGTCGCCATAGAGATCAGCTGTCTTGGTTTCAAATTAGTGTAATCCGCTTCCATAATCCCTGTAAAGTTTTCGGATAACGGTGCTGGGGTTGAGAACAAACCTTGTGATGAAGTTCTAAAGTTCACCTTGACCACCCCATATGGGTCATCCCTGACAACATCCACGCCTAAAATAAACTGCCCTATTGGCGATTCCTGTGTTCCCCAACAACAGAGTCACTAGATTCCATGGGGTCCTAAAATCTCGTTGTAAATAAACCCTGCCCCCCTAAATCTCTTTATTTTGGCCCTGTGGTTTCCAGTTTCCAGTGTACCCCACAACCTGCAACCAAACGCATCTCCCGCTCAACTGTGTCCACCCCTGTTAACGGTTGAACGAGAGTTGATAACACACCCAAATATCATAAATCCATCTCGCAAAGTCACTGTCAGTCTGTCAGCCCCACACATGATCACCGCTCGAAGTTTAATCAGCAAGTCTCTGCCTATTAAATTCACCGGGACTTGTGCTGAAATCACATACGGATGCGTCACTACTTGGTTACCAAGTTCAGTCTTTAAAGGTGTCGTGACAGGCAGCGTCATTGGAACCCCAGAGAAGCCGACCACACTGACTTCGTCCCCAGATAATCACGTCTCTCCTGGAGCCTCACAAATGGTGGCGTATGTGGCTCCCGTTTTAACCAGGAATGGCAGAGTCAGTCCATTCACGGTCATTGGGAGCAAGGGATCTGCCTTTCCCCCATCTCCCCGGCCTCTCTGTGGGGTGTGTCACTGTATCCACTGCTGCCCATCCCAGCCGGCCTCCCAGGTCGGGAATTGTGGACGTGGTCCGGGTGTCATGTGTGGGTTAGGTGCTTGATATTGGGGTCCCCCGCTGCCCCATTGTAGCTGACCAGTGTATTGTTGAGGCTGATAACAGTCTCTGGCCCAGTGCACTGGCTGACCACAAATCCAACAAACACCACGCCACCCACGTCCCGCTCCAGGTGCTCCCCTTCCATAGCCAGGTGCCCCCCTCACACCCACCGAGCCACCATGGCCTCTTGGCTTACCCCTACCGGGCCCCATATTACCACCCCAGCTGGACATGGGTGTGGCTGGCAGTCCATCATTGTCCTAGGTGTGGGTTCGACGGATAATTATTAAAATAAAAATCAGGGCAATTAGAGTCAGGTGGGTGACTTTGAGCCGCCATCACCTTTGTGGCTTTCTCTTCTTTCTTTTTTTCTACAACATGTTGCTCTGCTTCTCCCACTTTAAACCTCAATAGTTGCTCTTCTTGTTCCTCCAAAACACCTTTCTTTTTCTCTTTCTCTAGTTCATACTTATCAAGATGGTGCACCAGATGTTTCTCCCAGCGATGTGAATCTGACCCCTCTAAGTCAGGGTCATCCAACATTTTCTCTCTCACCTCCTCCCGAACTCCTTCCAACACTGCTTTCCTGAACCACTCTTGATGGAGACCCCTTGTAGTGGGGTTGTGGCCAATTTGCTGCAGCCACTTCTCCTTGGCCTGCTCTACATAGTCTCTGGAGTTCTGATCCGGTTTCCACTCCAACTTAGTAATCGCCAAAGCATTTGAGTTTGGGTACATCTGTCTGACAGCATTCCCCACTCTCTCCTGCACACGACAGTAAGGTGTGGTGTCAGGAAGATCCAGCACCCTTGCTATCA
The DNA here is from genome assembly GCF_013358895.1 of Oreochromis aureus. Taxonomy (NCBI): domain Eukaryota; kingdom Metazoa; phylum Chordata; class Actinopteri; order Cichliformes; family Cichlidae; genus Oreochromis; species Oreochromis aureus. The sequence continues at coordinate 13,568,223 of NC_052944.1, read as the reverse complement.
TCTGCATCTCTTCTAATGCTGTTATAGCAATGCATCTTCCAGCTATGGCCCTTAAGTCTCCCAGAGCCAGCTAGGTGCCTGAAGTCCCTTTATTCAATTGTCTCAGCAACGCTGCCCATCCCTCAGTAATTAGAGGCAGCATCTGTACCAAACCAGTAACATCTACCACACCATATGGTTTGTACCTTCAGTCTCCGCCGCCCGAAGCCAATATGGAGTACTGTCCAGGACCCTCGCTCTCGGTGTCCCAGTGGACCTTTCCTCCTTTGGATTGGCTGCACAGGCGCATATGACAACCCCCTTTCCCTAGCCCTCATTCTGCAAAACCCAAAACACACGGTTTCAGATGCAAATTTCAACTTTAAGCCTAATTTACTAACCCCAAAATGAACCCGGACAGTCTAGAGGCACTACAGTGGGCCAACGAACCCAGCTCGGAATCCAACCGGCGAAGGAACTCAGCCCCACTGTCAGGCAGACTGTCAGTTGTAACGACTTTCTAACTTTTATAGACACTCACAATCTAAAGACACTGTAGCAGGGTTCCCAATCCTAGCTCGCAATTGAACCAGCGAAGGAACTTGGGCCCACTCTCATACAGGCTGTCAACTGTAGCGAATTTAACTACTCGATTTCAATCAAGATGCGACCTCTCACGCTTTCACATACACACACACAGCCTAGAGGCGCTGCACGGGCTCGCCCCCTCTGCCTTCGGAGTCTATTCAGCAGAGAAGAAACACGGGCCCCTTTCATGCAGGCCTTTCAACTATGACGAGGATCCCACACCTCGATTTAGCTATTCGGGGATCCTCAACTTCCCAGGTCGCTACCTTAGTTCCCGTCCCATGGGTCTCACCTCGTGTCCAAAGCGAGTGGAGCAACCGCGCCTAAGGATAATTACTCTTACACTCTCAGTCGCTATCCGCAACAGCCAGTTAGTTTACTCGGCTCATTTACTTATTACACCCCCAATTTAGTTGCTCTAACGCACTGGGACAGATCACACACCGCCTCTTTGTCTACTGCAGCAAATTGACACTGAGAATTCAATCAACTTGGCGAACAGACAATTTAGATAAGTTCTAATGTGCACACTTTGGTTTAACAGGTGGTGCTTAACTTTATTTTAAATGACCCGGGTCGCCATTCACTTCGCTGGTCGAACCCCAGACCACCCAATCCGTCTTCCTTAGCCTCCTATTGGAATCCCAGACGACCCGCCAAAATTGTTAAATATCAACACTTCACCGAGTTCTTTTGATTCCTCATAGGTATCCAATGGAAGACAAAACACTGCTCAGTATTTAACATTTTATTCTCTTACACAGTTACTTCCAGAAGGGAGATGCGAGTCAGAGATATAATAATAGAAAGAAAACAGAGAAATTGAAGAGAGAATGAAAACAAAAAGTTTAAGTTGAATCCTTGTGTTTTTCATTTTTATGATGCTTAACTGTGCTTTTTTTACTTGATAAAAGTTTGATAAAAGCTCAAGAGTTGGGAGTTCGCCTTGTAATCGGAAGGTTGCCGGTTCGAGCCCCGGCTTGGACAGTCTCGCTCGTTGTGTCCTTGGGCAAGACACTTCACCCGTTGCCTACTGGTGGTGGTCAGAGGGCCCGGTGGCGCCAGTGTTCGGCAGCCTCGCCTCTGTCAGTGCGCCCCAGGGTGGCTGTGGCTACAATGTAGCTTGCCATCACCAGTGTGTGAATGTGTGTGTGAATGTGTGTGTGAATGGGTGGATGACTGGATATGTAAAGTGCTTTGGGGTCCTTAGGGACTGTTAAAGTGCTATATAAATACAGGCCATTTACCATTTACAAAAAAATCACTAATCCAGTAGAATGTAAAAAGTGGAAAAAATGTTATTACACCATATACACATGTTGTGCATGGCATCCTAAAAAAATGTGTTGTCTTTCACTTCATGAAAAACTGTTGTACTTTTTGTTTCACTCTGAGGTCCCAAATACTTTTTGACATCGCATTTATAGGAACAAGGCTTTGCAAAGGTGAGGTTTTATGGCCGTGGCAACACTCAGTGCTGACTGCCCTTTTCTTTCATACCCCTCCTCTTTTCCTTTATACTTGTGCACCTTTCTTCCCCTTTCTACAGTCTGTTGAGAATGTGCATGTGAATCACAGTGGTCACAGTATTTTTGAGGTCTTCTGAGTGTGTGGCATTCCAACTCACATTCAATCAGTTACTGACAAGTGCAGATTCCTGGCATCCCTGCTTGATTGCACAACTGTTTTTTCCTCATTCACTCTTTCACTTCAGATATGCCCTCGACCCCAGTGACTCACTTGGTTTTAGTAATAAAAATGGCTGGAGATATCACAAAAAGAAAAATGACAGCACAGAATGTGCACATATTCATAGGAAAAATGCTTTGTAAAGGTGGTAGTAGTCAATGCTCAGAAATATTGTTTACTTCCAGCTAAATGATTCATGTACTTACATGTCTTGTCCTCTTGCTCTTTGGTATTCCAATCAGTCCTTCATTGGCATTTTCTCTTGCTCACTTCCTTAGAAAAATACAATTTTACATTTTTTTTGTTCTATAAGCATTAATATATAAATCGGGATAACTTTTTTGTATCTGTGTACATGGAACATACCCTTAGTCTTTATTTAAATTCTGTTTCCAGACAATTAAACACCACCACGGCTGCAGCTGAAAGAGTGAAAACAAAACATTCTCATGCAAATTTAATTTAATTTGAATTAAAAGAAGCATTTTTTTATATTGAACTTTTAATTGCAAAGCAGGAAAACAGCAGTCACCAACATATACATACACAGGACAGAGATGTACCTACATGTATGGCGGTCGTCTGAGTTAAGAAAAAAAAGAAAAAACAATAGCAATAAACAATGAAAAAGGCTAACAATCGTCCCTTTGTTGCCAGGCTAAATCCTGTAAGCCCGATTTCAACCTCTGAGCAGAAAGAGTGTCCAGATGGGCCAAAAAGGGTCCCATGTGCAGAAGAAAAGGAAAGGTTTGTCCTTAAGCGCTGTAGAGAAGGCTTCCATTGGCACAATACTTATCACAGTCTGTAGCCATTGGTTCATAGATGGAGCCTTATCAGAAATCCACCATACCATAATGCACTTTCGAGCGTAGTGTAACAATATGTGAAGGAGATCTTTGCTGCGGAAGTCGGGAGGTAGCTCATCATTTAGTCCTAACAAGCAAGTCCTCGGACCCAGATGCAGTCAGCAATTAAATATAATGCATAGCTTGTCTATGAGTGATCTCCAGAACTGTAGAATAACAGGACAGCTCCACAGACAATGAAAAAAGGAACCAACAGCAGACTGACATTTGTTGCAGAGATTTGAAAAGCTGGAAACATTGTGCGCCTCTTCTCAGGTTTAATATAAAGCCTATGTATACGTTTAAACTGCCTCTCCCAAATAGAATTAGGTGCCAAGGCTTTAAAAGGATGACAACCCAAGCTTCAGCATCTATAACGCCTATATCTGATTCCCATTGGCCCCTGATTTTGTTAGAGTTATCCATTTTAAGATCAGAGAGAATGTTATAAATCTTTTTAGTTATACATTTTAGTTGGGTAGTTTTTACCATGAGTGATTCTGTAGGAGCAACCCTCCATTAAAATCCTTCAATTTAGAAGTAATAAAGTGCTTTACCTGAAAGTAGTTCAAAAAATCCTTATTGGTCAGACCAAACTTGCTTTTCAGTTGATTAAATCTAAGAAGAGAGTTCTCATGAAGAAGATCACCCACTGTATTAATCCTTTTTTGAGACCAGTCCGCAAAACCAGCCCGAAGACCAGGTAAGAAGTCAGGGTTTTCATGAATAGGAGTAAGGGAGAAACAATTATAATATCCTTCCAGGTGCCTGACTTTGCGCCAAATAGTGAGCATATTTTTTAACACCATACTATCTTGTGCAAGAACTGTGGCTTTACCTATGGAAATATATAGCAGGTTCCACAACCGAATGCCCTTTAAAGGAGTGGATTCTGAGGTAAATGGAATCAGGATCGTCCATAAACCATTCTGTAAGAAATTTAAATTGTGCAGCCCAGAGGTATTGTGGGAGGGAGCAGCAAGATCGCCTTTCTGAACAGGTAAACACAGAAAACTGTATCTCAATCTAAGTCTTTTCTTACGCCATATAAATGAGATAATTGAGCTATTTAATTCTGACAAAACTTTTTTGGACAGAGCAAGCGGTAACATCTGGAATAAATACAAGAGGCGAGGAAGGATATTCATCTTGACCAGATGTATATGACCTAAAAGAGACAGAGGGAGGCTGCACCACCTATCCAAATTGTAATTAATGGTTTAGATAACTTTTCCTCCTCAATCAAAGTCAAATTAAAATTTGACCATTTATTCAATTGGAATTTGTCTAATATAAAAATTTGTTTGATGATCTGAAGAGCTACAGTTAAGTGTGAAAAATATTGTAATGTGCTCAAACACTAGTAAATGAGGAAGGGGGCAAACACTTTTTCACACCAGTGTAGATATTTTGACAACAAACAATACTAAAAGTTGGTATATGTCTTTATTATGTGTCAAGTTATATAAACATTGTTTCCACTTCTAAAGACAAGACATGTCAGAAAAAGATGGGAGTACTACAGATGTATTCCTTAAAGGTTATATTCAACCCATAATATCCTCTGAGCAGTTGTAGCTAATAGCAAAATCCTAGGTTACTTTATGCAAACTGTAATGAAGGATGACAGAAAATTTTAAGCCATAACTATACAAAGTAGGGTGGCTGTAGCTCTGAGGTAGAGCAGGTCAGCTGCTGATTGGAAGGTTGGTGGTTCGATCCCTGGCTCTCCTAGTTTGCATGCCAAATATCCTTGGGCAAGATACTGACCCCGACTTGCTCTCCGATGCATCCATCGGAGTATGAATGCGTATGAATGATAATTAGAAAGAACTCAATGTATAGATAATAGTGCTTGTGTGAATGGGTGTGTATGGTGTGAATGCAGCATGTTGTATAGAGAGCTTTGGGGATAGAAAAGCGCTATAAGAACCAGTCCATTGACAAAGTACTATATGACAGGGGAACTAAATGGATGCTAGTAGAGAAAAGGCGAGAAAAAGGAAAAAAAAACCCTGACATTTAGGTTACAAATCAGCTTCCTGTTCCTCAAGAAATTCAATGAATTTCTTAGTCATTTCCAGTTCCTTTTCACTTTGCTCAATTTTTTCACCGAACTCCTCATGCTTCCTGTCAACGTAAGCTTGAGTTTGCTTCATGTAATTCTTCATGTTCTCCATAAATTTATCTAGTGGAGGAAAATCATTATCAGTTGATGCTTGCATCGTTTTCTTCATCAGTGCGATCATCGGGTCCATAAAGCTCATGTATTCATTCATCAGCTCTGTAGTAGAGGCCAGTTCCTTCTCATGCTCAGCCTAATAGGATAACATTTAATCAATTTCATAACATTCCACAAATTCTGTTTACTATTGCCACACTATATTTTTTCCATATGTAAACAAATCACTTTTACAGCTCTCTAATACACCACTAATCTTAGACAATGTTTGGCAAGTATGTGAGAAACATGTACTGACCTTCACTTTTTCTATTTGTTGTCGTGTTTTCTGATAGGTTTCTCTGAGTTGTTCCTGAAAATCCAAAGTGAACATTGAGATGGTTATTGTTCAATAGATATGTATGGCTGAAGTTGTAATACAATGCATAATGTAACAAATGGTAATGTTATTAATGCTGTTATGAAATACTGTTTTCTGTTACATTGTTGCTTTGGTGGTTGGTTAAACTTTGTAATATGCATGAGGAGTAGGTGCACAAATCCTGTTGCTTTGGACTAAACAATTTCTGTCTGAAATATAACAGTTTTTTGTTGTTGTTTTGCTTATTTTTGTACTGTTTCTTTTGTTATAATCAGATAGAAATTTTAAAATGTCTGAATAACATATATAAATAAATGAATAAAAAAGTGAAAAAAAAACCCACATTTCATCAGAAAATGTATTTGTGGTCACTTGCAAAGTCTGTTGACTTGCAAATGACTTCAATAAAGTGACTGAAGGTTAAGCAAAAATGTTACTAGTTAGTACTGTGGAATTACAGGGATTATTTTACATAACCATCATCTTATCATTGCATTAATTATCATTTCATCAAAGTGTTTATTGAAGTTGCTGGCATTATGTTATAATTTATATTATAGGGGTTATCATAATCAAATATTAACATGTTTATTACAGGTGCAGTTATAACTACTTTAAAATGATTGAGTTAAACATATATATATATATCATAACTCATATGCTGAGTATATTGTTACAGTAAAAAAAGTAGCTGAGCAAAGGCCTGAATGTATTCAGCTTCTTGTTGCATTTGAGTTTGCTTAGTTACAGGTGACGTAAGGATGTCCAGCCCATGGTGACCTCAAAGGCCTTAGATCATCACCATATTCTTAAGAGGATGCCAGAAAGAGGAACCTCTATGTTGCATTTAATTCTTAAAATACATGAATGTTCTGTACATGCAAATTATGTGCTTGTAAACGCAAGAAGGGGCGTTACAATACCCTGATGTTATAAAAGCAATCTAGAGTGTATTTTGGGTAGAGATGTACAACTGTTTTGCAGTTTGCACCTCTCCACGCTGCGTGCATTCATTAAAATCAATTGTTTGATTGACCTCTTCTGGACCATCATTGTTTTACTCTCGTCCTCAATTTCGAACCCGTAACATTTGGTGCATTGGCCGAGGTTGAGGGAGATAAGTCGGAGAATGAGACTGAGAGGGTCCAAGGTGCTCAAACAGGCAGACACGAGTCAGTGGTCGAAGTGAGTGGACATAAGCCGGCTTATTCAAAGGTAAGGCACTACCTGTTGAATTATTTCCAAACAGTGCTGAATTGGTTCTGACAAAATTGAAAGTCTACTCACTGAAAATTACTGGTAAAAGTCTGTTTTGATTTTGGTGAAAATCTCATGAGAATTGAAGTTGAAGTAATGATAATGTAAGGTTAAGTGACAGTACTGATTAAAGGAAATGCAGTTGGACTGCTAAGGAAAGAGAATTTAAAGTAGTTGGACTACTGAATTTAGGATATAGGTCATTTGAAATCTGTATATGGTCATACAGTCATAATTGAATATAAAGCTGGGCTTGGGCATCAATAAAGTCGGTTTGGTGGTTTCATAGGATGTCTTTAAAAACATAATTAAATTTCTGTAGAACGGAACTGTGGGAAGTTCTAAGAAAGTGCATTGTTCGGAGGTGACGCTCCCAATTTCCTGAGGACGCTCAGGATTTTCCGTTGGACGGGATAGTTCAATTGGCAATCGTGGACAACTGAGGACGGTCCAAAATAGCTACTGATTGGATCAGTTGACCGTTTGGAACGGTGTTTGCACTTTTTTTGGGTAGTAAAGGTTGGACCTTGGGCGTTGGACGCTTTTAAATTTACTTAGGAACTTTAGCAATTAGACCAGACACAGGTTGGACCTGATACTGGGTCATTGATTATCAAAAACTTGGAGTTTGTCCCTTGGAGGGTTAATTCAAATCTTGTCTAAATTATGTAGGTTGTGCAATCTAAGGCCTTGTAAATATTATTTAATTTATCAGACGTCTCTGTGTTATAATTTCTATGTTTGTATATAGGCTCTGTCTGCCACGGGCACTGCAGCAGGCTGTTTATTTTGAGAGTGTGTCTGTGTCTATGTAAATGAGATGCCTGTGACTTATTTAGAGTGACATTTCCTGTTTACTAATGAGTAACTAATGACTGACTGCAGAGACTGGGTTAAGGACGACTTATATTGGTGTTTTAAGGGAAGAATTGCTTTTATTTCTACTTTGTTGGCATTACGGTTGTTAAATACGATGACTACTTTATGATACATGTCTGTCTCATTTTGCATGTGTGCGAGTGGCTTTCAAATGTAGTTTTGTAATGTAACCTGTACACTCCATGGAGGAAACAGACCATGGAGTTTTGGAAGAAGATAGCAGAGATATGACTGGCTTTACGTTTAGTCTTGTGTTGACTCCAATAACGGATGGTCAGACAGGGCTGGTTGAAACAGAGGTGCGTGTTTGCTGTGAAATAGGGGCCACTGACCATGACTCAAAACACAAAGGCTGTGAGATTAAAATTACTGTGAGTAACGGTTTGACTTTTGACTAGGGAAATAATATGCTTACTTTTGGGTCTATGAAGATATTTGACCTTCAGTGATGTTATGAGAGGTTTCAGTTTTCTTTTTTTTTTTTTCTTTTGACTTGCTCTTTCTGATCATGGAAGGCATGTCCAAAATACTCGTATGAAAGCGTATTTTGTGTGATTTTAACTGTGTGAATGCTGTCAGTATTTGATTTGAGTGACTGGGTGATTTGTCTGAGTAAGTGAAAAGGGAAGTTTGAGAGAGAGAAAGGCAGTGCGTGTGAGACGATTTATGGCGTCTGAAAGAGGTTAGAGCATTTAAAAGGTGTGTATGGAATAAAGGAGTGTGAAATATATTTCTTGTGTGATGAAAAGTAGGATGTGCTAAAGTTTGAAAGTGCTTTTAATTCAAGAAAACAAAAACAAAGGAGTTAGATTAGTTTGAGGAACAGGAAATATGGCTCTGTGTACCGAGGCTGCTGCAACAGGAAGTATGTGTGTGTGTGGGACAGGAAATGCATGCCCATAAAAGGGAAGCTCACGGTGACAAGTGTGCACCCAGAGTAGAGAGAGATTTAACTCTGGACAGATGAAGCAAAGGGAGGTTTTAAGACAAAATGAATATATTACTAATTGTATGCTTTAGTGTGTCAATACAGGTGGACTCTCTCAACATTGCAACCTTGAGTTCAGCAGCAGAAAAGTAGATTAAAAGAATTGGGAGAATAAGCCAGTTTTTGGCTCGAAATTGTGCGGCTGGATCTCTCACTTTGTCCCTGAAGCGGAGAAGAAGTTCAAAGGACAGTTAATCGCCTGATGAAGACCGATAGAACATCGTGGACTTGAATACAGCAGGCAAACGGCAGTGCCACTGATCCAGTAACACTGATGACGACTGACGACCAGCAGCAGCATGTAAGAGTAATGTAACATGTACTGTGAAAATACAGGCTGGGCAGTTGAACAGTGGGATAAAGAATTGTGGAAGAGCACTGGACATTGAGTGATATTTTGCCATGCTGGGACTTAATCTGAAAGAAAAGACTGAAAAGATGAATGGAGAAGAAAACAGAGCAAATGAAAATAAGACTGAAGGAAGAGGAAATACTGAAAGATCAAAACAGAGAAGAAACCGACTGTGTTTGCGGGGGCTCTGAAGCCCGAACAGGACACTGTGAATGGAAAAGGACCAGTGAGAGATGAAGCTGGACGAGTTTGACTGCGAGAATATAGGATATAATTGGATTGAAAATTGAAACCTGAACTCATGAATTGTTTAGGGATGTCCACCACAGCATAACAAAGAGGTAAACATTAGAAAAGGTGAGAATAAGGAAAGAAAATAATTGTCATTACCTTAATGAATAGAAAACACACATACAAATTGTTACATGTGAGATTATTTTGAAATGAATCAGAAGTGAGATAGTTTGAATCTAAAGCTCAGTGAAAAGATGCATAAGTTAAATATGAATATATAGGATGCAATGAAGATGCAGCTTACACTTAATTAAGAGGATCACCTGGCATGCAACGAAGAACACAAGCTTACACTCAATTAACATGAAAATGCAACAAGTAGAACGCTTACATTCATACACATGATATAAACATGACATAATTGGTATTTGTGACAGGAGAGAGAGAGAAATGGGTCATTTAAGCACTTGGGATAATAATGAAAATGTCTTAGTTTGTTATTTACAGGAGTAAAGCAAAACCGGATCAACTCTCCACTGCCGCAGTCAGAAGAAAATTATAGGTTGACATCACTGGATATGTTAAGGCAAGTTTCTGGTTGGATTGTTCACAGAATGATGTGTCCATGAACCTGAAAAGCAAGCCCTAACACCTGGCTGAAGACCAGGGGGGCTGTTATTTAAGGTGGGAAATCAAAAATTTGGGTTAGTAATTCGGGAAGGAGAAAACTGACTCTTTAACTGGAGAATGGGAAAGTGTCTGTGAGACTGTGAAGCCATATATGCAAAATAGCACACACAAACATACGCAATGAAGATCGGCTTGCTACTTGTATGAGTGATAGAATGGTGTGAATGTTGAATAAACTGATTAAACTAGTTTAAAAGGGTGACTTAGCAGTGCTTTTGCACTGAGTGATCAAAACAAGTGATTAGTATAGAAAGAAAATGAAAATAATTGAATAGTGGCATGAGGTTTAAAAAAGTATTTCTCTTGCCAAGTTAAATTGTTGAGATATGGCTGAGTATGGAAAAAGTTTGAGAGCTCGTGTGAATGTGGACAGAGGAGCTTGCTGTGTCTGTGTGATTGAGGCCTTAAAGGAGGGGTAGATTGTTCAGAGGTGCAAATTTAATTAGGAGGTTTATAAATTAGTGTTGACACATTGTTGTAAGGTGTTAGGCTGAATCTGAGTATGGTAAAGTGCTTAACCGGGGTTATTGTTGTGTACGAAACGGTGTAGCTTCTGGCGAGGTTTTCGGTGTGTTGAACGGGTGAAATTTAAGATTGTTTCAGATTTTTGAGGCTGTTGTTTTATTTCGAGAGAGGGAGTTTGATTAGACCTGGATAGGTCCGAGAGGGGCCCAGAGAAGAAATTTTTTGTAGTAGTAAGTGCACTCAGGAAAAAACCTGTCAGGTGATTTTGTTTGGTACTTTGATGAGCTAATAATCAGCTCTCTTTTCTCATTTTTGTTCTAAGCAGGCCTGCAAAAGAGTGGATAACAGCGCTGAAAATTCTCGGTGACCTTCTCCAGATTACAATAGGCAGAGGAGAAGGCTAACTCTCTGTCTAAAAAGGATTGCCCTTGAGCCAATCCAGTCCAAAAGCAGAAAGAACTATTTTCTTAAAAACAAAGTAAAACAAATAAATGAGTTGATGTTGCTGAGAGTGAAGACTGAATATTTGCGAGATAGTCTCCACTGTCAGCAATACCTGATGGTAATGCGTGTGAGTGAATGTGTGTAAATGGATGGTGACTGGACGGACCAGGCAGACCATAGGTTGGACCACCTGGACACTGACAAAAGACTGGACTAAGGACGTTTCAAGGATGCAGGCTGTGGATGGAGCCAAGAAAGGATTTGACATGATGAGTAATTTGATTTCATTCCTTAAACACAGGTTTAAGCTCCGGAGCATTTATACATAATATGATAGGATTAAACTTTTCTTTTAATTGCCTAACCTGAGTGAAGGATTTTGAGTTTGTAACACGTGAGATGTGTCACAAAAAGGGGGGTGTTAATATATGCGATTAGCTACATGAAAGGTGCTCTTTTAGGGTTACTAAGCAAATGTCTACGTGACCTTTCTGAGTTCTGAGAATAACTCTGTTAAGTTGACAGGAAACACGTCGAGACAGCAATATAGGGCAAATATGTTTGAGCTTGTAATTAAATGTGGGGCTTGAAAAGAGGAAGCAAATTTGGTACAGGACGTACTTGAGATGATCAGACGAGAGAAGGAGAAGGTCAGGAATAGTTTAAACTAAGATTGAGAAAGTAAATGGGGTAAAAGGGGGTGTAGCTTCAGGGCAGCTCACAGCCCGGCGTAAACGCAAGGTGCTGTCACACAGCTTAAGTTATTTGGTTGATTTATGTTATGAGATCTCTTTTGTTATATTTTAGTGTTTAACATGGAAGATGCCTCTCTGGAGCTTCTCTCCTGATGCTACCCCACCAAAAGAAGCTTATTTATAGAGACTATGTCAGCTCCCAAACAGACAACAACAAACCAAGATTAGCAAAAAACAATCTGAATATAAATAATAACAAATAAAGAACAATACAGAATCCAAATCTGAACCAAAGAACAAAATAGTGAAATGTAGAGTATTGGGTTTTTCTCTGTATATATGAAGCATTTGTAATGTGTATCTGCTATGAAGGCTTGTAGAGGCCAGTCTTTACTCACAAACAAGTGCTCAGCCAGACTGAAAAACAGGAAGCTGTAGTGCACAAGGCATATTAATAAATATAGACACAAAAAGAGGAACTCCCCATATAAACAACGTTCAAAAATGTGTGAAGTATAAAGTACCGAAATAACACTATATAAGTCACAGCTGATGATTCTAATCTTAGAGAGCTCTTGCAACTGGCGTCTGAGCTGTGCAGAGGTCTCTCTTAAGACAGGTACTTATGTAGGTTAGCATGAGGTTGAGTCCAACAGAAGCAAGGCACCCTAAATGTGCACAGCATGCAGCAGGGGTTGCCAAAATAATATAGGAAACAGCACATGTAGGGAGAGGACACTCACTAAAAGTTCTGACTACACATAGTGTGGTGGCATATGTGAACTCGCAGGCGTTCACTATGACATCATTAGCACAACAGAGACTGAGTAAAGTTTTAGATGCTCCAAATCTGACATTTACACATGAAGGAATTAATATGGCAGATTTAATAAGATTTAAAAGCAGGACCTGTTGGGATTGGGGATTTAGAGATTTTTTATTGCTATCGTATAATCTGCCTTAGGATGACTGTATTAATAACGGGTTGTACAGTATTATTTTATGTTTGTCATAACAGTGATGTCTCTATTTACAGGTTGAGTTAATTTTATACACAATGCATAACTGTGCTTGTTTAGAGTTGATGTTCCGTCCAAACAGGTTTTAAGCTTCACTGGTGAGAGTGTCCAGGTGATACATGTTGAGGGAAGATGAGAACATAGCAGGTTAATTGCATGCACGCTTACAAACACACATGATTTATATATAGGCCAGGTCAGAGGCCTGGACTTGATGCAGCTTTCAACTTTACAGCTCCTAACTTGCAGGAATGGCGGGGACTGTAATCAATGAATGCAAAACATGCTTACAGACACAAACATGACAGGGGTTTATTTTACAGGGTAAAGGAGGACCACAGGTTGCTTTGTTTCTGCTTAGCAACTACTGAGGTAAAAGGTGTTAAAGATAAATATGCAATAAGTGAACAGGAAACGTGTGGGGGTGAGCCGGGTGAAACAAAATGTTGTGGATAATGGAAACTTGTCTAACTGGCATTAACAGTAACTTTTGCATGTTATGTATATGCTTGAAGCCAAAAGAGGCGTAAATCCTGATAGAAAACTTTGAAGTGTGCTTTTTAGCGGAGAGTTAGGCTGACATGGGGATGGTGTATTTTACTGGGGTTGTGTTTAATAAAACTAAAAGCGTTGCTCACACACATAAAGAGTATTGAGATTGAAGAAAGTTAATATAATGGATAGAGCCCAGAACATGATAATACATAAGTAAAATCAAATGCAATGTTTGATTTCACTTTTATTGGGAAACAATCAGGCTAGAAATGTGAGTAACCTATGTTTAAACTGTGAAAACACTCTCCACATACATTAAAACTGTGCAACTCTGAGTGGGCCATGCAATCAAGCAACTGTTACATATCTGTATTAAACTAGCCAACATAGACTCATCACCACATGATGTTGCCCTGCAGCGGGGGCAGAAAATCATTTGCAAACCAGGGATCTTATGTTGATTATCATATTCTTACTTATGTACACACACACACACAGAAGGGGAAATTTCAAAACAAAACAAAAAACAACTTCCCTTATCCTGTCAAGCGCAGGAGCAAAATAAAAATGTCTTTGGGCTCTGGGAAAATTTCTTTAGTAAAAGTGTAAAAGGCCAAACCTAAGAGGTTGGGCAAACAGGAAAGTCCCTCCAGTATGAGGAGTTAATAGTCAGGAAACATTTCTCACATTAACGCCTTATAGGTGAAAAACCATTGACTCATAGATGTAGATTGACATACAAGTGCACCTACATCCACATGTGCATTTAGACATTAAACGTGTACACGCATGTACACACAGATTGGCAAACCGGTACAGAGTCTAGCTGAAGAGCTTAACAAAGTAGACGTGGCAGTAGGGTTTGTGATTTTGCCTGATATGATATTGTGAACCAACTTTGAATAATGACAGGAACCTGAGATGAACACGGTAAGTTAGTAAGGTGTAGCAGAGAAAGGTTGTTTGTTTTCTATCCCATACAGGAGAAGATTTCCACCAGAGAGGGACCCAGAAAAGGAGCAGAGACCACTTAAGCATGAAGTGTTTTAAGTGGGAGCTGGTGTTTTATTGCTGGACCATCTAGAGGACATGAGGTTGTCTGATTTGCTGAGTCAGGGGCGGCTAGAGAGGGTCAGAGCGAAGGTAGTGGACCTGGGAATAGTGTAGTGACGTCTTTGGAAGACGCGTCAAGAGAGGGAATTGTGGAATTACAGGGATTATTTTACATAACCATCATCTTATCATTGCATTAATTATCATTTCATCAAAGTGTTTATTGAAGTTGCTGGCATTATGTTATAATTTATATTATAGGGTTATCATAATCAAATATTAACATGTTTATTACAGGTGCAGTTATAACTACTTTAAAATGATTGAGTTAAACATATATATATATATCATAACTCATATGCTGAGTATATTGTTACAGTAAAAAAAAAGTAGCTGAGCAAAGGCCTGAATGTATTCAGCTTCTTGTTGCATTTGAGTTTGCTTAGTTACAGGTGACGTAAGGATGTCCAGCCCATGGTGACCTCAAAGGCCTTAGATCATCACCATATTCTTAAGAGGATGCCAGAAAGAGGAACCTCTATGTTGCATTTAATTCTTAAAATACATGAATGTTCTGTACATGCAAATTATGTGCTTGTAAACGCAAGAAGGGCGTTACAATACCCTGATGTTATAAAAGCAATCTAGAGTGTATTTTGGGTAGAGATGTACAACTGTTTTGCAGTTTGCACCTCTCCACGCTGCGTGCATTCATTAAAATCAATTGTTTGATTGACCTCTTCTGGACCATCATTGTTTTACTCTCGTCCTCAATTTCGAACCCGTAACAGTACTTAAGTGTAAAATTGCTAACTGAGCGATGTTGAATGTACCAGTTGGTTCTTGTTTGTCAGTGAAGTTGAAAGACAAACCAGACACAGCAGGGTGAACATGAGGAACAGGCCTTTGGTGGTGCTGGAAACAGTCAGTCCCCTGCTTGAGGCTAGAACTGCAGCCATCACTGTTTGGAGTAAATCTGCCTCTAAGATGAAATTGCACAGTGTAAAGCACAGTAAGTTAAATAGTAAAGTTCCCAACTGAAGATTTTCACATTCTAATGTCATTAAAATGTTAAATATAAAAATGTATAACATGAACTGAAATGCAACACATTTTTAACACTTTTAAATAAATTTGTTCAACGTCTTAGAATCATCTTTGATATGAGTTTTAATTTCTGAACTTACCTGTGATGTAAAAAGAAGCTGGTGAATGAACACATGAAGAGATGGGACATCACAGTGCCCTTTTATACATATACTTCTGTTTCCACCTCCCATTTTGCTCAACTCTGCTATGTATGCATCTGCGTGTATGTACGTGGGTTTTAAGGTATGTTTCCTTGTTGTTCCTGATATGTAGGCTGAGGTGTTTAGCTCACCTTCATACCTCGGGCTTTCATTTTTGTTTTACAGATATTCGTGTGTTTCACTTTACAGGTATATTACGTCAGTAGTGTCACCTGAGACACGTGAAAATGCCTCAGTCACAACCTGGATTTAATTTTTAAATGTATAAGTATACAGTGATAACATTACAAAATTATAGATAACTGGGAAACTTTCTGGGAAAAATCTGATCTTATTAGGAAAGATGGCAACCATCCCACTTCTGAAAGGAATTTATAGGAATCTGGCCAAATTTATTGAGCCGCTTAAAATAAGACTTTCCAGAGCTGAGACCAGAAAGCACCTCACCTACCTGCCTACCATCCTGCCTGCCATGCACCACCTGGACTCCTTCGAATCTCAGGAACAGATCAACCCCTACTTCCAGTTCTCACTCCCTGTCCAGACACTCTCAAGGCTACCCTCCTGAAGCATCTCACACTATGTCTGCAAGTAAGGTAAATACCCCTCAGACAATATTCACATGTACATTGACTCTTCTGCTTCTCAGTCAGTAACGGCCCTTTCCTTTGTTTCAGAGCTCCTATCAGAGGCCTCCTTAGTATTAGCACTGGGAGGTGTAACAGTCACAATGGTGTGGTGTCTCTTTAACGTAACATAAGTTGAGGGTTTATGATGTCGTTAATATGCGCCACTGCCCTCTCTATGATTTATGGAAACAACGTGCTTGCACGAGAGTACTTCGAGAGAGACGGACTTTGTATGTTTTACCTCTCCAGAAACCTTTGCAACATTACGGGTTGTATGAACACTGTCTCTCATGTTTGATAAGCAGCAGCCGTTCAACCGGGCCTTGTATGGTTGATGAAGAGAATGTGCATTAGAGGATACGCTGTGGAATTCCCAGTATCAGTGTGATCGTGTATTCTTCCTGTTATCCTGCTAAAGTTTCTACCGCCTCCTCTCAACCACTGAACACAACCCAACGTTACAGTGGGATGTACACTGCTGTAATGAGCACAGAGGTGAATTCCCGAGGTAGAGTTTATGACTGTTTGATGCAGACCTTTTTATCTAACAGCGATGAGCAGTAATTTGAAACTAGCACAGAGTTCTTGCACCATTCTGAGGTGATGTAGACACACAAGCCACCACCACGAGTCTTACTGCACAGAGCTACATTTCTGTCGGCAAGAAATGTGGTGAGCCAGTGTAGCTGAATGGCGGCGTCCGGGACTCTGTCGCTGAGTTTATTGTCCAGTGAGCAGATGTTTGAGGGCAAGATGGATGGAAGGGCTGGCTGGCTCGGCTGTTAGCCTAGCATGGACCTTGCCATGCTTGCTGCACTTTGCCGCGCTTGCGCTTCCTCACACATCGCTTTCGGCAACCCGTCCCATGGCCACCGGCATCAGGCAACGCCGAGGACTGAATGCCTGGTTTCCATAGCAACCCGAGGATGCTCATTGTTTCCAGCAGTTCTGGGTCAGTTTTTGTGTGATGTTTGTAATTTGGAAGTGTTTGCTGTTGGTAAACACGATCACCGGTTGCTCTGGTGTCCATGTGGCTCAGAGGCCACGATGAAAAGGTGATAGAAAGCAAAAAAGCACAAAAATGGCGCCATTTGGTCCGGAGTGGCCCCTGCGGGCTGCTGCAGCACCACCAGCTCCTCCTCTAAGTCTCTTCACGGATATCTGCCTGATTCACACACTACAGCATAATGTGTACATAGATTATTGTCACTACAAGACCTGAAGCACATAAATGACTACCTGAAACAGACTACCTAACACAGGGGTGTCCAAACTCTGGCCCGCGGTCCAGTTTTAATTGGCCCGCAAGTAATTTTATAAATAGAATAGAATATGGCCCGCACTTCAACTTTTACTTGAGTGTATTGCACTTCTTAGTTTTAACACCAGGAGGCGCTACTGTTGATCAAGGCAGTTGCTCCACCAAAAAGGACAACCACAATCCAGAAGAAGTGTACCCCAAGTTACCAAACATGGCAGAACCAAAGAAGCGAAAGGTAGAAAGTGAATGCAGAAAATTTCAGACATGGTGGGAGAGTGAATATTACTTCAAAGAATTCAAGGGGACGTGTGTCTGTTTGATCTGCACTGAAACTGTGGCAGTTATGAAAGAGTATAATGTACGACGTCATTATGAAATCAAACATCAGGCCTATGCATCCTACACTGCTGCGAGAGCAGAAATTAGTAGCTCTCCTGCAGGGTCAGCAACAGTATTTTTTTCGTGCTCAAAAAGTCCAGGAAAAGGCTCCAATAGCAGCTATGAGGTCGCCCAACTCATTGCAAGACATGACAAGCCTTTTTCAGATGAAGACCTCATAAAACATGGCCTCCTTAAAGTCACCGAAATAATGTGCCCGGAAAAAGTGCAGGACTTCAACAACGTCAGCATGTCCAGAAATACAGTTGTGCGATGCATTGAAGACTCGTCAGCCAACATTAAACTGCAACTGTCTGATAAAGCTGTGCTTTTCATTTTTACTCCATCGCATGCGATTAGAGCACCGATGCCACAGACACCACACAGCTGCTAATTTTTTTGCGGGGAGTGGACGAGAGCAGATCTGCTCCTTGATCAAGTGACATTTGTCCGGATTTTTGGCACGAGTGGCGTACGATCAGCACCGCAGCTGGATGGCCCGATTTACATACCCAGCGCAGCTGATACTCACCAGAATAATTTACTAAAATTATATGCACTCCTGTTATTAAGTCCAGTTCAGTCTGTTAATGTTGATAACGGTTTCAAACGAACGTTAATAGGTGTGTTGCTAAGCCTAATAACTTAAATAACAAACTTGAAATGTACCCGTCCCATCTTTATTGTTTTTTTCTCTGTGCTGTAAATCTTCTGTCTAAGAAGAAATCTGCTGCTGTTCTGAGAATGAGCTACCAAAGCTTTTTCTGAATAAATCAATAAAGATCCATTTATGGAAAGCTGTGATGAAGGCAGTTTTGTCTTTAATTATATTCAACAATATAACATATTTGACCACTTTTAAGTGATTTTTCTAACTTTAATACACTAAAGTTAAGGTTATATACCTAATTTCTAGTAAGTGGCCCAGCCCCTCCTATATTTTTATGTATCTGGCCCTCATTGAAAAACGTTTGGACACCCCTGACCTAACAGATTGCATCAAGGTGCTTTATATTGTAATGTAAGTACCCTGTAATAAAACGAAGAAAACAGAGAAATTGAAGAGAGAATGAAAAAAAGTGCTAAAAAGTGTAAAACAAAAAAGTTTAGGTTGAATCCTTGTGTTTTTCATTTTTATGATGCTTAACTGTGCTTTTTTTCTCTTGATAAAAGTTTTGACTACAAACCACCCCCACTAATCCAGTAGAATGTAAAAAATGGAAAAAAGGTTATTACACCATATACACATGTTGTGCATGGCATCCTAAGAAAATGTGTTGTCTTTCACTTCATGAAAAACTGTTTTACTTTTTGTTTCACTCTGAGGGCCCAAATAGTTTTTGACATCACATTTTTAGGAACAAGGCTTTGCAAAGGTGAGGGTTTATGGCCGTGGCAACACTCAGTGCTGACTGCCCTTTTCTTTCATACCCCTCCTCTTTTCCTTTATACATGGTCACCTTTCTTCCCCTTTCTACAGTCTGTTGAGAATGTGCGTGTGAATCACAGTGGTCACAGTGTTTTTGAGGTCTTCTGAGTGTGTGGCATTCCAACTCATTCAATCAGTTACTGACAGGTGCAGATTCCTGGCATCCCTGCTTGATTGCACGACTGGTTTTTCTTCCTCATTCACTCTTTCACTTTGGATATGCCCTCAACCCCAGTGACCCACTTGGTTTTAGTAATATAAATGTCTGGAGATATCGCAAAAAGAAAAATGACATTGTTGATTAAAATGCAAAGATACTCGTAAGTCCCTTTCTGCTTATTAAAAAAAAGTTGTCACTATACATAAAACCCTAACACAGTAGAACGTAGAAGGTGAAAAAAGGGTATCGCACTATATGCACATATTGTGCGTTGGATCCTCAAACTGATGACAATACCTTTTGAGATCACTTTCATAGGATACATGCTTTGTAAAGGTGGTAGTAGTCACGGCTCAGAAATAAGTGATTCATGTACTTCCATGTCTTGTCTTCTTATCCTCTGGATATTTAAGTCAGTCCTTCATGGGTATTTCCTGTTGCTCACTCCCTTTTATGCCAATTTTATGCCTTACATTTTGTTGTTCTATAAACGTTACTACAATACAATACAATACAACTTTATTTATATAGCACATTTAAAACCAAAGGTACACCAAAGTGCTTCTCAATAATGCAATGGATTAAAATAAATTACATAAAAGGCATGAACAAAATACAAAAATACACTAGCACTAACACTAACAGATGGGAAGCACCAATTAACCAAAAATGCGGGATATATAAAGCAGGTATCAGACCACAATTTGAACACTGGGTCAATTCATACACATAAAATATCAACAAGGAAGCTAAACAGAGATACAATAATAAGATTAAAATGACATGAGATGAGGGCACTAGCTAGTCGGGAATGCCAAGTTAAATAGGTAAGTTTTCAAATGTGATTTCAAAGATTGGATAGAGTCAGAGGCACGAATAGTAGCAGGACCTGATGATCTTAGCGCTCGACTAGAAGTATACAGGCTGAGAAGTTTAGTGAGATAGCTAGGTGCAATATTATTCATAATTGTAAAAGTAAGCAACAAAATTTTAAAATCAATACAATATTTAATGGGTAGCCAATCCACGTCGGCAAGAACTGGAGTGACAGAAGCAAACTTTCCAATTCCAGTTAGGAGGCGAGCCGCAGCATTTGAACAAGCTGTAATCTGTGAAGAGGGACGGATTGGAGACCAAAGTAAAGGGATGGATAAGTTAAACAATATCAGGATACTTTTTTGTATTTGTGTACATGGCACACACTATTACTCTATATTTAAATCCTAAATATCAACATTTAATTAAATAAATTAAACTACTCTTGGAAAACTACAAACAGACTCATCTCATACACCGATATCCTGAGATAACACGTGAGCATTCTTTTATAATTATATCTTATGGCAACATTTATAGCACAAATGTCATAGTCCTCCAGTGCTGGCTCATCATTTCTCTCTTTTCTCTTCGTCTTCTAGCTTTCACCCTGTGTGTGTGTCTGTGTGTATATGCAGAATAATCACAATTTTTACACCTGTCCCAGTGGCGGGTCCTCATTTTTCCTCGAAATAGTTTTAAGTGACCTGGTAAGCCATGAAAGTGAACCTCTCATAAATAATTTTGTGAAATACTAGTGTAACACTCTAGTTACTTAAAAAAAAACAACCTTAACTCAAGATTTACTTTACCAAAACTTGATCTAAAGGAGCTCAAATGATTTGGAGCAGAAAGTTCGGCTACATACAGAAGAAGTGAAATGAATGAGACAGAAATTTTCAAGTTTGAAAATGCCGGTTTGTGTATATTATTCCTTTTTAGAAAAAGAAAATGTGTAATCACAAAATAAAAATGCTTAAAATAAAAGTTTTCCTTTGGTACCAACTGTTTGTCAGTAACAACCTTATTTTACAATTGCAGTGGTTACCTTAAAGTCTTACCTGAGTGCACTCTTCAAAATATACAAATCAGGGTTGAGTTCAAAATAAAACAGTCTCAATGGTAAAACTGCAAATGGCAAAATTAATTTGATATTGCATGGACCTTGTCAGCTGGTTGCAGAAAGTTGGATGTGTAGAGTCAGCTGGCCTACCACACTCTGCCGTGCAGCAAGGGAAGAAATCTACTTGTCCGTCAGCGGGATTGGCTCACCGTCAATATCAGATTCATCTAACATGTCTAACCCCCCCCCAAAAAACCTGACCTGTCAAGTTATAATTACACTTCACAATTTGTTATCACATGAAAGTACTGCTTGTAACAATAACTATGCTTACGATTGAAAATAAAATGGTGAAATATGTAATAAAGGAGCGTGTAATGGTGCCGCCTCTACGTCCTGACTTTCTACAATCAAAAAATGCAGAAAGAACCAAAACTAGTTAATAATTTTGATCTTTTACATTTTTTCAGCAGTATACATGCATAAAATCATTTTTTGAATCAACGACGAATGCAAACTCTATATTCTCTAGGCTCCTTATTGTACCTTTTTTCAATGAATCTCCATCTCCTTTTTTGTGCTAGCTTGTTCAGAGCTCATTTTGCAGCTGTAAAAAAAGAGGAAGGCATGCGTGCTCTCAGACAGAGATGGCGGGACAATGCGCCATTTTGCAGCAGCTTATTGGCTAAGAGTGATGCATGTGCCCTTCAAAATAGCTGGCCCTTTAAATGCTAAATATATGGTTTATTATCCATAAACCAAATTGTAAACTGTTAACTTAACAACTCTTTTTTTCACGTTTTGAGGATTTAGCGCATTTTATGAAAGCCATATGTAAATGTGGGTTACATCAGCACCATTAAGACATTGCTGTTTTTCTCTGTTATAATGTATTGTAATGAATTTAATTCAAATTATTGAATTAAATTGAGCTGCCCTTCACTCCATCACACCTGTGCTAACAAGCTCACCTGTTGGCAATCCTGTGATCGGCTGGTGACTACAGCAGGAAGTCCTTCATTTACTGTTGTTAAGCTGGATGCAGTCAGTGTTGTTGGTGTCTCTTACCATAATCCTTGTTGTGCTTTGCACCCCTCTTGGACCTGTTTGTTCTCCACTTTGTAGGATTACGGTATCTCTGTCTGAGTGAGTTAGAGAGAGAGAGAGAGAGAGAGAGAGAGTGTCTTTTTTTTCCTGTAGAGACATTCTCTATGGATTTGCCTGAACTAGAGCCCGGAAGACGCTCTGACTGTGGCTAACACAGCTGAGCATTAACAGTACAAAAAAAAAGAAAAAAAAAGAATTGAACTTAACCTGCCAAGTCTAACAGCTTACATCACTTACGACACAAAAGACTAGTGGCAAAAAGTGACAGAACTATATTTTATTGGTTAAAGCAAGTAAAATGATGAAATCTTTATTCCATTGTCTGTGAAGGTTCTCAGACATCCAGGTCATCGTAGTCTAAGGAGCTTAGAAAGAAAAGCGTCTGGACTTCTTTAAGTAGCTTGAAGACGTTTCACCTCTCATCTGAGAAGCTTCTTCAGTTCTAGGGTCAAATGGTGGAGAGTCCCAGATTTAAGCCCTGTGGGAGCAATGTTGGTCAAGTTACTTGAAAAAAGTAATCAGTAACTAATTACTGATTACTTCCCCCAAAAGTAATCCCATTACTTTACTGATTACTTATTTTCAAAAGTAGTTAATTACTTAGTTACTTAGTTACTTTTTAAAAACATGATTTACAACCTGAATAGGTAATAAAGCAATAGATCTTTCAGCCCAATTCTACTTTTTCTGCATAATCCATGATACAAAATGTAATCAAATGGAAACGTCTCTTTTAAAAATTTGTTTTATTAGTTTTAATCTTTTAACTTTATGCATCAAGCAAAAATTTAATTACATGCAACATTCTTTGCCTGGAAGAAATTTGTTTAACATTTAAACCTATTTTCTGCACATTCCAGCACATAAAATAAATTTTTTTGTGTGTTTATAGTCAGTCTTTCAAATAAATGCAAGTGAAACACAGCAGAAAATAAATAAAATCAAAGACTTAGCGGTCCTGTTGCTCTATTTTCACCTGTATAGCAGGCGGATATTTGCCCTGGTGCAGGTGTGCCCCAGCGGTCAGTGGAAGAATCCGCGAGTTTCTCTGTGAATTTCCCATTCCCTGGTAGCGCACTCGGTGCTTGCTCGGAAGTTTAGGGGGTTTTTCCCTGTAAAAAGAAGTTTTCTTCCCACGCAGTGAACAGCGGACGCTAATGATTTTGTCACTTTTTACAGAATCAAACTCAAAATAAGGTCAGTACTTCCACGCTTTAAATGCTGCACACTCATACTCTTTCCCGCACTCGATATATTATCCATTGTTGATCTGCACACAGCTGTTGTCACGAACGTTGCACTCGCTTTCGTCATTATCATGAGACTATCGCAAAAAAATTACGGTTTTAAGAACGCAGTAACGCAGCGTGCTTACGGGAAAGTAACAGTAATCTAATTACCTTTTTTGCAATAGTAATCCCTTACTTTACTCGTTACTTGAAAAAAGTAATCGGATTACAGTAACGCGTTACGCGTTACTGCCCATCTCTGTGTGGGAGTGTCCCCCCGAGAGGAACAAAAGCACCCCCTAATGATCCTTTACCCTAATCACATGAACCAATGTGTGAAAACGGTGGAGGTCACAATCAGCCAGGGTTTCAGGTGAGCTCATTGGGAAACCTAGCCCCACCCTATCATGTGATTTCCTGAGGTCAGATGGCCCAGGATGTGAGTGGGCGTTAAGGCGTCCCTTCCCAGAAGGCTGGAAAGGGCTATGGGGCAATTGCCAAGCAGCTTGGTGAAAATAGATGAACTGTTGGAGCAATAGAGATTGAAAATGTGACGTCATTGAGGGGTAAAACCGCAAAGGATTGTGGGAACCCAAGGCAAGAGGTACTAGCGCACGCAGGCTTTCAATTGAAATAAGTTACACAGCGATAAAAAGAAACAAAAAATGCCAAGAACCTGTTGTATTATTAACTGCACAAGCCGGGAGAACGACAGCCGCGTGAAGTCGACGGGAAATGCGTTTGGTTTTTATCGGATTCCGGCGTGGAAGAGAAATTCTCCAAGCCATGTCTCCGAAGTCACGAAGAGGCGACGGATGGCCTGGATTGCCGCTATCAGAAGACCTAATATAACGTTCGAAAACACTCCACCTCACATGTTAGTCTGCTCCAAGCATTTCCACAACGGTAAGTGTTTTGTGGTATTTAATACGTCTTATATGGCGCTGAACAGAAATCATCACGCTATGCTCCTTTGTTTATTGTGGCTCTGTGTAATGTTTGCTGTATTTTGTAGGCAAACCAGCCTACGAAATGCTGGAATGCGATCCAGACTGGGCACCCTCTCTCAAACTGGGCCACACAGAAGTTAAAGCTTCTACCACTGCTAGATTTGATCGGTTAAAACAGAGATCGAAATCAAAACAGCCACGAAAAGGCCCGCGTTCCTCTGGGGCAGAGACAGCTCATGCAGGTGAAATCCATCCAGGTAAAATTGTCAATGTACATAAATAAATACCACTTTTTCCACATTAAGCACTGTCTTATTTTTGCACTTTCAATGATCTTGTCTTTGTCTGTGTGCATGTATGTCTTTCAGCACCAGTCACTACGGAAACTATAGCTGAGAGCCAACCACAGCAGATAAATCCAAAGCACGAGGATGAAGATCTGCAGGAGTGTAAAATGTGTTCTCAAAGGTTACAAGAAATAGCACACCTTCAAGAAGAAAACCTAGTGTTAAAAAGAACTGTCCAAAAGAAATTAGACATGGAATTCTTGAAAGACGAGAACTCTAAAGTTAAATTCTACACAGGGCTGCCTTCTTTTGCTTTACTAATGGGGTGCTACAACAAATCAGCCCGAGCTTGCCAGACACTGACAGGAAAATTTCCCAGTTTCAGATGCTCTTGCTAACTCTCATGCGTTTAAGACTCAACCTTCCGATTGCACATATTGCACACCTCTTTGATATTAGCCGGACAACCACTTCCACTGTGTTTAACATTACTGTAAATGTGTTGTACGCTCACCTGAGTCCATTGGTGCACTGGCCTGGAAGACATTGCATACAGGCCAGTATGCCACACCAGTATGTAGAGATGTTTGGTGACCGGGTGACAGTTATTATTGACTGTTTTGAACTGTTCATAGAGAGGGCACAAAATTTACGTGCCATGGCGGAGACATATTCAACATACAAAAGTAGACACACAATGAAATATCTCATTGGGATCACACCACAGGGGACCATCTCTTTCATTTCTAAAGGATGGGAGGGCATACAAGTGATAAACGAATAGCGGAAACTTCTGGCTTTTTACAGAAGCTTTCACCCGGGGACATAGTGCTCGCAGACCGGGGTTTTGATATCAGGAAAGTGTTGCCTTAATGGGTGCCACTTTAAAAATTCCAGCATTTACACGGGTCGCAGTCAGCTACAAGCAAAGATGTGGAGGACACACGAAAACTGGCACATGTCAGGATCCATGTTGAACGTGTTATAGGCTGTCTCACGGTCCAAGTACACTATCCTAAACGACACCATCCGTCTAGGTTTTGTGGTGCCATGCGAAGGTGAGAACATGACTTTGCTGGATAAGATAGTTGCTGTATCATGCGCTCACAAACATGTGCCCAAGTGTTGTTGTAAAGCAAGCAAGTGATGAATAACTGTTTTCCAATTTGGTCTTGTTTTGTTGTGCAGCTATGTTTTTAACAAAATGAAATAATAATGCACAACGGTATATTATTTTGCCTTTGTCCTGTAAGCTTCGATAGTAACATGTAAAACTTGTCAGTTATAAATAAAGACAGTCCTGATGAATGACTTGTGCAACACTTACTTTATTTGTATTGGTTCTGACACTGTATATTAGTACAGTCTGAAAAGAAAGATTGCGTATGGACATAAAGAGATAATAATTTACAGCACAGCTGTAAAGTGCAGTGGTGTGAGACACATTTATTGCAATTTTAACACGTTATAATAATTCACTGTGCGTAACAGAACAACAGATAACAAACCATAAAGTGCAGAGTACAGGAAGATGTGTCCACCTTAATGTGACACTAAACATGAAATCACAAGAAAGTCCTTCAATATAAGAGTTGTCTCAGAATGTGTGTAACTGAAATACTTTGATTAGTTTTCTATGCAAGCTTTTGTCTTTCTTTTTTTTTTTTTGTCACGGTGACATCCATGTAATGTGGCCCTTGTGAAACACTGGTTTCTGGATCACTGTAGTGATTGGCCAAGAGCTCAGGCATCACAACTTTGTAGAAAAAATCCTGAGCGACAGGCAACATTTTAGTCCACAAGTCTATATCTGGCATCACACGTGTAACAACACAAGCTTTTGTTGTCCACACAACAATGTCACAAAAGTGTGACTTTGTAACATAGATCTGTGTTTGTACCTGCTTGTAGTAAATGTGTGTCTTTTTCAACTCAACCTTCCATCTTTTAACCCCAAACAAAACCTGTCATCTTCACAGGCCTGCAGGAGGTTGTTGTTGCGGTGTTTATATGGGCACTTAATTTCCACACATCCTTCACCACAACATTCACATTTTACGAAGCGCATCAGGGTGGCACCTAATTCTGGGAATGCGGGGTTGATTATGAAACCACACTTATCAACTTTAAGTTCTCTATGCTGCACCTTTCCCTGTGAGGTGTACCACTCGCGTGCTGTGTTTTCATTGTCTCTTCCCACTTGAATTGTTGCGGTTCTTGGTTGGAGAGCTGATGTGACAGTTTTGTGGGTAGCACACTTTCTTTACAGTTGACAACGCAGGACTGGCAGTGGAGGTGGACACAACCGCATGTATGTTTGACGCAGTGATTCTTCCTGCTCGTGCTGTGTGCCAAAGGTCACATTTGTGCTGCTCCCTGGTTTTCTCCTCCAGTGCCTCTGCCTCAGCCTTTGAGACAACGACACAGTGCTTCAGACGTTCACAGTGCTGCAGAAGGACAGATAGCTGACAGCCCTTCAACTGTGGGTCAAAGATGCGTAGCAGTGATTTGGGGAGGACACGAGGCTGGACAGGGTCAGCATATAGGTGGCAGAAGTCCTCCATAACAGCGCATAGGCCTGACCGGTTTTCATGCATGAGATCTGTGAGAGACTTTAAATCGGCCAGTGTGCGCACTTGTAGTGAGCTGCCACCAGTGCGAGTCCGGATTTTGGGTTTAGGAGAACAGTCACTTTGTCCAGCACTACATGATTGGTCGAGTGCCCTTTTTCTTGCTGCACTGGTGGTGTAGTCAATTGTGTGGCCTGGTACTCCTTGCACTCTCTTGATGTTGGAGGGCATAATCCAGTAAGCTTTGACATCTGTCGGCGTGATATTACCTCGTAGACGCACAGTAGTGTCAACTTTGTAAAGGAGAGCCGCTACATGCACACACTTCTCTGCCACACCAGCCATGCATGTGCAATGTGCACTTTCAACGTCCCCATTAGATTGCAGAATAACCCAGGGCTGAAGAGGCTTTTGGCTGAGGCGCATGGAGTGATTTACCTGAAACAGTCAATGCAGAAAAACATGTTTGTGAGGACAGAATGTACAGTAAATGTGTAGCTTTGCATAAATGGTAAATTGTCCTGGCAGAATATTGCGTATCGCTTCTTCTGTTATTACCATGGTACATAGACAACAACATATACTTTTATTCACAGGATATATGACAGATTTTTGTCTCAGTGATTGCCCAGTACGATTACAGCATACAATATTATTATCACTGCTACATTTCTGTAATGCATACCATATATTCTTTGCACTACTAATTAATTACCGTGAGCTAAAAGGTCCTATTTATAAACGGTTCACGAATGTGTATTTATGAAGACGATTTGTGAGACGGGTAAACTTACCGTTGTGCGTACGATGGTCTTGTGCTCAACACGGTGCATTTCCAGGTCCTGTACCCATCCGTCCGTGAACTGCACCTGGGCCTGTTGCAGTGACCTGAAGTTACTAAAACTTCATGAGTGTATGCACTCACCCAAGAACCATGTAATTATAAATCTGAGCGTGGTTAAAGTTGGGCAGCACGCTGATGTCTTTTGTCCAGTCTGTGTGCTCGTAAGGGTCTAACCCTTTCACTCCTTTGATTTTTTCCAAGTACCTTTTCTTTGCCTTTTCCTCGAGTCTGTCTTTGTACGGACCGGCATTGTTCTCCTTCGTTTTGTACATATTATTTTTGGTGAGAAAAGAAAAAGCAAGACGGTATTGGAACGTGAGAAAAACGTTTTGCGGTGCTGCAAATGCTTGCATTTGATGCGGTAATTTAAATGTCCTGCCTTCACCTCCCGGCATGCAATGCGCGAAAGTCACGTGGTCTGTCAATCTCTATTGTTAGAAAATGAAAAAGTTGACTGTCAGTCTCCCCCAGACTGCGGCTCCATGCAAGATCTCACCTTGTAGGGTATCACTGATGATAAGAAAGTAAGGAATCAGCCCAGAACTACACGGGAGGAGCTGGTCAACGACACAAAGAGAGCTGGGACCACAGTTTCAAAGGTCACTGTCAGTAGAACACTACACTGAGTTCTACCGACAGAGAGTGGAAACTCCAGAGCCAGGTCTAGAGGAGATCTGTGTGGAGGAATGGGCCAAAATCCCTCTTGCAGTGTGTGCAAACCAAGTCAAGATACAGGAAGAGTTTGACCTTTGTAATTGCAAATAAAGGCTTCTGTACACAATATTACCACTGATTTTCTCAGATGCTCAACAGTAGCAGTCCAATACAAATAAATTCTTTAAAAATATAGTGTGATTTCCTAAATTGTTTTTATGCTGTCTCTTACAGTGGGAATGCGCCTACAATGTGAATTTCAGACCTCTCCATTTTTTAAGTGAGAAAACTTGAAAAAACGCAGGGTGTTCAAATACTTTTCTTCCTCACAGAATAGTTTATAAGGTAAAATACTAAAACATGAACTATTCACTTCACCTGGGACTAATCAGCTGCAATTAGGAGGCTGCATTTAAACCTGGTCTTGTCAACTGTCTGTGTTTCCTGTAGGTCAACATTTGCCTTACCAGTTTTCTCCCTAAGCTCGCAGCTTGCCTCACTTCTCAGTCCCTCCATTGGCAGCCTCCAGCTAGGTATCCTTACCATTCGCAGCACACCGCTCAGCCAAGATTCGGATTTCCTCCATTCTCTGCCTGCCCCTTGCCCGCCATATGCCTCAAAGTACTGCACTTTCTGGTCAGTATTTTCCCTGCCACAAAACCACTCACTTGGATCAGCAATACCTCCCTAAAACTGAACATCCACTCAGTTACAAGAAGCTGCACCCATTATTTAACTCCTCGGTCTGCCTGCCTTGGTTCACTTCACTAACTGTTCTTTCTGTGCCCTAGAGACTCTGTGCCTCCCGCCCTGGATAAACCAGTCGTCCATGTCCGCCCCGCATTCCCAGTGTTATCATATCATATCACTGACATTCTGCACATTCCCTTTTGTATATATTCATGTAAATAGTTGTTGTGAAGTCATATGAGATTGTTGAGGGTTTGAGTGTTTGTAATTCACTGCTGTCACTGAAAAAAATCACACGTGTAGTTATTGCTGAGTTTACTGTGTCTCCTTTTGGGTCCCTTTCCCTCGTGCTGGCCTCCGGAAATGCTATGGAAATATAAACAGTGTCACTTTGAGACATATACAAATTCCTAAATGGCAACATGAGAGAAAAAAACCTGTATCAAAAATTCTACTAGTTTAAGTAGTAACATTGAGCAATTGTAGATATTTTGACAACAAACAATACCAGTAGGTATATGTCTTTATTATGTGTCAGTTTATATAAACATTGTTTCCACTTCTGAAGATACATCATGTCATAAAAAGATGTAAGTACCACAAATGTATTCCTTAAAAGTTATAATCAACCCATAATATCCTCTGGACACTTGTAGCTAATAGTAAAATCCTAGGTTAC
Source organism: Oreochromis aureus (assembly GCF_013358895.1). Lineage (NCBI taxonomy): Eukaryota > Metazoa > Chordata > Actinopteri > Cichliformes > Cichlidae > Oreochromis > Oreochromis aureus. The sequence goes on along the minus strand of NC_052944.1, from coordinate 13,538,012 downwards.
TTTATGTTAAACTGCAATGAAGGATGGCACAAAAAGTAAAAACCATAGTTTTTACAAAATACTGTAGAACAGGAACTAAGCAGGTACAATAGATGCTATTAGAGAAAAGGAGAAAAAAAAGAAATACCTGACATGGAAGTTACAAATCAGCTTCCTGTTTCTCAAGAAATTCAATTGATTTCTTAGTTTTTTCCAGTTTCTTTTCACTTTCCTCAATTTTTCCACCGAACTCCTCGTGCTTCATGTCAATATAAGCTTGAATTTTCTTCATGTAATTCTTAATGCTCTCCATATATTTATGTAGTGGAGGAAAATCATCATCACCTGATGCTTGCATCGTTTTTTTCACCAGTGCAATCACTGGGTCCATCACTGGGTCCATAAGGTGAATGTAGTCATTCATCATCTCTTTAATGGAGGCCACTTCTTCCTCATGCTCAGCCTAATAGGATAACATTGAATGAATTTCATAACATTCCACAAATTCTGTTTACTATTGCCACATCATATTTTTTCTTATGTAAACGAATCACTTTTACAGTTCTCTATTACACCACTACTCTTAGACAATGTTTGGCAAGCATGTGAGAAACATGTACTGACCTTCAGTAATTCTATTTGTTGTCGTGTTTCCCAATAGGTTTCTCTGAGTTGTTCCTGATAATCCAAATTGAACATTGACATGGTTATAGTTCGGGAGATATATATGCCTAACATTGTACTATATTGTATAATGTAACAAATGGCACATGTGGCACTTATGTCAAGTTTAAATGTTAGTTTAAAAAAAATGCTATTTAAGAGATACATAGATAGTTGATTTGTTTGAAGTTAATGCTTTGGTAGTTGGTTACTTTGTAAAATACACGAGGAGTAGGTGCACAAATGCCATTGCTTTTGTTTGTTTGTTTATTTGCTTTGTTTTATTTTGTACTGCTTGCATTGTTATAATCAGATAGACATTCAAAAAAGTCTGAATAATGTATAGAAATAAATGAATACATAATTAATAAAAACACATTTCTTTAGAAAATGTATTTGTGTTCATGTGCAAAGTCTCTTGACTAGCAAATTATTTCAATAAAAAAATCACTGACGGTTAAGCAAAAAACTTTACTACATGGTCTCTAAGTCTAAAATTGCTGAGTAAGCAATGCTGAATGTACCAGTTGGTTCTTGTTTGTCAGTGAAGTTGAGAGGCAAACCAGACACAGCAGGGTGAACAAGAGGAACAGGCTTTTGGTGGCGCTGGAAACAGTCACTCCACTGCTTGAGGCTAGAGCTGCTGCTGCCATCACTGTTCTGTTTAAATCTGTCTCTATGATGAAAATGTACATAAAGTACATAAAATGTGCATAAAGAGGTAAATAACAATTTTCCAGACTGGAGATTTTTAAATTGTAGTTCCATTATTATTTATATATAAATAAATATAAATATTTATTTATATATGAATGTATATATAAATCAAAAGATTTACAACACCAAGATGTGTAAAGAACACACAACTTACAAAGAAATGCTGAAACTACTGAAATGCAACACATTTTGTACAATTTTCAAATCATTTTCTTAGAATAAACTATGATTTGGTGAGTTTTAATTTTCAAACTTACCTTCAATGTGAAAAGAAGCTGGTGAATGAAAAAATGATCAGAGATCACAGTGACCTTTAATATATATATATACTGCTGCTTCCACCTCCCATTTTGCTAATCTCTGCCATGTGTATGTTGGTGTGTTAAAGTGTGTTCGAGTGTTGATCATATTATGTGGACTGAAGCAAAGAGACTTTTATTTTCACTTGTGTTTATGCCTCTGGCTTTCACTTTTGCTTTATAGATATTTGCCTGTTTTATTATACAGGAATTCTATGTGAAAATGCAAAAAATCGCAGCCTGTTAAGCCTGTTAAGCCTGTTAGAGTTAAGTTACATTAGTGTTTTGAAGTATATCTTATAATCGAACTCACACTAAAAATATTATAACACTTGTAATAAGTTACACAGAGATTGGTGTACCTCACATAATTCATCTCACATGTTTAGGTGTGTTATGAGCATGTGTAATTAAAAGAGTATGTTTGTAAACACTTTGTAAGAAGCACTGAAATGTCTGTCTGCATCCATGAACTCAAAGTCAAGTGAGACGATAGCAAAGTCCTCAAAAATGTTTTAATAGACTCACAAAATCCCAGAGTTATGATAGAAGGAACATAGATGCAAGCACAGGGAACAAGGATGAAGGCAGTGAAGGACATAGTGCCACCTACAGGTGAACAAGCTGCCAAGATCAAACACAGGCATGGGCAAAGTCATACACGGATGCAAGCACGCACATAGCAAAATTGGTATATCCCAGATCAGCCCACACAATGTGCTTACACATGGCCCACATACCCCAAAGAATGACAGTCCTTTGGTGGCCCAGATCTGGCCCACACATGGGCCAATTGCAGACAAACTTGAACTCTGTTCAAATAGTGAATGGACTGATTGTTTTATAATGCTTTTCAACTCGCCCAGACTACTCAAAGTGCTCTATACAACATGTCTCCAAAAGTTGATTCTGTTCATCTGGATGTAGCGTTTTCAGTTCTCCCACTGAAAACAAGATTTACTGTCCTGGATGATTGAGAATGCATCAAGACGTTCTATATAACATGCACCATTCAACCAATCTCTCTCAGCTGAGTGCTTCCTAACTACATTCATACTCCTGACATGCAGACTGGAGGAGCCAGGAATCAAACCACAAACCTCCTGATCAGTAGGTGACCTGCTCTACCTGCTGAGCTACAGCCACACACTAATCCTTCACTAGGTATTGGATAAAGTGTACACTCACAATTGTCTTTTGTTTATTGTTGAGCCTGTGTGATGTGGCTTAACAACCTGGGAAGCTTTGACCCTTTGGCTCTGAGTTTGACCTTGCTGTACAATAAACTCTCTTTTCCAACTGAATTAGCTCTTTTCTTTTCATTTCTCTCATTTCTTTGAGTGCCCTTTTTGACTCCAGTTGAACAAAAAAAATAAACTAATTGTGAAATCTTTTGAGAGAGAATTAGGCCTTCCAGCCCCAAGTTTATGAGTACAGCAGAAGCACTAAGACTTTTACCTTTGCTCACCACTGTTTTCTTTTTCTTTGTGTGAGAGACACGAAAATTTCTAAACGACAATATGAGAAGCAAAGAAAAACTGTATCAAAACAGAATAAAAAACTGTGGAAGACTACAGAAGGCACTAAATTACAAAAGTGATGTTTATAACAAACAAACAACTCTTTTTACCAATTTACATAACCAATTTAAATTGGTTATGTATATTCTAGCTAATCGTCTTGATGAATGCTCAATCATCCAGGTAAGTAAATCCCAGAAGGTTGATTCTGATTCTGGGAGTTCAGTTCCTTGATCAAGTTGTAGAAATGTCTGACAGAGGACTAGTGGAAACAGCATGCACATGAGCTCAATGTTGAGTGTATTGGAAAAGGTTAAAAATATTTGTGTACATTCTACAGCATATTGTAGTTTTAAAAAAAACTTTTCAAGAATTTTAAGCAAACTTTTTCTCACTTTGTCATTATTGTGTATAATGTGTAGAATCCATTTTGAGATAGAGATTAACATGACAAAATGTGGAACAAGTGAAGCGCCATAAATGCACAGTATGTCCTCTGTGTTCTGATGATCAACAATGTTTCAGCAGACCAAAATCTGCTGTCACTACCATGGTGTGACAGTTACACATGGAAAGCAGTTTAACACAACAACCACGTTACACTGTGTAGATGCTAACTGAGAAAGCCTGTACATGTAACGTTACCTCGTTGATTAACTGTTTCTCTGAGAAAAAATATTTGGCCCTGGCATTTTTGGTTCAGGCAACTAACCACGACTGTCATACAAACCTAAACAAAACCAAAATAAATTAAGTAAGTGTACTTCATCAGCTAAATGAAATTAGATAAAATACCAATAGTATTTTAATATCAAATTTTTAAAAGCTCTCCTACTATATGAATTATAAAGTAATCCGCTGTTTGGAGTTCATGTGACGCTGAGAGAGCACAATCTATTTTCAAAATGATTGGACTGGTAAGTTCTCCCTTTGATTTACTTCAGTGGGTAAAGTCTGCACTTAGAAAGAAATCGAAGCAAAATCAAGCACAAGAGTAGTTACAAAAAGTGACCAGCAGGTGTCGTACTTTATCAGGCACTTTCTCAATTGTCTCAATATTTTATTTTTTTAAATATGATGTTGACAGTAACAGCAAACATCAACATCCTTGTATTATGGTCGCCTTTAACATAACACACATATTTAAGTTCAACTGACTAATATTCACATCCATTTTTTTAATACTGAATATTTTTTTTCATAATTGGAACTAGATTACTTAAAGTGTTTCATCTGCAGTATTTGTTGCTTAGATTTAATTACGCACTGGACTCTGGAAACAGACTCAGCCCTCAGGTATGCAAATATGTCCATCCAAACTTTCAAGAATTGGACAGTTTATCAGTGTGGCATTTTATTTAAAATAAAACATTGACTATTCATGCTTTACATTCTGGGTCTGAATCTGAAAGTAAAACAAAAGTAAAAAAAGTAAAACATCTTGTTGTATACATATACAATTTCTAAGAGAGTGGCGCTGTGCAGGGTGATTCAGTAAAAGGCCTAGATGTTACAATCCCTGATAAGGCATTGCTTCAAAGAAAGAAAGAGCAAGCTAATCTGCCTTTTTTTACCTTCCTTAGTTAGGTTTAGGGATTAGAGATCTGATCTAGATTATCATATTAAAATTTCAGTATTTTCTTCTATCAATTCACTGCAACTGAGAAGTAATACTTACCTCTTTAACATTTATGACCTTTTTGTCCAAAACTCAAACGAGGCAGTGGCGGAGGAACACAGAGTGGCGGAGTTTGAAATATTACTCTTTCTGGGTCACAAAATAAACTTTTAAGATATTTTCATGCAAGAATGGTGCTGTGTAAACTTCAAATATCTGCTTGATTTATCAAGACACCACATATTTGCATAAGTGCTCTAACGTTTTCGAAGATGCCTGTTACCCACCAGCTGACCGGGTGGTCACTCGGGTTAAACATAATATATAAGGCTGACCTGACAAAAAATCGGCCAACTACACCACCAGGTATTATAAGAAAAACCATAAACCCTTTGAACTAAAACAAACGCTGTTGTGACAGTGAGGTACACTGTCTTGTTGGTATATATGTTTGATTTGTATCACCTTCATGTTTCCCTCTCACCACATATCCAAACCGATATCATGAGCAGCAGCTTTTACAGCTGTGGCTCCAGCAAACATCAGCTAATATTAGCTAATTATATACATGTGAGCTTCCGGTATGATGGCACCTGTGTTTGGCTCTGCCGCTGCCGGGTGCAGTTTGTCGCACTCTACTACTGTTGTGTTATTTTTTTCTGCTCTACTGTTCTCACTTAGTTTTAATGATGTATTTGCTGCCCTGGTGTATGATCGCCTGGCTTTGCTATCCATCCGATCCTCTATGATGCCACACGATGTCTCGTCCTCCTCTGGCATTTTCCACCCTCCTCCATTAGCTGGATCCTCGTCAGGCGATTTTGGTGGTTCCTCTAGACCACGGAGAAGGAAAGGGAGAAGAGGAGGTTTTCAGGTAAAGCTCAGGCTTTACTGGCGGCATGGTTTGGCTGGTAAGCGACGTTGAGCGTGCGTTGTCTCCTGTGTTCAGAAAAGCCCCATGGAGGGGGACTTGTTTTCCACTGCCTTGTTTGGATACACTGGGCTCGGCTTATCCAGACTCTTCTGCGGGCTGGCTTTTTCTTCCCTCGGTGAGTGGATTCTACGAGCGTGATGGCTCGAACCCTGTGTATTTACGTGCCTTAACTCGAGCCTCTGCAAATAATGAGGCTTCTAGCTCACTGATTATGGCGCTTTTTAACGCTTGATCTCTGTCTAATAAATCATTCTTGTTGAATGATTTCATATTATCTAAGAAAATGGATTTTTTATTCCTGACTGAGACCTGGCAGCGGGATGTAGACTACTCGTCACTTATTGAACTCTGCCGGATGGCTATACTTTTATTACCCAGCCTCGGTTATCTGGTCGGGGTGGTGGGCTTGCTGTGGCTTTCCAGGACCGTTTCTCCTGCCGCTCCGTGAAAATTGGACATTTTCATTCGTTTGAGCTGCAGCTGCTTAAAATTGGTAACAAGGATCCTTTCTACTGTGCTGTGGTGTATCGTCCACCTGGATATAACAGGTTATTTTTATCGGAGCTCAGTGACTTCTTATCCGCTACTATGACGCTGTCTAGGGTGCTTGTAGTTGGGGATTTTAACATACACGTTGATGATGACTCCGACCCATTCGCCAGAGACTTTATGAACATTATGGATTCTTTTCATTTTACTCAGCATGTGTCCAGTCCTACACACAGCAAAGGTCACACACTGGACCTTGTTTTTACTTTGGGTTTAAATATTGATTTCATTTGCTCTGAGGACATTTTTATTTCTGATCACTATGTTATTGTTTTTAATTTGTCTTTTAATGAGCCTTTGTCCCCCGTTAGACAGATGGTTAGCTCTCGCATCTTAAACTCCTCCACAGCGGAGAAATTTGTGGATGCTTTTAACTTACAGCTATGTCCTCAAAATGGTGTTGATTTCTCAGCCAGTCTTTTTAATAATTATTGCCTCTCTATTTTAGATGAAATTTGTCCTGTTAAGACGAGGAGTGTTTCTGCCTCCAAATCTCCTTGGCTAAATGACAGTATTCGTTGTCTAAAATGTGATTGTCATAAAGCGGAGCGCAGGTGGAGGAAAACTCATCTAAATGTTCACCTCCTCTATCTTAAGGACCTTTTAGATTCTTTTAATAATGCAATCAGAGATGAGAGGGCTGCCCATTTTTCACACTTGGTTACAAAGAGCAGAGGCAATCCTAAGGTGCTATTCAACACCATTAGTGACATTGTTACTCCTGCTCTACCTGCGGCCCCTATTTCTTCTAACGAGGACTGTAAAGAAAATTTCTTTCTGTTCTGCTTGCAAAAATTCATAACGTGAGAATGAATTTTTCACATTCAGCACCTGTTATCTCGATCTCTACCCCATCTCGGCCCATTATCTTGGATACTTTCTCTCCTGTTTCACTACCTGAGCTGGTAAAACTAGTGAATTCAGTGAAAACATCCTCCTGTTCATTGGACATTGTACCTGCATCATTATTCAAAAATGTCTTCCAGTCTACTGGCCCATGTGTGCTCACTTTAATCAACTCTTCACTGCCATCTGGTATAGTTCCGGTTTATTTTAAAAATGCTGCTATTCTCCCACTTTTAAAATAACCTCAGCTAGACCCTTCTCTTTGGAGCAGCTACAGACCTATCTCTAAATTACCATTAATTGCTAAGCTTCTAGAAAAGGTTGTGGCTAAGCAACTTATGGCAGCTCTAGATAAACATGGCATTTACGATAAGTTTCAGTCCAGTTTTCGTCGATTTCACTCCACGGAGACAGCTCTTCTTAGGGTCTCTAGTGATATCTTGATGATTAATGATGCAGGAAAATGCTCTGTTCTACTTATGTTGGACCTCACATCAGCTTTCGACACAGTTGACCACCACATCCTCCTTGAAAGGCTAAAAAATTGGGTTGGTGTATCTGGAACTGCCTTAGAGTGGTTCTCCTCATATCTCAATCACCGATCCTTTTCTGTGGTCTCCGATTTTAGGTCATCCTCTACCTCCCTTACTTATGGTGTCCCTCAAGTTTCAGTTTTGGGGCCTTTATTGTTTTTAATATATCTTCTCCCCCTCCAGCATATAATGGGCTCTTTTGAGGACATTACTTATCACTGTTATGCTGATGATATTCAGTTGTACGTTTCTTTTAAGCCCCAGGATTTATCTAAGCTTCAGCGTCTGAATGATTGCTTAGATTCGATCAAATGTTGGATGGCTGCAAATTTCCTCCAACTCAACGAGGGGAAAACCGAAGTCCTCGTATGCGCCCCTGATAGATTTTTATCGCAGATAGTGAAAGCCCTTGGCCCTCTCTCACTCTATGTTAAATCCTCTATCAGGAATTTAGTTGTCACTTTTGACTCGACTCTCACATTGGATGGGCATGTGAAATCTCTGGTTCTGTCTTGTTTTTATCATTTAAGAAAATTTGGCTAAGCTAAGCCCGATTTTATCTCGCTCTGAATTGGAGATTGCTATACATGCATTTATTTCCTCACGCTTGGATTATTGTAATTCGCTGTTTATGTGTCTAAGCAAAGGTTCTCTGGATCGTCTGCAGGTTGTGCAAAACGCTGCAGCTAGGCTTTTGACAAAATCCTCCAAGTACTCACATGTGACACCGTTGTTATCTCAGTTACACTGGCTTCCTGTTAAATTTAGAGTCCATTTTAAGATCCTGGTCTTGACTTACAGAGCTGTGCACGGACTGGCACCAGCCTACATCTTTGATCTGCTACAGCCCTATGTCCCCAGCAGGTTCTTGAGGTCATCTGATCAGGGCTTACTTGCTATAAAAAATACTAAGAGGGTACTAAGGGTGATAGAGCTTTTGCCACTGTGGCCCCTAGACTGTGGAACTCTCTCCCCCAAACATTAAGAACTGCGGACTCAGTAGCTGTTTTTAAAAAACAACTCAAAACTCACCTTTTTAAAACTGCTTTTGGTTAATTTTTGCCTGTTTTATCTTGTCTTTTTTAAATCTTTTTGTGACTTGTAATCTTATGTGCAGCACTTTGTGATTCTATCTTGAAAGGTGCCATATAAATAAAAAATTATTTATTATTTATTTATTTACAATTAAATATAAATTAAAATATGAAAACAAAAAGATGCACATTCTCTGTCATATGGGCCTTCATGAATAAACTTTCTGAATCCTTTATCATCCGCAACTGAAAATAGTTGTGGATGATTACTATACCTTTCTAATGTGATGTTGTTGTCCCTGGCTCTCTTTGTCTGTCTCTCCCTCCTGGTATGGGCTCAAAATGTGGTCATAAATATTTTGTACTTGTAAATCAGGATTTGTATGTGTAAAAAGAATTTGTGTGTGTGTAAAAAAGATATGTATGTGTAAAAAGAATTTGTGTATGTGTAAAAAGAATTTGTGTGTGTGTAAAAAAGATTTGTATGTGTAAAAAGAATTTGTGTGTGTGTAAAAAAGATTTGTGTGTGTAAAAAGAGCGGTTGCCCGGGGCGGCATTACGGGCATCGGAAAAAAAAAAATTGCTCGTACTCATGCTGCCACGATGTCATACCAGCGCATATTGGGAATGGCATAGGCACCGATCAGTTTTCTATCGTCCATTTGCTGGGAGTAAGGGCCCCCTCCGTTTGCGAGGTGCGCCTGCTGCTTGTGGCACAGGGAGGAAAGGGCGGGGCGGCACGGGATTCTCCGGCGGGCTGGAGCAGCATCTAATAACCAACTCGCAAAATAAAACAAAATAAAATTAAACCAACAAACACGAAAACACCAGACATAATAATACAGACTTATAATTTGCACCTATGTTTTTTCGAAATTCTGTACGCAAAAAGTGAGCGCGAGAGCCCTCGGTGCGCCTGCTTGCTGCTGAAGTCAAAGTAACCTTTATTGTCATCTCCGCTACATACAGTACAGTATATGGCGAGACAAGACGACGAGGCTCCGGTTACAGCAGTGCAAAACAAACAATATATATAAGAAGAGTAAGAAAATAAATATACACTTTAGGACTAGAGGTAAAGGGATCAATAACAAATTAAAATTTATAATTTACAGTTTGATGATTTAAAGTCTCACACACAACCCGTCGAAAGGGGAGGGGGCTGGCTGCTTCCAAATAGAGCACAATAGAGGGAGTGTTCGCCCAGGGTGCCAAACAGGCTAGGACCGCCACTGGTTACACCTCCAGTCAAATAACATCCATAACCTCAAATAACGGAAAAGCAACCACCATATCAACCACCTAGCATGACCTTAAAAACATATTGTGGCGAGCTCAGACAAGGAGGAGACAGAGGTATTGTTTGGTCTTGCTTCCTGCGAGGTAGCCAGGGAGCACAGCTGTTTATTTATATCTGCAGAAGAACACTGCCGCTAGCTAACTGCTCAACGCGGCATCAGCACAACAACAACAAAAAAAGGCGCTCTCTCACCGGAAAAACATAGTCGCCGAGAGAGCGCGTCACCTGTCACCATGACAACATGACAACGAAACATGACTGTCAAAACCCCGAACAGCCCTGGCCCGCTACATAGCCCCCACCTAAGAGGTCAGTCGTCCCCGACAACCCCATTACCCAACACAAAGTCCTGCAAATGTCCATGTGTCTTCCTTGGTAGCGCAGGCCGATCTCGACCAACAGGGAAGAGTCACTCGGATGAGAACCTGGGGTGCCACCAGCATCCCCTGCCCGGCGGCTGCTGGCGGGCGGGCGGGCGGTACGGTGAGAGCCTGTCCTGGTGCAACACCGCCACGTGCCCTGGGCCCGGCATGCGGATCCGGTACACCACTTCTGTTAGCCGCCCCACGACTTCCGCCGGCCCTTGCCAGTGACCGCACAGCCTGGGGGACACCCCTCTCTTGCGAACCGGGTAGTACACCCAAACCTTGTCGCCAGGCACGAAAGCTCCCCCTCGGCACCTGGTGTCGCAGGCTCTTTTCTGTCGTACTGCGGCGCTGACCTGGGCCTGGCGGGTGTATTCATGAACCACTCGCGGCCGCTACCTCAGCCTCCTGGAGCAGTCCCCGGCCACCGACACGCGCCGGTTCCTTGCCTCGGGGACGGGGAAAGGCCCTAGGCCCTCCTCCCACTCTCTCCATCGGGGCCCCCACCCGATGCCGCTGTAGGGGGGCAGTGGAGCGTTGAGTGGGGCCCTTCCGTGCCGTACAGGTGTCACAGCAGCGCACATGAAGTTCCACATCCCGTCGACAACCAGGCCAGTAGAACTGTCCCCTGAGACAGCAGAGAGTTTTAGCATTTCCATAGTGGCTGGCCCCCACCGAGCCGTGGACAAGCTCGAGCACCTGCGACCACAGCTGCAGGAGATCCTTGCCCTGTCCGAGGGCCCGCCATCTCCGGTACAGGAGGCCGCCGTGGGTCTCCAGATTGTTGTACTGGGAGTAGTAGGCCTTCACTTCGGGCCCCTGTCCTGACACCCCTGTCCAGCCTGGGCGTCGTGCTGCCTCCAGCCAGGCCCCCACCTGAACCAACGTCGCATCAACCTCCTGCTCCTGCTTCAGCTGCTGCATGGTCAATGAGAGCCATCCCCCTCTGCCGGCTGTGGCCCGAGCAGTAGCCACGCCCCGTGGCTCCTGGGCCCGCTCTCCCTGCCGTTTCGAGAGGGGCAGCTGGCGTGGGCGCAGACAGATGGGTTGAGCAGAGCTGGTGTCGATGGTGTGCTGAACCAGCCGCGTCTGCCTGCAGTCTCTGGTTCCCTGCTTTTGACCGCACTGGAGGGCCAGAGTCTCTGCACCAAGAGTGATAGCCAGCTTCGCGGTGTCAACGCAGGCCCCCCAGCGGGTCAACTAGATACTAAAAAAAGGCGTCCTTAAATGTCCTTTAAGTGGCAGAACAAATGAACAAACAGTTAGTCGCTTACTTCAGATGAAATCTGCTCAGCTACTTTGAAAACAGCTTCTAACTGGTTCTTTTACAGTTTTTTTTAATAGGTCTGGTACTATTTCCATAACCAAAGTGTGCATTTTCAAATCTCTCAGTACAAAACTCACATTTGATCACATTTGTAACACCACTAGTCATTCTTTCAAATCTGATGTCATGATTTCATTGTATTTGCACATATTTTCATTCCACTTAATCATTGTTTCAGAACACATGATCATTGTGATATATTTTGAGAACATTTGCTTTAATCACCCAAACAAAACAGTAAGATCTTTTCTCAACGTAGTACTTTTACCAATCATTTCATTCAGGAGCAAATAATACAAGGTAAGCGTTTCAAATTGTCCTTGGTGATGAATGAGTGTAACTGAACTGTAAAACTTTACACAGCAAATATTACACTTATGTTCAGACATAAAAAATTTTTTTTATACATACACACATACACACACACACACACATGAAAAAGGGAGAAAAAAAACAAGTCATTTACATAAGCAAAATATATTTTTATTTTATTTTACAGTTTTTTTTAATTGGTTTGGCGCAGTTTTCACAAGCAATTGGTACATTTTCAAAACTCTTCGTACTTATATCGCAACAGATCATCAAAAGTGCACCTTTTTCAAACATTTCAGCATATTTCCAATTGTGTTAGTACAATACACATAATGGCAAAATATCCTTTTCACTACACAAAATAAGTGTTTCATCTAAATAAATGTTTTCGTTCACAGTTACTGCCTTTCATAATGTTATCCCTATAAAATTTTTGATTTGCATCTCTTATCATTCAGTTTAATACATGTGTCTGTCATTCAATTCAACTGATCTTAATGTTTAATCAATGAATCATTCATTATGTCCATGGATTTTCAACTTGACTGATTGTTGTCTGGTCATTTGTAAGTTACACATTGCTGCAAGAGCTTTCAATCTAGAAATACTAATTGCTAATTGTTACCCCTGATGATCACAATTAGTTACCATATAAGTAGAACTGTGTTTGAGACTTTGCACTGTTCAAATATGGAGCAGGATAGACCCGTGAGGGGAGAGGAAACCTTCATCGAAGAGGTGGTGGTGCTCCTCGACAGAGAGGTGGGCACGGACAAAGAGGAAGAGGTGGTGGTGCTCCTCGACAGAGAGGTGGGCACGGACAAAGAGGAAGAGGTGGTGGTGCTCAGCACCATCATCTCTAATGAAGTCCGGGCCATCATTGTTGACCATGTGGTTAACAGAGGCTTTACCATGGCTGAGGCTGCCAGGTTGGTACAGCCTAATTTACAAAGGTCAACTGTCAGCTCTATCATCCAAACTTTTGCCAAGAAAACCGGTATGTCTGCTATAGCAACTTCACTTCTAGAAAATAGTACCCTATTGTATAGATGAACAACATGTAATTGTCAGTTTACAGTAATGTGATTGGTAATACTTCAATATTGACAGTATATGATTGTCCTCAGAATTAACAGGAGACAACCTGGTGGTGGTCGCCACGTGTTTTGACTGACCAGCAGGAGTTGGCTGTGGTGGACATGGTCAGGGCAAGGAATGACATACGGCTGTCTGAAATCAAACAGGCTATTGAGAACAGCAATGACACCTTTGCCAATGTGCCATCAATTAGCCTTCCAACGATTGCCCGGCTTTTGAAGAAGCACCAAGTTTCCATGAAACAAATTTACTTGGTTCCTTTTGAGAGGAACAATGTCCGGTGAAACAACTGCGTTCAGAATATATTCAGGTACAACACTAAACTGGCATGCAATTACTGTAACAGTACTGACAACTATTAGTTGTAACAAAAACTAACTAAGTTATCATTTTAGAGGGTGATGGAGCTGGGACGCTGCTGTGAATCATCACAAGTATATTTTTGTTGATGAGGCGGTTTCAATCTGGCAAAAACTAGACGCAGAGGGCGTAACCTTATTGGACAAAGGGCTACCATCCAAGTCCCTGGACAACGTGGGGAAACATCTCAATGTGTGCAGCTATATCTGAAGATGGTGTGGTAGGCTGTAGACCAGTTCTAGGGTCATACAACACTGAACACCTGATAGTTTTTTTAAATGAACTGGAGCAGGCCTGTCAGGGAGAAGACATCATCTATGTTGTTGTGTGGGACAATGTCAGCTTCCACCATGCACAGCTGGTTCAGGAATGGTTTCAAACACATCCTCGCTTCATGACCCTCTATCTTCCACCATATTCCCCTTTCCTCAACTCAATTGAGGAATTCTTCTCTACATGGAGGTGGAAGGTGTATGATCGCCATCCCCATGAGCATGTCTCCTTCTTCAAGCCATGTGTGAAGCTTGTGGTGATATAACTGCTGAGCAATGTCAAGCCTGGATTCGTCATGCCAGGAGATTCTTCCCACGGTGCCTGAACAACGAAGACATCCACTGTGATGTTGATGAAAATTTATGGCCCAATGTTAATGACCGGCTTGATTAATTGTGTAAAAGTGATGAGAATAAAATGAAATGACAATATATTTTGCGTATGTAAATGACTTGTTTTTTTCTCCCTTTTTCATGTGTGTGTGTCTGTGTGTATGTATATGTATATGTATAGTTATATAATTTTTTTTTATGTCTGAACATAAGTGTAATATTTGCTGTGTACAGTTTTACAGTTCAGTTACACTCATTCATCACCAAGGACAATTTGAATCGCTTACCTTGTATTATTTTCTCCTGAATGAAATGATTGGTAAAAGTACTAAGTTGAAAAAAGAGCTTACTGTTTTGTTTGGGTGATTAAAGCAAATGTTCTCAAACTATATCACAGTGATCATGTGTTCTGATACAATGATTACGTGGAATGTAAATATGTGCAAATGCAATGAAATCATGACATCAGATTTGAAAGAATGACTAGTGGTGTTACAAATGTGATCAAATGTGAGTTTTGTACTGAGAGATTTGAAAATGCACACTTTAGTTATGAAAATAGTGCCAAACCAATTAAAAAAAACTGTATTCTTATCACTTTTACACAATTAATCAAGCCAGTCATTAACATTGGGCCATAAATTTTCATCAACATCACAGTGGATGTCTTCGTTGTTCAGGCACCGTGGGAAGAATCTCCTGGCATGACGAATCCAGGCTTGACATTGCTCAGCAGTTATATCACCACAAGCTTCACACATGGCTTGAAGAAGGAGACATGCTCATGGGGATGGCGATCATACACCTTCCACCTCCATGTGAGAAGAATTCTCAATTGAGTTGAGGAAAGGGAATATGGTGGAAGATAGAGGGTCATGAAGCGAGGATGTGTTTGAAACCATTCCTGAACCAGCTGTGCATGGTGGAAGCTGACATTGTCCCACACAACAACATAGATGATGTCTTCTCCCTGACAGGCCTGCTCCAGTTCATTTAAAAAAAACTATCAGGTGTTCAGTGTTGTATGACCCTAGAACTGGTCTACAGCCTACCACACCATCTTCAGATATAGCTGCACACATTGAGATGTTTCCCCACGTTGTCCAGGGACTTGGATGGTAGCCCTTTGTCCAATAAGGTTACGTCCTCTGCGTCTAGTTTTTGCCAGATTGAAACCGGCCTCATCAACAAAAATATACTTGTGATGATTCACAGCAGCGTCCAGCTCCATCACCCTCTAAAATGATAACTTAGTTAGTTTTTTTTACAACTAATAGTTGTCAGTACTGTTACAGTAATTGCATGCCAGTTTAGTGTTGTACCTGAATATATTCTGAACGCAGTTGTTTCACCGGACATTGTTCCTCTCAAAAGGAACCAAGTAAATTTGTTTCATGGAAACCTGGTGCTTCTTCAAAAGCCGGGCAATCGTTGGAAGGCTAATTGATGGCACATTGGCAAAGGTGTCATTGCTGTTCTCAATAGCCTGTTTGATTTCAGACAGCCGTATGTCATTCCTTGCCCTGACCATTTCCACCACAGCCAACTCCTGCTGGTCAGTCAAAACACGTGGGCGACCACCACCAGGTTGTCTCCTGTTAATTCTGAGCACAATCATATTCTGTCAATATTGAAGTATTACAAATTACATTACTGTAAACTGACAATTACATGTTGTTCATCTATACAATAGGGTACTATTTTTTAGAAGTGAAGTTGCTATAGCAGACATACCGGTTTTCTTGGCGAAAAGTTCTGATGATAGAGCTGACAGTTGACCTTTGTAAATTAGGCTGTACCAACCTGGCAGCCTCAGCCATGGTAAAGCCTCTGTTAACCACATGGTCAACAATGATGGCCCGGACTTCATTAGAGATGATAGTGCGTTGTCTTCTGCCTACATTTCTCTGAAGACCACCTCTCTGTTGAGGAGCACCACCACCTCTTCGATGAAGGTTTCCTCTCCCTACGAGGCTATCCTGCTCCATATTTGAACAGTGCAAAGTCTCAAACACAGTTATACTTATATGGTAACTAATTGTGATCATCAGGGGGAAACAATTAGCAATTAGTATTTCTAGATTGAAAGCTCTTGCAGCAATGTGTAACTTACAAATGACCAGACAACAATCAGTCAAGTTGAAAATCCATGGACATAATGAATGATTCATTGATTAAACATTAAGATCAGTTGAATTAAATGACAGACAAATGTATTAAACTGAATAATAAGAGATGCAAGTCAAAAATTTTATAGTGATAACATTATGAAAGGCAGTAACTGTGAACGAAACATTTATTTAGATGAAACACTTATTTTGTGTAGTGAAAAGGATATTTTGTCATTATGTGTATTGTACTAACACAATTGGAAATATGCTGAAATGTTTGAAAAAGGTGCACTTTTGATGATCTGTTGTGATATAAGTACGAAGAGTTTTGGAAATGTACCAATTGCTTGTGAAAACTGTGCCAAACCAATAGAAAAAAACTGTAAGCAAGTGATTGAGCTGCTTTCACTCTTTGCAAAAGGAGCATTGACTAAAGATAGGACTGAGATGGAAATTAAAAGCAGCGGATCTGAAGCAAAAGGTATTGTTTGGAGGCAGGTTGTTAAGGAGTAGCAGAAGCGGTGGGATTCAGGGAGTAAGGGCAGGCAATTGTATCATCTTAAGAAGGAGGTGGCAGGGTATAGGGGTAATAGGAGAGAAGAGGTGGTCATTACCAGGCTTAGACTGGGACATTGTGCATTAAATAAAACACTACAGATGATAGGAGAACATGAGACGGGGCTTTGTGGAGTGTGCCAGGAGGAGGAGATGGTAGAGCATGTAATACTGCGGTGCAAGGGTTATGATGTGGAGAGGAGAGTTCTGCAGAATAGATTGAAGGAGCGGGGAATTGGGTAATTTAATCTGAAGAGTGTGTTGGAGGGTAGTAGGGCACAGGTGAGGGAACTGGTGGGGTTTCTGAAGGATATAGGTGTTTATGAAAGAGTGTAGGGTTTTTTTGTTGTTGTTTGTTTTGTTTTGTTTTTGTATTTTGTACCCACAATGCAATGCGCGAAAGTCACATGGTCTGTCAATCTCTATACTCACCACTCACACATGAGGCATATTGTGAATTTGTAAGGCGACATGGCTGTTGTTGGTCTAATTTACAGTTACAGAAAAAATATTCACAAATGTTTAGATTGATATTTTCATAAATATATTTATATATTATTCAAATTTTACTGTGACTAAAACCTGTTTAATTAGTGAATACAACTGCTCAGTTCATCAGTACATTAAACTTTCATAAAGCCAGAGACTTAGCCAGTACCTTCATGTTGAAATAAATAACTTAATGATTAGATAACCCATTAATCATTCATATATTTCATAAATTATGTCATAATTATAAGATAATGAGCACATTAAAAATTATAATAATATGTTATGCAAAATTTATGGAAAAAAGACCATTATAAACAATATAATTATATTTCCTAAATTATAATTGTTTGATACTGATTGGACTTTCATGACAGAACTGTACCATTCAAGTCTATAACAACTGAATTTCTCTCACCAAGTAGCCACAAATGCTTTATTTCCCCATAAATGTCACAGTTTGCACAGTTCCAAATCCTTTATTGATACAAATCACCAAAAGTTTTATTACCTAACTCAATATATGTTAATATATAATGGTATACATTGTAGCAGTATTTCTAGAATCAGAATAGCTCTTCTAAATAAAGAAGTACATTAAAACATTGACACACACACACTGTACTATTTGTGCTTATGTGTTTAAATTATTCTTGTTTTGATTACATTAATTTGATTAAAATAATATTACTGTCTGCAGAGAATCCATGAGGTGGGAGTACAACTTGCCAGTAGACCTGTTCATGTCTGTGACTGGTTACATGCTGCCAACACCAGATCATGCATGTGGAAGCACAAGCTAGATTTGGAAACCTCAGGTTTAGTTTCAGAACAGAACAGAACACTATGCAGGTCTGCCTTTTTCTGATCTCTTTGTGATAAGGAAGTTAAACACAGCCTAAACAACTGCAACACTGGAACTTAAATAACTGCAACAAACTGACAACTTGTGCTGCCTACACAAGGATCCAGGTTTCACTACTGCAGTCATTATAGCATCAAGACTGAAAAGCTTAACTGTGCTCTTGCTTAGGCCTCACACCAGGAGTAAAGCTTTTCACTTCATAATATCACTCAGGGAACATTTTAGGACAAGATGGTCAAAGGAGTTTGCAAAGAAAAGTGTCTGGACTTCTTTAAGTTGCTTGAAGACGTTTCACCTCTCATCCGAGGAGCTTCTTCAGTTCTAAGGTCCCCAGACGCCTTAACACCCACTCACATCCTGGGCCATCTGACCTCAGGAATTCACATGACAAGGTGGGGCCAGGTTTCACAATGAGCTCACCCGAAACCCTGGCTGATTAGGTCCCACACCCGCTTTCACACCTTGGCGCATGTGATTAGAGGATCACCAGGGGGTCCTTTGTCCCTCCTTGGGGGGATACTCCCACTGAGTTTAAATCTGGGACTCTCGGCCATTTGACCTTAGAACTGAAGAAGCTTCTCGGATGAGAGGTGAAACGTCTTCAAGCAACTTAAAGAAGTCCAGACACTTTTCTTTGCAAACTCCTTTGACTACGATGACCTGGATGACTGAGAACCTTCACAGACATACTTTAGGACAAGATGTTATGCAACTAAGAAGTATACAATTAGAGAAAGTCACAAAAACAATTCAGACTATGTCCTTTCACAAATACATGATATACGTTACATAGGTCAACAAACGAAAACAGAAACACAAGTTCAATTTATTGTTTTTCTTACAATTTTCTGAAGCTCATCATTTACTTCTGTCATTTATATTTTCTGAGTTCTCTATTCTTGCAGCAAATCCAGCTTCTTGTCTATGTAAGCTCCGGTTTTTTTTAACATGTGAAATGTAATGTCAACTATTTTCTGCAGTGGTGGAAAATTATATGATGATATCATTGCTTGTTTCAATTGAGGCATAAGTTCCTTCATTTTTTCATTGTATTGTTTTGAGAAGGTTTTCACTTTGTATCTGGATTCTTCCTAAAGGAGAAAAATAAAACTTTTCACATATAGTATTTCTACTCATATTATAGACTTTCTGAGAATAAACTGGAGACTGACTGACCCACCTTCAGTCTCTCTTCCTCTTCTATCGCTGTTTGAAGGGTTTCCTTGAATATTTCCTGAAAGGAAAGGAACAGAACATAGTGAGTGTGTTACAGAATATAAACAGTAGCATATAAAAATCAAACAGGAAGGTCATATTTATGTTACAATATATATTTTTTAAATAATAAGAAATTGGTCAATTTTAATTTACCAGTTTTTCGTTGCTATCCAGTGAACTTGCGAGATCAAATATTTTTGTGATTGCAGCTCTTCTATACACGCCATCTTCCTAATGGAAAAAAAATGGTACAATTCAATTTACTACACAATACTGAGTAGTGTAGTAAGTACAGGGAAATACTATACTTGTATGACTTTTGCACAATCTGATATTACTGTGTTGTTGTCGTTGCAACATATATTTGTGCAGGACCAACATTGCAACTGACCAATGGCATTGTCTGAGCATTCAGTTAACAGTAGCCAAGAAGGTAATGGTAAGGGTAACGGTAGGTAAAAATAAAAATTATCACAAGCAAAAAAAAAAACCCCACAAATATCCTAAATTTGATTACTTCATAATATGTTTATTAAAACGGAATTAATAAAGAAAATACTTTAAATAATGAATTATTTTTGTTTTCTGTCACCACACATAACAGACTTTCAAAGCCTTTTGAGAAACGTGCAAACTGACCCACCTTGTGTTTGTCAATGTCTTCGCTTACTCTTTTCAGTATTTGCTGAATCTTGAGAGAACAACAGCGGCTTTTATAACCCATTATAAAGAAGGAACAATTCCAACATTTAATGAGCTCTTAATTACTGGAAGAATTTACATGTATGTACAAATAATCTTGTAATTACTACCACATCAAGAGATTGACAAAGGAGGAATTTACCACTTGGTCCTTGGCCCAGATTGCCATGAAAATAAGGCACAGAAGAGATAAGATGAACAGAATTATAAAGACAAACAAGCACTTGATGAATCTGAAGCAAGTTCGCCCTCTTGTTCTGGTAGCTGCTTCTGCCATCACTGTTAGAATTAAAAGAATCCATTAGGTTAAGACACCATATCAATAACATTAATAAGAAACTGACACACACACATACGGCAATAAATTTTAATGTTACACTTTGCAAACATCATATTTTATGTTACTGATCTTACCTGCTTTGTGAATGGAGGACGATCTGATGTGCTGTGCTGGTAAAGAATGAAAACACAATGAGGTGGTGTGTTTGAAAGGCTCCCTATACTCTGTTGTCCTTTTACTTTCTTTCATCTCACGTGCATTAGCTGCAGTTTTACTTTCATTTTGACTGAACTAACCTTTTTCTTGTCCACTTTATGGGAATAGAGACCCATTAGTTATTGGTCCCCCATTTTCAGCAGCTTGCAAACATTAAGTTTTATAACATTTTAGTTTTAGTAAATAATGTATGTACATTAGTACATAGTTTGTCTACTTAGATGATGAGTTTTTATAGTAGTAAAATTATTAATTTCTAAATCAAAAACAACAAAACAGCCTACAAAACAATAATAACTATTATGATCATATAAAACTTTATGTATTATTACATATTTGTTCATGAATTTTGCTCATTCTCTTTTCCAGGCTGTCACTGATGATTTACAGGTCAAATAAGATCTGTTGTTTTTTTGTGGTCTATAATGTGATTTAGTGTAGCACTAAACTCTCCCTTTAACACCAGTATAAAACATCTAGTCAGTACTGTGGAATAACAGTACACACACACACACACACACACGGCCTACATCAGAGGATCAGGTGATGGGTGTTCTGCATTTTGTGGCTTAAGGAATTTACATTTTGGGCAGTGAGTAAACACTAGAGAATGATCAGCCACAGCTTCTGTCTTTTCTCAAGAACATCACAATTTGCAAAAACATTAAATCAAAGTCAAAGTCAAAGTCAAAGTCAGTTTTATTTGTCAATTTCTTCAGATCTACTTGCCATACAAAGGAATTGAAATTACGTTTCACACTGTCCCATGCGTAGACATAGACAACAATAAAGTGCAGATGCACAACATTTAGGTACATATAACAAGACAGGACCTACACATAAATAATAAAAGTTTTAATGTCTTTATTCACATTAAAAGGCTTTCATCATTTAAATCATTAACAATTGCCAGTCTTAATATGGTTACTTAGACACAATCTCAGTTCTGTGTCTTGTGTTTGCATTTAAACTCAATTAGAACAAAGAAAATGAAAAGAAAATATGACACAGTTATTTCTTGACTCAAAACCTGCACAGTATGAAAGAGAAGTTTTAGAAATACAGAACATTTAATACTTGAGACAGACGCCGACTAATATCTTACAGTTCATCTTTATGCTTTTCTAGATGTGTTAATATTGCCATCACACTGCTTAGTTTATCTTCACTGTCCTTGATTTCTTCAGCTATTGTCTCAAAGTATTTATTTATGTACTTCTTGCTGGCTTCCAGGAAAGTCTTTAGGTCATCCATTAAATCCAGCACTGGTGTAAGTCGCAATGTAGAAACGTTCAATGACTTCAGAAATTCGGACAAAGGATCCATGTAGTGTCCAATATCATCAAGAATAGCTGGAACGTAGGCTCTGTCTAAAATATATTCAGCCTGGAGGACAAAAAGTGATCCTACTTAATATAACAAAATATACAAAAATATGTAGTGAATTACAAAGAGACTTTGCTATGATGATAATTTTTATGTTAGCCATTATAGATGTCTTCAACATTAATATTGGCAGACTCACCTTCTTTCTCATTGTTTCTTGTTGGAGTTTTTGAATGTTTGCTTTCAGTTCCTCCTGCAAAACCAGAGAAAACATGAAATGCATTTCAGCAAAAATGCGCCTGAAACATGTGTATGGCACAAAAATACGAATGTTAAAAATAAAGATAAAAATGTATCGATTAATCAGACTGTCACAATTTGAGTGTAAGAGTACATATTTTAAGTGAAATTTATTAAAATATTTTTTTTTAAAAAAGGAAAAAAGTTAATAATCATTTTACCAGTTGATCGTTGTTTATCATTGAACTTGAAAAATGGACCAGACAAAGCAGAGTCAAAATCATGAATGAGCCTTTGGCAGTTGTGACACCACTCATGGCCAAATGTGCTGCTGCCATCGATGTTTCTGAAACAGCAGAAAGTATAAATAAAGATTTAAGGAAGGAAGTTATAAAGTGCACTTTCTAAATTTAAGTTGAGATGTTGCATGAAAATCTGCCTGCAATATTTCCTCATGGAGCAATGTTCCTGTTCTTACCTGCTTTTGACAGGAGAAGTGATGAGTTATAACATGAAGGACTGAAGCACACACACAGTGTCACCTCCTACTTGACAAGGCTCAGCTGTGGGTGTGTCAAACTACCGCTTTAGTTTTAATTCCAAGAAGTCACATTCTGCTGTTTTGCATTACATGAAAATACCAACTTCATTTACAGGAACTACTGTGCCCCTTAAAGGAATTCCACAGAAACATAAACCAAAATAGGTGTTTGGGTTCATGTTTGCCAACCAGTGACAGACAGCTAGTCATAGTTCAGCACATGATTCCTTCCCTTTCTGTTTCACCAGTGTGGCTAGAAGTTGAATTACTGTATCAACAGGGTAATGCTGGTCACTATGCAAGAGGCTCAAATCCAAATTATGTATCAGTCTTAAGGCCATTTGATTTTCACCACAGGAAAGAATTGCAGTCAGAACTAATTTCCCTCTCAACTGTGACAACAAACAAGCGTTCAACCTGTTGGTAAAGCATAAAAAGCATGTTTGCGTGAGACATCTGTTGTCAAAGTTTTCCATTTAATAAAGCCAGCAGTCAAGTGGTGAGCGGTAGCTAACATTTTTTAATCAAAACAAGAACAGAAACCAAGCTTGGTGAGAGCAGCCATCATCGTGGGGCAGATGATTGGCAGAGTCTCTACCTGAACCTAGCATGGCTCTCAGGCTACGTCCACACTAGCCCGGATAGATTTGAAAATGGCATTTTCATCTTAAAACGCTCCGCGTACACGCTAGCGTTTTCAGTCGTTTTCAGAGTTGTGTGTCCACATTGAAACGACCAAAAACACTGTTGAGAATAGATTCCTTAATATACATCAGAGTTGAAGAGAATATAGTTTGGGTTTGCTTGTAATATTACAATATGGTGGTTAATGGGTATACAAAATAGAAATGGCCTGGAATGGGAACAAAGAACTGGGGTGCAGGGCAGAAGGACAATCAACACCCACCCCCAGGGCAGGAAGCAAGAGTTACTGAGGGTGAGGGGCAGACAAAGGGCAAACGGACACTAAAATGGTAAATGGCCTCTATTTGTATAGTGCTTTAATAGTCCCTAAGGACCCCAAAGCGCTTTACACATTCAGTCATCCACCCATTCACACACTGGTGATGACAAGCTACATTGTAGCCACAGCCACCCTGGGGCGCACTGACAGAGGCGAGGCTGCCGGACGCTGGCGCCACCGGGCCCTCTGACCACCACCAGTAGGCAACGGGTGAAGTGTCTTGCCCAAGGACACAACGACTGAGACTGTCAGAGCTGAGGCTCGAACCGGCAACCTTCCGATTACAAGATGAACTGCCAGCTCTTGAGCCATGATCACCCCACATTGCCCTAACAGGAGATGGGGGTCAGGGTGTCAACACCCCTGGCCACTGTACCAGTGTTTTTCCATTGTGGGGTTGTTTACTGTAGGGGGAGGAGATCAGAGGTTATAACTGTAACTGTTGTGTGGAATTCTTTAGATCAGCCTTTAGCATAGGACTGCATAGGATGCAGTGTGTTGATCTCCATATGCATCTGTAAGGAAAATGGGTAATAAAAGGATTGTGTAAAACATGGAAACATCTCTGCGTGATCTCTACCAAGACAAAAAGAATCAGACAGAAGGCGTTGTCTCCTTCCACAATTTGGTCCCGTGACCCGGATCTTGGTAGTTGATCTCCATTTGAACCTTGGCTGAAGCGGAATGGACACTGAGGGTATTGCTGGCAAAAAACAAAGTAAGCAGAGCCTGTTTAATCGAATCTCCTTTGTGTGTGGATGCTTCCCCCCAACTTCTTGAGATACCATCTGTTAAAAGTATGAGTGTGAGAGACATGCTAAAATCCAGCGGCACCAAGGCATTATAGAATAAAATTATGTGAATAATACATAAATGAAATAAATTCTTCCACTCATCTAATACACATGTCACTTCAGACACTGTGGAGCATTATTGTGGTTAGCACTGTTGCCTTGCAGGGTCAACTCTACCATCTGGCCAGGCTCTTTCAGTTTGCATGTTCTCTCCAGGTTTACATGGGTGCTCCAGCTTTCTCCCACAGTCCAAAGACATACAGTGAGTGGGGTTGGGTTAACTGGTGAATCTTAATTGTCCACAGGTGTGAATGTGAGTGTGAATAGTTGTCTGTCTCCCTATCTTAGCCCTGCATTGACTGGTGACTTGTCCAGGGTGTACCCTCCCTCTTGTCATATGAAAGCTGGAAAAGACTCTAGCCCCCCTGCATTCCTGAATTGGTTAAACGGAAGAGAATGGATGCATATGAGTTTATATATCCTAATAAACCTCCACCTTACAAAGCCGATAATTTAGTGACACTTTATATACTCAAAACTAAAATTTGAAATGTATGACAGTGCTTTTTGACATCACATTTAGGAACAAAGCTTTGCAAAAGTGGTGGTAGTAGTAGAAGCCTCAGATATTCCTTACTTCCAGTTAAGTGATTCATCCCTTGGTATGCAGCTGAAAAACTAACACAGTCTTATGGAACTTTAAACATTAATTTAATTAAACACTCATTTGTTACTCATGAGATTCTCCCATTTTTTAATGATAAATAAGAAATGGGAGTCTGTGAACTCATACAAAACAATGGTATAATATGGATATCATTTGCAATTTAATCTAAACACTTTCTAAGCAGTAGTTTCACATTACAGTAAACTTCAACATGTGATTTATGTGAAAGTGAAACATCAGCGATGGCTTGAGACTGGTCATGTGCATAGCTCGTGGACATCAGAAGTGAGGTACCACATATCATCAATGTGGTTGCAAGTCTACATAAAACCACTGCGTGTTGTGCCATCTCTTCAGTTTTTTGTTCATCAGCTTCTGTTTACATTACCCATAAATTAGAAAACTAAGAGTTACCATATCTAAGTTCATTTTATAGCTCATTATTTCTTTTTAAAAATCAAAATGTTTTCTGTTCATCTTCAGTTTAAAACATTTGGTTTACAATTATTTAAAGTCTCAATTGTGAATCTTTCAGTTAGATTATCTATTCACTGGCATTTAAAAGTTCAGGTTCTTTTAAAAAATGTAAATATTTCATATTTTATATTATTTCATATTTTATGCCTTACAATTTAAGTTTTAATGTTATTTACTCCAAACAGAGATGGCAGCATCAGTTTTGGCCAAAGGCAGAGGGGTGGCTGTTTTCAGCACCACCAAAGGCCTGTTCCTCATGTTTACCCTGCTGTGTCTGTTTTGCCTTTCAACTTCACTGACAAACAAGAACCAACTGGTAAACTGATTTTCCATATTTTAATATGCAGCTGTTTTGTCATGTACTATGAAACTATCTGAAAATGTCTGTCAGCCAATTCCAAACTATAACCACATGTTCACTGTCAAGGTGCAGGAAGTGTTCAATGAATGTTATGAGAAAGCACAAGAAGAAATGGATGAACTGATGGTGAGTAAAAGTTTCTCACTGCATATAAAACATTCTGAGTTTGTCCCTTGTGTGTGTTAAGAATATTATCTTGCATGTGTAACACTTCTGAAGTCGTTACAGTACACTAGGACCAATTAGGTTCGACTACTAGAGTAGTAATGAGTGTAGCATGTAATAAAATCCACAGACCAGAAAATAAGTTTAAATTGCCGGCTTATTATTTTGTAAAAACAGAGAATAGACAGTTGACACACATTACATAAAACGTTCAACACCACATTTGAGGAAAACACGATATTTTATTTCCCTTTTTAGTTCAGTAATTTCTGTTAATTTATCCTATTTATCTCAAAACCTTTTATTTGGCTTTAAAAGGATGTTATTTTCAACCTGGGTTATTGTTTTATTTATTTCAAGTTCTAAGTTCGAGTTTATCCTTAAATCTATTTGAGTTAACACTGTTATTTTAAATCAAGTTTAGTTCTTTAGGCCCAAGATTTAATTTAATTTTGGTCTAGTTCACCTTTAGATTTCAACCATTTCTTATTTTGTTTTAACCCAACAAAATTATTTACATTTCCATTAACACCATTACTGCGTTGAAATGTAAGGTTGACCGAAAAAATTACAAAAAACAAAAAATGTAAAAAACTGAAAACAAATCAGCAAAAGGCTGAATAACCCCTTAAACAAACAAACAAACAAACAAAGTTGTCTCTGTGTCCTTTAACTATTAATCCCGAAATTACTCTGAATGGTTATCTGGTGCTTTGAGAGTCCGCTGTTCTTTTGCAGAGGTGTATGGATTAATCCTACCAGTTTTTTTCAGCAAAAGACAAAAAACACCATGAAGTTGTTTTTTTTTTTTTTTTACTTTTAACATGTTTTTAAACACAAATGAAATACTATATCATGAATTATATCATTGCTGATGTTTTTTAATGAGTTTTTTAACCATTAACACCTATTTATTGACTATTTATCACCTGTAATATATTTCTTATGACTGTTTTTACTAACAGGCTTTTATTTATTGACAGCTATGTTAACCAGGGTAAATGAGTTTGTTGTTTATTTATTTATGTTTTGTCATGAAGAGATTTTGTTTTCATATTAGGAAGACAAGTCAGACATGCTGAAATTTTCAGAGCTGTTAGATGAGTATCTGGCCATCATGGACCCAATGATAGCAGTGATCAAGAAAACTAATGCATTTGTTGGTTAAATAGTTTCTGACACAGATTTGGAGGACCCTAAGGTTTTATTAGGAGAAGTCAAAGATGAGCTACATATCATAAATGAAGAACTTGATGAAGAAATTACATCCAAGGAAAAGCAACTGAGGAAAATGAAGACACTGATTGAATACATTGAGGAGCAGTACACTGAATTGTAACTTTAATGTCAACCGATAAAAGTTATGATTCACATGCGCTGCAGCCCTTTAGTTTTTACTTTAAATGGTAGATAAATTATATAAATGATTAGATAAACATCACTGTGCTGTAAATAAATGAAGATCTCATGACATTACATAACACTTTTGACACTTCTTTCTTTGAAAGCCTGAAATTTGAAATATAAATTTTAATTCTAAATCTAAGTTAGCATAAGTTGATGTTTCTACCACGGACTATATTTACTTGCATTTTCAGATTCTCTCATAGTGAGGGGGGGGGGGGATTTTTGTCCAGTAGAGACATACTTCATTTGCCTGAACTGGAGCCCAGAGACCCTCTAACTGCTTATCCCTCTGTGGCTAACAGAGCATTCACTGTAAATAAATGTATTGAACTTAATCTTGTCCGCCAACTTATCGGTTAGGACACAAAACCTAAAGTGACATAATTATATTTTATTAGATAAAGCAGATATTGACAAAGTTTAACTTTGAGGACATAATATTGCAGTTTGAAAAATGATTTTTGTAAATTGTAAATATCAAAAAACTAATCAAAAAACTATGCAATAATATTGCAATATTATTGCATAGTTAACAGTCAAAAGTTAGTTCAGTTCAAGCCATTGAAGTCCAATGAATAGCTTGAACTGGTACAAAGGTAAGTGGTGACCCCAAACTGAAAAATAATGTACATTTCAGAATTATACAAAAAGGCCTTTTTCAGGGAACTCAAAATCAGTTAACAATTTAAAGCTGTTCTGCAGCAATGGAGGTTGATCTAGCCTCGAAAGCTGGAGCTACTAATTCCTACATGGGTTCCTGTTTGGATTACTTACAACCCCTTCTGTCTTCATAAAAGCAGTGTTGGAACACACTGTGGTACCATACCCTTCTGAGCATACGGTACATTGAACACTATTGTACTGCAGAAAGTAGTGTGTTGCTACTAAAAATGGTGAGAAAAAGGCAGTTAACAATGGAAGAGAGACAGACCATCACAACACTTTAGAATGTTGGTATGAGAAATTGC
Organism: Oreochromis aureus; assembly: GCF_013358895.1. NCBI lineage: Eukaryota > Metazoa > Chordata > Actinopteri > Cichliformes > Cichlidae > Oreochromis > Oreochromis aureus. The sequence continues at coordinate 13,509,607 of NC_052944.1, read as the reverse complement.
AAAGAAAGGCAAGGTATCAGTGAGTAAAGTTTCCTTCACCATCAAAAGGCACTCAGAAACTGGACCCAAAACCACAACTGAATTAGAGTTCATGATCAGAATAAAAGTTTCTGAGAATTAACAGCCATTATAGGCGGCTCACATGACAACAGCTTCAAGCACAGCTTAAAAGTGGTCATAGTAAGCAAGTCTCAGTTTCAACTTTGAAGAGAAGACTTTGAGCTGCAGGCTGCAAGAAAGTCATTGCTAAGACGACAGAATAAGACAAAGAGGCTTGCCTGGGCCATGAAACACCAACATTGGACTACTGGAAGAAGGTAATATGGAATAATGAATCAAAATGAGAAATCTTCAGTTCATCATGCAGGATCTTTATACGATATCAACTGTCAAAAATGGAGGAGGAAGTGTGATAGTCTGGGGCTGTTTTGCTGGATCCAGGGTCGGTGACTTGTACAGAGTGAGAGGCACCCTGAACCAAAACGTCTACCTCTGCACTCGGCACGTGAAAATGTCTCAGTCACAACCTGGATTTGATAACAATACAAAATTATAGATAACTGGGAAACTTTCTGGGAAAAATCTGATCTTATTAGGAAAGACGGCAACCATCCCACTTCTGGATGGAGCAGTACTCATTTCTAGAAATCTGGTCAAATTTATTAAGCCCCGTGAAATGAGACTATCCAGAGCTGAGACCAGGACGCAGGTTTGCAGTTGTACACACTCCTCTGCAGCTTCTCTCTTCCTGTCATCCCCCTACTACATTCCCTCTCAGGCCTTGGTCTCCCCTGCAACACTTGTATTTAACCTCTCTCAGAATGGATCAGCTACTCACCTGCCTGCCTGCCTGCCATGCACCACCTGGACTCCTTCGAGTTCTCACTCCCTGTCCAGACACTCCCAAGGCTACCCTCCTGAAGTATCTCACACTATGTCTGCAAGTAAGCAAAATACCCCTCAGACAATATTCACATGTAGATCCACTCTTTTGCCTCTCAGTCAGTAACGGCCCTTTCCTGTGTTTCAGAGCTCCTATCAGAGGCCTCCTTAGTATTAGTGCTGGGTGGGATGTACCTGTACACTGCTGTAATGAGCACAGAGGTGAATTCTTGAGGTAGATAAAAAGGTCTGCATCAAACAGTCATGAACTCTAACAGTGATGAGCAGTGTTGGGTAAGTTACTTTAAATTAGTAACTTAGTTACATTACTAGTTACTGCTCTAAAAAAGTAACTCAGTTACTTCAAGTTACTCGTTACTTTCAAAGTAACTAGTTACTAGGGAAAGTAACTTTGGTTTTACTCAGAATTCTCTTGTTAATGTGTTGCTTCCGTAACTGGATACCCAGCAAGTTTGCCAGTCTTCTAGCTTGCTTACATGTTAGCACTATCCTGCCACAAGTACACTGTGGCACCTAATGGCCTGAACCTAAAATGGTTAAAATGGCAGTGTAGTAGACGAGTGCAAGTTAATGATGAAATGAGTGAAACTAAATTAGAAATTAACAATGTTTGTTTTATGTTTCACTTTTTTATCTGTCTGTTTTAATCTATTTCTATTGTTTCAACCCTCTACGAATGCAAACATCATTTTTGGGTTGTTACGGCAGTGTTATATATCTAATCATTGTACGTAGTATCACTAGAAAGAAGCAGTGAATCACAAAACACAACATACAGTGTGTTGAAACTTTTGAAAGATATTTATTTTTGCCATTTAAATGGACAGAAAGTATGCTTTTAGCAGTGCCAACATTAAACTGTACCTCAGAACATTTAGGAGCTGTAGGTATCAAAGTAGATATCAAAGTGCAAAAAAATGTAGTGCAAAAATGATTTAACATAAACATGGTGAGGTTTGTCCATTCTTTGTAAAGTTAACTGAACTTAACTTTGTAAACTTAACTGCTGAATTGAACCAACTGGAGACCTCATGTTCAGTAATAAAAGTATTTTCAAAGAAAGAGAAGAGAAATAAAATCAATTACAAGTATTTTCAGCCCCACAAACAGAAATAAAATAAATAATAAGTATTTTCAGCTTCATAAACAGTCAAACCAAAATAATATTTCCTCCATACAGGCCATGTAGATAAATAAAATATAATGGCATTTTAAGTGCTTCAGGAGCCCAAGTTTCACTTGGAAATATTGACCTACTTTACCTTGTAGAGCACCACTGAAGGCAACACATCATCATCATATGAGCACTACTCAACTCTGGTTCCATCAAACCAACAATTGTACCTCAAGAGGAGAAGCTTCTCAAACTTATGATCAGACAACTTGTTCCTCTTTGGAGTGAGAATCAGGTTTCCCAGGCTGAAAAGCCTTTCAACTGGGGCACTTGAAGGAGTGGCTGCATTAAGTTTAAGAGAGAGTTTCTTTATCATCGGGAAATGATTCAGAAAGTCTAACCCTGTTGCTCCTGATTTGAGGTACTCGGCTACCTCACCTTCAGCAGTGGCATATATGTCCTCATTCTCTTCAAAGGAGAAGAACTCATCCTCTTTGCTAGAACCCGGGTGCTGTGTTGTGTTGGTGGCGCTGGTACCTGGTTGTAGCTGATCTTGCTCAGGGAGAAGTTTTCGACACTCTACCAGCAGTCGTGCCTTTGCGAGGTCCTTCCGCGCCTGGTCATGTAACCAACGAAGCTTAAATTTTGGTAGTGTCACAGCAGCCAGCAAAGCATCTTCACTTCCAAGGACATGTGCAAACCTTGTTTTGACTGCCTGTAATAATGACACAGCAAGAGTGGAAAAACATTTTTGCATGAGAAAGTATGCATTGTTTCAACATTAAATTAATTAAACATTAACAGCATGCTGTAGTTTTATATAGAATGTATTTTAATTTGTAAATAGTGTGTATTTTACTATGTTGTATTTATTTTATTTATTTATTGGGGTTAAGTATCTGTAACTGTAACAACATTCACTTGCATGTGACACAACAGCACAGCACAATATAAAAAGCAATTGAGTAATACATTTCATTAAAGATAAACACAAATGAAAATATCATCTCTTACCTGGACGACTGCATCTGGTAGCCCAACAAGAATTTGCAGACCATTTTTTATAGCCAGAGTCTTGGTCATCAGCGATTCCAGTGTGGGTAGAAGTATGCCATAAAAACAATGGTCTTCTCCTTGAAGAATGTTCAGTGCCACAGTAAGTGGTTTCATGACTGCACAGTACTCGCTGATACACTGATGCTCCCTCTCATTGAAACATTTTAACTGTAATGTGGATGAGATTGTGTTCAGCTCCACCAAAGGTATCTTTGAAATTCTCTCCAGAGCATAATAGAACGAGTTCCACCTTGTTGTGCAAGGTACTAGTAGCTTCTTTGTAATAATGTCTTCCACAATCTCAGCAGCCACTGTGGAACGACTGGCCTTGTTCCACAGCCCTGCACATTTTGTGGTGGCACTTCTGTAGATGGTTTTTGTTGCAGCTTCAGACAATAGCCACTTCTCCACATCAGTGCAAGAGATAAGATTCATTGTGTGCGATGCACATCTCTGATGTGGCGGTAAAGAAATTGCATCATCAGCATCATCAGCACCATTCTGCAGCACATCCCCAATCGAAACAAAAGTCACTTCATCCTCCTCATATTCAGAGTCATCTGACTGAGGTGGTGGCTGGTACACTTTAAAAGCCTTGACAAAATTGGAGCCATTATCCGTTACAGTTGATGTGATTTTAAAGGATAGGCCATGAGATGAGTTAATGTTGTCCAGCTCAGATGCAATACTGTCATACGTATGTCGACCCATAAATCGCCTGCATGCCAGCGCTGCTTTCTCACGTTTCATGTTTTGTGCATTTATCCAATGCGCGGTCACACCAAGAAAACTTTTATTATGCACAGTCCAAATGTCTGCTGTTGTGGAGATGTATTCTACCATGTCAAGTGTATTTTTGAGCTCTAACTCCATGTTGGCATATTCTTGGTCTAGGAAACTGGAAAATGTCTTTCTGGATGGTGCCTTCCCAGCTCTCCCTCGCACAGGTATATGACTAATCAGTTGTCTGAAAGCATGGGACTCAACCGTTGAGATGGGTTTCATGTCTTCCACAACATACCTGGCAATCAGCCTGTGTAGCTGGGGCTGGGTGATGGACTGTGCAGCAGGCTGTCCGAAATCAAGCTTTCGTTGTTTTGCTGGAATAGTGTCAACGGAGCTAGAGTCGCCGACGTTGCCTTCGGGTTCTTTTTCAACTAACTTGGTAGATGCATGCTGTTTCTGAAGATGTTTCATCAGATTAGAATTGCTAGTCTTTGATGTCGAAAGACTTTTAGAACCTCCACAGAGAGTACAGTTCACGACAATATTCCTGTCTTTTACCATCAGAAAGGAGAAATAATGTGAATATTTCCACGACAGAAATCCCATGCCTGGACCATCTTCGACTGCCGCCATGATTGTAGCTTACGTCTTCTTCTTCTTCTTCTTCTTCTTTGTGTTTAACGGCGGTTGGCAACCAACGTAAAGGAGCATTACAGCCTCCTACTGTTCCGGAGTATGGGTCAGACAGTGAGCTTGTAGCTTACGTCACAGTGTCACGTGCGCTTTTCACGTCCAACACGGAAACTGCAGTCATGGTGCTTTCCTTTGTACTCGGGACTCGGAAATTCTGCCTTCCCAGTAGGAAGGCAGACTGCAGATGAGCTGCATATATGTTTAGTAGTAATTGGTTTTTGTAGAGGGCTAGCAAAACAACCATTTTCGAGGGCGTTGCCATATTGGAATCCAGACTTCTCCGACGAGGCTAACCAGAACGCCGTTTACTCGAGTGTGACATTATTCCCAGGTTCGTGTTCCGATTTCCGAGGTAAGTCGAACGCAACTCACGAAGTAACGAGTAACGGCCCTATCTAAATCACAGTAACGAGTAACGCGTTCCTGATTTTGGCATAATAACTAGTTACCGTGCTCGTTACCGCAATAATAACGTAGTTACTGTAACGCGTTACTTAATAACGCGTTAGTCCCAACACTGGTGATGAGCAGTAATTTGAAACTAGCACAGAGTTCTTGCACCATTCCGAGCTGATGTAGACACACAAGCCACCACTGCAAGTCTTTCTGCACAGAGCTGCGTTCTGTAAGGGCGGTGGCCACAATTCAGAGATGGTCCTGGTGTTTCCCTGGTTTGCTCTCTCCACATTGCAATGTGTTGATTAAACCCACTTCAAATCAAGCTCACTGGGTGTGTTGCAGGTTATTGTTAAAATTTCCATAACACTACAAAAATAAATTACTAATCCAGTAGAATGTAAAAAGTGGAAAAAAGGTTATTGCACCATATACACATGTTGTGCATGGCAACCTAAGAAAATGTGTTGTCTTTCACTCCATGAAAAACTGTTTTACTTATTGTTTCACTCTGAGGTCCCAAATACTTTTTGACATCACATTTTTAGGAACAAGGCTTTGCAAAGGTGAGGTTTTATGGCCGTGGCAACACTCAGTGCTGACTGCCCTTTTCTTTCATACCACTTCTCTTTTCCTTTATACGTGGTCACCTTTCTTCCTCTTTCTACTGTCTTTTGAGAATGTACATGCGAATGACAGTGGTCACAGTATTTTTTAGGTCTTCTGAGTGTGTGGCATTCCAACTCATTCAATCAGTTACTGACAGGTGCAGATTCTTGGCATCCCTGCTTGATTGCATGACTGTTTTTGTCCTCATTCACTCTTTCACTTTGGATATGCCCTCTACCCCAGTGACCCACTTGGTTTTAGTAATAAAAATGGCTGGAGATAACGCAAAAAGAAAAATGACATTGTTGATCAAAATGCAAAGATACTCAGAAGTCCCTTTCTGCTTATTAAAAAAAATTGTCACTATACATAAAACCCTAACACAGTAGAACGTAGAAGGTGAAAAAAGGGTATCGCACTATATACACATATAGTGCGATAGAGAGAGTGCGATGGGTCAATTCATACACATAAAATAATATCAACAAGGAAGCTAAACAGAGATACAATAATGAGATTAAAATGACATGAGATGAGGGCACTAGCTAGTCGGGAATGCCAAGTTAAATAGGTAAGTTTTCAAATGTGATTTTCAAGGAAAGGATAGAGTCCGAGGCACGAATAGTAGCAGGAGGCTGTTCCATAGGTTAGGTGCAGCTGAGGAAAAAGCACGATTGCCACTGGTCCTCAGCCGAGCCCTAAGTTCCACCTAGAGTAACTGACCTGATGATCTTAGCGCTCGACTAGAAGTATACAGGCTGAGAAGGTTAGTGAGATAGCTAGGTGCAATATTATTTATAATTTTAAAAGTAAGCAACAACATTTTAAAACCAATACAATATTTAATGGTTAGCCAATGCATGTCGGCAAGAACTGAAGTGACAGAAGCCAATTTTCCAGTTCCAGTTAGGAGGCGAGCCGCAGCATTTGAACAAGCTGTAATCTGTAAAGAGGGACGGATTGGAGACCAAAGTAAAGGGAATTGCAGTAGTCTAATCCGGAAGTCACAAAGGCATGGATAAGTTAAACAATATATAAATCAGGATACTTTTTTTGTATTTGTGTACATGGCACACACTATTACTCTATATTTAAATCCTAAATATCAACATTTAATTAAGTAAATTAAACTACTCTTGGAAAACTGCAGACAGACTCATCTCATACCCTAAACATGTCACTCCTGGTCTGATTGGGGAGGGGACCAGAGAAAACTACAGAGTCCGACATTGTTTTGGCAAAGTTGCACACGATTCAATATTGATTTTAGTGATCTCCGATTGGCGTAACCGGGTGTCATTACTGCCGACGTGAATTATGATTTTATTGAATTTACGTTTACCCTTAGCCAGCAGTTTTAAATTTCCCTCAATGTTGCCTGCTCTGGCCCCTGGAAGAGAATTGACTATGGTTGCCGGTGTCTCTAGCTTCACATGTCTGAGAACAGAATCACCAATTACCAGAGTTTGACCCTTGGCGGGTGTGTCATCGAGTGGGGAAAAATGGTTAGACACATGAACAGGTTGGTGGTGTACCTGGGGCTTCTGTTTAAGACTATGCTTCCTCCTCACCGTCACCCAGCCATCCTGTTTTCCTGGCTGTTCGGGACAATCTGCCGGAGGACAGCTAGCAGGGCCTATGCTACCTTCGGCTACAGGGGCCTGACGTTTTTGTCAAGTCTACAATTCAGTGATCCTGGCCTTTAGAGCTGAAAATAGGCTACATTTATTACAAGTATCATTACTGCTAAAACGAGGAGTGACTAACCATTTGACACAATGAGCAGGTAAGTGTAGGCAGGGCAGGTAAAGAGGCCATGCTGCTAGCGAGTCGGCTACTAGCTAAGCTAAGCTAGCAAATTCATAAAGACACAGTGAGTAAATAATTCAATTCAATTCAATGTTATTTATATGGCGCCAAATCACAACAACAGTCATCTCAAGGCGCTTTATATTGTAAGGTAGACCCTACAATAATAGATACTGTGAACATAATTAGTGGGTGAATCAACAGGGAGTGTACTCTGGATAAAGCATGTGAAGATTAGACTATGAAATAAGACATTATCGGCTGCTATACCTGATCATAATATATTGCCTTATAGGTTGGAGAACATTGAGAACACTGTTTAATTGGTTTAAATTTGATTTGACAGATCAAGGTTATTTTGTGTCATTCATTAACTATCTTTTTTTTTTATTAATTGTTTATTTTATTTTATTTTCAGTTGTTACAGACGGGACAGACATGACTAGGGGATAGGAAAGGGAGAAAGAAAAATGAAGGAAAAGAAAAACAGAGGGGAAGAGGGACAGTGAGAAAGGGCACTTAAAAAGAGAAAGAGAGAAAAAACAAACAAACAAACAAACAAAAAATTCCTGGATCACCTGTTGAGAGAAAAAGAAGAGAAAACAAGCAAAAAAAAAGAGCAACATAATAAACACAACACCATCGCATTAATCTAGCTAAGTGTAAACAGCAGATTAATATTAAAGTTGTGGTGCAGCACGCAGGACCGACAGCACAAAATGTGCTTTGAGGTAGCAGCCAAGAAAGGTGTAGTTTATGTCTATGGACAGTGAACACCTGTGTGCACACCTGTGTGGATCAGCATGCTTGTATTCAAAAGGTTTCCCCATGTAACGGTCTGTTAGAGGGTGTAGGGAGCCATAGCCCCGTCCCCCAGGGCATGAAGCAGACATGGAGGAGATCCAGGCCCCAGACATCCAGAGGCCCCAGAGTGCGAGAGCCCAAGGAGGACCACCAGAGGGGCATCCGTGCCACCCTCCTGGGAAGAGCTGAGGAGAGCCCAAACGAGGGGTCACCGAGCAGCCACGGAGCAGAAGCCAGAGGGGGCTTCACTGGCGTGCCCGCCGACTCTGCCAGCAGCCAGCTGTGCCAGAGTGAACCGAACCACAGGCCCAGAGGCCGGAGGTCCGAAGGCCCCCTACGCCCCGGAAGAGACCTGACCGAGCAACAGACGCCAGGCCCTGCCAAGTAGCCACCGGGAGTGAGCTGGTACATACCTAAGCGCCCAGCCACGGACACCAAAAACCACCAGTGCACCGACCCCTGAGGCCATCGGCCACCGGCAAGGAGTGTGGTGAGGGGAGATAGGCCTCCATACTTTGGAGGGCCTGGGAGTTCCCAGAGAGGTGGAGTCTAAGACCCGACCTGACATATAGACACAGACAAACAGGCACACACAGACACAAACATGCATTCCCACCCTCATGCACACATATACATATACTCAACACTCACCCAACGTAAAGTTTGACACAAATGGACACACACACAATCACACTCCCCAAACATACTCTATACCCCGGGTCCAGGTACCCTCATCCCCAGAGGGGGGAAACAGCACCAAGACCCAGGAGATGTTACCCTTTCCGCCGGGGCGGAGGCAAGCAGACCGCCCCGGCTCCGCAGCAGCAGGTAGGCCCCGCATCCCAGATCCCAGTCGGGTGGCCAACACCTCCTCCCAGCTCCCCCGCCCTGATGGCCAGCAGAGAACGGGGGTGTGTGAAGACCCCATACCTCCCTCCTCCCGCTCATGTGTAGTGTTGCTGCATGTTGTTCTAAAGTACATTTAAAACCCGGGAGGGCCCCCCCCCGAGAACCCTCAATGTCTACATAGGTTTAAAATTGAGAGGTGGGCACCAGCGCCAGAGGTGGGGTTGAACACACAGACCGTCCTCTGGACGCCGTTAGCGTGCCCACCATCAAGGCCCTATATGTATGTGTTATGAGAGAGTGAGTGATGTGAATGTCTAAGTTGTGGAATAAAATTGAAGCACAGGTGGCCAGAAGGGGACGGGGGGGAATGCCTCCCCTGCACCCCAAGGCCCTACTTGTGTGGGTGGGTAGGTATGGTGGAGCGGGAAGGGGGAGGCATGGGATGGGGATGGGGAGGAGGAGGAAAAGAAGGGAAATACTTCAAATAAAAGTTTTCCTTTGGTACCAACAGTTTGTCGGTAACAACTTTGTTTCACAATTGCAGTGATTACCTTAAAGTCTTACCTGAGTGCACCCTTCTAAATATACAAATAAGGTTTCAGTTCAAAATAAACCTGTTTAAACCTAGAGGGCTATAGTGTTGACTAATTTTGAGATGAGATGTGTTAAACATCGTAAGACAATGTTTAGCACACTTTTGGGAACATTAAGCAATGAGTTGCATATTTATTTATTTATTGGTTTAAGCAAACACGCTTTCCAAAACCCAGTAAATGATTAAAGATCTTTTTTTGTTGACTTAGGTTTCATTTGCTTCTCTGCTTAGACTCCTGTCTCCATGACCTGAAACCACAGCAAAATTGGTATGGTCCTGATCTGGCCCACACAATGTGCTTACACACGTCCCACATACCGCAAAGACATGACGGCCCTTTGGTGGCCGAGATCTGGTTTGCCAGATGTGGCCTACACATGGGCCAGCACAAGGCCAGTTGCAGACACACTGCTGGTCCTGTGCTGGCCCAGAACAGTTTGAACTCTGGCCCCAGATGTGAGCCTAATGTGTACCGTAATCAAACCATTTAATAACAACATGTGCCGGAACATATTAGTGCAAAAGTAACATGACAAAACTCTATTTAAACACTGAATGGACTGATTCTTATATTCCACTTTTCTACTCTCCCGGATTACTCAAAGTGTTTAGCAACCCTTTCATTTGGGTCTTCTAACTAAAATAGGAAAATAGGAACATAAACAGTGCCGGTGTATCAGTTTTCTCCAAGCACGACATCCCAGTGCATTTCAGACCCAGCAACACACTCAGACAAAAACTGGTTCACCCGAAAGACAAAACTCCAAAACACAGACTTAACAACGTGGTGTATGCTGTACAGTGTAGCGAGGAATGCCCAGACCTCTACATTGGAGAGACCAAACAGCCACTTCACAAGCGAATGGCACAACATAGAAGAGCCACCTCCACAGGACAAGACTCAGCAGTCCATCTGCATCTAAAGGACAAAGGTCACTCTTTCAAGGATACCAATGTTCACATTTTGGACAGAGGACAGATGGTTTGAAAGAGGAGTGAAAGAAGCCATTTATGTCCACTGTGAGCAACCATCTTTGAACAGAGACGGTGGCTTATGACACCAACTGCCTGCCATCTAATAATCCAGTTTTGAGTTCCCTTCCCAGACGCTTTAATGCCCACTCACACCCTGGGCCATCTGACCTCAGGAAATCGCATGATAAGGTGGGGCAGGTTTCACAATGAGCTCACCCAAAACCCTGGCTGATTGTGACCCACACCCATTTTCACACCTTGGCTCAGGCGATTAGAGGATCATCAGGGGGTCCTTTGTCCCTCTTTGGGGGGATACTCCCACTGGGTTTAAATCTGGGACTCTCCACCATTTGACCTTAGAACTGAAGAAGCTTCTCGGATGAGAGGTGAAACGTCTTAAAGCAACTTAAAGAAGTCCAGACGCTTTTCTTTCCAAGCTCCTTAGACAACATAAACAGTGCCATCATTGCCATACCTGGCCCACATCTGGTTGACATACACTCTGCCATGACAGCAGTCAGAAGTTCCAGCTTCATGCCAGATCCGGGCTAGACCTGTTTTCTATGGGCCTGGGCCAGATAAACAAAACCACAATCGGGCCAGTTGTGGCATGCCATCAAATAGACAGTGCCATGTATGCCAGGCCTGGCCCATATCTGGATGACATACCGCTTACCATGCCAGAAGTCAGCAAGCAGTGCCGGTGTTCTGGGAATCCATCCGACCTGACAAACCATCGTACCCGTTGTTTCTGCGCATGCGCACAACACGAAATTAAGTGGCGAACCGTCCAACCTTTGTGAATAAGAGCTAGAAACATACTCTGACGGGTGAAATTAAGTGCCAAACCATGCTACCTTTCAGAATGTTACCTATAAGCATACTTTAACGGGTAAAATGAAGTGGCAAACCATCCTGGCTTTAAGAATATAGTTACAAGCATACTCTGATGGGCAATGTTAAGTGGCAAACCATCATACCTACTTAAATTTGTGCTGGAATTACTCTGTGACAGCAGAAATGTGCATAAACTACCTACGGTAGGATGGTTTGTCAGAACACCGGCTTGGTACTAGATCTGGGCCAGACCTGTCTGCTATGTGGGAGCAGTAGAAAAATGCATGAATAGATGGATGTAATGTAAACGTGCCTGTGTTAAAAGCACTTCTTTTGTTTAAATGTACTTTATAAATAAAACAGACTTGACAGTAAACACAAAAAGTTTATTATATTCAGATAATATATTCATAGTTCATGTTTGAATACTTTATTTATAATTTATTTAGTGGGCTGTTATTCCTTCTGTCTTCGGTTCTTTTGCCACATACTTTTACACACCTCTACTGACAGTACTTTGTTTATGCGGTCTTTAAATTAGACACTATGCCACCATCATCAGCTTAACTCCAAATTAATCTCTCCTACTCCTTATGTAACCTAACTCTTACCATGAGCACCACATCCATTCTGCACTAGTCACACACTTCACTGAAAAGGGTGTAATAGGGAAAATTCTAGTTTTCACATTGTCATACATTTAGATGTAGGTGTTTAGAATCTCATTTTAGGATTTTTGTATAACCTTTGCATGCTTAGATGAAGTATGTGGATGTGTCAATATGACCTTGTGAAAACTGCTTAGCTTTGCTTAACAATGTTTCACTATGTTATCTGTTAACTGTTAGGTAGAAGGACGAAACTCCCTAAATGACCAGTGCCAGGAGCTTCCTGAGAGTTGCTCTTTGCCCAGCAACAGCCCGTGGGACAAAAACCTGTTGTAACTAAAAAATATAGAGAGCTGAGTGTGAGGGTATAAAAGGGACGCTGCGACGGCCCAAGGCCAGAGCCAGTATGACTGTGAACTGGTATATTTGATGTGTGTTGGCTCTCCTGTGTAACCAGTTTCTGCTTCACCCCGCTGAAAAAGGTCTGCCCAAACAAACTCCTCGACTCTGCGCTGTGTTGTATTTTTTTTAAGAAGGCAAGGAGTCGTTGCATATTTATTTCCTGAATGGAAACATAACGGTGCAAATGGCTCCCCACACACCACTCCGCACCGCACACTACAGCAGAACTCCCTTTTAATACATTGTTTTACATAACATTAATAAACAAATGGAAAGTACATAAAACTTGTGTCAGACACGTGCCCACTAAGCACTTATTACCCTCTGAGTCCATCAGTTGAGCAAACAGGTTTTATGTATCTTTAAAACTTAACTATATTATGTGTGGAACAACACAACTCAACTCTCCTATGACTACGGCAGGCTGACAGTGATTACTTTAGCCAGCCACACCAAGACGCGTGAATACACATTAAATACTGTTACATCTGCATGGAGTAATTAAAAATAGCTTGACCACAGCTGACCGTGTTGCAGACTTTACCCACAGAAAATTCTGTGACAAGAGCCGCTACTGTACTTCAGGCCAAACCTGCTGTGAAGATTACTGGTTTTAATACAGTCAGGAACATATGTATTAGCACACCCTGCGATTTTGCAGGGTTCTCCCACTTAGAAATCATGGAGGGGTCTGAAATTCACATTGTATGAATTTTAAAGATTTTATTTGTATACCACTGCTGCACACAAGTATTTGAACACCTGGCAATCAGTAAGAATTCCAGCTCTCAAAGACCTGTTACCATGCCTTTTAAAAAGTCCACCTCTACTCAATTTATTAATCTGAATCCATTACGTTTCTGGGTCAGTTTTGACCAGGTATTTTTATTTCTTATGTTTTGGTTAATTTTTACATCATGGAGTGTTTTTGGTTTCTCTGGTGTTTTGATTATTATGATAAATTATATTTCTGTGATTCTGGTTTAGGGCTTTGTTCTCAGGTTTTATGTTCTCATATTTTGTGTAGGGTTAGTTCTGTGTCTAGTCTGCGTCTTGGTGTAGTGATTTCTTGTTCCCTGTTTTATTGTGAAAATCCGTGTCTGATGTGAGTGTATTCAGTTTTGCCTCCCTTGTCTCGTCTCGTTAAGTACTTCCAGCTGTGTTCCCCACCTGTGTGTAATCTCCCTGTGTTCCTCTGAGTGTATTTAAATTGTGTCTTCTGTTGTTGTAGTCGCTGGTCTGTCTGTGTATCTACCATGATTCATCCATGTGTTCTCCCTGCTGTCCATCATCATTTGCCTCTGCCCACCCTCCTTCATGTTTGTGTTCTGGTTCGTGTTTAGTAGTTTAGTTGTTCTCAGTTTAGATAGTCTTCAGTCCTGTTTGCCATTTTTCTACTTGTGGTTTGTGTTCAATAAACCTCCTTCACACCCTCACCAGTGCCTGCGATTGGATCCTCCTTTATTTTCTTCACATGGCTCACTCCACTCGTCGTGGCAGAATTAGTAGCACCTGTCTGAGCTCTTTAAAGACACTTGTCTTCCCCACAGTCAGTCAGACTCCAACTACTACCATGGAAAGACCACAGATCTGCCAGAAGACACCAGAAACAATATTGTGGACCTCCAGAAGGCTGGAAAGGGCTATAGGGCAATTGCCAAGCAGCTTGGTGAAAATAGATCAACTGTTGGAGCAATTGTTAGAAAATGAAAAAGTTGACTGTCAGTCTTCCTCGGACTGTGGCTCCACGCAAGATCTCACCTCGTAGGGTATCACTGATGATAAGAAAGTAAGGAATCAGCCCAGAACTACAGGGGAAGAGCTGGTCAATGACACAAAGAGAGCTGGGATCACAGTTTTAAAGGTCAATGTCGGTAGAACACTACACTGAACTCTACCAACAGGGAGCCGAAACTCCAGCACCAGATCTAGAGGAGATCTGTGTGGAGGAGTAGGCCAAAATCCCTCTTGCAGTGTGTGCAAACCTGGTCAAGAACTACAGGAAGCGTTTGGCCTCTGTAATTGCAAACAAAGGCTTCTGTAACAAATATTAACACTGATTTTCTCAGGTGCTCAACAGCAGCAGTCCAATACAAATATTTTCTTTAAAAATCATACAGTGTGATTTCCTGAATTGTTTTTAAAATGCTGTCTCTCACAGAGGGAATGCACCTACAAGGTGAATTTCAGACGCCTTAATTTTTTAAGTGGGAGAACTTGAAAAAAACGCAAGGTGTTCAAATACTTTGGTTCTTTACTGTAGAATAGTTTATAAGGTGAAATACTAGAACATGAAGTATGAATAGATAAACACTGCAGCTGAATAAATTCTGTTAATATAGTTAAAAAAAAATCAAACAAATAAGAATTAAACCCATAAATTTGCATATACATGGTCTAATCTGAGCTAGTGATGTGTATATGGAAGATAATAAAAATAAATAAATTAAATGAAGAGATGACATAGAATAGCTTCGAAGAACAGGGTTCACAGGAATTGTCACAGTCTGAGTGACAATGGCTGTGGTTGGTGGTTGTGTCGTTGGGGCTGGCAGCAGTTTACCTGGGTAGGTCAACATTTGCCTTACCAGTTTTCTCCCTAAGCTTGCAGCTTGCCTCACTTCTCACTCGCTCCATTGGCAGCCTCCAGCTGGGTATCCTCACCATTCACAGCACACCGCTCAGCCAAGATTCGGATTTCCTCCTTGCTCTGCCTGCCCCTTGCCTGCCATATGCCTCAAAGTACTGCACTTTCTGGAATTTTCCCTGCCACAAAACCACTCACTCGGATCAGCAATGCCTCCCTAAAACTGAGCATCCACTCAGTTACAAGAAGCTGCACCTATTATTTAACTCCTTGGTCTGCCTGCCTTGGTTCACCTCACTAACTTTGTTCTTCCTGTGCTGTAGAGACTCTGTGACCCCCGACCTGTCCTCCATGTCCACCCCGCATTCCCAGTGTTCCCTGAGAAACTACCTATGTCCAATCCCCGACATGTCACTGCACATTACCCTTTGAGTACATTTATGTAAATAGTTGTTGTGAAATTATATTAGGTTTCTGAGGGTTTGAGTGTTTGTAATTCACTGAAAAAAATCACACGTGTAGTCAGTGCTGAGTTTACTGTGTCTCCTTTTGGGTCCTTTTCCCTCGTGCTGGCCTCCGGAAATGCTATGGGAATATAAACAGTGTCACTTTGAGACATATGCAAATTCCTAAATAGCAAAATGAGAGAAAAAAAAACTGTATCAAAAATTCTAGTAGTATAAGAAGTAACATTTAGCAATTGTAGATCATTTGACAACAAACAATACCAGTAGGTATATCTCTTTATTATGTGTCAGTTCATATAAACATTGTTTCCACTTCTGACGATACATCATGTCAGAAAAAGATGTAAGTACCACAAATGTATTCCTTAAAAGTTATAATCAACCCATAATATCCTCTGGACACTTGTAGCTAATAGTAAAATCTTAGGTTACTTTACGTTAAACAGTAATGAAGGATGGCACAAAAAGTTAAGCCATAGTTTTTTACAAAATACTGTATGACAGGGGAACTAAACAGGTACAATAGATGCTAATAGAGAAAAGGAGAGAAAAAGGAAATACCTTACATGGAAGTTACAAATGAGCTTCCTGTTCCTCAAGAAATTCAATTGATTTCTTAGTTTTCTTCAGTTTCTTTTCATTTTCCTCAATTATTCCACTGAACTCCTCTTGCTTCATGTCAATGTAAGCTTGAGTTTTCTTCATGTAATTTTTAATGCTCTCCATAAATTTATCTAGTGGAGGAAAATCATCATCGCGTGATGCTTGCATCGTTTCCTTCACCAGTACAATCATTGGGTCCATAACGTGACTGCATTCATTCATCATCTCTTTAATGGAGGCCACTTCTTCCTCATGCTCAGCCTAATAGGATAACATTTAATGAATTTCATAACATTCCACAAATTCTGTTTACTAAAATATAATTTACTATTATATATTGTCATATGTACACAAATCACTTTTTCAGTTCTCCAATACACCACTACTCTTAGACAATGTTTGGCAAGCATGTGAGAAAATGTACTGACCTTCAGTAATTCTATTTGTTGTTGTGTTTTCCGATAGGTTTCTCTGAGTTGTTCCTGAAAATCCAAATTGAACATTGACATGGTTATAGTTTGGGAGATATATATGCCTAACAAATACTATATCGTATAATGTAACAAATGGCACATGTGGCACTTATGTCAAGTTTAAATGTTAGTTTAAAAAAAGTATTTAAGAAATACATAGATAGTTGATTTTTTTGAAGTTAATGCTTTGGTAGTTAGTTAAACTTTGTAAAATACACGAGGAGTAGGTGCACAAATGCCATTGCTTTGGCTTCCACCTTTTCTGTTTGAAATACAGTGTTTTTTGTTTGTTTATTTGCTTTGTTTTGCTTTGCACTGCTTGCATTGTTATAATCAGATAGACATTCAAAAAATCTGAATAATGTATAGAAATAAATGAATACATAATTAAAAAAAAAACACATTTCATCAGAAATGTATTTGTGTTCATGTGCAAAGTCTCTTGACTAGCAAATTATTTCAATAAAAAAATCACTGACCGTTAAGCAAAAAACTTTACTACATGGTCTCTAAGTCTAAAATTGCTGAGTAAGCAATGTTGAATGTACCAGTTGGTTCTTGTTTGTCAGTGAAGTTGAAAGGCAAACCAGACACAGCAGGGTGAACATGAGGAACAGGCCTTTGGTGGCACTGGAAACAGTCACTCCACTGCTTGAGGCTAGAACTGCTGCTGCCATCACTGTTCTGTTTAAATCTGTCTCTATGATGAAAATGTACATAAAGTACATAAAATGTGCATAAAGAAGTAAATAACAATTTTCCAGACTGGAGATTTTTAAATTGTAGTTCCATTATTATTTATATATAAATAAATATAAATATTTATTTATATATGAATTTACATATAAATCAAAAGATTTAGAACACCAAGATGTGTAAAGAACACACAACTTACAAAGAAATGTTGAAACTACTGAAATACAACACATTTTGTACAATTTAGTAGAATTTTCAAATCATTTTCTTAGAATAAACTATGATATGGTGAGTTTTAATTTTCAAACTTACCTTCAATATAAAAAGAAGCTGGTGAATGAAAAAATGATCAGAGATCACAGTGTCCTATTATATATATATACTGCTGCTTCCACCTCCCATTTTGCTCATCTCCTCTATGTGTGTGGGTGTGTTAAGATATGTTCCAGTGTTGTTCATATTATGCAGACTGAGGCAATGAGACTTTCATTTTCGCTTGGGTTTATACCTCTGGCTTTCACTTTTGCCTTATAGATATTTGCCCGTTTTACTATGTGAAATGCAATGAATCGCAGCCTCGATGATGATAAAACCCCATCCATTTACTGCTGCAACATCACCTGAGAAATTCACATGAAATATATTTGACTCATGATAGTAGTCAAATATCTGTCAAACCTAAGTTAAGCTTTTTGTTTTGCAAATGTAAGGAGTACAAAAATTGTTTAAAAAGTTGGGAGTAAAGGTAGAATATGCCAGAAAAATAACTACTCAAGTACAGAAACATTAAAATTCTACTTAAGCACAGTAACAAAGTCTTTGTACTTTGTTACTTCCCACCTCTGCCTATCAGTAATGAGTTGTAACAACGTTTATTAACATAAACATCACAGAAGTTTTAATAAATCAGAACCAGCATTCTTTATTAATTCCTAAGGAAATTATGTGGGTTACAGCTGCTCCAGGACAGTGACAGTAACAGAAACAGACTAAACTAGTTAACAATACAATGCAATACAATACAATACAATACAGATTTAAGAAATAGCACAATATATACAAATCACTTAATCATAAATCTCAAGGAAAGACAGAGGTGACAAATAATTAATGAATAAATATCAAGAATATTGACAGCAACATTAGAAAAGAGCATGTGCCAAAAGGGTGTAACTGCTGCAGTGTTTACAGTTTATACAGTGTGTTAGTTGGATGAGTTGTACAGGGAGATGGCCACGGGCAGTAATGATTTCCTGTGTTGTTCCGTGGTGCTTTTTGGTACTCTCAGTCACTCAGTGAATGTGCTCCTGTGGCTAGCCAGCACGTCATAGAGTGGGTGGGAGGTATTATCCAACATTGTCTTTATCTTGGACAACATCCGCCTCTCTGACACCACCCTAAGGGAGTCCAGCTCCATCCCCACAACATTACTGGCCTTGGGAATTGGTTTATTTAGTCTGTTGGCGTCTGCGACCTTTAACCTGTTGCCCCAGCATGTAACAACATAGAGGATAGCACTGGCCACAACAGACTCATAGAAAATCCTGAGCATTGTCCGACAGATGTTAAAGGTCCTAAAAATAGAGACGACTGTGGATTTTCTGTAAAGTGCAGTCGTGTTTCTAACCCAGTCCAGTTTATTGTCTATGTATACTCCAAGGTATTTATAGTTCTCCACAATGTCCACGTTGACCCCCTGGATTGAAACAGGAGTCAGTGTTTTCCTGGTCTTCCTAAAGTTCACAATCAATTCCTTGGTCTTTGCCATGTTGAGCTGCAGATAATTCTGCTTGCACCACATGACAAAGGAGACAACCACAGCCCAGTACATCTGACTAATCAGCCTTGCTGTTGCATCATACCACCGCAGAGTCATCAGAAAACTTCTGAAGATGGCAGGTCTCTGTGCAGTGGCTGAAGTCTGTGGTGTAGAGAGTGAAGAGTAAGGGGGAGAGGATGGTCCCTTGTGGTGCCCCTGTGTTGCTGATTACCTTGTCAGACACACAATGTGGAACATACACATATTGTGGTCTTCCCTGTCAGGTAATCAACAATCCAGGACATCAGATAAGAATTCAACTGCATTGTTCCTGTGCATTGTGCTTAGTGTAAGTTTGGCTCATTGACCAGTCACTTTCCTGTTTTACATTAAAGGTCTTGGTCTCATGTTAGTGTGTTCTGTTTTGCTTACCTTGTGTTGTCCTGCTTAATTAGTTCCAGCCGTATTCCCACTTGTTCCTCGTTTCCTCATGTTCCTGTCAGTGTATTTTAGTTCCTTGTCAGTCAGTGCTCGTTGCCGCGTCGTTTACGTCGGTTCGTCCCCATGCTGTGTGTTTCCTGTGTTTCCCGTGAGAGTACAGTTAACATTTCTCAGTTTAGTTTGTGTTGCTTTGTATCACCTGTTTACCTGTGTGTGTGTGTGTGTGTGTGTGTGTGTGTGTGTGTGTGTCTCACAGTCAGTTTCCTGGTATGTGTTTAATGTTGGTAAAAAATTATTGTTCATCATTGTTTAATCCATATATCTACTAGATCATTGGGAAGTAATTATATAGAGTGCCTCACTCACAGAAAAGGCAATCACTAGAGTTAAGTTACATTAGTGTTTTGAAGTATATCTTATAATCGAACGCACACTAAACATATTATAACACTTGTAGTAAGTTACACACAGATTGGTGTACCTCATTTAATTCATCTCCCATGTTTAGGTGTGTTATGAGCATGTGTAATTAAAACAGTATGTTTGTAAATACTTTGTAAGAAGCACTGAAATGTCTGTCTGCATCCATGAACTCAAAGTCAAGCGAGACGATAGCAAAGTCCTCAGAAAAGATTTAATAGACTAACAAAATTCCATATTTATGATAGAAGGAACATAGATTCAAGTACAGGGAACAAGGATGAAGGCAGTGAAGGACATAGTGCCACCTAGGGGTGAACAAGCTGCCAAGATCAAACACAGGCATGGGTAAAGTCACACATGGATGCAAGCACCCACATAGCAAAATTGGTATGGCCCAGATCAGCCCACACAATGTGCATACACATGGCCCACATACCCCAAAGAATGACAGTCGTTTGGTGGCCCAGATCTGGCCCACACATGGGTCAGCTGCAGACAAACTTGAACTCTGTTCAAATAGTGAATGGACTGCTTTATAATGCTTTTCTGCTCGCCCAGACTACTCAAAGTGCTCTATACAACATGCCACATTCACCCAATCTCTCTCAGCTGAGTGCTTCCTAACTACATTCATATACATTCACACTCCTGACATGCAGACTGGAGGAGCCAGGAATCAAACCACAAACCTCCTGATCAGTAGGTGACCTGCTCTACCTCCTGAGCTACAGCCACACACTAATCCTTCACTAGGTATTAGATAAAGTGTACACTCACAATTGTCTTTTGTTTATTGTTGAGCCTGTGTGATGTGGCTTAACAACCTGGGAAGCTTTGACCCTTTGGCTCTGAGTTTGATCTTGCTGTACAATAAACTCTCTTTTCCAACTGAATTAGCTCTTTTCTTTTCATTTCTCTCATTTCTTTGAGTGCCCCTTTTGACTCCAATAGAACAAAAACAATAAACTAATTGTGAAATCCTTTGAGAGAGAATTAGGCCTTCCAGCCCCAAGTTTATGAGTACAGCAGAAGCACTAAGACTTTTACCTTTGCTCACCACTGTTTTCTTTTTCTTTGTGTGAGAGACACGAAATTTCTAAACGACAATGTGCGAAGCAAAGAAAAACTGGATCAAAACAGAATAAAAAACTGTGGAAGACTACAGAAGGCACTAAATTACAAAAGTGATGTTTATAACAAACAAACAACTCTTTTTACCAATATACATAACCAATTTAAATTGGTTATGTATATTCTAGCTAATCATCTTGATGCATGCTCAATCATCCAGGTAAGTAAATCCCAGAAGGTTGATTCTGATTCTGGGAGTTCAGTTCCTTGATCAAGTTGTAGAAATGTCTGACAGAGGACGAGTGGAAACAGCATGCACATGAGCTCAATGTTGAGTGTATTGGAAAAGGTTAAAAATATTTGTGTACATTTTACAGCATATTGTAGTTTTAAAAAAAACTTTTCAAGAATTTTAAGCAAACTTTTTCTCACTTTGTCATTATTGGGTATAATGTGTAGAATCCATTTTGAGATAGAGACTTTAACATGACAAAATGTGGAACAAGTGAAGCGCCGTAAATGCACAGTATGTCCTCTGTGTTCTGATGATCAACAATGTTTCAGCAGACCAAAATCTGCTGTCACTGCCATGGTGTGACAGTTACACATGGAAAGCAGTTTAACACAACAACCACGTTACACTGTGTAGATGCTAACTGAGGTCCTCTATATCTGTGTCAGGATCTGTTTCACCAACCAGTGTGTTGATTTTCTTCATCACTACTATCATTGGGTCCATGAGAGCCAGATATTCATCTACCAGCTCTGAAGCTTTCAGCATGTCTGACTTGTACTCCTAATAGAAAAAAGAAAATCTTCATGGCACAAGATCAATAAATACACAACAAAGTCATGCTTCAAATTCATGCATGATGTTATTCTTAATGCACACAAGGGACAAACTCAGTATATTTTATATGCAGTGAGAAACTTTTACTGACCATCAGTTCATCCATTTTCTGTTGTGCTTCCTTGTAACTTCCCTTGAGCACTTCCTGGAACTTAACAGGGAGCATTGACATGTGGTTACAGTTTGTAATGGCTGACAGAAACTTTCATATAGTTTCAGCAACAGATGTAATTGTGGTGACTCACAATCGTTGCTGACATGCATTAGGTAAAAAAAAATGATTGGATTTTAAGCAAGCATCAGTTTACCAGTTGGTTCTTGTTTGTCAGTGAAGCTGAAAGGCAAATCATACACAGCAGGGTGGACATGAGGAACAGGCCTTTGGTGATACTGAAAACAGCCACCCCTCTGCTTCTGGCCAAAACTGCTGCTGCCATCACTGTTTGGAGTAAATAACGTGAATTTTTTACACTGTAAGAAAACAAATAGAATATTTACAAAAAAGAAACAACATTTGAAAATTCCAGGGAATATATATTCTAACTGAAAAATGTACAATACCACCAATACACAGTCTGGGTTTCCAATAAGTACAGTTTTCAGTCAGTAATTTGTAATATGGTTATTTCAAACTTTCTCTAACAGTGATAATAAACCTATTAACTATCTATGTATATAGGTGCCTTTAAAAAAGAGATGAAGTTAAGAGTATATATAAAATGAGCAAGTCAGACTTTTTCAGACCTAATTATGTATTTTTTGTAATTTGACAATTTAGAGAACGGTACTGTTCATGCTGGTTTTAGTAGACCTAGGATAGAAATATATATAGTAGTTTTATACCTATCAGTACCTGAAGAGCAGAATGTTTTTTTTCTTATCATCATGTAGATTAAGGTTTACACATGACCAATTTTGTGATTCAGACTGAGGCACAAATATTGTGAATGTGAGTGAATATTGCTTTAATCCAGCAGCAGACGATACCTTTATGTGATAATCCAGTAGCCTTATCACCTGGCAGTGAAGCATAAACAGACATATTTCAAAAGTCTGAGCCTTATGTTTCAGAGTGGTGAGGAATGAGTATATATTAAATTAATGATATGAGTGTATAAATTGATTAGTCTTCATCATGTGACTAATTGACTGGTGTGCTACACTTATGATATATGATATATTTTATCAGTGAGTAAGCACTGGACAAATCGTTGATTGTTAAACATGAGCTTTATTTGCAGACAGGGTTTATTCTTCCTATACATTATTATTAACTGACAGCTTTACTGATACTACTTAATACAACAAATTATAACAAAGTTATAATAATGAGAGTGAAAAACTTCACACTGAATCTGCACATTATGGAAGAGAAGCTTTATGAATACAGTGGAAACAACACCAGAGACAGACAATGACTATATGCTACAGTTCATCATTGCTAAATCTCAATTAATTTTCATGACCTTAAGTGTTTTGTGTAATTTTTCCCTTTTATTATTAAATAGTTAAAACCCAGGACATAATTAGGACAAAGTTTATAATTTAATAGAAAATGCTTTGTTATTGAGGCGGGGCATGGTCTGCGATGATGCTGCAGGTGAGAGGGACTCAACTTGTGAGTGCTCTGCTTGTGTTGTTGTTGTTTTTGGTGGAGATGTGTATGGTTGGCAGCGGGAGAGCTGCAGCCTTTGAATGTACTGTTACAGCAACCGTATGATTATTGTAAGGGTGGACAGCGCGTGGGAAGGACCGGTGTAGGTGTTGTGCCAAAGTAGGTATCCCCGACAGAATTTGTTTCCCCTGTGCTGGGAGCACGCAGGAAGTACTGATGTTTTCATTTTGTGAAAAAGTGAAAAATTGAGGGTTACAACAGAAAATTATATATTTATTGCTTACATGGTATCAGATGGAATTATTTTAACAAACCATTAACATTTTGGCTGATAACTATTTTTATTCTCCTGTAACTTTACTATATAAAGAGCTAAATCCTCCAAAGTTTCAGGAGTAATGCGTCATAATAAGAAGTGTTTGTGAACTAAAAATCAGCAATGTGGGATACTGTTTGTCCGTGACTTACACAGGGGGAACAAATTGTGGCAGGATCAGCCTGATATAATTTGTATCCCACTATAACTTCGTTGTATAAAGAGCTAACATCTCAAAAATTTCAGGAGTAGTTAGTCAATATAACAAGTGTTTGTAAACTAAAAATCAACAATGTGGGATACTGTTTGTCCGTGATTTGGACAGTCCAGCGTGTGCTCCCGACGCAGGGGAAACACATTCTGTCGGGGATACCTAGTTTGGCACGACACTGGCTTCAAACCTGTGCTCTGCTTGTGTTGTTGTTGTTGGTGGTGATGTGTGTTGAATGTACTGTTACAGCAACTGTGTGATTACTGTAAGAATAAATGATGCTGCGTAGCACTAAAATGCCATCGGGTCTGCCGTCGTGGTTTACAGTTATCAAGAGCAGTTGGTAGGTGTCAGGAGTACTGCACTGCAGTGGTTCAGATCTTATTTGGAAGTTTCACCAACTCTTCAATACAGTGGCGGTCCTAGCCTGTTTGGCGCCCTGGGTGAACACTCCCTCTGCCCCCCCACACACACACACACAAAACATGTTAAAGATTGTACATTAACATAAAACTGTTGTCCACACACACATATGAAGAGAGAGAGTATGCATAGTATGCAAACAACAGCTACCAAACAGCCATCATAATTCGTCATACAATGAGCGGGACAAATCAACAATTGACAATGAATAATTAATATTAAAATCTGTAACATATTGTATTGTTTGGAGTTTAGTCTGTTACTGTTACTATTTTTACCATTTCTTCTTGGAGCAACTGTAACCCACATTATTTCCTTAGGGATTAATAAAGTATTCTGATTCTGATTGTTTCAGGATGACCTGCCATTATCCAATGACACATCTGCTTACCTGTATCATTTGTTCGTTTCTCCTCCTCTTCTTTTCTCTTTTTTCTAAACTGAGCACCTGATGGCTTTGAACTTTTCTTGTCCATCTTCCATTGGTTTTAATTTTGCACTCCAGTATGAACACTCATCCCTCAACCAGAGGATCACCACAACATAATCTAATAGACCTACACCTTAGTTCACAGATTCACTTTGTCTAGGGTGCATTTCTGAGATTTCACACAACCCAGGATTCAAATCATGAATCCATAATGGGCTTGGATTTACAACATTATAAATAAAATGTGCTCTATTTGGAAGCAGCAGGTCTCCCTCCCCTTTCGACGGGTTATGTGTGAGACTTTAAATCATCAAACTGTAAATTATAAATTTTAAATTGTT
Organism: Oreochromis aureus; assembly: GCF_013358895.1. Classification (NCBI taxonomy): domain Eukaryota; kingdom Metazoa; phylum Chordata; class Actinopteri; order Cichliformes; family Cichlidae; genus Oreochromis; species Oreochromis aureus. Next base: position 13,484,525 of record NC_052944.1, on the reverse strand, counting down.
ATTGATCCCGTTACCCCGAGTCCTAAAGTGTATATTTATTTTCTTACTCTACTATATTTATTGTTCGTTTACTTGCACTGCTGTAACTGGAGCCTCGTCGTCTCGTCTCTCTATATACTGGACTGTATGTAGCAGAGATGACAATAAAGTTTACTTTGACTTCAGCAGCGAGCAGGCGCACCGAGGGCTCTCGCGCTCAGTTTTCGTGTATAGAATTTCGAAAAAACATTGGTGCAAATTATAAGTCTGCATCATGATGTCTGGTGTTTTCGTGTTTGTTGGTTTGTTTTTATTTTGTTTTATTTTGCGAGTTGGCTATTAGATGCTGCTCCAGCCAGAGAATCCCCCGCCGCTCCGCCCTCTCCTCCCTGTGCCGCAAGCAGCAGGCGCACCCTGCAAATGGAGGGCGCCCTACTCCCAGCAAATGGGCGATAGAAAAACCGATCGGTGCCTATGCCATTCCCAATATGCGCTGGCTGCCGTTGGGGCAGCATGAGTACGAGCATTTTTTTTTATTATTATTTTTTTTGCCGATGCTCGTGATGCCGCCCCCCATCACGATGCCGCCCCGGGCAACCGCCCGTGTCGCCCGTATCTAAAACCGCTACTGCTTCAATATAGGGTCCCACAGGGTTCAGTTTTACTCTCCCCCCCTTCTTTTCTCCCTATATCTCTTACCTCTTGGGTCTATTTTCAGGAAAGACAGGATTTCTTTCCATTGTTATGCTGATGAATCCCAGATTTATTTCCCTCTTAAAAAGATAAATGCCTTTGATGCATCTAGACTGGATTGTTGTAACACACTTTATTTTGAGACATCCATTAGGCATCTACAGGTTGTTAAAGTTCTTTTATTTGTTTTTAAATCTCTTAATGGCCTGCCTCCACCTACCCCTCGGAGTTGCTACCACCATAAACACCTGGCCACTCCTTTACGCCCACCAACCTGCAGCTGTTTAAGGTTTATACTTAGAGGTGACCGTGCTTTTGCTGTAGTTGCTCCAAAGTTGTGGATTGATCTGCCCTTGCACGTTAGGCAGGGCTCTTCTCTTTCAGAGTTTACAACTCTTCTTAAACCATATTTATTTGCTGAAGCCTTTGAGACTTTTTAAGGGGTTAACTCACTGTTTTAACATGTTTGATTTGATTTGATTGATTTATTTGTTTATGCTATTTGTATATGTATATACAGCGCTTGATTTTATGTTAAAGTACTTCATAAATAAAGCTGGTATGGTATAGTATGAAACTGTAATTGAACACCAGTTTCAAAGGGAATGCTATATTACTCTACAGCATTAAGTGTCAAACCTTTAAATAGGGCTAGTTTAAGCCTATAAATGTGTGAATCCTGACATTTAACATGTCACAGCATACATTTTGTCATTATATTATATTTCTCAGTATATTTTGTCATACAGATAAGGTTCTCTTATGAGTCACTAAAGTTATTTCTATGCAATAAATGTGAGAAACATTTACTGACCTCAGTCTGTCTTTGTATTGTTGTGTTTTCTCTGAATTGTTCCTGAAAATCCTAAGCAAGCATTTACAAGTGGTGACATGTAGGGAGACATGCTTGACAGAAGTTGTAAAACAGTGCATAAAATAACAACTTCACACTAAAAGGAAAAGATTAAAACAGCAACTGCAACTGTAGTGACCCTCAAAATTACTGAAAGTTAAGAAAGAAATCACTTTACCACCTTGTCCTTGTTCTCGTCTATCAGTGCACTTGAAAGGAAAACCAGAGACAGCAGAGTGAACATGCGGAACAGGCCCTTGGTGGTGCTGGAAACGGTCACTTCAGCCGTCGCTGTTCTGAGTAAATCTGTCTCTAAGATAAAAATGTACAATGTAAAGAGTTGATTGGAAAATCTACACTCCAGCTGAACATCTCTAAAATACAGTGTTGTGGCGGCCCACCAGGGGGCTCCACTCACACCCAGGTCGGGAGGAGGGGTTCTGCTGGTTTATGGCGCAATGTGTCCAGTAGTAGTTTGGAGATGAATAAAGTCGGAATGGAAAGTTACAGCTCCTGTGTCGTCTGTACAATACCTCCACAGTGTAGTTATTATTTGAAAAATGTACAAAATCAATGAGTCACATTGCATCACAAAGGAAATACTCAAAACACAGCTGAATCTGAAATGTCTACTTTTAAACTAAGAAAATTCAATGTGGTGAGTTTGAGTTTCTAAGCCTGTAGAATGTAGAATGTAGATGGAAGGTTATTACACCATATGGATATATTGTGCATGGCTTCCTAAGAAAACATGTTTTCTTTCACTTCATGAGAAACTGTTTTATTTCTTGTTTCACTCTGACGTCCCATGACAATGCTGTTTGTCATCACATTTATAGGAATTAGTCTTTGTAAAGGTGAGGGGGGTTTTTTTTTGTTTTTTTTGTTTTTTTCCCCCTGTCCCATTTGGATCTTTAGCCATCAGAATTTTTGTCTTAAGGCCAAGAGAGATGCCAAGCGGATTTACTTTACCAAGTGGATCATCATAGCCTTGCCATATTGGTCCATTTGATTGACCTTTATTATAATTATGTATTTTTTTTATTTTTTTTATTTTCAGTTGTTACAGTCGGGACAGACATGACTGGGGGATAGGACAGGGAGAAAGAATGAAAGAAAGAGAGGGAGAGAAAGAAAAATAGAGGGGAGAAGAGATGGTGAGAAAGGGGAGAAGAAAGAAAGAAAACAAACAAAACACCTGGATCACCTGTATGGAGAAAAAAAACAGAAGAGAAAACAAACAAACAAAAAACAACAACATAATAAATATAGCACCATCACAATAAACTAGCTAGCAGTAGATAACAGTAAATACTAAATATTAAATGTTATTGTGCAGCACGCAAGATAGACAGCGCACAATGTGCATTGAGGTAGCAGCCAAGAAAGGTGTAGTTTGTGTCTGTGAACACCCGTGTGTACACCTGTGTGGATAAGCATGCTTGTGGTCAAAGGTTTCTCCATGTAACGATCTGCTAGGGAGTGTAGGGAGCCATAGCCCCGTCCCCCAGGGCATGAAGCAGGTATGGAGGAGATCCAGGCCCCAGACATCCAGAGGCCCCAGAGTATGAGTACCCAAGGAGGACCACCAAACGAGAGGTCACCCAGCAGCCACAGAGCAGAGGCCAGAGGGGGTTGCAGTGGCGTGCCCGCGGGCTCTGCCTGCAGCCAGCTGCGCCAGAGAGGACCGAGCTTCAGGCCCAGAGGCCAGAGGCCTGAGGGCACCCCACCCCCCGGAAGGGGCCCAGCCGGGCCACAGGCGCCAGGCCCCGCCAATCGGCCACCAGGAGTGAGCCGGTACATACATGAGTGCCCAGCCCCAGCTGACAAGAACCACCAGCACACCAACGTCTGAGGGCATCAGCCACTGGCAGGGAGTGTGGTGAGGGGAGATAGGCCTCCGTACCTTGGAGGGCCTGAGATGTTCCCAGAGAGGTAGAGTCTAAGGCCCAACCTGACATATAGACACAGGCGAACAGGCGCACACAGACTCAAAGCGTGCATTCCCACCCCATATACACAACCAAATACTCGGCACTTACCCAACATGTAGACAGACACAAATAGACACTGCACAGACAATCACACTCCCCAAACATACTCTGTATCCCAGGTCCAGGTACCCCGCCCCCAGAGGGCAAGCCGCACCTAGACCCAGGAGGTGTAACCCTTCTCTCTGGGGTGGAGGCAAGCGGACCGCCCCCCTATCTGCAGTAGCAGGGAGGCCCCGCATCACAGACCCCAATCCGACGGCCAGCAGCTCCAAGAGATACAGTGTCTCACAAATGTGACGCAAGCCTTTGCATTATTTTTGAGTTTTTTTAGTCTGTTTATTGCTGAATCATGAACTCTGACCTGAGACATGTGAAGTTTGTTTCTTTAGATCATGGCACGATGTGGTACTTTTTGGGATCTTTTAACCTGCTTCACTTTATCAGAGTAGTACTGTTCAAATGATTTCTTGATTCAACTGGTCTGCCAGCAATCAGGCCTGAGTATGTTTAGTGAAACTAAACTAATTTAATCACAGTTAAATCACGATTTAACAAGATGGGCAATGACTTTTTCACACAGGACCAGGCTGGTTTGGATTACTTTTCTTCCTTAATTAAAGGAGTCATCATTTAAATCATTTGACCATTTATTCAAGTGGCATTTGTCTAATATTAATTTTTTTTTGATGATCTGAAACAGCTACAGTTAAGTGTGACAAATATTCTAATGTGCTAAAACACTAGTAAATGAGGAAGGGAACAAACACTTTTTCACACCACTGTAGATATTTTGAAAACAAACAATACTAAAAGTCGGTATATGTCTTTATTATGTGTCAGTTTATATAAACATTGCTTCCACTTCTGAAGACAAGACATGTCAGAAAAAGATGGGAGTACCACAGATGTACTCCTTAAAAGTTATATCCAACCCATAATATCCTCTGAACAGTTGTAGCTAATAGCAAAATCCTAGGTTACTTTATGTCAAACTGTAATGAAAGATGACAGAAAAAGTTAAACCATAGTTTTACAAAGTACTACATGACACGGGAACTAAATAGATGCTATTAGAGAAAAGGAGAGAAAAAGAAAAAAGACTGACATTTAAGTTACAAATCAGCTTCCTGTTCCTCAAGAAATTCAATAAATTTCTTAGTTTTTCCCAGTTTCTTTTCACTTTCCTCAATTTTTTCACCAAACTCCTCGTGCTTCCTGTTAACATAAGCTTCTGTTTGCTTCACATAATTCTTAACGTTCTCCATGAATTTATCTAGTGGAGGAAAATCAGCATCACGTGATGCTTGCATCGTTTTCTTCATCAGTGCGATCATCGGGTCCATAAAGCTCATGTATTCATTCATCAGCTCTGCAGTGGAGGCCACCTCTTCCTCATGCTCAGCCTAATAGGATAACATTTAATCACTTTAATAACATTACACAAATTCTGTTTACTATTGCCACATTATAATTTTTTTAATGTGTAAACAAATCACTTTTACAGCTCTCTAATACACCACTACTCTTAGACAATGTTTGGCAAGTATGTGAGAAACATGTACTGACCTTCAGTTTTTCTATTTGTTGTCGTGTTTTCTGATAGGTTTCTCTGAGTTGTTCCTGAAAATCCAAAGTGACCATTGAGATGGTTATTGTTCAATAGATATGTATGGCTGAAGTTGTAAAATAGTGCATAATGTAACAAATACTAATGATATTAATGCTATTATGAAAGACTGTTTTCTGTTACATTGCTGCTTTGGTGCACAAATGGCCTACACCATTTCTGTCTGAAATATAACAGTTTTGTGTTGTTGTTTTGCTTATTTTTGTACTGTTTCTTTTGTTATAATCAGATAGAAATGTTAAAAAGCCTGAATAACATATAAAGAAATGAAAAAAATCCCAACACATTTCATCAGAAAACGTATTTGTGGTCACTCGCAAAGTCTGTTGACTTGCAAATTACTTCAATAAAGTCACTGAAGATTAAGCAAAAACTAGTTGGTCCTTAAGTGTAAAATTGCTGACTGAGCAATGTTGAATGTACCAGTTGGTCCTTGTCTATCAGGGCACTTGAAAGGCAAACCAGACACAGCAGGGTGAACATGAGGAACAGGCCTTTGGTGGTGCGGGAAACAGTCACTCCACTGCTTGAGGCTAAAGCTGCTGCTGCCATCACTGTTCTGTTTAAATCTGTTTCTAAAAAGAAAATGTACAAGTGTTAGGAAAAAGAGGTGAATAATACGTTTCCAGACTGGAGAGTTTTAAATTCTAGCTTCATTATTATTTTAAATCAAAAGATTTACAACATCAAGATGTGTGAAGAACACACAACTTACAAAGAAATGCTGAAACTACTGAACTGCAACACATTTTGTAAAATTTTCAAATCATTTTCTAAAAGTCTTAAAATAAACTATGAGATGATCAGTTTTAATTTTCAGACTTACCTGTAACGTGAAAAGAAGCTGGTGAATGAATAAATGACCAGAGCTCCTTTGTCCTTTTAAATATACACTGCTGTTTCCACCTCCCATTTCCTCCATGTGTGTGGGTGTGTTAAGGTGTGTTCCAGTGTTGTTCGTATTATGTCAACTAAGGTGATAAAACTATTATTTTCGCTTGCGTTTTTACGTCAGGCTTTCACTTTTGTTTCACAGATATTTGTCTGTTTCACTTCACAGGAATTCTATGTGAAAATGCAAAACCTGAATGCTTAAAAAACACCGCAGCCCATTTACTGCTGCCACATCATCTGAAGAATCAACTTATTGTTGAAGCTGAGAAATTTATTTGACACATGATGGTGGTGAAATTGCTTTCAAAAAGTTTTTTGTTTTGTAAATGTAAGGAGTAGAACATACAGAGATTTATTTTAAAATGAGGGGAGTAAAAGTAAAAAGTTGCTAAAAAAAAACAAACTACTCAATTACAGACAAAATATTTGTACTTTGTTACTTCCTACCTCTGCCTGTCAGTAATGAGTTATAGTAATGTTTTTTAAACATACACATCACATAAGTTTTAATATAATACATATAAATAGAGCTACACATACATACAAATAAATAAATAAAAAAATCAGCAGCTTTTTTTGGTTTTTGTTGTAAATCACAGTATTTGTTGACTCGAATATTAGTGCAAAATCACTCAAGAAGGAATGTAATACATTTTTAAAAAATGAAGAGGTGGCATCACAATATGCTTTAATAGATTACACTGGCACTCCAATACTGGCTCTCCTGTGTGTGTGCTTGGGTAATTTGTTTCTAGGTGTGTTGCACTGTGTTTTCTCGTATCTATGTATAAGACTTCTTCCATATTTGCATTTGAAGCTCAGGGTTTCACATTTGATTAACAAATAACTTTAAAAACCAATAACTAGGTGTGTGTGTAGGTGTGTGTGTCTCACAGTCAGTTTCCTAGTATGTGTGTGTAATGTTTGGGAAATAATTATTGTTCATCATTGTTTAATCCATATATCTACTAAATCATTGGGAAGTAATTATATAGAGTGCCTCACTCACAGAAAAGGCAATCACTGGAGTTAAGTTATGTGAGTGTTTTGAAGTATATCTTACAATCAAACTCCCATTGAAAAATATTATAACACTTGAAATAAGTTACACACATGTTGGTATACCTCATATAATTCATCCCACGTTTAGGTTTGTTATGAGCATGTGTAATTAAAACAGCATGTTTGTAAATACGTTGTAAGAAGCAGTGAAATGTCTGTCTGCATCCTTGAATTCAAAGTCAAGCGAGAGGACAACAAAGCCCTCAGAAAAATTTTAATAGAATAACAAAATCCCAGAGTTATGATAGAAGGAACATAGATGCAAGCACAGGGAACAAGGATGGTGGCAGTGAAGGACATAGTGCCACCTAGGGGTGAACAAGCTGCCAAGATCAAACACAGGCATGGGCAAAGTCATGGATGCAAGGATTAAATAATGTTAGACCAGGGGTAGGCAACTCCAGGCCTCGAGTACCGGTGTCCTGGAGGTTTTAGATGTGTCCATGATCTATCACAGCTGATTTAAAGGGCTAAATGACTCCTCAGCATTTCTTGAAGTTCTCCAGAGGCCTGGTAATGAACTAATCATTTGATTCAGGTGTGTTAACCCAGGGTGCAATCTAAAACCTGCAGGACACTCGAGGCCTGGAGTTGCCTACCCCTGTGTTAGACTGTTCCAGAGTAAAGGAGGGAAATGGCTCCTGTTGTTTAAGTAAGAGTTAGAATGAGTCCAGACAGTCTGAATGTGAGAGTTTGTCTTTTGTCTTTTGTTGAGTCTGTGTGCTATGACTTTACAAAATGTGAGGCATTGTTCCTTTGGCTCCAAGTTTGACCTTGCTCTTCTATAAACTCTCTTGTCCAACAGAATTAGGTCTCTTCTTTTTTTTTCTCTTGTTTCTTTGAGTACCCTTTTTGACTCCAATAGAATAAAAGTCAATAAACTAATTTTGAGCTCTTTTGAGAGAGAATCAGGGCTTCCAGCCACACGTTTATGAGTACAGCAGAGTACACAAAAATACCTAAATGACAAAAACAGAATTAAAAAAAAACTGTGAAAGAGTGCAGAAGGCACTACATTACAAAAGTAATGTTTAACAAACAAACAAAAAAAAGTTTATACCAATATTTAAATTGGTTATGTATATTCTAGCTAATCCACTTCAGTGGCTGACAACTGGTATTGAAAAACAAAGTTGTTGATTATATTAAGAGATGCAAAACACTTTCTGACACTCCTTTTTTGCTTATTAAAAAAGTTATAACTATGTTTTAAAGACTGAAAAAGAACAACAACGTTTTATTTACATTTTACACAGCATCTGAGCTTTTCTGGAATCGTTTTATCTCCCTTTTCGTTTCAAGATATTCCTTAGTCGCTGCTTTTGACCTGAGATTGTCTCAGACAGCCCCTGAGCAAAAGGTGTACACTGATGGGGCTACAGCTTGATCTGGCACTCCCCTGTGCTAACTGGAGAGAGAGCATAGCAGATACAATACAACTAAACAAGCGACCGGCAAACACACCAAAACTTAATCACTGTTCCTTCAATTTATATCCCGGACGAGCCCTCACATTGTTATGTCCCCACGAAGAGGTCCAGGGGTGTGAGTGTGGGGACCAGTAACAAATGGGTCCGGAAATAGAATGAATAGGAAAACAGATAGAGTTGTTCTATTCATTCAATCAAGTTGTAGAAATGTCTGACAGAGGACTAGTGGAAACAGCATGCACATGAGCTCAGTATTGAGTGTAATGGAAAAGGTTAAGAATACTTGTGTACATTTTACAGCATATTGTAGTTTTTAAAAAAAGCTTTGCAAGAATTTTAAGCAAACTTTTTCTCACTTTGTCATTATTAGGTATAACATATAGAATCCATTTTAGAATAAGACTTTAACATGACAAAATGTGGAAGTGAAAGTGAAGCGCCGTGAATGCACTGTATGTCCTCTATGTTCTGATGATCAAAAATGTTTCATCAGACCAAAATCTGCTATCACTGCCATGGTGTGACAGTTACACATGGAAAGCATCTATATAGATGTTAACTGAGCAAGTCTGTACATGTACTGATTATCTCGTTGAATTACTGTTTTTCTGAAACAAAAATTTGGTTGTGACGCTGAGAGAGCACAATCTATTTTCAAACTGACTGGACTGGTAAGTTTTCCCTTTGATTTACTTCAGACGGTAAAGTCTGCACTTAGAAAGAAATCAAAGGGAAAAACAAGCACAAGAGTAGCTACAAAAAGTGACCAGCAGGTGTCGTACTTTATCAGGCACTCTCTCAATTGTCTCAACATATATATATATATATTTAAATATGATGTTGACAGTAACAGCAAACATCAACTTCCTGGTATTGTGGTCGCCTTTAACATAACACAGATATTTAATTTTAACTGAATAATATTCACATCATTTTTTAATACTGAATATTTTTTTCATGATTGGAACTAGATTAAGTGTTACATCTGCAGTAATTATCACTTAGATCTAATCACAAACTGGACTCTGGAAACAGACTCAGCTCTCAGGTATGCAAATATGTCCATCCAAACTTTCAAGCATTGGACAGTTTATCAGTGTGGCATTTTATTTAAAATAAAACTTTGACTATTCTTGCTTTACATTCTGGGTCTGAATCTGAATGTAAAATAAAAGTAAAAAAAAACAAACCATTTTGTTGTACACATGTTTAATTTCTAAGAGAGTGGTGCTGTGCAGGGTGATTCAGTAAAAGGACTAGATGTCACAATCCCTGATAATGCATTGTTTTAAATGGAGAAAGTCGAAAGGCAGCCCAGAAACTTTACCAGCAGGACACATCATTGTGTGCCTCAACTTCTCAGGGTGTTTCGGTCTTTTAACCAAGCTAATCTGCCATTTTTTTTTACCTTCCTTGGTTAGGTTTAGGGATTAGAGATCTGATCTAGATTATCATATTATAATTTGGGACACATCGTCAGTAGTGGACCTTGGATTCATCAGGTGTTTCGGCCATTATCACTAGACACCCTCATTCAAGGAGGCCCTGCCAGTGAGTGTCTCACTGTTTTATGTTCAATTGTTATTTCTCTACTACTTTCTTCTGTTTAGTTTTCTACAGTTTTTTTTTCTCATATCAATTCACTGCAACTGAGAAGTAATGCTTACCTCTTTAATATTTATGAGAGGGAAAATTATAATATTTTAGCTGAAAGTCTAAACTTTAGTCACATCTTGACTGTTTGGTTTCAAATCGTAAATACATGGAGGCAAAACAACAAAATGCAGACAAGCACAATACAAAACGTAAAGACCTCACTGTATAAAAAGTAGCTGCATGCATTCATTATATTTGTTATACCAGAGGCATTTCCAATTCACAGTCTACACATCAGGTGAATCCTCAGTTTGTTTGCCTTTTGTTTTGTTTTTTGCTTTTTCTCTTGTTGTTGTTTGCTTGTTTTTAAGCTTTCGTGCTTGGGGAAATTAAATCTGCACATAATATAATCCAGATTCCAAAGCAGAGATTTCCTAACCTGGATTATTAAGCGCTACTCAAGACTTTAAATAGTATTTAGGATGTAAAATGATGTGTAATATTTTAAGCACATACTTGATTTACAGTAGAAGAGTCATTGGTCAAGGATGTCATAATGTAAAAAATGTGCCAAACATTAACTGAAAGAATTTAAATATGTATTATTTGAAGGAATATGTTTGAGTTTACTTGGAAACAAAAAGAAAAACAAAAAAATTAAAAAAATTGAATTTCATGAAATGTAATTTCACAAAAGCTGAATATGCACAACACAGATGTACAGGGATACAGATGGGAACAAAAAAAAAAATCATATTGTTGTTTGACAGTTTTATGAAGCTCATCATTCATTTCTCTGTGCCCTCTATTCTTCCAGCAGAGCCAGTTTCATGTCTAAGTGAGCTCTGAGATTCTTTAATAATCGCGTCCCAATTGCAATTATTTCCCGCAGTTCTGGAAAATCAGCTGATAATGATTCCAGTAGTTCCAGTTTAGGAGTAAGGAGATCAACTTTTTCATCAAAAACTCTTGAGAGAGTTACCATGTAGAAGTAGTCTTCTGCCTGAAAACAACAAAACAAAACATTTAGCACGAATTAAAACATGTTACATTCTCCTTTAGATGCTGCTGTTTTCAATAGTTACATGAGTTACAGTTCAGTGTGTTGTGTAACACGTTAAAGGTATGCTGATGTCAAATGCAGTGCTGTTTTTAATTTATAATTTAGAATCTACACAAACTGCATATTTTCTCAGCCAACATGTGAGTAACACGGAGACTGACTGACTGACTTACCTTCAGTCTCTCTTCTTCTTCTACTGCTGTCTGGAGGATTTCCCTGAATATTTCCTGAGGTTTAGCAGAAAGAAGCAGAGCATAGTGAGAATGCCAGCTGCTCAACAACACAATGAAATTAAAGGAAACTACAAATAATAATGAAAGAAAATATTAATTTACCAGCTGGTTCTTGTTAGGAAGTGAATTTGTGAATTCAAATAGCTTTGTGATGGCTGCATTTTTATAGTTTTCTTCTGCCTAATGAAAAACAATAAAATAACATTTTTTGAAACGTTTAAATTTATTACAGTATATTGTGTTGAAAAGACTGTAGTCATAATATTTGCATGACTGTCAATGTATCACAGATAGATATTTTAATCTGAAATATAGTTATTGATTTATAGTTATTTTTTCTAACTGCCTACACATGACAAACTTTCAAAGTTAGCTTGTGAGCAACTTGGACCCACTTTGTGTCTGTTTCTTCTTTTGCACTCAGCATTTATATTGGAATAAATAAAATAACAGTTGCTTAAGCTTCTATGAAAACCCCTTTTAAGTACAGAAACACTTCAGCAGTTAAGAATTATTTGCAGTGTTTATGTGCAAATAATCATTAAATTTACCAGTTTGTTCTTGACCCAGCTTGCGATGCAAATGAAGCACAGCATCGAGTAGATCGCCAGTAACATGTAGAGAAACAAGCACGTGATGATGACACAGACTCGCCCTCTTGTTCTGGTAGCTGCTTCTGCCATCACTGTGAGAATTAAAACAATATCACTAAAAGCTGTGGCAGAAAAATTCTAAATTTGCGCTGGTTGGATCTGGCCCAGTCTGTTCCACCGAGTGAGTCTACCTCTGGTTCATGTACACCACGACGTGTATCACTGAGTAACAGATTTGACAAATATCGGAATTAAATCTGCGTTATGTGCTAAATTAACGTTGTTTAGTTGAAAACTCATAGCAGACCAACTCTCCCTCATCCCTGTTTCATCGCAGTCATCAAAGGAAGATTACAACTGACTGCACCCCATTTTTGAAGCAAGTGAATAATTGTAATGTAATCCTTGATTGTATTCAGTAAAAAAACACCCAAATGTACAAAGCTGAGCTTACCTGCCGTTGTGAATGAAAGAAGACCTGCTGCACTGTACAGGTGACGAATGAAAACAATGAGATGACACGTTGCAAATGCTTTATGTACTCTGGTTATGAGCTGCCCTTTCACTTTTATTTTCAGAACTTACCTTAGACTCCTTTGGTTTTAAAAATGCGTTTAAATTTAAACTCAGTAGTTCTGCTACTATGCAATAAACAGTAAATGTTGATAGGTAATTCCTCATATTTAATTTTCCAAAATGTAAACAAATACAGTGTAAATGACACATATGTTGTTGCCACAGTTCAGCTAGGTTTAACACAGTATCCTGAACTGTCCATCAAACTGAGAAACACTCCAAAAGTCAAAAGTCAGTTGATTCAGAAGGATTCAGCTTTGAGAGCAGAGAGTTGCCCGCGAGAGCATAAACCTGCTGAAGCAAATGGTCGAGACCCTTTAGAGGCTGGGCAGCAGGATGATGTAGGCAAAGGTAACAGAGCACCTCAGGGGGCTTGGCTGACAGTCGCTGGGAATATTGAGAATACAGAGCCCTTCAGGACACCAGGAGCAGTGAAGGTGAAGTCCCTCAGGGAGTACCAACAGAGACACGTTGGAGTCTGGTGACAAAGTAGACCCGAGATGATTTGGCAGGTGATAAACAATGACAGAGGGGTGTGGAAATCGATAGGTGACAGTAGTCTTGGCTTGGATTTCACAAACAGTGTTGAACCTTCAGAATCTACTCTACTGGATAGTGTAGTGGTAAGACCACACACCTTTGGAATGGAAGTCACAAGTTCGATTTCCTCCCAGTATCCAGTAAGGGTCCTGGCTAGGCCCCCCATGCCAAAAAAACACCAAGCCCTGGAATGGCGCGGCTACGTCTGCAGCCTTTGCGCAGCTCGGGCAAGACACATTTCACATTATGTTGTACTCTGTATGATTGTGTATGTGACCAATAAAGCTTGTTTCATTTCATTTCGTTTGTTTCGTTCTATTCACAAGGGAAGAGAATCCCCAAGTTCAGGCTCTGTCAGCACAGCACTCTCAGGGGACATGGAAACTATCGGCTTGGGTCCTGTCAGTTGAGGCCGCAAGTGATATGCAGTGACTTCAAACTGATCACCAGCACCGGACTTCATATCAGATCACTGTCTGACACCTAACCCAGAAGCAGTCACATGAGTGATCCTGCCAACAAAGCCAAATGTTGTGGAAATCTACAACAAATAAGGACTGAGAGACTCTAATGGTGTCTTTCTATCTTATGATGGTTAGTGTCTGGCAATGAGGACAGAAATATATGATTTAAGGAATACTTCTTTTCGTGTTTATTCCTTAACCTTAGGATTTTTCCCCAAGGCTGCTGTTTATCACTATGTACTAACAAAAGAATTTCATGCCTACATTATGTAGCACACCGAGGAGAAAAAGACTCCAACATAAAAGGAAATTACAAGTGGATAATTACACAACAGCGATTAACTGTATTAAATTGTCTTTTTCTTCTACACTTGTTTTTATAGGAAACAAACAACTCTTCCTTTGCTGTAAGTACAAATACTACAGTAAATGTCAAAAACGAAAGAGAAATTGATAGACACATTTAGAACAACATGCAGTGCTTTACTCTTTTGGGCTGACATATTTGAACAGTCACAGTATTGCCTTGGTGAATAGCCGGTCTGTCAAGTTTTGATCACAAGCCAAGGCTTTATGCATCTCTCATAGTGATACTAATACTGGCTAGATTAGATCAGATACTGTGTGTATAAAGTGATACAATATGTACATTACCACCTCTGTCTAAAACCAAAATCAAATTTAAAAGAAAATGTGTGGTAATTAAGCTTTTTTGAATCAGATAGTGGAATGCATGATATGATCAGGAAGTATTAATCTAACATGTTTTTAGAGAGACACTGAAGCAAATCCCCAAGGTCATGTGGAGACTCCACACAGAAGACTCCTACCCAGGTTAGAACCCAAGACCCTCTTGCTGTGGGTTAACCACTGCTGCCAACAAATACAACTGTGTGTTTGTATGTTCTTTGACAATAGTTAGTGACCATACAGTATTATGTAGACTGTGTGGAGGTAAAGTATGGGGGCACATACGAAACACACACTAATCCAATTTATGTGCTACAAAAAAGGGGTAAGAATTTTAAATGGATAGGGTTGCACTATTCATTAAACTATCTGCCTTAAAATGTTACCATTTAGTTGATCTCAGCACTGCAATGAAAATGTACAAAACACTAAATAATCTACTTTTAAGCTGCTTTCAGAAGTTGTTTGAACTGTGGGAAAAGGCATGCTTATCAAAAGTGAGTGTCAGGACTAATGTATGTCTGACAAGGCCGTAAATTTCAGTAGTTGTGATGAAAAAGAATGAAAAAAAAAGTTTAAACCAAAATAAAATGAAAGTATAATTATCAATGACTATAAAAATAGATGATATAAATGTAACTATATATAAAAAGTGTCCTGTCTTTTAATGACGTGAGTGTTATAAATAGTTTTTTGAATGAATGCAAACAGGCAAACTGCCCACCTGACCACTGTCAGTGTCCTCATAGATGCCCGGCATCACTCTCACATTCTTCTCTGCCATTTCTGACTTCCTTGTGCAATATTACAGTTCCTCCCTATCATATGCTTTCTCCATAATCACCAAAGACAGAGTTCAAGTCTTTCTGGCATTCTCTATACTTCTCCATCAACACTCCAAAAGCAAACATTGTATTTGCTATGCACTTCCTTGGCATGAAGCCATATTGTCATTTATCCAAATGCCAAGGTTTTTTATATTCAGTAACTTTTTGTCAGCTGATATAGTTTTCTTAAAATCAAAAAGAAAAAAAAGAATTTCATATTATTATGCAGGTGTGGTGCAATGTGACAGGCACCACTTTAAATGAAGATTCAGCACTTCATAATCTGAAGGTTTTAAACAAGTCTCAGTCGGCTCAATCAGCTTATCCTCTCAGTTTGAGCTGCTTCCACCTGGCTGGAGATACAAATTGGAATAATGTGGGACTAAAGGCTTTAAGAATTCCTTCGCTACTGAATGATGTAAATGAGAGACTGTATAGATGTGTTGTTGTTGTTGTTGTTGTCTTTGTTTTTCTTGTGTCTGTTTGATGTTAGGCATTGTGTGCTTGTTTGCGCTTGGCTGTAGTTGCCAAGTTACCCTTGGGGAGAAAAAAGCTTATCTTCACCTTAACCTTCCTACAAATATGTTCAAAGATGACTTAACATTAATCACTTCTACAATTTTAAATGCATCTCTGTTAACAGGCTATGTACCAAAGGCTTGTGGTTGTAATAAACCCCAAATTAAAAAGCCGAATATACAGTCTTACTCTCTGCAGCTTCTCTTCTCCTGTTATCCCCCCAAACCCCCATCCCCTTAGAGTCTGTGCCTGCTCTCAAACAGGCAAAAAAACAACTTGAACATAAGAAATCATAAAGAAAGAATAATAGAGTATCCATGTCTGCACCAAGGTGTAAAACTGTGTGATCATATGCTCCTCACATACAAGGTTTTGAATAATCAAATCAGATTGCAGCAGAGAGCAGCGAGCACTGCAAAGTGTCAGCAAGATCTGTGAAACTGACAACACAGACATTGTGAATAAAATAATATAAAAAGCTGAAAATGAGCACTCTGAGCCTTGTCAGGTCCTTCAGCGTTCCAGGTGCTATTTAGCAGATGTTCACTTTCATTACTTACCAGGACACCTGAAATTATGCCAAGTCAAAATGTGTGTCATTAGTTTTGTCTGTTGTTGACATAACTACCAGAGCATGAAGAGAATGTAAATGTTTTTATTCTGTATTATTTTGCATTGACATTGTTTTCAAACAGGTAAAACAAGTATTTTCAGAGACTATTTTAGTGCAAATTAAAGGGATGCAGCACTTGTAAATAAATACTTATGTATTTACAGTTCAGTGTGCTGCTCCCCAACGTTTTCAATCAATGTCTTTATTGTTCTCAGTTTCTTTTCCATGGATGCAATTTCCTCATCAAGCTCTTCATTTGTGCTGTCTAGTTCAGCTTTGGTTTCTTCTATGGAAACCTTAAGGTCCTCCATATCTGTGTCAGGATCTGTTTCACCAACCAGTGTGTCGATTTTCTTGATCACTGCTATCATTGGGTCCATGAGAGCCAGATATTCATCTACCAGCTCTGAAGCTTTCAGCATGTCTGACTTGCACTCCTAATAGGAAAAAGAAAATCTTCATGGCACAAGATCAATAAATACACAACAAAGTCATGCTTCAAAGTCATGCATGATGTTATTCTTAATGCACACAAGGGACAAACTCAGTATATTTTATATGCAGTGAGAAACTTTTACTGACCATCAGTTCATCCATTTCCTGTTGTGCTTCCTTGTAACTTTCCTTGAGCACTTCCTGGAACTTAACAGGGAGCATTGACATGTGGTTACAGTTTATAATGGCTGACAGAAACTTTCATATAGTTTCAGCAACAGATGTGATTGTGGTGACTCACTGACATGCATTAGGTAAAAAAAAAAGATTGGACTTAAAGCAAGCATCAGTTTACCAGTTGGTTCTTGTTTATCAGTGAAGTTGAAAGGCAAATCAGACACAGCAGGGTGGACATGAGGAACAGGCCTTTGGTGATGCTGAAAACAGCCACCCCTCTGCTTCTGTCCAAAACTGCTGCTGCCATCACTGTTAGGAGTAAATAACATGAATTTTTTACACTGTAAGAAAACAAATAGAATATTTACAAAAAAGAAACAACATTAGAAAATTCGAGGGAATATATATTCTAATTGAAAAATGTACAATGATAGCAATACACAAACAATGGTAATAGAAATACTCAGTCGAATCTGCAACCGTCTGATTAGTGAAAAGTTCTAGAATAAACTATGATGTTGTAAATGTTAGTTTTCAGCTTACCTGTGATGCAAATACAAGCTGATAAATGAAATGAAGAGATGGGACTTTACACAGTGCTTTAATGCAGACCTGCAGCCACCTCCCTGATGGCGCACATCTGATATGTGTTTACATTGAGCACTTTCTGTTGTTTCACTTTCACAGAAATCTTCATGACGTATTAAACTAATTGCATCATTGTGTTACAATACCACCAATACACAGTCTGGGTTTCCAATAAGTACAGTTTTCAGTCAGTAATTTGTAATATGGTTATTTCAAACTTTTTCTAACAGTAATAATAAACCTATTAACTATCTATGTATATAGGTGCCTTTAAAAAAAGAGATGAAGTTAAGAGTATATATAATAAGAGCAAGTCAGACTTTTTCAGACCTAATAATGTATTTTTTGTAATTTGACAATTTAGAGAACGTTACACTTAATGCTGGTTTTAGTAGACCTAGGATAGAAATATATATAGTAGTTTTATACCTATCAGTACCTGAAGAGCAGAATGTTTTTTTTTCTTATCATCATGTAGATTAAGGTTTACACATGACCAATTTTGTGATTCAGACTGAGGCACAAATATTGTGAATGTGAGTGAATATTGCTTTAATCCAGCAGCAGACGATACCTTTATGTGATAATCCAGTAGCCTTATCACCTGGCAGTGAGGCATAAACAGACATATTTCAAAAGCCTGAGCCTTATGTTTCAGAGTGGTGAGGAATGAGTATATATTAAATTAATGATATGAGTGTATAAATTGGTTAGCCTTCATCATGTGACTAATTGACTGGTGTGCTACACTTATGATATATGATATATTTTATCAGTGAGTAAGCATTGGACAAATTGTTGATTATTAAACATGAGCTTTATTTGCAGACAGGGTTTATTTTTCCAATACATTATTATTAACTGTCAGCTTTACTGATACTACTTAATACAACAAATTATAACAATGTAATAATAATGAGAGTGAAAAACTTCACACTGAATCTGCACATTATGGAAGAGAAGCTTTATGAATACAGTGGAATCAGCGAAAGAGACAGACAATGACTAATATGCTACAGTTCATCTTTATGCCCCTCTAGTAGTATTAACCACTTCATAATTCCACTTAGTTTCTCTTCATTGTCCTTGAGTTCTGCAGCTTTTAACTCAAGGTGTTTGCCTTTGTACTTCTTGGTAGCATCCATGAGCTTCTTTAGGTCATCCATGAAATGCCTCAATGGCGTGAGCAGCAACTCTTCCACTGTATTTCTCATTTTAAATAGATGGTCTATTAAGCGCGTAGCATCATCATAGATTAGTGGAGTATAAATTCTATCTAGCTTGTTTTCAGCCTGACAAAAAAAACCCAAAGCAAAATCAATACATATATCCTTTTTATATTATTTATATATCAAAGATATAAAAAGATACAATGGATTTTATTTATAGTTATTTGTTTTTTTGGCTTTGCTAATTTCATAACATTAGAAAGATTTATATTAGCAGTGACAGACTCTCATCTATAACATGAACATTGACACTCACCTTCTTTCTCAGTACTTCTTCCTGTAGTTTCTCAACATTTTCTCTCAGTTCCTCCTGTATATTCAGAGGGAATGTCAACAAACATGTGAAGCATGTGATTATGCCAAAAGCGAAACAAAAACAGTCATTTTCCTTGACCCAATACAAAAACAATGTAATTTAAAAAAAACAAAACTAATCAATAATTTTACCAGTTGATCCTCATCTATCAGTGAATTTGAAAGGTTAGCTGGATACAGCAGAGTGAAAATGATGAATAAGCCTTTGGTGATTGTGATCCCACTCGCTTCTTTGCTTCTAGGCAAACCTGCTGCTGCCATCACTGTTCTGAAACAACAACAAAGAGCAAACTTACAAAGTAAACTTTTTCTTACTATGAGTCACGATATTAGATTACAATTTGACAACAAAATCTTCTCTTAATACAGCGTTACAGATCATACCTGGTATTGGAAGGAGAAGCGATGAATGACAAAATAATTGGATGATACACCACACGTACGTTATATAAGACCTGGTGTTACCTCCTCTATGGCACGGCTCACTTATGGGTGGGAAGGTCTGTGGGTGTATCCAGCTATATTTGTATTTACTTTTTTTGTGCATAATTATTTGTTCTTGTAATTTTATTAATTCAATATGAGTACAGTGAGCCAGTGAAACACAAACAAAATACTACAATAAGTTCTAAAAGTAAAAGAGAAAAAGCAGGTGTATCCTTTATGTTCACATACTTGAACTGTGACATTGTAACAACAAATATTGACACTGTCATAGTTAGCCACATGATGGTTTTTTTCCGTTTGAACAGAGTTTAAATGATCAAACAGACAAAGTGTAGCTGCGTAAGGGCCACAGACGCCTACACAGAAACCTCCATAGATTTTGGCATTTTAAAGGTACAGTCAGTTTTTTCGTAAGTTATGAAAACAAAGTGTCTAATTAAGTTTTCAAAAAACAAACAAACTGGTGGATCCTTATAAACTTAAAATTAATCAATTAAAAGTACAGAGGAGCAGACATCGGGTTGTGGAAGCCGCTAATGTGCCCTGGCATCTTAAATATGCTGGCTGACATGGACATCCATCTAATCATATTTTATGCATGTGGCTAGAGAACGACAACACAGGGCTGGCCCCTGGCATAAAGTGCCTTTGTGGTTGTTTAGGTTAGCCCTAGCATCGCTAACCAGAAGTTAGCCCCAGTAGTGGCTGGGCAAAATTGGAACAACTGCATCATAACGCTACATCTCAATATGGACTTTTGATTATCCTAACACTGAATAAATGGCTCCTAAAAGAATATCTAGGTGCTCAAAAGAAAAAGAAATAAAAAGAAAATTGGAGATGGAAAAAATAAAACAGGATAAAGGTAAGTATTATTTATTGACTCTACCAGAGTGAATTTGACGATTCTTATTTCAAATGGTCAACTTCTTATATCAAAGTCGTGTTTGAATATATGTAACAGTAAATAGCCACAGTACCTGACCTGCTGGCTCAACATAATAGATGAGATGATGACTCTGAAGCATTTCTTCTGAGAACATACTTATTTTATGACAGTTCGTTCGCCAACCCAAGTGGATTTGTAACGTGCGGTGGAGATGAAGCCAGCTGCGGAGGTGTGCAGGTGGATGGCAAATGAGCAAAAGCTTCTAACTTTCCAAAAGTACTCATTTATTTAAAATATCAAAAATAAAAGTGCTACCTCTACTACACATTACTTTTGAGCACAGTAGTCCGTGTACACATGGAAGAATCCATTACAGAGAGATGGTACGAAGAAGAGCAAAAAATCAGCTCAAGAGGACGAAGGCAAGGAAGACAGCAGGTCCAGATGGAATCTGCTCCAGACAGCTCAGGGACTGTGCAGACCAGCTCTGTCAGGTGGCCCTGTACATCTTCAACCTGAGCCTGAGCCTGGAGAGGGTTCCTGAACTGTGGAAGACTTCCTGTGTGGTTCCGGTGCCAAAAATCGCACACCACAGGGAGCCCAACCACTTCAGGCCTGTTGCCTTGACTTCTCATCTGATGAAGACCATGGAAAGGCTCATCCTGCACCATCTTCAGCCACTGGTGGGCTTAGTGATGGACCCCCTGCAGTTCGCCTACCGTTCTGTAGTCGGGGTGGATGACGCTGTCATCTACCTGTTACACCGATCCCTCTCTCACCTAGAGCAGGCGGGGAGCACTGTGAGGATCATGTTTTTTTACTTCTCCAGTGCTTTCAACACCATCCAACCTGCAGTACTGAGAAGGGAGCTGGAGGGAGCTGGTGTAGGCAAACAGCTGACTGCATGGACCATCGACTACCTTACCAACAGACCACAGTATGTGAGGCTCGATGACTGTGTGTCCGAGGTGGTAATCTGCAGCACGGGGGCACCACAGGGCACAGTTCTCTCACCTTTCCTGTTCAGCCTTTACACTTCAGACTTCTGTAATATGAAGTCTGAAGTGACGATTGCCATCTACAGAAGTTCTCAGATGATACAGCCATCATTGGATGCGTATCAGACGGGAATGATCAGGAATACCGGGGGGTCATCAGTGACTTTGTAGGCTGGTGTGAGACCAATGTACTCCAAATCAACGCCAGCAAGACAAAGGAGATGATCATAGACTTCAGGAGGAAGTCACCCCCTACAACACCGGTGAACATCCAAGGGAAAGACATTGAAATAGTGGACTCTTATAAGTACCTGGGTGTTCACCTCAACAATAAACTGGACTGGGCTACAAATACAGACATCCTGTATAAGAAGGGCCAGAGTCGACTCCACCTGCTGAGGAGACTGAGGTCCTACGGAGTCTGCAGGACTCTGTTAATAAGGACATTCTATGACACTGTGGTAGCATCTGCCCTTTTCTATGCAGTGGCCTGCTGGGGGAGTGGATGCACGGACAGGGACAGGAGCAGGATTGACAAACTGGTGCGGAGGTCTAGCTCCGTGTTGGGATGTCCCCTGGAGTCTGTGGAGGTGATTGGCGAGAGGAGGATGTTAGTAAAGCTGACAGGGAGCACTTTCGCAGATCATTCATCCCAACAGCAGTTAGACTCTATAACTCCTCAATCACGATGTCATAAGTCACTGGACACTGTGAACATCCACGGTCACCACTGCATGCATAATGGACCTTCCATGTGTATGGACATGTGCAGGTATATATGTATGTATATGTATACATATGTATATTTAGTGTGTACATGTGTGTGTGTACATGTCTATACATAGGAATAGTAGTGGTACAATAGTTATGTCAAGCTATATAGTTTATGTCTTGCATATTTCCAACCATATCCTTAATCACATACTGTGTATGCTACCATTGTATATAGTGTATTGTCTTACTTTTTTTTCATTGATTGTACTTATTTGTATTTTTGTATTTCCTTGTGATATCTGTACCTGCGCATCGTGGGATCAATAAAGTCTTATCTTATCTTATCTTAAAAAGGGGGGTGACACACCAGTCATGAGACAGGAGGCGCCATCATGTGGCGATACACTGCATTACAACAGCAACTGTTACAAATTGTAGACAAAAATAATGACCAAATAACCTCGTAGTGTTTTCTTGTATATACGGCAAATCTTTTCACCTGACAAAAACAGCAACTAGAAAGTAATAAATTTATCATTAATTTTTGCTAATGTCTTTTTCATTAGAACAAGATATACTTGCTACTCATTTTTTATTCATATTGATTTTTCATTGCTATTTATTTGTTCTTTTCAATGTTATTTTTCATTTTCTTTACTGATCTACCTTTTATACAAGTTGCTTTCTTTCTTCGCCTAGCAGTGTGGTGGCTGTGCTGGAAGTGTTTTGGGGCTTCATATAAAATCTCAGTTAGGGCCACTGAAATCTTAGGGCCTGCCCAGAAGGCAAAGGAGAAAAGAACTCATAAGCATTTGTGAGCCATGGGGACAACTCAAGGTAATTCTAGGCTAATCTAATTACTTGTAGCAATAGGAAATGAGCTGGATGTCATACTGACAAATGGATTTTGAAAAAAAAAAAACAAAAAAAAAACTAAAAGTTTGTCTTATGTGGTTATTATAGCTAGGATTATGCAGGGGTTAAGAAAAGAGAATTCAGCTGACTGATTGGAGAGTACAGTCTGCAATCTGATGACATCTAGTGGTGAGATTTTACACAATACAACAATCAGTGAATTATACTTGTGTCTAATAAATTGTTATGATAACTGCTTTGAAGCCACTTCATATTTTAACAAAATCTTCACAGCTTTTTTTTTTTTCAAATTTAGTATATGTAGTGTAATAATTTAACTAGAATTGAATTCATAATAAGTTGGTTCACATTCTTTTGAACTTTCTCTTGTAATTTTATGTTTTGTTTTGTTGCCTTGATATGTCAATATATGAAATTTGTCATTTATCCAAATGCCAAGTTATTTATAATCAGAAACCTTCTGACTAGATTTGAGAAAAGCGGAAATGTGACAGTTGAATGGCGATAACAGTGACAGGGGAATAATGTAAACTTTAATAAGTCTGACCTGAATTCAGTGCCAGTTTTGGTCATTAAGCACAGCTTGGACCAAATCAAAGTAATGCTGCAGGTTTTACATGTTAAGTTGAAGAGAATCAGGAATGAAGTATTATTATATATTGTGTCACTTATATATAATTGTAAATAAGAATTAGTTAACAAAAAACCCAGTGCTATCAATATAAATTGTTAAAATGAAGTAAAAAGGAGTTGGCCTAGAATCAAGTTTTCCACAGGTAATACATCCATCATATTTCAGATTTTATTTAAAGTGTATAAATGAATGAAAATGAATCACAGTTCAGGCAATAAATGATGTCCACCTCTTTCATGAAAACATAGTATATCTAAACAACATGTATTTATTTTGAAGATATTAAATAGAAACCGTTAGAGTTCATCTCGTTTCTCCTCTAGAAATTTGATGATGTTCTTTAGTTCTTCCAGTTTCTTTTCATTGTCCTTCATTCTTGCTTTAACGTCATCTTTCTCCCCATTAAACCAAACCCTGGATTTGTCAATGAAGCGACTAAATTTGTTCATCAGTTCCAGCAATGGTGGAAAATCCTCTGCCATTGATGATGTCTTTATTAGTTCATAAATAGAATAAAACTGCTCTATTTTTTCATCATATTCTCTTGAATTGGTTGCTTTACTGTACTCGTAGTCTGCCTAATGAAGAAAATAAAGATGTTTAGTTTATATTCTGTTGTGGAATGTAGTTTCATGTCCACATTTGGCTGACAACATGTGATCAACATGAAACTGACAGACTAACCTTCATTCTGGCTGCTCTTTCTTCTAGTTTCCGAAGTTGTTCTTTGAGTTTCTGAAATTTGCAGAAAGAGGTTGTAAGTGTGTCAGTTGCTTCACTGCACCACATACAAACATCTCGAACTGAATAAAAAAAAAAATCCAACCATTAATGAGCTTGTGGTGACTTGCAGTGACAGATAAACATGTATCGGTCATATAACAAAAGAAGCTAAAAGATTTACCAAAAGTTCCTTATTGCTCAGTGAATTTGCAACATAAACCAATGACAGCAGAGAGAAGATGAAAAAAATCAGTCCTCTGTTTCTGGATAAGGCTGATCCTGCCATCCCTGTTTGAAAAAAACTGGTATCAGTTTGAAAGAAAATAACTAAATATTATTGAAAAAAGAATTCAATGGATGTGTCCTGTTGTTAATTTATTGATATATTGTATAAAATATATTAAATGTAAACCATCTCACTGTAGAGTGTTACTGATCTTACCTGCCTGGTGAATGGAGTAGGAGTTGCTTTACTGTACAAGTCAGGGCTGAAAACACAGAGAGACGACACGCTGCAAATGGCTTATATTCTCTGGTGTTAGTTCACTAATGTTACATCTCGTGTGTGAGCTGCCCTTTTGCTTTTCTTTCCACAGAAATAGTGTCGGTCAGACCCACTTTACAGGAATTAAGGGTCATCAGTTACTCTTGTGACATTTAAAGAAAAAACTGACAGAAGCCACCGACAGCAAAGGCACGAGAATGTGGTTAACACATTTTAACCACAAAGACAAAAATGAAACCAGTCATGATACAATGGTAGAACTGTCATTTTTGTTAAACAAGAGAATAGCAGAGTCTCAGTTTTTCCAATAATATCAGTGAACCAAATATGATGTAAGGTGATGTTAGGTTTGTATACTGTGTTCTACTGTGTTACTACTATTGTACTATTCATGCGTCACTAATTTTGTGCCACTTTTGTTACTCGCTACAATCAACACAGGAAGTTAGTAATAACATATAATCAATGTAAATAGGTGGTTATCAGAATACAGTTTTTTCTTAGAGCAGCCATTCCTTCTACAAATACCAGGATCCACAGTTATTTTAACATGCACATCAATCTGATTGTCACTGATCATTTCAAATCATTTGAAATAAAAAAAATATTTTACACAAAGCTTTACTGAAGCATCAAATATTATGCTGTGTATTGTTGCTTGTATCTTTCATGCGACGGGAGTATAACATAAACCTCGCTGTTACTTTATTTATATAACTGAATACAATATCTAGTAGATTATAAGGTACTTTAAGTAAATAATTACAATATCAGTATAATCCAGTTAATACTATGGAATAAAATTGCACAAACACACAAAAGTAAACAGGGACAGACGTTTCATTTATTTAAATTTGAAAAATCCATTAAGGCTAGCACTCACTTACAATGTTGCTGTGCATTTAAAGCAACGAATTTTTCTTCACCTACTTCCAAGGTGCATGGAGAAGACAAAGATCTGATGACGTGGACGACTCCAGCCACACTTATAGTATTAGGGAACAACTTTATTAAGTGACCAAACCTTTTTTGTTTAAACATTTTGTGTTTAAATAAAAACAGGAAACAGAAAAAAATCCAAGTGGACCAATCACACCTTCACAAATAAACCAGCTGAACAAATTAACATTTAACAAGGTGGCGTTGGCTAATTGGTTAATTGGTTAAGCAAAAGCCGAAATAGGTCCTGGACCGAACCACTACAGATTGAAAGGGGAGAAAGGAAAAAAATCCCTGCATATATTTAAAGCAATACAAAATATAATGCGCATAAATGATAATGGGTCCAAATGAACATTAGAGACATTTTTGTGAAACAAGGGAATAGTCCAGGTTTCCAGTATCTTCAATTTTCAGTTTGACATTTATTATATAGCTTTGGAAACATTCTCTATTATTCAGATGGATATCTTAACAGTTTTCAAATGAGCAATATAAGCATGGGAATGTAATAAATCATTTAACCATCCATATAAACACATTTCTTTATGACATGTTGCAAAACATTCTAAGTCATTGACTACTGCCAGATTTACTGATGCAGTTCAACACGCAATCTATGTGTTCAGTGGTTTTTGTTTATATTAGATCTCTAAAATGAAAATGTCTACAAGCTGATCAAGTCATCAAACTTTGTAGCACACTTGTACACAAGTCTTCCTCAGTGAAATCATTTCAAAGCCACTTTCCAAAAAATTTCAAACTAAAGCTGCTTAGTATAGAAGAAGTTTTACACAGGCAGTACATACAATAGCAGAAACAGACCAATGTGTTGTGTCTGTAATGATTAATATGTTACAGTTCGCCTTTGTGCTTCTCTAGGTGTGTTATCCGCTCCATCACCACACTTAGTTTCTCTTCATAGTCCTTGATTTCTGCAGATGTAGTTTCAAGGTATTTACCTATGTACTCACTGAATGCCTCGAGGAATGTCTTTAGGTCATCAATTATCTCCAGCAGTGGTGGAAAATTCAACACTGGTGCAAAATCTTTCCTTAGCACTTCAGACAAAGACTTCATTATGTGTGGCATATCATCTAACAATTCTGGTATGTAGGTTCTGTCAATCTTGTTTTCAGCCTGAAGGAAAAAATAAAGCCAGAGGAACAAAAAAAAACAAGAAAGAAAATAATTAAGTCTATTATGTTACAAAAAAGCTTTGCATGATAGAAAATTTTGATTTGCTTTGGTGGTTTATAGTTATAGACCCTCCAGATTGCTCCTCCATTTCCACAACATGGATACTGACTGACTTACCTTCCATCTCAATGCTTCTCGTTGCAGTTTCTGAACATTTTCTTTCAGTTCCTCCTGCAAATAAAGAGGAAACATCAACAAACATGCACGTGAAGCATGTGATTATGCCAGAAACCCCCAAAACACTGTACATTTGAATGTAATGACTTAGTTGTAGAAGTGCTCAATTTAGCTGTTCATTTGGAAAGCCAACAATCGCTTTACCAGTTGGTCCTGTTCTATTAGTGAACTTGAAAGGCGGATCAGACACAGAAGAGTTAAAATGATGTATGAGCCTTTGGTTGTTATGACACCACTCAGTCCTTTGCTTCTGGACAAATCTACTGCTGCCATCACAGTTCTAAAACAACACAACAAAGTAAAGTCTTTAAATTTCACTGGACATGATGTATTAAAAATCTGCACTATCTTCTCACAGTACAGTGTTGCTCTTCTTACCTGCTACTAAAAGGAGTCATGAATAATAGCATGAATGTTGAATGACAACACAACACAAAATGCTTTATAGACTCCTTGAAAAGGCTAGCCTGTGGGCGGGTAGGTGGGTGGGTGTTTAGGTGGGTGGGTTGGAGTGTTGTTGCTAACTGTCTCTTTAATTTTAAATTCTTAAGTCATATTTGGATGTTTTGTTTTACAGGAAAATACCCATTTCATTTACTGTAAGTACTAAGAGATATGAACAACTACTGCAGTAAATACAAAATAAATGGAACAGAAACTGGCAGAAACTGAATTCAATAAGAGGGTTAACATTTCTTTGAACTGTCTTTTGTTGATTTGTTTTTTTTCCCTTTGTCCTTGGTGAAGTTTTAGCTCAAAGACTGTGCACTGTGGTTCTGTCAAAGTAAGTAAATAAGGAAGTATAACTTTTGAGGTTAGAAATGTCTTTTGAACCAGAGTCTTGGACAGACAGCTTTTAACAGGCATGTTTAATGATTCCCGTTTAATGTTAACTGAAGAAAACTCACCTAACCAGGGAGACGCATTCAAACTCAACATAAAAGGCCATGCTGCTAACTAATGCAAATGCAATGAAGAATTAAAAATAATAACAGTTTGCTTTTTAAGTTTGTGCTTTCTGTTCATTATTATTATTATTATTATTATTATTATTATTATTATTATTATTATTATTATTATTATTGTTGTTGTTGTTGTTGTAATGACAGACTTTCACCTTTGGCACTGACTGTATAAAAATGGATTTATATCATATGTTGAGCCTGAAGGGTTTAAAGTTCACAGGTACTTGGAAATTAGGAAAAGACTGTTGCTGTAAATCTTCATTATATGTGTGTTACAGAGGATGGGACAGTCTCCAAAATCAGCGTGAGGTCCATTAGCATTCATAGACAAATTAATCAGAATAAATAATTCTCTACTAGTTTGTCATTCATTTTTGGTCACACTGAAGAAAAGATAAGTCTTGTTAATACTATGTTTCAAAAGGGAGGAATAAATTATGATATGAAACCCTGGATGATCTTCTTTTGGCTCATAACCTAATGACTTTGTGACAACATATTAGACAATGAATTTCTGGTTTTCCATCAGACCCACCCTTCAAGCCTCATATCAAGACTTGAAAATCAGACTTCAGAAACAAAAGATTTCACATTATGACAATTATTTCAGAGCTTCAAAAGAGGACACGTAACATGATTTATTTATTTTTTTACATAATATATTTATTAAAATTGTATTATGATGTCAAATCATTGGACAAGAGCGGCAAAACCAAAAGACGTTCTCTGGGAATAAAGATAACTTTTATTGCATCAAACATTTACTTATTTAAAAAAGTTGCAGATAATTTCATAAGAATTTGTTTGGTTTAATCTGGAAAATTATATAAAAACAATATTTTTCCACTGAGACGCAGACAGAACGTAAACTGTTACAACTCAGTATCTTGTTTCTCTTGTTCTCTAGTCTTGCAGCAAAGCCAGTCTCTCGTCTAAGTAAATTCTAGCAATCTTTAAGGCTTTCCTTGCGATGTTAGCCATTTCCATCAGGTCTGAAGAATATGGCAATGTCTTCACTAGTTCCAACAGAGGAAGAAATTGCTTCTTCTTTTTTTCTTCAAATTCCTTTGAGGCAGTCAGCATGCTGTGCTTGTATTGTGCCTGATGGGGAAAATACAACTTTTAGCATTTAAATTCATTGTTCAGTGTTACTTTGTGCCACATAGACTCCTGTTTCCTACACATCCATGTATTAGACTTCAGTGTGCTGTGCATCACTGAAGGTATACTCATGTCATATCGATTTTTTTTTACTTCCTAATTTTATGAATTCATGTTGTATATTTCTAAACAAATGTAATCTGCAGATTGACTGGACCACCTTGAGTCTCTCTTCGTCTTTTACAGCTTTGCGGAGTGTTTCCTTGAATAGTTCCTACAATTTCCCAGAAAGAAGCAGAGCACAGTGTGTGGGCTAATATAATGAAAACACACATGAAAACAAGTAAATTCTTAATTTTCTCAAAATTAACAAAAGGAAAATTATTCATTTACCAGTTTTTCACTGTTAGCCAGTGAATTTGAAAGCTCGAATAATTTTGTGATTGTTGCATTTCTATGCTTGTGTTCTGCCTGAGAAAAAAAAAATCACAGTTACATGTTAGTTTATTAGTTACAGTTATTAGAGATGCATGATATATAAAACTTGGAGACTGACCAACCTTCATTCTGTTTGTTTCTGCTATTGCTATCTTCATTTGTTCCTGAAATTTGAGACAATGGAAACTGCTCAGCCAAGTATAAAGCTGTATAAAGTATTTCATTTAAAGAAAAATGCTGATAACTTGCAGTGTATGTTAACAAGTCAACAAATAAATTGCAAGGATGTTAAGCAAGGATGAATTCACCACATAGTCCTTGGTTTTCAGTGAATTTATGACGCTAACGAGACACAGTAGAGAAAAGATGAAAAACAGGCACTTGTGTTCTCTGACACAAGCTTGTCCTCTGGTTTCGGATAAGGCTGCTGCCATCGGCCCTGAAGTTAAAACAGAATATCAAAAATAATGGAAAATGGAGAATTGTAGTTGAATACATATGCTGATATTTTTAAATATTTTGATCAGACAGAGCTAAATGTAGGATGTCGAGACCGGCTTCACCTTTCATGAACATGAAATCAAGTAAACATGAGGTACAGTAAGTGGTACGTGCTGTGCTGAACATAAACACACAACCAGAATGCAATCTTTTACTCACTCAATCAGACACACACACACACACACACACACACACACACATACACTGACATGCTGTACAATGCTATCGGTCTTACCCATTTGTGACTTGAAGAAGAAGTAATCTACCATAGGGGTAAGGAATGACAACACGGTGAGATGACTCGCTGCAAATGCTTTATGTTCTCTTTTGTCACTTCACTTATCATCATTTCACATGTGTGAGCTACCCTTTCAGTTTCAGTTTCAGTGTTTTACACTTTTTTGGGAATAGACAGCTGCCAGTTATTTTACTATAAAAACCCTCCAAAAGCTTTCCACTTTAAGCTCTTCCTTCCTTTTATAAAAAGTGACTAGGAACAAAAAAAAAAAAAAAAAAAAAAAAGTGACTAGGAACCGTTTTATAAGATTTTAGGGTAGGGTAGGTAATTAGCAATGTTTACTAACTTTTAGTAAAATTAGTTATATCCACCTATGAGAAATAGCTTTTGCACAAACCTATTTTGAAACGAATTCTCTGTAGTAATAATGTATTGTAACTAAGCTGATAAAAATATACTAATAATAACATATTAGTATTTGTTAATTATGAGTAAATATTATTTTCGTTTAATAGTAAAGATATATTTGATCAGTAAGGATGTTTCCCAGTCATTCAGTCAGGAAAATATTGTGCATGGATTTATTTTAAAGCAGTTACACAAGAGAATGCACATCTAGAGCTCAGATTCAGTAACAATTGCTGGTCATTTCCAAACTGTTACAGCTGAAGGAAGAGGTTTCTGGAACAAAACAGAGCCTGTTATAATTTCTTTAGAGTCAACAGAAACTACAACAACTTATAACAACATACTATTTAACATTTAGAGATTGTTTTTAAATTGAAATTTACACCTTTATGGAGAAACATAGTCCTTGTTGTCCAGTTCAAGCTTGGCTGCAAAAAGCAGCCCTGACAACTTTTGGATTATGTCAGTGGTGTTACCATGTGTTTGGTATCATGTTTCTGAAAGCAGTTAGGAGGAACTGTGTGGCTGTCTGCGCTAAAAGTTTATGCCACTTTGACATTGCTTTCAGATCTCTTTTGGTTACAGCTCTCAGGGTCGGGAGTTTCTACATGTTCCTAAAAACAATAGATGCCTCTTTTGTTTTTAGGGATTTTTGTCTCTGCAATCTGCAAGACTGGAAACACAGTATTCAGATTGTTGATTGAGTACATTTACTTGTGCATCATTCAGTGATCTACATAGTGTGGTAGGCTTTATCATGCACATCTGACCTAAATGTTATTGATGTAGTACATAACTGGAAATAAACGAAATAACACATGCAATGGATTTTCTTTCTTTCTTTCTCTCTTTCTTTCTTTCTTTCTTTCTTTCTTTCTTTCTTTCTTTCTTTAAATAAAACATGCCTCTTACACAGTTACGTCCAAGTTTTTGGGCAATGATATATTTTTTTTGTAATTTTGCCACGTGACAGACTTGTATGCTTGATTTAACCTTTTAGAGTCTATGGATTGACCGATTCACATGACTGATTTAAGATGGCCTAGCAGTGACATAGAGTATCCGCAGGAGTGTTAAGATGAATTCTGAAGTGTACAAGTTCAGGCAAATACTGCATAACTGAGCAGAGAGTGCTTAACAGTGCAAATGGACAATGACCCAAATCATACTGCAAAAGGAATCCATGAGTTGTTGAAAATTAGATATTCTTCCTCCACCTCTCCTGGAGAGGTGGAGGAAGATCTCAGCCTGGGCGTCTATTGTCTTGTGTAGTCTGGAAGATGAGTGGATGATGGGGTGGGTGCAGTTTTCTCTGTGGTGGGGTCAGGTGGACTGTCCCGGGCTCTGTGGGGCCGGGAGGCGCTGCTCCACTGGGCCCCGGTCTGGATGTGGCTGGGCCCCCCTTTCCCTGGCGGGTTGCAGAGTATGGGGGTGCCTACTGGGGTCAGCGGGGAGCTGACCCCAGGGAGAATCACTTGCCCCCCTTCCTTCCCTCCCATCTCCAGCTGCCTCCCTCTTCCCGCTCCACCACAATCACCCACATGTGGGGCCTTGGGGTAGGGGTGTGTCACCAGGGTGCAGAGGAGACATCCCCCCTCTGTCCCCTTCTGGCTGCCTCTGCCTCAATTTTATCCCACAACTTAGACATTCACATTACTCACACTCTCATTACACATACATATAGGATCTTGGGGGTGGGCACGCTACACGGATTCCAATCACCATCAGGGTGTACACCTCACCCCTGGCGTCGCTGCCCACCTCTCAATTTTAAATACACGTAGACATTGAGGGCTAGCAGGAGGGCTATACGCTTACCTGCTGCTCTGGCAGGTAGCTCCATGCCCTCCTGGGTTTTAAATGCACCTTAGAACACACATACATCAACACTACATATGAGCGGGTGGAGGGAGGTTTGGAGTCTTCCCACACCCCCGTTCTCTGCGGCCTGCTGGAGCGGGGGGCTAGGAGGAGAGTTGGCCGTCCGACTGGGGTCTGGAATGTGGGGCCTCCCTGCTGCTGCGGAGTCGGGGCGGTCTGCTTCTCCCCACCGCAGGGAAAAGGGTAACATCACCTGGGTCTGGGCGCAGTTTCCCCTCCAGGGGCAAGGGTACCTAGACCCGGGGGGCTTAAGTACGCTTGGGGAGTGTGATTGTGTCTACAGTGTCTCTCTATGTCTGTCTCCACGTTGGGTGAGTGTTGAGAGCATGAGGGTGGGAATAGATGTTTGTATCTGTGTGTGCCTGTTTGTCTGTGTCTATATGTCAGGTTGGGTATCAGACCCCACCTCTATGGGGACATCTCAGGCCCTCCAAGGTTTGGAGGCCCATCTCCCCCCCACCACTTCCCCTGCCGGTGGCAGACGCCCTCAGACATCGGTGCATTGGTGGTTCTTTGTGTCCGGGGTGGCGCCCAGGTACCCACCGGCTCACTCTTGGCGGCTGCTTATCGGGGCATGGAGCCTGGGGCTCGCTCGGGCCACGCCGGGGATGGGGTGCCTCGGCCTCTCGGCCCGGGCTCGGTCACTCAGGCACAGCTGGCTGCCGGCGGAGCTCACGCAGACGCCACTGCAACCCCCTGGCTTCTGCTCGCGGCTGCTGAGTGACCCCTCATCTGGGACTCTCCTCAGCTCTTTCTGGGATAGTGGCGCGGCTGCCCCTCTGTTGGTCTTCCTTGGTCTCTTGTGTTCTGGGGCCTCTGGATGTCTGGAGTTTGATCTCCTCCATACCTGCTTCATGCCCTGGAGGTCGGGGCAGTGGCCCCCACACCCTCTAGCAGATCATAACATGAAGGAACCAAGCGTTCATGCTCACAGGGTACACACGGGTGATCACACACACAAACTACACCCTTTTGGGCTCCTACCTCAAAGCACACTGTGCGCTGTCGATCTCACGTGCTGCACCATAATGTTTAATATTTAGTATTTACTGTCATATTCCCATATATCATTGTGATCTTGTTTATTACTCTCGTCTTCTTCTGCTTGCTTTCTTTTTTCTTTCTCAACAGGTGATCCAGG
Source organism: Oreochromis aureus (assembly GCF_013358895.1). Classification (NCBI taxonomy): domain Eukaryota; kingdom Metazoa; phylum Chordata; class Actinopteri; order Cichliformes; family Cichlidae; genus Oreochromis; species Oreochromis aureus. Next base: position 13,450,760 of record NC_052944.1, on the reverse strand, counting down.
TGATTGATATGTATTTTTTGTCTGCTTATTCTGTTGGTTTTTGTTTTTGCCCTTTTTCCCCGTCCCTCTTCTCAGGTTTTTTTCTTTCCTCTTTCTTTCTCCCTTTCTTTCCACCAGTCAAGTCTGTCCCGTATTCAGCAAGTGAAAATAAAATAAACAATAAAAGGTGAATCAGATGGACCATTACGGCAAGGCTGGGATGGTCCATTTGGTAAAGTAAATCCGTTGGGCATCTCTCTTCGCCTTTAGACAATAATTCTGATGGCAAAAGAACCAAACGGGACAGGTAAAAAAAAAAAAAAAAAACTCTGCAGGAGGGATGGAACAGTTCTTCTAAATGCCAGTCATCATTTTGGTCTTTTAATATGCGTTGATACAAAATTTCACAATTTCTGGTATTCATCTCATCAAACCATTATGTCTTCTGCATGGGAGCCTTTTCAGTTTCATCAGGATGGAAATGTTTATTCAATCAGAACAACTTTGTACTGATTTGCAGTGAAGCTTTCCTCTAAAGGGACAAACAGACCCGGAGCAGAGATCTCGAGGATCTTTACAGTTTAAAGCTCAATAAGAATGAATCAGGGGATTTCTGTGTATAAAGCTATCCACAACCCGTTATGTGTGCACACGCTGCATCATTTCATATTAACTGTTTTATTGTTTTACTTTCACTGTACATTCTAAGAAATACAATTTTATCAAAGTATTTCTGCGTAGGATGAAATTAAAGATGTTAAACATTTCACCTTCATAGTTTGGTCCCATTAAAGAGAAATTATACAGCAAAAAAAAAAGAAAAAAAAGAAAATTAGATATTCTTCAATGGCCAAGTCCGTCACGTGATCTCAACCCAACAGACCATTTTTTGCAGTTAGTGAAGACAAAAGTGAGTGAAGAAAGACCCACAAGAGCATCTCAAGGTAGGAAACACAGTGTTTGGTGATGTGCATGGGGTCTAGATTTCAGACAGTTATTAACTTTAAATGACATTACAAATGACGGTGCACTGATTCAAGTATACATATTCAGCAAATGAAAATGTGTATTTGTCATTTTGTAAATGGAGCTTAAGCAAGGATTCACCAAGTGTTGTTAGTTAGTGAACTTGGATTGGATTGGATAAATGCCTTTATTTGTCGGTTGCAGATGCCTGCAACTGAGATTAAAGACCTTGCAGACCGTACAGACAATACACAAACATCACATTGGGGAGACAGGTCAGGCTAGGTAGCAAAAAAGAAGAACAATGAAATGTGTAACAGAGAAGGGCAGTTCAGCAGATAAAAAGAATTTCTGCTCATACTGATCCCCAAAACGGAGTCACCATGAAGCTGAAGAATTTGAAGCATTAACCGCAGAATCACTGATACTCTTCACTTATTGTTAGGACATTAAAAAAGAAAAGAAAAAAACACACAGACAGAAGCAATCATTAACAAAAGGCATGAAATGTGATTAACACATTAAGCACTTAGAATAAAGGAAAGGTAAAGAGTAAATAATAACACAGGAATCAACAGGAAGTCCAGATGTCCCATGTTTCCACTAGCACTTGAATCTAGCTTACATTTGTGGAACTATGTGAGTCTCAAAGCCCAATGTGCAAGAGATCCCACACACAGATCACATCTGATACACACAGATGTGATCTGTGTGTACAAGCATTATACACATATCTATTATACACAAGTTTATAGTTTTTTCTTTCCTATTTTTTGTAACATCCTTTGTTTTTAGGAGAAATTATTTCTTTACAATCAGCACCAGGGGGCAGTATTCGACTGTGTTAAATGTGTTGCTTTTCAGAAGAAGCTATATGCGCTTCTTAGTACAGCAATTCAGTCACATCAGTAGGCATGTATGTGCATGTATATATATATACCAGAAGTATGTCCTTTATTTAGTTTAGCTGATGACAAATAAACACATCATGAATAGTATCATTCATCATGACTGACAGTTCATTGTTTTAAATGTACAATGTGACTAAACTGTAGAATAAATTTAGCACTCCTGATTGATCATTCGACTCACTGCGATTTGAAAGCTTTTGATCTCTAATCTGGAATCCAACCTGCTTCAGAGTGTCCCAGGTTCACAGCAAAAGTTAAAATACACCCTGTAAGAAGTGAACAACCTTGATAGCAGTAAACACCCAGCGTTAACCCTGAAGTTGTTTTAGTTACACTCTAGTATCTTGAATTTTTAGTTTTTGTGTTTATCTTAGTTATTTAGGTTCAACTTTTTGTTGAGTGTTTATGTTTTGTATTTGGTTTCCTCAGTTTTTCTTTTTTCATCATGTTCAGTTTAATTTTGTTGTCTTTCTGTTTAGTAGACAACAGAGTTTTTTGTTTTAGTTGTCTATTCTGTCCTGCTTTGAGTTTTGGCTCCTCCTCATGATTTTCTTGATTGTATTCACCTATGTTTCACTCTCCCTCTCGTATGTAGTTCTACTCAGCGTGTGTGTGTGTGTGTGTGTGTGTGTGTGTGTGTGTGTGTGTGTGTGTGTCCTTGGTTCCTTTAATTCACTCCCTTGTATATCTGGACTTTGTCTGTCATTTGAAAGCAAACGAAAAAATTGGAGAATTTAACTTTTTAACATTTCATAGTAACGTTTATTTCACAGACTATCTACAACATAGATCAACAGAGACATGGATGGAAATATCAATTGTTGCAGTTCAATTAGTTTTTTTCCTCCTATTATTTTATGGAGGTCAACGTTTCAATCAGTTTTTTCTGGCTTCTTACTGTTCTTGCAGCAAAGCCATCTTCCTGTCTAAATAAGTTCTGCTATTCTTCAGTGAACGCATCACAATGTTCAGCATTTCCCGTAGTGGTGGAGAATCATATGTCTTCACTAATTCCAGCTGAGGAAGAACTTGCCTCCATATTTCATCAAATTGTTTTGAGGCAGTTCGAATTTTGTGCTCGCATTCTGCCTGATGGAGAAAAATACAACTGTTATTGTTACATTGTGTTGTGTACACTCCTATTACCTACACATCCTTGAGTTGCAGTTCTGTCAGTATGCTGTGTGTAACATCACTAAAGGTATACTAAAGGGTTTGCAAATGACAAACTGTCTTAGTCAACATGTGAATAACCTGGAGACTGACTGACCCACCTTCAGTCTCTCTTCTTGTTTTAGAGCTTTGTGGAGTGTTTCCTTGAACATTTCCTGAAATTTCCCAGCAGGGAACAAACCATAAGGATTATGCACTCAATGAAAACAACTGCAAATGTAGGAAGTTCCAGTAGTGAATGAGGTTGTCATGATATAAATACTGGAGTTTATGATAGAAATACATTTGTAATTGTTTCACATCAAAATAAAAGGTTAATAAAATATGAAATTACCATCTGGTCCTTGTTAGTTAGTGAACTTGCAAGATCAAATAGTTTTGTGATGGTTGCATTTCTGTACTTATCTTCTGCCTATAAAAACATATATTAAATGTCACTAAGGCAGTATGATGCAAAATGCAATTGTTAATTTATATTTTTAAACATAACTTTTCTTCCCACACATATGGAAGACTTTCAAAGCCAACTTGTGAGCAACTCGGAGACTGATTGACCCACCTTCTGTCTTTCAGCCTCTTCTAATGCAGTTTTCATTTTTTCCTGAAATTTAAGAAAATAACAGCAGCTGAAGGATCTATATAACCTTTTGCAGATAAAGAAAAATTAATGAGCCCATCATTACGTGGGGTAAATCTGTAAAAATAAGTCAATTTATATAAAAAAGGGAAAGTAAGCAAGAATTATTCACCAGTTGATCCTCGGTTTTCAGCGAACTTGTGACATAAGCAAGACACAGCAGAGAGAAGATGAGTAACAAGCCTTTGGTAGTTCTGGCTGGTTCTGTGGTTCTTGATAAGTCTGCTGCTGCCATCGCTCTTAAAATGACAAGAGCTTGAGACAAAAAGGAAATAGAAAACTGTGGGTACAGAAGGTTAATTCAGTCTTACTGAACAATGTTAATGACATTACCTATTAGATCAACTGAGCAAGAGCTGCCGTGCGGGTGAAGAATGAAAGCATAATGAGAGGACATGCTGTAAATGCTTTTATATACTCTTGATATCACCTCAATCATATTACAGGGTGTGTGTGAGCTGCCCTTTCACCTTTGTTTTCAAAGGAGTAGTATTTGTCTGAACACTTTACTGGAATATGTGGTTATCAGTTAACATAAAACACTATAAAAACAGTCCTTTAACTTCCTGCTTCATGCACTTTCTGCCCTCCTATTACATTTTCTATGTATATGGTATACACAGCACGCTGGAGCTTTCCATTCAGCAGGGTCCACTTGTCCAAAAGAATGAAGAGTCTTAAAATTTTGAATGAATCATAAATGATAATGTGTCTTGTGTCAAAGCTGAAAGCGCGTTGATGATTATATTCCGAGTACAATAGGGCAGACTATATTTGTCAATGATTGGCAAACAGTAGTTGTATTTGAATTCGAAAATCATTTGCACTGTTTTTCACTATTCAAAATGATGCAATAAATAGAAGATACAAAGACAAGATGGAAGAGTAAGATCACAGTGTGGAAGCACAAGTAATTAAGAGATTAAGATTCAGATAAAGTGACGTTCAGCAGACTTTGACAATGCAGTAAAAATAAACACAAAGGGGATTTTGTGTCTCCAGTTGGAAATAAACAAGCAACCTTTCATATTTGACTGGGTTTAAAAAGGACATAGATGTTTTATTATCATTCGGTAGTAACTTGGAGATGATTAAAGTAATTTTACAGGGCTTCATTGAAAAGTTAAGTTGAATTAACAATAAAGTACCACACTGAATCACCAACAGAGCAATTAGTTTAAAACAAGACAGTGCCATTAATGAATAACTATAATAACAATAACAACTATATGTAAAAATCAAGCTGTATCAGCTTAATGAGCTCTGGCACCAGTTTTGCAGAGAATACACCCATCATGTGTTGAGGCTGCATACATAGTTTTTTTTTTATGTAATGGACTTATCAATTTAAGTTTGATCTACTTTTGTGAAATACATAAATTTCATACTTGTATAAATAAGTAAATGTTTTAGGGGTCAGGAACGGTAAAAGCAAAATAAAGTTAAAAAATGTTTAAAATACAAGTTCTGACCACCTTATTAACCAGAAATATAATAATAATAACAATAAAAAATTACTCCAAATTCTAAACCAATGTGTAAACACAATATTTTAAATTGTATTTATTTCAAAGAAGTTACACAGAAACTGTTACAGTTCATCATTTTGCTCCTCTAGGAATCGTAGGACGTTCTTCAGATTTTCCAGTTCCTTTTCATTTTCTTTTACTGTCGCAGCGAAGCTGTCGTCTTGCTTTTTTAACCAAACCTTGGTTTTGTCAATGAAGCGACTCAAACTGTTTGCCAAATCCACCAGTGGTGGAAAATCCTCTGACCATGACGATATCTTCATTAGTTCCACAAAAGAATGAAGCTGCTTCATTTTTTCATCCAGTTGTTGTGAGGATGTTGCTTTTCTGTATGCCTGATGAAAGAACATTTCTGACACAGCTCAAATTTACTGGTATATGTATTGTGTGCACTGCAGTTCCTATACACGAATAAATTGCTGATCGCTCACTGTGCGGTACATCAACATCAACAAAGATATGACTAATATGCATTTCTTGTTTCAAATTTCACTGACATGTGATCAACATGAAACTCACTGACTCACCTTCATTTTGGCTGCTGTTTCTTCTGCTTTCCGAAGTTGTTCTTTAAGTTTCTGAAATTTCCAGAAAGCGGTTGTAAGTGTTTCAGTTGCTTCAGCCCTACATAAAAAAAATGCCTACCTCAATGAGCTGATGGTGACTTGCAGTGACACATAAAGGTGTAACTGCTGTAGTGTAAAAGCAGCTTTAGCAGGAATTCATTTACCAAAAGTTCCTTATGTTGCAGAGAATTTGCAACATAAGCCAGGGACAGCAGAGAGAAGATGAATAAAATCAATCTGTTGGTGTTTCTGACGCCAGTCACTCCTCTGTTTCTGGACAAAGTTGATGGTGCCATGGCTGGAAAAAGCGATGTATCAACTTGAGAAAAAATGACAGAGGATTATTGATGAAGGAAGAATCAAATGGATTTTTCCTATTGTTAAATTATTGATATAATATATAAAATCTACTAAATATTAACCATCTTACTGTAGAGTGTTACTGATCTTGCCTACCTGATTAATGGAGGAAGAACTGCTGTACTGTTCAAGTGAGGGCTGAAAACATAATGAGGTGACATGCTGTAAATGCTTTATATACTCATTTTATATCTCAGGTGCGTGAGCTGCCCTTTTACTTTCATTTTCACTGAAGTAATGTTTGATCCACTTCACGGGAATAGAGGCCGATTAGTTATTAATATGACATTAAAAAAAGCTGCTATGGAGATGGCCCAACAGCAATCTACTTTTAATGATAGATGATAGTAGTGGATGACAGAAAAAGCTTGAGAAAGTAGTTAAGGGCTCCAACTCAGTCTCACAGCAGAGAAAAATTAGAGAATTCCTTCGCTTCAATGTCTTCTGTATGACTTTATCAGTCTTTCACATCACTATGGAGGAATTTTGGCCCTACGTTCTTCACAGTGTTGCGTCATTGAGGCTTGGGGGTGTTAGTTTATGCACAGCGGATTGATCTGTGGACTCTGACTGGTTTTCTTTATCCACCATTCTGATGTAGATTTGCTGTTGTGCTTGGGATAATTGTATTGTTGCATGAGCCAACTTCAGCCGAGCTGTAGCTGTCAGACATATGTTCTCACATATGACTCTGGTATGACTTGGTATGAGCAGTTCACGGTCGACTCAATGACTGCAAAGTCAAAAACAAAAATGTATCTCCTCTCTGCTACTGTGCTTAACAGTCGGCACGAGGCTTTTGTGCTCATATGCTGTGCTTGGATTTCAACAAACATGACAATGTACATTCTGGCTGAACATCAGTAAGAGATTCTTACAGTTTCTCAAATAATTAAGTGCTTCTGATAAGCAGCACCTGGCTGCTACATATCCTCTCAGTGGCCCTGAAAGGTTGTACTTTCATCCTGAGTCCCGAGAAAAGATCCTTTTTCAAGTGTATCATTTGGATCACAAAACAGGCCTCAGACAACTGATTGATGTTTTTTCTTGCACAGTGGTTAATGAAGTGTGAACTAACTTAGGAGAAGCTGCACAGTCATACACTACTACTCCTCAACAATGCCGCAGTGGAGGTGGTCAGCAGCACCAAGTTGCTGGGGGTGCAGATAATGGATGCTCTTGTCCTGGTCACTTCACATTGGAGCTCTTGCAAAGAGAGTTCTGCAGTGAATGCACATTTTGAGCTGCACAAGGGATGCTTTTCTGTTTTTATGCCCTTTTTATGCCTGTTCTCTTTTTAAGAGTGTCACTGATGATTTGCAAGGCAAATAAAAAAAGACAAGGCTATTAATGTGTGTGCTGTTTCTTGTGTTCTGTAATGTGATTGGGAATAGCACCGTACTAAACTCACCTTTTCCTTTATTTGCAGCACTGAACATAAAACTGGGTAAATTGACAGTCACTTTAATAAATGATTGCTCCACAAATATCTATTAGATAGTGTTTAATAGAAATATACACATACACAAAAGTACAAAAGCACATAGAGCAAGTACAATAGCAAAACTTATGAATGAATGGTGTTTGTTTAGTGAGCTAGTTTCACCAAGTACAAGTATTAAATGACTTGTTCAATAGATAAAACTTTTTCCGTACATGTTTATAATCAAGTTAAGAGAAGATGAAAATCCAGTCATTAGTGAACAAATGATTATAGATTGGGCTTTAGATGAGTAGATCATTTAGTGGCTTACTATGAGTGTACATTGTATTACTGGGTTCTGTGATGCAAGGGACTCACTGTTGCCATAGTGAAGAAATGTGTGTCTGTGTGTGTAGTTTTTATGACACGACTAAAGAACAACACGTAATCCTAATACAATATATTGTGTATACTATAGTTCATACTTATGTTGCTCATGCATTTTCCACCTAACATCATTAATTCATGAACTCATAGAGTCTTACAACAAAAAAGTTACTGGCTGAACATTAAACAAGCTTAATTTTTTGGCGTCTTTGTTTTGATGCACATTTCCAGGGTTTATGACCATGCTCCTGATAGTAATCAATATTAGAGACATTTTTATTTTCAAAAAAACATGGCAGTCCAGGGTGCTAATAATTTTAGTGTCAGTTTGTCATTTTTTTCAGTGTGGGGATCTTTCTCTATTAATCAATAAAATATCTTACCAGTGAAATAAACATTATATGTAGGAGTATAGAATGAGCAATTCAAGCATGGGATGTGATAAAAAAAAAAAAACCCTGTTTCCTATGTATGATAAAGGTCTTTGTTATTTAATTCAATACAAATTCAAATTCACAAACAGATTTGCTCACTGAATCAAAAACATCCAAGGCCACTTTAAAAGAACTTCAAAGTCAGGCTGAGACAAGTTTTATAGATACAGTGAGTACACTATGAGAGAAAGTCAATGACTAATAAGTTACAGTTCATTTTGCATTTCTAGGTGTGCTATCTGCTCCATCACACCACTTAGTTTCTTTTCATAGTCGCTGATTTCTGCAGCTGAATTGTCAAGGATTTTATCTATGTAGTCCTTGCCTGCTTCCATGAATGTCTTTAAGTCATCCAATAAATCCAGCAGTGGTGGAAAATCTTTCATTGATTCCTTTACTATTTCAGACAAAGTGTCCATCATGTGTATAAGATCATTGAAGATTTCTGGAATGTAGATTCTATCTAATTTATGACTAGCCTGAAAGAGAAAAGGTAAAAAAAAGTGAAAAATTTATGTATATATATATATATACACACACACACACACACGCATATATCTATCTATATATATATATATATATATGTATTGTACAGGTATTTATTAGAATATATTCATAATAAAATACTTGATTGGCAGTTTTGTTTTGCTTTGCTTATTTCATAGGAATGTTTATATTAGCATTAACAGACTCTCCAAATTGCTCATCCATAACATGAACACTGACAGACTCACCTTCCTTCTCACTGCTTCGTGTTGTAGTTTCTGGAGGTTTTCTTTTAATTCCTCCTGCAAATCCAGACAGAACGCCAACAAACATCAAAATAAAGCATTTGATTTTGACCTCACAAAAAGAATATTTACATATTTAGAGAACATGATCATAAATCTCAGTGTGATGACTTAGTTATGATTAATTCAATAAAATTACTTAATTAAAATAAAAAAAGTCATTCTACCAGTTGTTCCTCATCAATCAGTGAACTTGACAGGCAAACCAGACACAGCAGACTGAAAATGACGAATAAGCCTTTGGTAGTTGCAACACCATTCCCTCCTTTGCTTCTGGCCAAACCTGCTGCTGCCATCACTACTCTAACAGAGCAACCAGAAAAAAAAAACAGATATAAGGAAGATTTACAAACTGAACTGAATGATACGATGGAATGCCACATGACGAATCCTTTATATACTTCTAGTGTCACCTCCTCCCTGGCACGACTCACCTGGAGGCGGGTATCCAGGTTTGTGGGTGTGTCTAGCTATTTTAATTCCCAGAAGCCTGCTGTTTTATTTTACAGGAAATTATCACCTTAATTTATTGTGAGCCATAAACACACAACAAACACATAAACCACAATACATTACGAAAACAAATGAGAAACTGTCAGAAACCATCAAAACACACATTTTAATTTCTTTTTAAAATTTGGAGATATATTTTACCATTTAGTAACACATGCAGAACAAACACCAATCCAATGTATGTCCTACAGAATAAAGAATTGTAATTGCACAGGGTTTTAATGTACCAGCCTGCTGTCTGACAAAGATAATCTTCAAAAGAATCTTCCTGCAAACTGTGTTCAGGGGTTATTTGAAAATAAGGATAGACATAAACTAATGGACAATGAATCAGGACAAATATTTTTTAAAAGAAGAGGAATTACAAATGTGTAGTTGACTTTGTAAATGGTGAAAGTGGGAAATTATTGTTATTATTAAATTTCATTATTAAAGGCTTTTTTATTTTTAAAAGTGGAACACAAAACTTATGTCAAGTTTTTGACCTATAACAATGTACTGTAGTTCTTTCCATTTAATTAAATTCTTTAATTACAGCCCACACTCTTAGGTTTGATTACTGTTAAACTGTGGTTTTTACTTTTGTTTCCTTTTCGGTATTTTGACCCTTTAGCTCGTGTGATGTTTAGGTTCTTTTTTGTTTGTTTTGTTGAGTGTTTATGGATTTTTTTTTATCTGTGTAAAGATTCAATCGTTTTCCCTTTGTATGCCTTTGTTTGTTTGGTTGACTGTTTTGTTTTGTATTTTGTCATTAGTTATCATATAGGATATTTCCTGTTTTCCTTTATTAGTTGGCTGCCTATTGTGTCTTAGGGAGTTTTGCCTCCCCCTTGTGATTGTCTTGATTGTATACACACAAAAAATCCCCTATTCAAAAATGTCCTGCCAATGTTCCCTCTAAGCTGCGCACGTGCGCAATTGCGCACTGCTGGCATGGTCTCTGCGCACAGAAAATCTGCGTTGCGCACAAAAAAAATCTAACCTGAATTGAAATTAAAATTAAAACTTTAAGAATTCTGTTTTGCAGTGTTAGTCAGTAAGTGACTGGCTGCTCCTGTATGGGATTAGAACGATGCCACCTTATCCTATAGTCCAGCCAATAATGCGATTCACATTCGTATACACGCAGCCAATCAACGTCGTTGACAGGCTATGACAGCGTCCTATGTGCCGACACCGGTGTTTTAGCTAGCAAAGCGGCGTGGCTGGTGTGCCGTGAAGCCACATTAATGACAACGTGTACAACCATTGGAGATGTGAGCAGGACAGACGGAACAATTGACGGAAAACGTGTGGACTTTATACCAGTTTTTAAATTGTGTTGAGAGGCCACGTAAAACCAGAGTTATGATAAAATATCTGCAATGTTTGGTTTTCTTCCTGAATACTATCGTTGTTTATATTTACTGCGGGAAGAAAACGTAAAAACGGCGTTTTATAAGGAAACCGCTCGAAAGCACTCTCTGCCTGTGAGCAAACACAACACCAAAAACCCCCCACCCTTTCCTATTGGTCGAAAAAATTACCGTGTCGACCAATCAAAAAATGATATGGCAACGTGGCATCTAGTTGTTAAGAAACGGGGGGAAGTTTTAGGAGTGACGGTGGTGTTCTGAGATGTGAGAGATTTGAGACGTTTAGCGCAAATCTTGTGTAGTTAGTGTGTAGTTAGTGTGTAGTGTAGTCAGTAGTTTTGTTGTGTGTGTCAGAACAATGAGGTGGCTGCTGAATGTTACAGGTGTTACAGGAGTGATACATCTCCTGTTGTCAGGCCTGCAGGTATCAGGCTGTTGTTCTCCTTTATCTCATAGTGGACAGAAATTATTTTTTGGAGTGGCACAAATAATTTGTGTGGCATCAGATTTGATGCAGAACAGCTGATTGTTCTGTAAATAGTTTGAAATGTTTATTTAAAAACGCCTTGGCTGCATTAAAAAAGAAGAAAATAGCTGCAAAAAACTTTGTTGTTTGCCAAACTGAGTTACTTCTTTGAAGTAGTAACTATATAATTAATTGCCCAGCATTGGTCATTATATACTGTATTTTGCAGACAGAGAGTTATAGGACTCTCCCAGACCACAGACTCAGACTCATAATACAAGTCAGAGCTTTATGAAAAAAAAAAGAAAAAGTTGTGTTTTCAAAATTGGAGTTAAAGTTATTTTTACTTCCAATAGTGTTAACATACTACACAGGTCATGAACAAGATTTTTTACATTTTCATTGTAAGTGGGCTAAAGCAGTTAATTAAAAGTAGTCTAACATAAATGTAAATGTTGTAATTTGATTATTGTAATAAACCATGTAACTTGGATGGATTAGATGCTGGCGTGACCACAGTGCACACGTCTGATGTCGCTCACAGTGGTCCAAGGGATCGCTCAGGGAGTTTGTGTGTTCGCTCAGACACATGAAAAATTAGAGGGAACATTGGTCTTCATATTTAATTTTCCCCTCAATTCATCCTCTGTACATTTCCTGGTACTGTGTCTGGCTTTGTACATAATTTTTGCAGTTTTATATTTTATAAAATCCATAAACTTCAGAATTGTTAATTTCAAGAACAATTCAAGAAAAGTTAGGAAGCAAAGAAAGACAGTCATCGTCTCCATTGTAAGTGGGCGGGGAGGATGCTACAGTTTGTACAAGAAGCATCAGCTCTGATTTATTTTAACTTTAGGGCTTGACTTAAGAAGTTTAAGAGAAAATCTTCACATGATACAGTTACATACAAATGACATACACATGTATAATGTTTAAAAATATAATCAAACATTAATGAATTATTGGGCAATATCAGAAAAGCAAAGACATTCTCTGTTTACCACAACATGTACCAAATTAATTTAATAAAGTTACATATGAATAACTTAATGGGGATATAAGTCAAACTTACTTCTACAGTCAGACTGAGTTGCAGTTCTCTTAGTGTGCACTGATATGACTCATACGCATTTGTTGTTTCCTACATGACCAAATTTGACTGATAACATGCAATAGAGATGAAACTGACTGACCCGCCTTCCTTCTGGCTGCTTTTGCTTTTTCTGATTTCCTAAGTTGTTCTAAGAAACTTGTCAGAATTTTTTTAAATTTACAAAAACAGGATGCGTCCATTTAAACTCTGATATGCTTATAATGAGTTACATAGTGACTGTAGTTTTACATTTGCAAATAAATGTTTCATAGAAGTACCTTCAGCAACAGTTAATTCAGCAGTGACTTTGTTCTTACTTTCATCAGTGAATTTGTGACATAAACCAGGGACAGCAGAAAGATGAGGATTAAAACGTTGGTGTTTCTGACACCAGCCAGTCCTCTGCTCCTGAACGCTGCTGCTGCCATCACTGTGGAAATAAAACAGCCTTTGAGCTTAAGAGAAAATGAAAGAAAATAAAAGAAATGAATAAACAAAGAATCAAATCTATGTTTCCTCTTGTTATGTTAATAATATATTTTTAAAAAACATCTTAGGTATAAACCATCCTATGGTGCAGTTTTGCTGATCTTACCTGCCTGCTGAAGGGACAAACAGCTGTTTCACAGACTGAAAACACAAGGGAATCACATGCTACAAATACTTAATGTTCTCCTGATGTGACTTCCCACTGATCTGTGAGCTGCTCTTTCACTTTTATCTCACAGTAGTGATATGATCTATGTGGCGGGGGTGTGGTCTCCGGCCTGCTGCAGCAGAGGGGTGTTACAGTGAGCTCTCAGGGCGGTGCCGAGGTGTGGCTGAGAGGGCGGGTGTGACTGCTCAAGGTGATCATCTTCTTCTCTCTATTTTTAAATAGTGATGACGGGGACGGAGACTGGGAGGAAGAAGCAGCTGTTCCTGTGTGACTGATGCTGGAACATCAGAACGAAAATAAAACTAACCTATAGTGAATGAAATCCAGTGTGCGTGTCGGGTCCTTACCACAATCTACTTTACAGGAACAGAGGCCCACTTTAAACTGTCCAAGATCATCCCACATATTTAAGTTTTATCAAGAGCCATCGCAGCAGGTGGCAGAAAAAGCAGGTGAATGCCTTTAAGGACTGCAACATTAACGACGTTTAAAGACAAAGAACTCTTTTTTTAGGACACTGGAATAGAATATAGAAATGAAGCAGAAGCCAATCCAATGTTAGAGCCAGCAGCAAGTTTGTTAAACATGACACCAGTCCATAGTGCAGTTTTGTAATAATTCAAATTTTAGATTTTTCATTTAATAATCAATTCATCTTTCTCAGATAATCAGTAGCATATCTTAACATAAAAATGGACATTACAGAGGACTGAGCAATATACGCATATAACTAATGTACTAATGGTAGCTAACTATGGAGATACAAGTGTTTATAATTTGATGCAAACACTGAAAACTAAAAGTATAAGAAGCCCTGGTCAGACCCTCTGAGACCTTAATTTACAGTCTTTTTTTTTTTGCATCAATTTTTTTTCTGTTTCTTAAACATGTGATCATTAAATAATGATTGTATGTTTGTGACGTACTCTACAATCCTTAAAATGCAAAGTTTTTTTTAATTTAATGTATCTACTGTAACTCTATAGTTTCGAGAACCTAACTGTTTGTAATAGTTTACAATTTACTTTGCTATTAGTACAAAAATGTAGAACATTGTGTTCCAACAGTGTCTCATTTGTTTATTAATACTTATCATCATTCATGTTTGCACATAGCCAATTCAGTAATGAGCCACAGCTGTCCTCTTTCTTTGTGAGTTTCACAATTTGTAAAACTGGGCAATTATAATAATTTGAATGTCTTTTGCTAATGCTACTTAACAAACAACACAGACATGTGCTTTAAGTTTACATAAAAATCACAGATTCAGACAAGAATAACCCTCTGCTTTTAGTCCAGCAGCACTGAAGGAACTTAACTAGATAGCTCATTACCCTCATCACCTGGCATTGAGGTAAAACCAGAAAAATAACCTGGCCCTTTTATTTAAAAAAAAATAATATCCAGCAGTTCAGGAGGCCGACCGCATGGCCAGCAATGCTCCACTGGGGGGCAGCGGAGGTGATGGGACACCTTGGGCGGCTTGGCAGGTGCCTGCTTAGCGCAGACTTCTGGCTCAGGTGGAGCAGGACTAGCAGTCTGCTCTGGATGCTGGTACCGGCGCTCATGTTGACGGCTGGCCATTCTCTCCCTCGCAGCAGGTATGGGTGCTGGGACTGACCAAATGCGAGGACTCGCAGGCTGGCTTGGAATATGAACAGTTTTATATTAGGGGCTAAGAGACCTGAACACAAATGGCTAAATTAAACAGGCGCACACACGAGGAGTTGACAGCAACGTGACCAGGAGCAGAGATAGAAAGGATAATGAGTGTAGAAAGGCCCCAAAGTTTATAGGACAAGTCTATTCTGTTCTTATACAGGTGTTTATAAGTTTCAGAACAAACCTCAAGCTTCTTCTTCTACACTCTGAGACAGTTTGGCTTTAACTGGTGTTGTGGCCGACACACGGGGTGACCGCAGTGCTGAAGACTGAATCACATCAACAACCGTGTAATTAAAAATATTTCTCAGTCACCTTACAATCATGGGATCTCAGGCAATGGGCACTACCATTATATAAGTACCACTTCTATTCTCCAGAAAATATTCATGACATTCATGAAGGTAAAAAAAAGATCCATTCATCTATTTGGATTTATCTTTTAAGTTAAATATTTCTGTTCTAATAGTTTTGTGGATACAAAATAATACGACAGGAGTTGAAGGAAAGTAACACATTTATTCTCATTTGGGGCGACTGAGGATGGATCAGATGAGTTTGCCACCTACCTTGTGTCCTCATACCTGGTGGTAATGGACAGCATGTTGTCTTATCAGTACTGGGGTCTTTTGTTTGATGGTTCCACAGTGCCTCCCTCTGGCCGTGATGAAGTACTACACCCCTCTGCTCTTTCTATTACAGGGAATGTCTAGAAAGCACAAACCTTTAATAATCACAGCTGAGATCATAAACTGTAGTTATCCTTCCTTCCTTTCCTTCTTCCTTCCTCTTAAGCACTTAAGGGTTGAAGGAGATGGCTTGAAGACTATCCCAGCTTTCACAAGGTAAAACTAAGGGGAAAAAACTTGACAGTTCACCACTCATGATCACATTGACAATAGATGATTGTAATTGCCAAAAGACTTACCAATTAAATGGCCTGTATTTGTATAGCGCTTTACTAGTCCCTAAGGACCCCAAAGCGCTTCACACACCCAGTCATCCACCCACTGACACACTGATGATAGCAAGCTACATTGTAGCCACAGCCACCCTGGGGCGCACTGAAAGACGCGAGGCTGCCGGACACTGGCTACCACCAGTAGGCAACGGGTGAAGTGTCTTGCCCAAGGACACAACAACTGTCCGAGCCGCGGCTCGAACCGCAACCTTCCCATTACAAGGCGAACTCCCAAGTCTTGAGCCACGATCGCCTTAACCTAAAGAGCGAGTTGTTGGAGTGTGAGAGGGGCGGAGCACCCTCAGACAACACAACATGCAAACAGCAGCCAGCAGATTCACATGCAGGACCTTCTTGCTGTGAGGCAACAGTACCAACCACTGCACCACCGTGCTGACCTTAGAGTGCAGTTATTGTATGGTGGAAAATGTTACTGTGGATGCTTTAGATTATATTACATACAGAAAGAAGTACTGGTTTATTATTTTAGTGGGCAAAAGAGTCAAGATTGGATCTAAAGGATGTAAATGGACAAGCACAGTGCATTTCTAGTCAGTCTGAACACTCGACACAGCCTCATTCACCCAACTGCACACACATGATTAGGGGAAACTCAACGTTCAGTATCTTCATTTTTCATCAAAAGACTTTCTCTGTATCTCTGCTCTGTTTGTTTTTGACTTGAAACACTAAATAAAAGTTTTACTACACATCTGTCTCTATTGTTTAATCAGCAGCTGTAATACTAAACTGTCCAAAATTTAAAAGTCTACATTTAGTAGATTTAGAGATATTTATTTCACCACTTTTAGTTAATGATACTTTATAAACCTATTCTGCTGTTTAACAAAGACAGTATCATCATGTTTAAAGCACTTTTCAATCTGACAGCAGCACTCAGTTCTCCTGCACATGTGTGATCTTGGAGTGAACTGAAGGTTCAGATGCATCTCTCAGGTCCTGTGTGGAGACTTTGCTGGACTTTGTCTGTCTGTTAAAGATGTGATTTTCAGATGCTATTCAGCTGGTGTAGATAGTGGGGTTTAGGTCTAAAACATTGTCTTTTGTCCTCCATTCATCCAGTTTCATGAGATAAAGTTTTGGTACAAGGACTGGACTGAAAAAGACTGAAAAGAGAAACTTTGAAAGAGTTTTAGAAGCCTGGAGGAAAAGCAGTGCTTGTTTAATCAAATGTAATAATACACATTGTTTAAATGTCCCAAAGTAAAGAGATCTCTCTGTGAACCTTTAATTCGTCACCCTCTTGTGGCAGCAGCTGGCTACTGTTACTTGCACATGTGCATTGTGGTTTTATTACGTTATAATTTAATACAAAACCCTTTAATTAAATTAGTGAGTTGAAGTAATATATGAAATATTAGTGTTAAGTAAGTCCCAGAGTTCAGTTTTTATAAATACAGTGTACTGTATTTATTCTTATTCTTATTTTATTTCATTCTAATTTTTGCTTCATAACTTTTGCACTGTCCACTTCCTGCTGTGACAAAACAAATTTCCACGTGTGGGACTAATAAAGGTTATCTTATCTTATCTTATTGGACATTAGCTACATTTAATAAGAAGATATGAGATCCAAATATATGCTTATGTCAACACATGTTCATTTTGATGAAGTTTACTGAACAAATTTGAATCATCACAACAACCAAAATGTTAGCAACACATCATAAAGTTTATTATTCTAACTATGGTAACCATGTTGTCCAGAATCGTGACATCGCACCCATTTAGAATCTTACCACCACTTTGAGCCTTTGATCCTTAAACCCATAAATAGGGGTGAGAAGCAACAACTTTAGTCTGTTATTTGCAGCATTTATGTTCGCAGCCTTCGACTGTTCGTGACACAGATTTAGAGTCTTACCACCAACGTGATCATTTGATCCTAAAACCGACAAATAACGGTGAAAAACAACGACATTTAGTCCATTACTGGCAGCATTTCTGTTTGCAGCCCTCAACTGTTCGCCAGAGAAGCATTTGGACACATTTGGATCCTGACTCCAGACTCCAACATGTCTCAAGGAGAAGAACCAAAAAGTCAAGAAGTTGACCCCGGCGCTCTTCACTGGGATGAACCAGAAGACCCTTACCTCTCCTCTCTTCCCTGGGCTGAGCAAGTTGAATTAGAGGAGAAGCACTTGGCAGAAATGGAGAATGAAAATCTTCTTAACAGAGAGAAGATTGCCTTATTGATGGAGGAAAATGAGAGACAGAGCGCTCAATTAAAAAAAATGTCCTACCTGCTCCAGGAAAAGGAGAGTATTATTGATGAAAAACAGTGGGATATCAAAGACATGGAGGAAAGGAACCAAGAGCTCCAAGGAAAGCTGGATGAAGCTCTAGAAAAAATTAAAGAAATCCTCCAGGAGAAGAAACAACAGGACATGAGAGAAAGACAGATGCATGATGAACTTGAAAAGATGGAGATGAAATACAGAGTGGTAAAAGCAAGGGATGATAAAAATCAGGAAACAAATAAAGAGGTTCTTCAAGAGAAAAGGCAGCAGCAGATCAAACAAAGGCGAATGGGCCGCGAGCTTAAAGACATCAAGAAAGAAAATGACGAGCTGCAAATAAAGCTTGATGAAGCTCTGCAAATAAATGAAGCGATCCTCGAAGAGAAGAACCAAGAGGACATAAAGAAGCGAGACATGGAGAGGCAACTCCAACACATGGAGGGAAAAGACAGGATGCTGCAGGCAAGGCTTAAAGAAACAATGCACAAATATGACGAGTTGCTGCAAGAGAAAAAGCAACAGGAGATGAAACAAAAAGAACTAGATTGCAAGATTCAGAACATGGAGAAAAACAATGAATGCTTGCAAGTAAAGCTCGATGAAGCTTTCCAAAAAAATACAGAAATCCTTGAAGTGAAAGAAGAACTGGTCATAAACCAGGGAGAAATGCAATGCCAGCTCCAAGGCATGGAAGGAAAATACAGAGCACTGCAGGCAATACATCATGAAACACGGAACAAATATGAAGAGCTGTGTCAAGAAAAAGAACAACAGGACATAAAGCAGAACAAAGAAAAACTTCTTCTTGTCCAAGACTTTGAGAAGACAAAGCAAAAACTGCAAGAACTTGGCAACAAAATTAAGCACACAACAGCTGAACTGGAAGGAGAAAAGGAGAAAGTGCAAAAACAGGAGGCAACAGCTAAAGAACTCAAAGAAAGGCTCAAAGAAGAACAAGCCAAATCAGAAGAAGTGGAAAAAATATGCAACAAACTTAAGAAGCAAAATACAGAAACAGTGGACGAGTTGAGATCCCTCATACTAGAGAAGAAAGTGCTTGTGGAAGAGCAACTCAAGAAGAAGAAAAAGTGCTTCCGCTTTCTTCCTCCATGGGCCACTCCTGCCTCATCTTCCTCCACCTCTGTTCCAGCTTAATTTTCCCTTCTCCTCTCCCTCCCCTCTCTCCCCAATAATTTCATAATAAACAAAATTGACTGCATTTTAAATGTGTCTGATCAGTGTCTTCATTCAAGAATGAATTGTCTTTGTCACAGAGTCATGTGTATTTTGTCTTTTCCTCGGGCTGGAGATCCTTGCCGTCGTTCAGCCCTGGAGTCCAGATTATTAGTGTTTTAATCACATTTAGTGTTACATTTTAGATCACCACAATAGGATATCCACAAGTTAGGATTCAGGCATTTGTTTTAGTTTGATATCGTAATCATTCTATGATTGAGTCGTTAACAGAACCAGCAGTTAGCAGCAATAACTTCAAATCAATGACATTTGCAAGCATTCCTTTATACACAGCATTTCAGTCAGGTTGAGGTCTGGACTTCCATGATGTAGATTTGCTGCTGTGCTTGGGGTCATTATCCTGTTGCATGGCCTAATTTAGAAGAAGCTTTATCTGTCGGACAGACAGCCTCACATTGACTCTAAAACACTTTGGCATACAGAGGAGTTCGTTGACTGCAAGGTGCTTTATTGCTTGTGTCTGCAGAAGAAGCTCAAATCACCACACTTGAACCAGCATATTTGACAGTGGGTTTGAGGTGTTTAAGTGTTTGAGTGTCTGAAATACTGACATGTGAACGCCAGAATATAATGGTGAGATTTTAGTGCTGGTTAGATTGCATACACACTGCACATTATAAGGTTTTACAATTTTGCATCTGTGACCATTCAAACACCAGACAGTACTGAATGTTTCTTCTTTCTTTGTGCAACTTTTTTTTTTACAATCATAATGTCCATTTTGGGGTTTTGGATTTTTTAGGGAAAGAAGAGAAGTTTTATTTTTAATGATCAGTATCAGTGATTAATCACTACAGTGGCATAAATAAACTTGTCATGTTTTCACAGATTTATTTTGATGTTACATCATATTTGTAAGAGGAACATTCATTAGGTTTAAACAAAATCATACAAAAGAATTGTAACGCTTGCATATTGTTAACCTAGAAGCACTTTTAGTCTTTGTTAGGTTTATCGAAAAAGAATTTGGCAAACACCCTTTTTTGAATGTCATGCTCTTGCAGGCTGCAGTAACATTTGAGTTTTGTAAGTGCAAAGGTCCATTCAAACAGGTGGTGACATTACAATCCTTGGTTTATGTACATTTTGGAGCTTGTCAACATTCAGCATTTCCAAAAGCAGAATAAAAATTTGAAAGCTTGAAGATATATTTACATGTACATTTATTTTCCTTCCTTTTGGTCATACAAATTCTGCCTCTGATGCTTCTGACTTCAGATGTTATTAAAAAAAATATTGTTAATTGGGCAAAACTGTTTCTTTTAAACATATCAGGAGGTTTATTTTCCCTGACATCATCTAAACACAGCTCCTTTGCAATACTGATAGAGTTTCTCTGTGCTTTGCCACATTATAACAATGACAAACCCTGGTTTACTCCTAAACTCAAAAAGCTGTGGCTGGAAAAGAGAAAGGCGTTCAGAAGCGGCGACAGGGACTGCTACAGAGAGGCCAAGTACAGGTTCACTAAAGAAGTGGACATTGCTAAACATCAGCACTCTGAGAAGATGCAGCAGCAGATCTCAGAGAATGATTCGGCCTCTGTGTGGAAAAGTTTTAGGAATATTACCAACTACAAGCCTAAAACCCCCCACTCCACTGATGACTTGCTCTTGGCCAACAGCCTTAACGACTTTTACTGCCGTTTTGACGAGCCATCAAGCAGCCTTCACACCTCCAACGGCCCCAACAATAGAGACACTTTGGACACTCATTCCCCCACCTCTCCCCCCTCCATAGAGCCATCACCACCATCAAACACTTCACCTACAACACCTCCCTCCACACCCCTCACCAAGGAGGATTTCACACCACCTTCTCCCACCACAACTCTTCATATTCATGAGGCAGATGTGAGGAAGCTGTTTAACACTAGGTTTACTATCCTGCGCAAATTTGCGTAACCTCCCTAAACCCAACACCCCCTAGAATTACTGGCTTTTTTATTTTCTGGTGCAAGTCCCGAGGTGTTAATCACCCCTGCTGAGATTTTCACAGGTCGTCAGCTTGTTTCTCCTCCAGCTTTTGTTGTGCAAACCACCCATTATCCTTGAGGCCTGGCACATTTGCATTTGCTCACTCAGAGTTGCTCAGATCCAAGGCAGGCCAAACCTCTGTGTTACAACTTTCAGAAATGCCTGCTAGCACCCCACTGAGATTTTCACAGGGCTTCAGCTCCTTTGTTCTCCTGCTTTTGTTGTGCAAACACACCCTCCCCCAACCAGGAGAGATTTGTGTATGTGTAGGAGTGGCATTGCATGACTACAGCACAGTGCTGTGCATAAAAGCAGACTGACCAGGAGGGAGAATCATTTCTTCTTCGCTTTTCTGAGAACGCACATCAGGATGGCCTCCGTATCACTGCCACGCTGGAAGAACCTCTCCACGCAACAGACTTTGGCCTTGCTTCAGGAAATGGACGAAGCAGATTCTGATGGAGGAGAGGTTTCATTTGTCCAGCAGGCCACTGATGCCTCCTCAGAAGAATCTGAAAAGGAGACGGAACAAAACCCAACATGCCTCCACGGAAGAGGCCCGTGGTACTGGAAAGCCCAGCCAGAGCCACACGGCCAAAGGCGGCACTGTGTGGGTTGAGGAGGACATTGGAATGCCCAGTGCAGAAGCAAATCGCTCGTGCTTCACTGCGCAAGCTGGACCCACAGAGTCTGCTAAGGTTTGTCATTGCCATAGTACATATGATATTTATATAAACCTATTTAGAGTGAGGTTCATGTAAATTTACCATTCTCTATTTGTTTCTCTTCCGACAGCGCAAGATTACAAGTGCGCTCCAAAGCTTCCTTTGCCTGTTAGGCGTGGGAATGCTGCACACCATCAGGGATTGTACGGTCAATCAAGCCCGCAGAACAGAGCCGCACTGGAATTTGTCAGTTCATGAACTGATGGCATTCATTTCAATTCTGTTTGTAAGAGCAATCATGTGTCCCGTTGGTGCCATTGTGGATTGCTGGTCAGAAAGATTTCTGGTGCCAGTAATCAAAGAGACAATGCCCGAGATAGATTCATTTCAATTATGCAACACCTTCGATTTGATGACAAGGACACGCGGGCAGAACGGGTGAAAACAGACAAATTTGCGGCGTTCTCCGACATCTGGACACGCTCAACGAGAACTGTGCTAAGAGTTTCACTCCAGGAGAACACATGACCATAGATGAACAGCTGTTCCCTACCAAGGTTCGTTGTCCATTCACCCAGTATATTGCAACCAAGCCAGACAAATTTGGGATCAAGTTCTGGATGGCCACGGACTTGGACACCAAATATATCTGCAGTGCATCTCCTTACTTGGGAAAGGACCCCAGTCGTCAGAAGGAGAGAGGCTGGCAGAGAACGTGGTCATGAAACTGATGGAGACGTTTTTGGATGATGGGAGAAACGTCACAACGGACAATTTCTTTACTTCCCTGTCACTGTCGCACAGACTGCTGCAGCGCAAAACAACGTTACTGGGCAGGGTGAATAAAGTTCAGCGTGAGCTTCCTCAACTTGCACGGATGTATTCTGTAAGAGCAGCAACACACAGGTGGCCAGCAGCGGTTTTCTACAATATGCTGGACCTGGCAGCGGGGAATGCCTACATTTTGTACAAGGCATGTACAGGGTGGACAGGCAAAAGAAGATTGTTTCTGAGTATTCTAGCTCAGGAACTTCGTTGCCGATTCATGCAGCACAAGGAAATATTGGCACAGGCTGCTGAAGCTGCTGCAGCTGTGCCAGGGACTGTAAAGACAACGCAGTGCCAGGTGCAAGAGAGCTGCAACAGGAATCGCAGCAGGTTTACCTGTGCAACATGTAAGAAATTCACCTGCGCCAAATGCAGGGATGATGAACACTGGTTCTGCAAACGCTGTAAAGTTTGAAACACTTTGAAATAAAACAGACTTGTGTATCAATATACTTTGAATGTGTGTCTTTCTATCGATATGGCAGGAATTTCTGAAGGTTGTAACACAGAGGTTTGGCCTGCCTTGGATCTGAGTAAACAAATGCCAATGTTGCACACACACACACACACACACACACACACACACACACACACACACACACACAGCAAATCTGTATTTATTAGTCCCACAAGTGGAAAATGCAAAAATAAAAACGGTACCAAGAGCACAGTATAGAAAGTGCACTACACAAACTATCTGGAAACGTAAATATGGACACGTGTATTGAAAAATATTGGTGTGTGTGTATTATGTATGTATGTATGTATAAATAGACTGTATGTATATTATGTACAGAGTGGATATATAATTATATGTACAACACTGTGTATATATCTTTATGGACAGGCACACAATGTAGTGACAAGGATTGACAAGAATTAATATTGCATATGAGAAATACTTCTCATATAAACTACCATGGTGTGTTGTAGGCTGCAGGTAAGGAAGGAAAGTAGCTTTGCAGGTAAGGAAAGACATGAATCTCTCCTGGTTGGGCTTTAGGGGAGGGTGTGTTTGCACAACAAAACCAGGAGAACAATGGAGCTGAAGGCCTGTGAAAATCTCAGTAGGGTGCTAGGAGGTGTTAGGTTCAGGGGAATTTTCGCAAATTTGCGCAGGGCTAGTAAATGTAGTAGTAGGGACTTGCACCAGGAAAAAAAAGGCTCAGTAATTCTAGTGTTAAGAGTCTGAATGCTCAAAAAGCTCCTGGCCCAGACGGTGTGTCTCCTGCCACCCTCAGACACTGTGCAAATGAGCTGGCCCCAGTGTTTTCTGGCATTTTCAACTCCTCACTGCAGGCATGTCATGTGCTTGCCTGCTTCAAGTCCTCTACCATAATCCCTGTCCCCAAGAAACCAAGGATCACTGGACTAAATGACTACAGACCTGTGGCTCTGACATCTGTGGTCATGAAGTCATTTGAGCGCCTGGTTCTCTCCTACCTCAAGACACTCACGGCCCCCCTCCTGGACCCCCTGCAGTTTGCATACAGAGCCAACAGGTCTGTAGACAATGCTATCAACATGGCTCTACACTTCATCCTGCAGCATCTGGACTCCCCAGGAACCTACGCAAGGATCCTGTTTGTGGACTTCAGTTCTGCCTTTAACACCATCCTTCCAGACCATCTCCCAGGCAAGCTTTCCCAGATGAATGTGCCTGATCCCATCTGCCGGTGGATCACTGACTTCCTGACGGACAGGAAGCAGCATGTGAGGCTGGGAAAGAATGTCTCGGACTCCCGGACCATCAGCACCGGCTCCCCTCAGGGCTGTGTTCTTTCTCCTCTGCTCTTCTCCCTGTACACCAACTGCTGCACCTCCACCCACCAGTCTGTCAAGCTAATCAAGTTTGCAGATGACACCACCGTTATTGGACTCATCTCGGATGGGGACGAGTCTGCCTACAGGTGGGAGGTTGAACGTCTGGTGTCCTGGTGCAGCCACAACAACCTGGTGCTGAATGCCCAGAAGACAGTGGAGATTATTGTGGACTTCAGGAAGCACACAGCCCCACTCCCCCCATCATCCTGACTGACACCCTCATCACCTCTGTGGACTCATTCCGCTTCCTGGGTACCACCATCACCCAGGACCTGAAGTGGGAGCCCACCATCACCTCCGTCATAAAGAAAGCCCAGCAGAGGATGTACTTCCTGAGGCAGCTGAAGAAATTCAACCTGCCAACACGGACGATGATGCAATTCTACACTGCAATCATCGAGTCCATCCTCACCTCCTCCATCACCGTGTGGTACGCTGGAGCCACTATCAAGGACAAGCAGAGACTGCAGCGTGTTGTGCGCTCTGCTGAGAAGGTGATTGGCTGCAGACTCCCATCTCTGCAGGACCTGTACACCTCAAGGACACTGGGGCGTGCAGCTCGGATCACAGCTGACCCTTCTCACCCTGGACACAGTCTGTTTGACCTGCTCCCCTCAGGCAGGAGGCTCCGGTCCATTCGCACCAGAACCTCTCGCCACAAGAACAGTTTCTTCCCCTCTGCTGTTGGACTCATGAACAATAACCATATGACTGTTCCCACCACTAACACATGACCCTACACTGTGTTCACTGCATCATTCCATGTTTGGCACTGATCACCACCTGCACCCATGTATATATCTATCTACTTAGCACTTTTAATTCTTTAATTCTTATTTTTATGTCTATTTAAGCGTTATATGACAGTATGTTTGCACTAAGTACCGCAGCAATTTCCTAATGTTGTAAACCTGCTCAACATTTGGCAATAAAACCCTTTCTGATTCTGATTCTTCTGATTCTGATTCTGATTCTTCTGATTCTGATTCTGATTATATTACAGCAGATGTAGAAGTTGTATCTAAATGGCGATTCTCCATTAATGAATTTGTATAAGGTCAAGTCCTGGATATTTTACTAACTGTAACAACAAACCACTGCTTCCTACTCTATGCATTATAATCTACAACATCTACAAAGACACCTTCCAACAAACGGCTACACTCTATGATCTCAGCTATGATAATTAAAGGTTTGTGCTTTCTAGACATTCCCTGTAATGGAAAGAGCAGAGGGGTGTGGTACTTCATCACGGCCAGAAGGAGGCACTGTGTAACCATCAAACAAAAGACCCCAGTGTTGTCAAGGCAAGGTATTGTACGTTACCACAGGGTATGAGGATACAGGTAGGTGGCAAAATCATTCAATCCATCATCAGTCACCGCAAATCAGAATAAATTTGTTACGTTCATTCAGGTCCTGATGTATTTTTATAGCTGCATAAAACTACTGAGAGAAAGATATTAAACAATAAAAGATAAATCCAGATAGATTCAATTAAATGTCTCTTTTTTAACCCATCATGAACTTCAGTGGTATTTTTAAGAGAATAGAAGTAGTTATGAAAGGGTAGTACTTCAGAAAGTCTGAGGATCCATGATTGCAAGGCCATTCAGAAATAGTCACAATATATCTTGACCCAGCTCTAATTTGTGAGTGAAATCTATGAAGGTGTGGATATTTAACAGTTTATAAATTTTTCTTCCTTCTTGAATTTGTCTTTCAAGTGGAAGACATTTGATTTCAGACGCGACGATAAGGCACAGCCCCTCACAAGCTCAGGTCGATGATGATGTGCTCAAAGATCTGCGTGTTTCCCTTGAAGCTCGAGGAAAAAATAAAGTCCCTGCGGTCGGTAGATACCACGGTGAAAGAGCGTGGGGCTTGGATGTACACCTCCTTAAAGCGGTCAAAGATTTTGTTGTCCTCATCCCACAGGTAGATCTGTGAGAAGGTGTAGTCGCTTCCCAGAGCCAGATAGTAACGTTCCTTGAAAGAGAACGGCTGGAGAATCATGGAGCCTCGAGAGGGCAAAGCTTGGATCTCAGCAAACTGTTTGGTGCCCCAACGCAGAACTTTGGAATCACCGATATACCGCGTCATAGCCAGGTAGAGCTCCTCCTTGATCCGGAAGTGTTTCACAATCACTACATCCTCCATGTTGGGGATCTCACCCTGCAGGATGAACTTCTGGTTGCTCCGGCTCCACTGGTAGATCACTGGAACCTGTGAGCGGCTCGCTAGAATAAGGTGAGCTTTCCCATCCAAGTCCAGAAACTCGACATCCGTGTCGCGGTACCACTCGTGCAGTGACTGGTACGAATAAAAGCCATTATCATTCCACTTGTAGAGGGTGGAGAGGCCAGCTTTTGAGCTGTCAGCAATCACAAAGAACCAATCAGAGCCAATCTGGAAGGCCTCAATATCATTGGGCTTAGAGATCTTGGACACTTCGATATCCTGGAACTTATTGAACCTGCTTTGGTCGTCATCAAACTTGTAAATGTGGGAACCACCAAACAGCTGAGCCACAATGACAAACACCTCATATTTGATGATGACAGATTTGCACCCCACAATGGACTGACCTAAAGGGCAGAGAAACACATGAATCGCGTGAGAATGAAACTGGGAGCATTCTGGGAGTGTTTGTTAGCCTAATGTGTGATTTAGACTTCCTAACTTACAGTGTCACTGGAAACTCCCTTTAACCCTTCACCCAACCTTCCACGTAACCTGACATGCACCTCCTGCCCACATAGCAAAATTGGTATGGCCCAGATCTGGCCAACACAATGTGCTTACACATGGCCCACATACCGCAAAGACTGACGGCCCTTTGGTGGCCCAGATCAGGTTTGCCAGAGGAGGCCCAGACATGGGCCAGCACAAGGCCAGTTGCAGACACACTGGTGGTCTTGTGCTAGCCCATCTCTGGCACCAAAGGACCGTCATTCTTTGCAGTATGTGGACCATGTGTAAGTTGTGTGCAGCCACGGGCCAGTCGCAGACACACAGCTGACCCTGTGCTGGCCCAGATGTCAGCCAAATGTGTACCTTAATCAAGCCATGTAATAACAACATGTGCCGGAACATAAATAGTGCAAAAGTAACATTACGAACCTCTGTTCAGACAGTGAATGAACTGATTCTTTTACAGCGCATTTTCTTTCCCAAAGTCATACCTGAATTTGAAACATTGGCTACCATAGCAGTATAGTATATCAACATGGCACTTGGGTCTTCCAACTAAAATAGGAAAATAGGAACATAAACAGTGCCATCATTGCCAGACCTGGCCCACATCTGGTTGACATATACCCTGCCATGACACCAGTCAGTCAGAAGTGCCAGCTTGATGCCGGATCAGGGGAAAACCTGTTTTCTATGAGCCTGGGCCACATGACCTAAACCACAATCGAGCAAGATATGGCATGCCATCACATAGACAGTGCCATCTATACCAGGCCTGGCCCATATCTGGATGGCATACGTCTTATCATGCCAGAAGTCAGCCAGCAGTGCCGGCTTGATACCAGATCTTGGCCAGACCTGCTTGCTATGTGGGTTAGAGATGTAACTACACGTTGGGTCGACACAGCCTGCAAGGACTTAAATGGCTAGAAGGTTGCGCTGCAGGATCAAGAGGGGTTTCCAGTTATCTCGTAGGTTAGGACACATTTCCTGCAAAAGTCGAAATCAAAATTTACCTGTGATGTTATCATAAGTCCTGAAGTTCATTTCTATGTGGTCCCACTGGAAAATCATACAGCTCTCTGTGCTGGGAGCAGAAATGGCCACGTAGACATCATTCTTATAGCTGAATGTGTCAACAGACAACGATTCTG
This sequence comes from Oreochromis aureus, assembly GCF_013358895.1. Lineage (NCBI taxonomy): Eukaryota > Metazoa > Chordata > Actinopteri > Cichliformes > Cichlidae > Oreochromis > Oreochromis aureus. The sequence continues at coordinate 13,422,234 of NC_052944.1, read as the reverse complement.
AGGCCACAGACCTGGAAACAAATGCAGTTGATTATGAAAAAGAGACATCATTAAATCATGTATAACAGATAACAGTTGTATTTTCAGTCACTGGAACATACAAGTGAGTCAGGTCCCTGAGTCCTCTGAAGGCATATTTGGATGTAGTCTCTAGTTTGTTACTCTTAATGAATCTGTGGATCAACAAGAAGAAAAAGAAAAGTATATTTTTTGATCAATTTCAACATTTTGCCAGCTAGTAAACCAAATGGTAAATGGACTGGTTCTTGTACAGCACTTTTCTATTTTGCCTGAGCACTCGAAATCCTTGAAACCTGTCTAATTCAGATCAGGACCTGAAAGCACCAGCAGCCCAGATCAGCTGATCACAGCCTGTACACAAAGAAAATTTACTGAAGCTTTGAATAGAAATTGCGATTCTTAACCTCTTGTTGAGCCACTACAACCAATTTTAGAGTTCCCCCACCTGCTGAATCCCACTTTAACCCGTTCCTTACTCATTTTCTGTTTAGAGTCGCTCTCTACCAGAGGTGGGACCAAGTCATTGTTTTGCAAGTCTCAAGTAAGTCCCAAGTCTTTATCCTCAAGTCACAAGTCAAGTCTCAAGTAAAGTCAAGCAAGTCAGAGTCAAGTCGTAAGTCAAGACAGACAACTTTCAAGTCAAGTCCCAAGTCCGAAACTTTGAATTTCAAGTCCTTTCAAGTCTTTTTTTTAACCCTCTGGGGTCCCGGTATAATTGGCGTTCTTGACTACTTTTTGATTTTACTTCTATATTTCACTTTTTAAAATATGTTTTTCTTGCCTTGTTTGGTATCATTATTTACAGCACAACCTCAAATATCTGAAATTTGAGTTATTTTTTTCATTTTGGTATACTATATTAGCACAGTTGATCTAAATTCAGACAAAAATTCAGAATCCGAGTAGAAAAAGTTATATTTTTTACATGTTTAACGAATCATTTTCATAACTTGAAATGCAAATAGAAATTGTACATTTCTAAAAATTATGCACAAGTTTTGCAAACAACAAAGTTATCTGGTACTATTTACCTAAAAATGCAGCCAAGGCCTCAGGCGTTTTTTATATAACCATTTAAATCTATTTACAGAACAATCAGGTGTGCTGCATCAAATAAGAAGGCACACAAATTATTTGTGCCAGTCCAAAAAATGTAGTTTGTTTTCAGTATAAGACAGAGGAGAACACCACAGGCCTAAACCCTGCAGGTCTGACAACTGGAGGTGCAACAGTCCAGTTTTCTATGTGGAGACAGCGTTTACACTGGAATCTGCCTTTGACAGCTTTTTTAGATCAAATATGAAATTCAGCAGTCTAACCGACACACAATACAAAACAATAACTACACAACAAACTAACTACAGCCTCCAAACACGCTAAACGTCACTAATGTCTCACATATGAAAACTCTCTCTCTCTCTTTCTTTCGCTCGCCCGCTGGCAATCCAGCGGCGCGTGCACACGCAGCGGCTTCTCTCTCTCCCGTCTAAAATGCAGTGTTTTTGTAAGCGAGGATATGCCCGAACACTTCTTCTCGACATCGGCAGAAACAAACTTTTTAAGTTAAACTCTGTGGTCACCGAGGAGTTGAAAGAACTGGGTCTGCTCCATAGGCCTACCCAATCACCGACCCCCACTCCTATACTTCGTCCACAATGGAGGCGCCTCAAGCGGTGTGAGAGGAAGCAGAAGAGGGGTAAGCGTGGTGGCATCCGAGCTAGGCTAGCGGCTAGCCCACACAAACCCGCCATCCCCTCTATCGTTCTGGCCAACGTACGCTCGCTAGAAAATAAATTGGACGACATCCGACTGCTACGTTCATCTCAAAGGAATGTAAAGGGCTGCTGTGCTTTTGTGTTCACGGAAACATGGCTCAGCGACAGTGTCCCGGACCGCGCCATTCAGCTCGACCAGCTAACATGCTACCGTGCTGACAGAGTCATCGTCGCGGGAGGTAAGACCCGCGGGGGAGGACTTTGTGTTTACATCAATGATGCCTGGTGTCGCGATGCTGTTGCGGTCTGCAAACACTGCTCACCAGTGCTGGAGATTATGGTTATTAAGTGCCGGCCATTCTATCTACCGAGGGAATATACAGCCATATTACTGTGCGCTGTGTACATCCCTCCCTCCTCCAATGTCAACAACAGGAGTGAGGCACTGAATGAACTGTACCAGCACATCAGTGAGCAGCAGACAGCCCATCCTGATGCTTTTCTCATCTTAGCTGGGGATTTCAATCATGCAGACTTAAAGTGCGTGTTTCCAAAAATACAACAACACATAGACTTTCCAACAAGGGGAAATAACACACTGGACTTTGTTTACACCACCCAGAGAGGAGCTTACAAAGCTTTTCCCCTCCCCCACCTTGCCGCCTCAGACCATATTACTGTCATGCTAGTGCCTGCTTACAGACCGCTTGTTAAAGTCTCCAAACCGGTTCGTAAGCGGATACAGGTGTGGCCAGAAGGGTCTTCAGAGGCCTTACAGGACTGCTTTAACACCACAGACTGGAACATGTTTAAGCAGGCTGCCACCTATAACAACACCATTGACCTTCAGGAGTACGCAGAGACTGTTACTGCCTACATCAATAAGTGTATTGAGGATGTAACAGTCACGAAAACCATAACGTTCCGGGCTAATCAAAAACCATGGATGACAGGAGAGGTCTACAGGCTGCTGAAAGCTCGGAATGCTGCCTTCAGAGATGGAGACGAGGCGAGCCTGAGGACAGCTAGGGCCAGCCTTTCCCGTGGCATCAGAGAAGCTAAGAGACAGTACTCCAGGAAAATATCTCATCACTTCAAAGACAGCAGAGACTCACGGAGCCTATGGCGGGGCATTCAGACCATCACAGATTATAAGCCCCCACCACGGACCTGTGATAGCACTATCCCTATGCTGAACGAGCTGAACACTTTCTTTGCTCGCTTTGAAGTCCAAAACAGTACCACCGCACAGAAGATTCCACCCCCTCCTGGTGACCAGGTGATGACTCTGTCCCCGGACAGCGTGAGGAGATCCCTCAGCAGGATCAATGCACGTAAAGCCCCGGGTCCTGACAACATTCCTGGTCGTGTACTGAGAGACTGTGCAGTGGAACTCACTGATGTCTTCACAGACATCTTCAACATATCACTCATCCAGGCTGTCGTCCCCACATGTTTTAAAGCTACCATAATCATTCCGGTTCTAAAAAAGTCATCTCCCTCCGGCTTTAATGACTATCGTCCTGTTGCACTCACTCCCATCCTGATGAAGTGCTTCGAACGACTAGTCATGCAACATATCAAGACTGTCCTGCCCCCCTCCCTGGATCCCTTCCAGTTTGCGTATCGGCCCAACCGCTCAACCGATGATGCCATTTCCACTGCACTCCACTCAGCACTCACACACCTGGACAAAAAAGATTCATATGTTCGAATGCTGTTCTTAGATTTTAGTTCAGCATTCAACACTATAATCCCCCAACAGCTCACTCAAAAGCTGGTCCAGTTGGGGTTCAACACCTCACTGTGCAACTGGCTGTTAGATTTCCTCACCGGAAGACCTCAGGCAGTACGGGTCGGCAGTAATACATCCAGTACCATCATTTTAAACATGGGGGCCCCGCAGGGATGTGTGTTGAGCCCCCTCCTCTTCACTCTGCTGACCCATGACTGCACTCCATTATACAGCTCCAACCTCTTCATCAAGTTTACGGATGACACAACGGTGGTGGGTCTCATTAGCAACAGGGATGAGACCGACTACAGAAGGGAGGTGAGACGCCTGGCCACGTGGTGTGTTGACAACAATCTCTCTTTGAATGTGGAGAAGACGAAGGAGATTGTTGTGGACTTCAGGAGAATGCACACCAAACATGCTCCTCTGACCATTGACGGAGTGTCTGTGGAGAGAGTGAGCAGCACTAAGTTCTTGGGTGTGCACATTACAGAGGATCTCTCCTGGACGTACAACACCACAGCACTGGCCAAGAAATCACAGCAGCGTCTCTTCTTTCTCCGCAAACTAAGAAGAGCAGGAGCACCAGCCCCATCATGTACACTTTTTACAGAGGCACCATCGAGAGCATCCTGTCGAGCTGCATCACTGTGTGGTTCGGAGCCTGCAATGCGTCCTGTCATAGAACCCTCCAACGCATAGTGAGAGCTGCAGAGAGGATCATTGGTCTCTCTCCCTTCCTCCAGGACATTTACAGCACCCGTCTTACTAAAAAGCCCTTTGCATAGCGGCTGATCCCACGCATCCAATGCAAAGCTTCTTCAAGCTGCTGCCGTCAGGGAGGAGACTGCGGAGTCTCCAGGCCAGGACCAGCAGACTGAAGGACAGCTTCATCCATCAGGCTGTCAGGAAGCTTAACTCCTCCCGACTCTGCCCCTCTCCCTCTTCTCCTCCACGGTTTCACTGAATTCTGTACACACACACACACACACACACACACACACACACTCTCTGACTCACTCACTGGCCTGCACTAGTTACCAGTCACCTTGTGGAGCATTGGACTGCCATTATCTCATAAGTCTTTGTTGTTACATTATCTCTTACCGTACATTACTAAAAATTTGCACTAGTTGCCTATTTGCACTACTCTGCCTGGTTTACACTTAATGTCATTTACCCTTACTTGAATATTGTATATTGTATAGCTTTCTTGTTATACGGAAAACTGTATTGTACGGTGGCCCTGAAGTGCAAACCACAAAACAAATCACAAAACGCACAACAAATTGAAAAGCGCAAAAAACAAATTGAAAAGCGCAAAACAAATTGAAAAGCGCAAAAACAAATTCACTTAACGCAAAAACAAATTGAAAAGCGCTTAAAAAACAAATTCACTTAACGCAAAAAAACAAATTGAAAAGCGCAAAACAAATTCACTTAACGCAAAAACAAATTGAAAAGCGCAAAAACAAATTGAAAAGCGTAAAAACAAAACCAAACCGGAAGAGGTAGGTACCAATGCTGCAACAACAGGCATCACTGATTGGATGATGGATCCGGTAGCCTTTTGAACCGGAAGTTGTTCTGTTCGGAAGTTTGGTGACTGCTCTACCAACTTTTTCCACAACTTGGACAAAACATGTTGGCTCTATCCCAATTCAGGGTCTGCAGCCTTAAAGGCTGCATTTTAAAACGATTACGTCACAGCGGCGCGCTACGAAGGCTGTCCCAATTCAAAGGCTGCTCGAAATGCGGCCCTCAAATTCGCCTTCATTTCCTGAATTTTAAGGCTGTGGCGATGTAGACTTCGTGGCCCAACATATCCCACAATTTATAGCGCGGCAGTCACTGTGGATAATTTTGCTGCAGACGGCAGAAGCGTAGCGCCAAGAGTAAACTGTTAAACGTAAGTACTGAATATGATGTCACTTTTTATGTGCAAATGTTTAATAATGAGCAACATTAAAACATTACTGTTAATACATGTCGGCAAAGTTATTTGCCATTAGCGATGTTTGTACTTTCAGCGTTTACTTTGTTTTAAAGCATTTAAAATATAATAATACAATAGTTGACCTTAATCTTACAGAGAATGTGATGATTTTATGGATAATTAAAGTCAGTCATATATCTACAAACACAACAAGCTGAAAGTCAGTGATGCTGCTCGGTTTGCAGTCCTGAATATCACGGCACAAGCAGGATTCACTGCACTGTTAATGTTAGCTATGTTATATTGCTAGCTATGTTATATTGCTGCCTCTGTTCGGTGGTGTCGAGCCAAACGGACTTTAACGTGTGTTTGAACGAGCTGACGGTTCACTCGTTAAGCTGAAAGAAAGATGCTTTAATCACAGGAGTCACACATGTGTCCACTGCACCATCTGGGAACTCTTCTTGTTTAGCACTTGTAATAACACAAACACTAAATCCTCCTTCTCTTGTGCTGTTTTGTAGCAGTGTATACACCTGAGACTGTCACCTGTCTGTCTGTCCTGCACTCTCTGTTTCTTTCTCTCTGATTGTGGAATAAAAGTATGAACATGTATTTATAAGTTACACTTGTGTTTGAATCCTGCAGCTTATCACACATTTGATTTCCATGTGTGACAACTGCAAGTGTCCAGAGTGAGGACAGACTGAGGGACCCACTGCTGCACATCATCTGTGAGGCTTTGCACCCCTGATGATCCACCAGGACAAACTCAGCAGTGTGTGAGGAAGAGAGGAGGAGGAAGAGCCAGCAGCAGCTGACAGATGTGGAGAATAGACATACTGTTCCTGTTTGTGAAGGACTGCTAGAAACATTTAAAATAACTAATTATCTGTCCTGAATCATTATTAGGTAATGTTCAGATAATTTGATCATTCCAGTGTTTTCAGTGTGGGAGAAAGTACTCAGGGCCTTCAAGTTACACACTATGAAAGGCAGCACCAAGTTTAATATTCAGAAACCTAAAGTATGTATCAGCAGCAGAATGGAGCTAAAAATAAATGTTTGTTTCAGTTCTATGAAGCTTTGAGTATTTTGGATTAGTAGTACTGCTGTGTTTGTTGCATCATATTGCTGTAATTGTTTATATGCTTTATATATTCTGAGGTAAGTTGATCTATAGTGTTACATCATATTCTATAAGGATGTTATGTGTTTGTATACTTTCTGCCCAGTTTGACCCATTTAGCAGAAGTCAGCCTGTTTAAGGCTCTGATATCTATTCTGTATGACTTAAAGCAGTTATGACATGGTCTGATTTTCTCACCCAATAAAGGGATATTTAATGTATCAGTCTACTCTTCATTCTATCAGACACAGTTATCACAGCTCGTACATTTTCTATTTACACATATATGTAAGCATTGAGCCAAATTTAGTAATGCCAACATATTACACGGACAATATTTGTCTCTTATATATAATACATCTACATATACACTGTCAAAGATACTTGAGTGTCTTTGAGTGAAGATTTAAGGTGATAGGACATATAAATAACTGCAACTTGAATCTTTACTGAAGCTCAGTATTAGACACAGAGTTCACTCACATGAATTTCACTCACATGTGCTGTACCAGTGTACCTGCACATGTGATGTGACAATAGAAGTGATTTGATTTGAGAGTTCAAACTCACTGCTGTAATAACTTATGATTAATATAATAACTATAATATTGGCCATATCATATTTACACTGACTTTAGTCTCATGAACAACATTAGCTAATTGTTATTTACTAGCTAATCTTAAATGACTGTTCAGTACAGATATGAAGGCCAGCAATCATATTTTACAGTCCTGTGGTCTCAGCCTCAGATACGTATTAAATCACACAAAGCTCGTAGAAACAAACACACGAACAAAATATGTTCTCCTTCATTTCCGTCAAAGCTGTATGAAACGTTTCCAGCGGTTGGTGTTATGGTTGCTAGGCAACCTGGGCAGCGCGACGGAGGCTAGACCGTCCCATTTCACAAGCCTCGCACTTCCGGCCTTAGCGGTCTTTGAGTACGCTGCCCTTGAGGATCGTTGAGGCTGCGTACTTAAAGGCTGCAGACCCTGAATTGGGATACAGCCGTTGACTGCTCTTTCTCATAACCACGTTCGGCAGAACAACTTCCGGTTCAAAAGGCTACCGGATCCATCATCCAATCAGTGATGCCTGTTGTTGCAGCATTGGTACCTACCTCTTCCGGTTTGGTTTTTGTTGTTGCGCTTTTCAATTTGTTTTTTGCGCTTTTCAATTTGTTTTTTGCGTTAAGTGATTTGTTGTTGCGCTTTTCAATTTGTTTTTGCGTTAAGTGATTTGTTGTTGCGCTTTTCAATTTGTTTTTGCGTTAAGTGATTTGTTTTTGCGCTTTTCAATTTGTTTTTGCGTTAAGTGAATTTGTTTTTGCGTTAATGAATTTGTTTTTGCGCTTTTCAATTTGTTTTTTGCGCTTTTCAATTTGTTTTTGTGCTTTTCAATTTGTTGTGCGTTTTGTGATTTGTTTTTGCGCTTTTCAATTTGTTTTTTGCGTTAATGAATTTGTTTTGCGCTTTTCAATTTGTTTTTGCGTTAAGTGATTTGTTTTGCGCTTTTCAATTTGTTGTGCGTTTTGTGATTTGTTTTTGCGCTTTTCAATTTGTTTTGCGTTAAGTGAATTTGTTTTTGCGCTTTTCAATTTGTTTTTGCGCTTTTCAATTTGTTTTGCGTTAAGTGAATTTGTTTTTGCGCTTTTCAATTTGTTTTTGCGCTTTTCAATTTGTTGTGCGTTTTGTGATTTGTTTTTGAGGTTTGCACTTCAGGGCCACCGTAGTATTGTATCTATTTAAATTTTAACTTTTTTTTAATTATTTTACTTGCATTCTTTTTAACCACTCTCTTATATCTAAGTGTTCATTTGCTATTCATTGAGGGTTTGAGAGTAACGAAATTTCTATTCTCCGTATGTCCTGTACATGTGGTAGAATTGACAAATAAAGTTGACTTTGACTTTGACTTTTCCGTTGCGGGTGTCACTCCTAAAAACTTCCCCTTCTCCCTAAACAACCAAATGTCACATGTTGCCTTATCATTTTTTTGATTGGCTGACATGGTAAACTCTAACACCAATAGGGAAGGGGTGTTTTTCTTTTTCTTTTCACTGGCAAGTGGAGAGCGTATGCTAGGCTGTCTGTAGAAAACGCCGCTTTTTTGTCTAGCATCCCTGTTGAGAATAACCTTTGCAAATAAACAACAGCTAATAATATAAGATCAAAGTATTTTATTTGATGTATTGACATAAATGACAGAAGAAAAAGGCCATGTATTGCAGGACTACTCAATTACACACTAAGGTGGGCCAGATTTTCTAACCAAAAAAAAAAATTTCCCTGGCTCAGACATGCAAAAGTTAAACACGACCATACACTAATTGCAAATTAAACACAGTGATTTTGAATTGTGATGTGATGGTAAAATAAATATGTCAGTCTAAACTGGGTTAAATCTACGGGGTGAATGATGGGGAGGAGACGGAGAGAGACTGAGTACAGCTACAGAACCCACTTTCTGAAACGGACCCTGCTCACCATTCACCGACAATTCTGAGCTAACAAGTTGCATGTTATTCTTGGATGCGCTTGCAGGACGGGATTTAAAATAGCATGACAAACATATCATACCTGTTAAAGCCAAACAGTATCATCAACGTAGTTCGAAGAACATTTGCTAATAAGATGAAGTTAGCTAAGTCAGCTGTCTCATCGTAGCAAAAAAAAAAAAAAAAAAAAAAAGCACCACCTACCGTTCTTAATGCAACTTCAAATGTCGGATAAAGTTGGAAGTTGTTCCATCTCCGTCTGTGATTCTCTTCTTGCATGTTTTGCATATTGCATTTCGTTTTTGTTGACTACTTGTAGTTTATGTACCGAAAGAAATTACTCTTGGAAGCATTTTTGGCTCGAGCGTTTTTGTTCTTGTTTTTTCAAATCTGGTTAATTTGATTGGCTGTGCTACAGCCCACGCTCACATACATACGGTGTGTGGTAAGAATGAATGAATGAATAAAGTGAATTAATGGTCCGCACTTTTATATAATATGTATGTTAAATTTTAGATTTGGGTAAAATATCAAGTCTTTTCAAGTAAACAGGTTCAAGTCCAATTCAAGTCCCAAGTCACTGGTGTAAAAGTCCAACTCAAGTCACAAGTCTTACAACCTTTTTTCAAGTCAAGTCTAAAGTCATAAAATTAATGACTCGAGTCTGACTCGAGTCCAAGTCATGTGACTCGAGTCCACACCTCTGCTCTCTACAATGTAGAGATATTTTAAAATCTTTCGTCTTTTTCTCTGCTCATGTTCTACCAAACTGATTCAAGCTGAGTATATTTATGAAAATTAAAATTTAAAGAAGTAAAGGTCATTTTCTTATGTACAGGGAGTGCAGAATTATTAGGCAAATGAGTATTTTGTCCACATCATCCTCTTCATGCATGTTGTCTTACTCCAAGCTGTATAGGCTTGAAAGCCTACTACCAATTAAGCATATTAGGTGATGTGCATCTCTGTAATGAGAAGGGTGTGGTCTAATGACATCAACACCCTATATCAGGTGTGCATAATTATTAGGCAACTTCCTTTCCTTTGGCAAAATGGGTCAAAAGAAGGACTTGACAGGCTCAGAAAAGTCAAAATAGTGAGATATCTTGCAGAGGGATGCAGCAGTCTTAAAATTGCAAAGCTTCTGAAGCGTGATCATCGAACAATCAAGCGTTTCATTCAAAATAGTCAACAGGGTCGCAAGAAGCGTGTGGAAAAACCAAGGCGCAAAATAACTGCCCATGAACTGAGAAAAGTCAAGCGTGCAGCTGCCAAGATGCCACTTGCCACCAGTTTGGCCATATTTCAGAGCTGCAACATCACTGAGTGCCCAAAAGCACAAGGTGTGCGATACTCAGAGACATGGCCAAGGTAAGAAAGGCTGAAAGACGACCACCACTGAACAAGACACACAAACTGAAACGTCAAGACTGGGCCAAGAAAACACACAAGCTGAAACGTCAAGACTGGGCCAAGAAATATCTCAAGACTGATTTTTCTAAGGTTTTATGGACTGATGAAATGAGAGTGAGTCTTGATGGGCCAGATGGATGGGCCCGTGGCTGGATTGGTAAAGGGCAGAGAGCTCCAGTCCGACTCAGACGCCAGCAAGGTGGAGGTGGAGTACTGGTTTGGGCTGGTATCGTCAAAGATGAGCTTGTGGGGCCTTTTCGGGTTGAGGATGGAGTCAAGCTCAACTCCCAGTCCTACTGCCAGTTTCTGGAAGACACCTTCTTCAAGCAGTGGTACAGGAAGAAGTCTGCATCCTTCAAGAAAAACATGATTTTCATGCAGGACAATGCTCCATCACACGCGTCCAAGTACTCCACAGCGTGGCTGGCAAGAAAGGGTATAAAAGAAGAAAAACTAATGACATGGCCTCCTTGTTCACCTGATCTGAACCACATTGAGAACCTGTGGTCCATCATCAAATGTGAGATTTACAAGGAGGGAAAACAGTACACCTCTCTGAACAGTGTCTGGGAGGCTGTGGTTGCTGCTGCACGCAATGTTGATGGTGAACAGATCAAAACACTGACAGAATCCATGGATGGCAGGCTTTTGAGTGTCCTTGCAAAGAAAGGTGGCTATATTGGTCGCTGATTTGTTTTTGTTTTGTTTTGAATGTCAGAAATGTATATTTGTGAATGTGGAGATGTTATATTGGTTTCACTGGTAAAAATAAATAATTGAAATGGGTATATATTTGTTTTTGTTAAGTTGCCTAATAATTATGCACAGTAATAGTCACCTGCACACACAGATATCCCCCTAAAATAGCTCAAACTAAAAACAAACTAAAACTACTTCCAAAAACATTCAGCTTTGATATTAATGAGTTTTTTGGGTTCATTGAGAACATGGTTGTTGTTCAATAATAAAATTATTGCTCAAAAATACAACTTGCCTAATAATTCTGCACTCCCTGTATTAATGTTACTTTAATGATACATTAATATAGCACAAGGTTCAATTAGCTTTGCACAAAAATAGCTGGTAGAAAAATCCTCCAATGAGCTACTTTTACTGGAGTGGTTTTGCCACTAATATCTGTACTTCTGATTAAGTACAGAATGTCTTTGCTTTTGTCATCTCACACTCTTTCATGTTTAAATCCATCTTTAATGGGACCACAGAGGAAATATTTGCTGGAGCACACCTCATGTCCCCCAGAATCCTTACTTTGTCCATGTGAATTTTAAACAATCAAATCTTGTGAAAATGGCCACAACTTGTATATTTAACACAGACATAATAGGGGAGACCGGGGATAGTTGTAACGTGGGTCAGTTGTAACACTTCCAATTTCTCGGATCAGGGCTAAGTTTCAAATGATGCGACTCATCCTGTGCATGCCCAATTCAGTTCTGCTATCACATGTGAAAAATCAGCACATTTTGTCAAACACAGACAATATAACACGAAAAAAAGTAATTTGTATGCCAAAAAGTAAGTTTTTCTACTTTATTTCAATTTCTAATAGCATTATCTGCTTTGCAGTCAAGTGGAGCGTGCGTCTGTCCTCTCAGTAAGTGAGTGAGACAGTAGACAGCGGTGAGGAGGGCTGTGCGAGTGCATCGCAAAAACACATAAATATGCCTGACACCTATAAACAAAGCAGCATCTGGCTGCAGTTTAAAGACCTTTTTGTCTCTGTCTTGGTCTTGGTCTTGTCTTGTCTTGGTCTCGATACCCTCTAATCTTGGTATTGTCTTGGTCTTGGTTTAGGCAGTCTTGACTAAAAGTCTACAACTTTATTACTTTCATTTTCTTCCAAAAGCAGTTTTTGAAACATCTTTGTGAACTGACTAATGCTTGAACATTGCTGTAGGTCCACAGGAAAACTGTTCCACAGTTTTACCTCACAAATGGTAAAACAAAAGGTTTTAACCCTTGTCCGTGCTTTAAGAGTCTTCATCAGTGTTCCCTCTAAGCTGCGCACGTGCGCAATTGCGCACTGCTGGCACGGTCTCTGCACACAGAAAATCTGCGTTGCGCACAAAAAAAATCTAACCTGAATTGAAATTAAAATTAAAACTTTAAGAATTCTGTTTTGCAGTGTTAGTCAGTAAGTGACTGGCTGCTCCTGTATGGGATTAGAACGATGCCACCTTATCCTATAGTCCAGCCAATAATGCGATTCACATTCGTATACACGCAGCCAATCAACGTCGTTGACAGGCTATGACAGCGTCCTATGTGCCGACACCGGTGTTTTAGCTAGCAAAGCGGCGTGGCTGACGTGCAGTGAAGCCACATTAATGACAACGTGTACATTGGAGATGTGAGCAGGACAGACGGAACAATTGACGGAAAAAGTGTGGACTTTATACCAGTTTTTAAATTGTGTTGAGAGGCCACGTAAAACCAGAGTTATGATAAAAATATTTGCAATGTTTGGTTTTCTTCCTGAATACTATCGTTGTTTATATTTACTGCAGGAAGAAACGGTAAAAACGGCGTTTTATAAGGAAACCGCTCGAAAGCACTCTCTGCCTGTGAGCAAACACAACACCAAAAACCCCCCACCCTTTCCTATTGGTCGAAAAAATTACCGTGTCGACCAATCAAAAAATGATATGGCAACGTGGCATCTAGTTGTTAAGAAACGGGGGGAAGTTTTAGGAGTGACGGCGGTGTTCTGAGATGTGAGAGATTTGAGACGTTTAGCGCAAATCTTGTGTAGTTAGTGTGTAGTGTAGTCAATAGTTTTGTTGTGTGTGTCAGAACAATGAGGCGGCTGCTGAATGTTACAGGTGTTACAGGAGTGATACATCTCCTGTTGTCAGGCCTGCAGGTATCAGGCTGTTGTTCTCCTTTATCTCATAGTGGACAGAAATTATTTTTTGGAGTGGCACAAATAATTTGTGTGGCATCAGATTTGATGCAGAACAGCTGATTGTTCTGTAAATAGTTTGAAATGTTTATTTAAAAACGCTTTGGCTGCATAAAAAAAATAAATAGCTGCAAAAAACTTTGTTGTTTGCCAAACTGAGTTACTTCTTTGAAGTAGTAACTATATAATTAATTGCCCAGCATTGGTCATTATATACTGTATTTTGCAGACAGAGAGTTATAGGACTCTCCCAGACCACAGACTCAGACTCATAATACAAGTCAGAGCTTTATGAAGAAAAAAAAAGAAAAAGTTGTGTTTTCAAAATTGGAGTTCAAGTTATTTTTACTTCCAATAGTGTTAACATACTACACAGGTCATGAACAAGATTTTTTAAATTTTCATTGTAAGTGGGCTAAAGCAGTTAATTAAAAGTAGTCTAACATAAATGTAAATGTTGTAATTTGATTATTGTAATAAACCATGTAACTTGGATGGATTAGATGCTGGCGTGACCACAGTGCACACGTCTGATGTCGCTCACAGTGGTCCAAGGGATCGCTCAGGGAGTTTGTGTGCTCGCTCAGACACATGAAAAATTAGAGGGAACATTGGTCTTCATATTTAATTTTCCCTCAATTCATCCTCTGTACATTTCCTGGTACTGTGTCTGGCTTTGTACATAATTTTTTGCAGTTTTATATTTTATAAAATCCATAAACTTCAGAATTGTTAATTTCAAGAACAATTCAAGAAAAGTTAGGAAGCAAAGAAAGACAGTCATCGTCTCCATTGTAAGTGGGCGGGGGAGGATGCTACAGTTTGTACAAGAAGCATCAGCTCTGATTTATTTTAACTTTAGGGCTTGACGAAGAAGCGCAAGAGAAAATCTTCACATGATACAGTTACATACAAATTACATACACATGTATAATGTTTAAAAATATAATCAAACATTAATGAATTATTGGGCAATATCAGAAAAGCAAAAGACATTCTCTGTTTACCACAACATGTACCAAATTAATTTAATAAAGTTACATATGAATAACTTAATGGGGATATAAGTCAAACTTACTTCTACAGTCAGACTGAGTTGCAGTTCTCTTAGTGTGCACTGATATGACTCATACGCATTTGTTGTTTCCTACATGACCAAATTTGACTGATAACATGCAATAGAGATGAAACTGACTGACCCGCCTTCCTTCTGGCTGCTTTTGCTTTTCTGATTTCCTAAGTTGTTCTAAGAAACTTGTCAGAATTTTTTAAATTTACAAAAACAGGATGCGTCCATTTAAACTCTGATATGCTTATAATGAGTTACATAGTGACTGTAGTTTTACATTTGCAAATAAATGTTTCATAGAAGTACCTTCAGCAACAGTTAATTCAGCAGTGACTTTGTTCTTACTTTCATCAGTGAATTTGTGACATAAACCAGGGACAGCAGAAAGATGAGGATTAAAACGTTGGTGTTTCTGACACCAGCCAGTCCTCTGCTCCTGAACGCTGCTGCTGCCATCACTGTGGAAATAAAAACAGCCTTTGAGCTTAAGAGAAAATGAAAGAAAATAAAAGAAATGAATAAACAAAGAATCAAATCTATGTTTCCTCTTGTTATGTTAATAATATATTTTTAAAAACATCTTAGGTATAAACCATCCTATGGTGCAGTTTTGCTGATCTTACCTGCCTGGTGAAGGGACAAACAGCTGTTTCACAGACTGAAAACACAAGGGAATCACATGCTACAAATACTTAATGTTCTCCTGATGTGACTTCCCACTGATCTGTGAGCTGCTCTTTCACTTTTATCTCACAGTAGTGATATGATCTATGTGGCGGGGGTGTGGTCTCCGGCCTGCTGCAGCAGAGGGGTGTTACAGTGAGCTCTCAGGGCGGTGCCGAGGTGTGGCTGAGAGGGCGGTGTGACTGCTCAAGGTGATCATCTTCTTCTCTCTATTTTTAAATAGTGATGACGGGGACGGAGACTGGGAGGAAGAAGCAGCTGTTCCTGTGTGACTGATGCTGGAACATCAGAACGAAAATAAAACTAACCTATAGTGAATGAAATCCAGTGTGCGTGTCGGGTCCTTACCACAATCTACTTTACAGGAACAGAGGCCCACTTTAAACTGTCCAAGATCATCCCACATATTTAAGTTTTATCAAGAGCCATCGCAGCAGGTGGCAGAAAAAGCAGGTGAATGCCTTTAAGGACTGCAACATTAACGACGTTTAAAGACAAAGAACTCTTTTTTTAGGACACTGGAATAGAATATAGAAATGAAGCAGAAGCCAATCCAATGTTAGAGCCAGCAGCAAGTTTGTTAAACATGACACCAGTCCATAGTGCAGTTTTGTAATAATTCAAATTTTAGATTTTTCATTTAATAATCAATTCATCTTTCTCAGATAATCAGTAGCATATCTTAACATAAAATGGACATTACAGAGGACTGAGCAATATACGCATATAACTAATGTACTAATGGTAGCTAACTATGGAGATACAAGTGTTTATAATTTGATGCAAACACTGAAAACTAAAAGTATAAGAGGCCCTGGTCAGACCCTCTGAGACCTTAATTTACAGTCTTTTTTTTTTGCATCAATTTTTTTTTCTGTTTCTTAAACATGTGATCATTAAATAATGATTGTATGTTTGTGACGTACTCTACAATCCTTAAAATGCAAAGTTTTTTTAATTTAATGTATATACTGTAACTCTATAGTTTCGAGAACCTAACTGTTTGTAATAGTTTACAATTTACTTTGCTATTAGTACAAAATGTAGAACATTGTGTTCCAACAGTGTCTCATTTGTTTATTAATACTTATCATCATTCATGTTTGCACATAGCCAATTCAGTAATGAGCCACAGCTGTCCTCTTTCTTTGTGAGTTTCACAATTTGTAAAACTGGGCAATTATAATAATTTGAATGTCTTTTGCTAATGCTACTTAACAAACAACACAGACATGTGCTTTAAGTTTACATAAAAATCACAGATTCAGACAAGAATAACCCTCTGCTTTTAGTCCAGCAGCACTGAAGGAACTTAACTAGATAGCTCATTATCCTCATCACCTGGCATTGAGGTAAAACCAGAAAAAATAACCTGGCCCTTTTATTTAAAAAAAAATAATATCCAGCAGTTCAGGAGGCCGACCGCATGGCCAGCAATGCTCCACTGGGGAACGACGGAGGTGATGGGACACCTTGGGCGGCTTGGCAGGTGCCTGCTTAGCGCAGACTTCTGGCTCAGGTGGAGCAGGACTAGCAGTCTGCTCTGGATGCTGGTACTGGCGCTCATGTTGACGGCTGGCCATTCTCTCCCTCGCAGCAGGTATGGGTGCTGGGACTGACCAAATGCGAGGACTCGCAGGCTGGCTTGGAATATGAACAGTTTTATATTAGGGGCTAAGAGACCTGAACACAAATGGCTAAATTAAACAGGCGCACACACGAGGAGTTGACAGCAACGTGACCAGGAGCAGAGATAGAAAGGATAATGAGTGTAGAAAGGCCCCAAAGTTTATAGGACAAGTCTATTCTGTTCTTATACAGGTGTTTATAAGTTTCAGAACAAACCTCAAGCTTCTTCTTCTACACTCTGAGACAGTTTGGCTTTAATTGGTGTTGTGGCCGACACACCGGGGTGACCGCAGTGCTGAAGACTGAATCGCATCAACAACCGTGTAATTAAAAATATTTCTCAGTCACCTTACAATCATGGGATCTCAGGCAATGGGCACTACCATTATATAAGTACCACTTCTATTCTCCAGAAAATATTCATGACATTCATGAAGGTAAAAAAAAGATCCATTCATCTATTTGGATTTATCTTTTTAAGTTAAATATTTCTGTTCTAATAGTTTTGTGGATACAAAATAATACGACAGGAGTTGAAGGAAAGTAACACATTTATTCTCATTTGGGGCGACTGAGGATGGATCAGATGAGTTTGCCACCTACCTTGTGTCCTCATACCTGGTGGTAATGGACAGCATGTTGTCTTATCAGTACTGGGGTCTTTTGTTTGATGGTTCCACAGTGCCTCCCTCTGGCCGTGATGAAGTACTACACCCCTCTGCTCTTTCTATTACAGGGAATGTCTAGAAAGCACAAACCTTTAATAATCACAGCTGAGATCATAAACTGTAGTTATCCTTCCTTCCTTTCCTTCTTCCTTCCTCTTAAGCACTTAAGGGTTGAAGGAGATGGCTTGAAGACTATCCCAGCTTTCACAAGGTAAAACTCAGGGTACACACTTGACAGTTCACCACTCATGATCACATTGACAATAGATGATTGTAATTGCCAAAAGACTTACCAATTAAATGGCCTGTATTTGTATAGCGCTTTACTAGTCCCTAAGGACCCCAAAGTGCTTTACACACCCAGTCATCAACCCACTGACACACTGATGATAGCAAGCTACATTGTAGCCACAGCCACCCTGGGGCGCACTGAAAGACGCGAGGCTGCCGGACACTGGCCACCACCAGTAGGCAACGGGTGAAGTGTCTTGCCCAAGGACACAACAACTGTCCGAGCCGCGGCTCGAACCGGCAACCTTCCCATTACAAGGCGAACTCCCAAGTCTTGAGCCACGATCGCCTTAACCTAAAGAGCGAGTTGTTGGAGTGTGAGAGGGAGCCGGAGCACCCTCAGACAACACAACATGCAAACAGCAGCCAGCAGATTCACATGCAGGACCTTCTTGCTGTGAGGCAACAGTACCAACCACTGCACCACCGTGCTGACCTTAGAGTGCAGTTGTATGGTGGAAAATGTTACTGTGGATGCTTTAGATTATATTACATACAGAAAGAAGTACTGGTTTATTATTTTAGTGGGCAAAAGAGTCAAGATTGGATCTAAAGGATGTAAATGGACAAGCACAGTGCATTTCTACTCAGTCTGAACACTCGACACAGCCTCATTCACCCAACTGCACACACATGATTAGGGGAAACTCAGCGTTCAGTATCTTCATTTTTCATCAAAAGACTTTCTCTGTATCTCTGCTCTGTTTGTTTTGACTTGAAACACTAAATAAAAGTTTTACTACACATCTGTCTCTATTGTTTAATCAGCAGCTGTAATACTAAACTGTCCAAAATTTAAAAGTCTACATTTAGAAGATTTAGAGATATTTATTTCACCACTTTTAGTTAATGATACTTTATAAACCTATTCTGCTGTTTAACAAAGACAGTATCATCATGTTTAAAGCACTTTTCAATCTGACAGCAGCACTCAGTTCTCCTGCACATGTGTGATCTTGGAGTGAACTGAAGGTTCAGATGCATCTCTCAGGTCCTGTGTGGAGACTTTGCTGGACTTTGTCTGTCTGTTAAAGATGTGATTTTCAGATGCTATTCAGC
The DNA here is from genome assembly GCF_013358895.1 of Oreochromis aureus. Taxonomy (NCBI): domain Eukaryota; kingdom Metazoa; phylum Chordata; class Actinopteri; order Cichliformes; family Cichlidae; genus Oreochromis; species Oreochromis aureus. The sequence continues at coordinate 13,403,464 of NC_052944.1, read as the reverse complement.
TGGTGTAGATAGTGGGGTTTAGGTCTAAAACATTGTCTTTGTCCTCCATTCATCCAGTTTCATGAGATAAAGTTTTGGTACAAGGACTGGACTGAAAAAGACTGAAAAGAGAAACTTTGAAAGAGTTTTAGAAGCCTGGAGGAAAAGCAGTGCTTGTTTAATCAAATGTAATAATACACATTGTTTAAATGTCCCAAAGTAAAGAGATCTCTCTGTGAACCTTTAATTGTCACCTCTTGTGGCAGCAGCTGGCTACTGTTACTTGCACATGTGCATTGTGGTTTTTATTACGTTATAATTTAATACAAAACCCTTTAATTAAATTAGTGAGTTGAAGTAATATATGAAATATTAGTGTTAAGTAAGTCCCAGAGTTCAGTTTTTATAAATACAGTGTACTGTATTTATTCTTATTCTTATGTTATTTCATTCTAATTTTTGCTTCATAACTTTTGCACTGTCCACTTCCTGCTGTGACAAAACAAATTTCCCACGTGTGGGACTAATAAAGGTTATCTTATCTTATCTTATTGGACATTAGCTACATTTAATAAGAAGATATGAGATCCAAATATATGCTTATGTCAACACATGTTCATTTTGATGAAGTTTACTGAACAAATTTGAATCATCACAACAACCAAAATGTTAGCAACACATCATAAAGTTTATTATTCTAACTATGGTAACCATGTTGTCCAGAATCGTGACATCGCACCCATTTAGAATCTTACCACCACTTTGAGCCTTTGATCCTTAAACCCATAAATAGGGGTGAGAAGCAACAACTTTTAGTCTGTTATTTGCAGCATCTATGTTCGCAGCCTTCGACTGTTCGTGACACAGATTTAGAGTCTTACCACCAACGTGATCGTTTGATCCTAAAACCGACAAATAACGGTGAAAAACAACGACATTTAGTCCATTACTGGCAGCATTTCTGTTTGCAGCCCTCAACTGTTCGCCAGAGAAGCATTTGGACACATTTGGATCCTGACTCCAGACTCCAACATGTCTCAAGGAGAAGAACCAAAAGTCAAGAAGTTGACCCCGGCGCTCTTCACTGGGATGAACCAGAAGACCCTTACCTCTCCTCTCTTCCCTGGGCTGAGCAAGTTGAATTAGAGGAGAAGCACTTGGCAGAAATGGAGAATGAAAATCTTCTTAACAGAGAGAAGATTGCCTTATTGATGGAGGAAAATGAGAGACAGAGCGCTCAATTAAAAAAAAATGTCCTACCTGCTCCAGGAAAAGGAGAGTATTATTGATGAAAAACAGTGGGATATCAAAGACATGGAGGAAAGGAACCAAGAGCTCCAAGGAAAGCTGGATGAAGCTCTAGAAAAATTAAAGAAATCCTCCAGGAGAAGAAACAACAGGACATGAGAGAAAGACAGATGCATGATGAACTTGAAAAGATGGAGATGAAATACAGAGTGGTAAAAGCAAGGGATGATAAAAATCAGGAAACAAATAAAGAGGTTCTTCAAGAGAAAAGGCAGCAGCAGATCAAACAAAGGCGAATGGGCATGAGCTTAAAGACATCAAGAAAGAAAATGACGAGCTGCAAATAAAGCTTGATGAAGCTCTGCAAATAAATGAAGCGATCCTCGAAGAGAAGAACCAAGAGGACATAAAGAAGCGAGACATGGAGAGGCAACTCCAACACATGGAGGGAAAAGACAGGATGCTGCAGGCAAGGCTTAAAGAAACAATGCACAAATATGACGAGTTGCTGCAAGAGAAAAAGCAACAGGAGATGAAACAAAAGAACTAGATTGCAAGATTCAGAACATGGAGAAAAACAATGAATGCTTGCAAGTAAAGCTCGATGAAGCTTTCCAAAAAATACAGAAATCCTTGAAGTGAAAGAAGAACTGGTCATAAACCAGGGAGAAATGCAATGCCAGCTCCAAGGCATGGAAGGAAAATACAGAGCACTGCAGGCAATACATCATGAAACACGGAACAAATATGAAGAGCTGTGTCAAGAAAAAGAACAACAGGACATAAAGCAGAACAAAGAAAAACTTCTTCTTGTCCAAGACTTTGAGAAGACAAAGCAAAAGCTGCAAGAACTTGGCAACAAAATTAAGCACACAACAGCTGAACTGGAAGGAGAAAAGGAGAAAGTGCAAAAACAGGAGGCAACAGCTAAAGAACTCAAAGAAAGGCTCAAGAAGAACAAGCCAAAGTCAGAAGAAGTGGAAAAAATATGCAACAAACTTAAGAAGCAAAATACAGAAACAGTGGACGAGTTGAGATCCCTCATACTAGAGAAGAAAGTGCTTGTGGAAAAGCAACTCAAGAAGAAGAAAAAGTGCTTCCGCTTCTTCCTCCATGAGGGCCACTCCTGCCTCATCTTCCTCCACCTCTGTTCCAGCTTAATTTTCCCTTCTCCTCTCCCTCCCTCTCTCCCCAATAATTTCATAATAAACACAATTGACTGCATTTTAAATGTGTCTGATCAGTGTCTTCATTCAAGAATGAATTGTCTTTGTCACAGAGTCATGTGTATTTTGTCTTTTCCTCGGGCTGGTGATCCTTGCGGTCGTTCAGCCCTGGAGTCAGATTATTAGTGTTTTAATCACATTTAGTGTTACATTTTAGATCACCACAATAGGATATCCACAAGTTAGGATTCAGGCATTTGTTTTAGTTTGATATCGTAATCATTCTATGATTGAGTCGTTAACAGAACCAGCAGTTAGCAGCAATAACTTCAAATCAATGACATTTGCAAGCATTCCTTTATACACAGCATTTCAGTCAGGTTGAGGTCTGGACTTCCATGATGTAGATTTGCTGCTGTGCTTGGGGTCATTATCCTGTTGCATGGCCTAATTTAGAAGAAGCTTTATCTGTCGGACAGACAGCCTCACATTTGACTCTAAAACACTTTGGCATACAGAGGAGTTCGTTGACTGCAAGGTGCTTTATTGCTTGTGTCTGCAGAAGAAGCTCAAATCACCACACTTGAACCAGCATATTTGACAGTGGGTTTGAGGTGTTTAAGTGTTTGAGTGTCTGAAATACTGACATGTGAACGCCAGAATATAATGGTGAGATTTTAGTGCTGGTTAGATTGCATACACACTGCACATTATAAGGTTTTACAATTTTGCATCTGTGACCATTCAAACACCAGACAGTACTGAATGTTTCTTCTTTCTTTGTGCAACTTTTTTTTTTTTACAATCATAATGTCCATTTTGGGGTTTTTGGATTTTTTAGGGAAAGAAGAGAAGTTTTATTTTTAATGATCAGTATCAGTGATTAATCACTACAGTGGGATAAATAAATTTGTCATGTTTTCACAGATTTATTTTGACATTACATCATATTTGTAAGAGGAACATTCATTAGGCTTAAACAAAATCATACAAAAGAATTGTAACGCTTGCATATTGTTAACCTAGAAGCACTTTTAGTCTTTGTTAGGTTTATCGAAAAAGAATATGGCAAACACCCTTTTTTGAATGTCATGCTCTTGCAGGCTGCAGTAACATTTCAGTTTTGTAAGTGCAAAGGTCCATTCAAACAGGTGGTGACATTACAATCCTTGGTTTATGTACATTTTGGAGCTTGTCAACATTCAGCATTTCCAAAAGCAGAATAAAAATTTGAAAGCTTGAAGATATATTTACATGTACATTTATTTTCCTTCCTTTTGGTCATACAAATTCTGCCTCTGATGCTTCTGACTTCAGATGTTAGAAAAAAAAATATTGTTATTTGGGCAAAACTGTTTTTCTTTTGAACATATCAGGAGGTTTATTTTCCCTGACATCATCTAAACACAGCTGCGTTGCAATACTGATAAAGTTTCTCTGTACTTTGCCACATTATATTACAGCAGATCTAAAAGTTGTATCTAAATGGCGATTCTCCATTAATGAATTTGTATAAGGTCAAGTCCTGGATATTTTACTAACTGTAACAACAAACCACTGCTTCCTACTGTATGCATTATAATCTACAGCATCTACAAAGACACCTTCCAACAAACGGCTACACTCTATGATCTCAGCTATGATAATTAAAGGTTTGTGCTTTCTAGACATTCCCTGTAATGGAAAGAGAAGAGGGGTGTGGTACTTCATCACGGCCAGAAGGAGGCACTGTGTAACCATCAAACAAAAGACCCCAGTGTTGATAAGGCAAGGTACTGTACGTTACCACAGGGTATGAGGATACAGGTAGGTGGCAAAATCATTCAATCCATCATCAGTCACCGCAAATCAGAATAAATTTGTTACGTTCATTCAGGTCCTGATGTATTTTTATAGCTGCATAAAACTACTGAGAGAAAGATATTAAACAATAAAAGATAAATCCAGATAGATTCAATTAAATGTCTCTTTTTTAACCCGTCATGAACTTCAGTGGTATTTTTAAGAGAATAGAAGTAGTTATGAAAGGGTAGTACTTCAGAAAGTCTGAGGATCCATGAGTGCAAGGCCATTCAGAAATAGTCACGATACATCTTGACCCAGCTCTAATTTGTGAGTGAAAACTATGAAGGTGTGGATATTTAACAGTTTATAAGGTCCTTTCTCTTTGAACCTGCTTTGCTCGTCATCAAACTTGTAAATGTGGGAACCACCAAACAGCTGAGCCACAATGACAAACACCTCATTTTCGATGATGACAGATTTGCACCCCACAATAGACTGACCTAAAGGGCAGAGAAACACATGAATCGCTTGAGAATAAAACTCAGCTCAAGCATTCTGGGAGTGTTTGTTAGCCTAATGTGTGATTTAGACTTCCTAACTTACAGTGTCACTGGAAACTCCCTTTAACCCTTCACCCAACCTTCCACGTAACCTGACATGCACCTCCTGAGAGATGTAACTACACGTTGGGTCGACACAGCCTGTGAGGACTTAAATGGTTAGAAGGTTGCGCTGCAGGATCAAGAGGGGTTTCCAGTTATGTAGTAAGTTAGGACACATTTCCTGCAGAAGTCGAAATCAAACTTTACCTGTGATGTTATCATAAGTCCTGAAGTTCATTTCTATGTGGTCCCACTGGAAAATCATACAGCTCTCTGTGCTGGGAGCAGAAATGGCCACGTAGACATCATTCTTATAGCTGAATGTGTCAACAGACAACGATTCTGAGGCAACAGACTGATGAAGGATGAAATCTGTGGAAAGGAACATCGGAAATGTATTTTCACAAACCAACAAAGCCACGTTAAATGAATAACCTCTACACAACTTAGAAAGACTGTGCTGAGTTCTCTCATCCTGATCTCAGCTGAGATTTACGGAAGCGATCAGTGGAAATCGTTAAGGTACTATTGGTCTACATTCTTCTTCTATGGTAGCAGCCTGGGCAAAGTAACACCCAAATTTAAACTTCTGCTTTCTGTTGGCACCAATGACTGTAGAAAACATATTGTATTTCACGGCTAAACTGGGAGAAAGACAGACTGCAAGAATTACACAGCACACTATTTTCCTATTACTATGTACAAACTCACAGCTCTTTAAGGGAGTCAAGGTCAATGGCGAGGTCCCTGGGCAAGGCTTTAATGTTATTCTTTGCCAAAGACCTGGAAACAAATGCAGTTGATTATGAAAAAGAGACATCATTAAATCATGTATAACAGATAACAGTTGTATTTTCAGTCACTGGAACATACAAGTGAGTCAGGTCCCTCAGTCCTCTGAAGGCATATTTGGATGTAGTCTCTAGTTTGTTACTCTCAATGAATCTGTGGATCAACAAGAAGAAAAAGAAAAGTATATTTTTTGATCAATTTCAACATTTTGCCAGCTAGTAAACCAAATGGTAAATGGACTGGTTCTTGTACAGCACTTTTCTATTTTGCCTGAGCACTCAAAATCCTTGAAACCTGTCTAATTCAGATCAGGACCTCAAAGCACCAGCAGCCCAGATCAGCTGATCACAGCCTGTACACAAAGAAAATTTACTGAAGCTTTGAATAGAAATTGCGATTCTTAACCTCTTGTTGAGCCACTACAACCAATTTTAGAGTTCCCCACCTGCTGAATCCCACTTTAACCCGTTCCTTACTCATTTTCTGTTTAGAGTCGCTCTCTACAATGTAGAGATATTTTAAAATCTTTTCGTCTTTTTCTCTGCTCATGTTCTACCAAACTGATTCAAGCTGAGTATATTTATGAAAATTAAAATTTAAAGAAGTAAAGGTCATTTTCTTATGTATTAATGTTACTTTAATGATACATTAATATAGCACAAGGTTCAATTAGCTTTGCACAAAAATAGCTGGTAGAAAAATCCTCCAAAGAGCTACTTTTACTGGAGTGGTTTTGCCACTAATATCTGTACTTCTGATTAAGTACAGAATGTCTTTGCTTTTGCCATCTCACACTCTTCATGTTTAAATCCATCTTTAATGGGACCACAGAGGAAATATTTGCTGGAGCACACCTCATGCCCCCCAGAATCCTTACTTTGTCCATGTGAATTTTAAACAATCAAATCTTGTGAAAATGGCCACAACTTGTATATTTAACACAGACATAATAGGGGAGACCGGGGATAGTTGTAACGTGGGTCAGTTGTAACACTTCCAATTTCTCCAATCAGGACTAAGTTTCAAATGATGTGACTCATCCTGTGCATGCCCAATTCAGTTCTGCTATCACATGTGAAAAATCAGCACATTTTGTCAAACAGAGACAATATAACACGAAAAAAAGTAATTTGTATGCCAAAAAATAAGTTTGTCTACTTTATTTCAATTTCTAATAGCATTATCTGCTTTGCAGTCAAGTGGAGCGTGCGTCTGTCCTCTCAGTAAGTGAGTGAGACAGTAGACAGCGGTGAGGAGGGCTGTGCGAGTGCATCGCAAAAACACAAATATGCCTGACACCTATAAACAAAGCAGCATCTGGCTGCAGTTTAAAGACCTTTTTGTCTCTGTCTTGGTCTTGTCTTGTCTTGGTCTTGATACCCTCTAATCTTGGTATTGTCTTGGTCTTGGTTTAGGCGGTCTTGACTAAAAGTCTACAACTTTATTACTTTCATTTTCTTCCAAAAGCAGTTTTTGAAACATCGTTGTGAACTGACTAATGCTTGAACATTGCTGTAGGTCCACAGGAAAACTGTTCCACAGTTTTACCTCACAAATGGTAAAACAAAAGGTTTTAACCCTTGTCCGTGCTTTAAGAGTCTTCATCAATGTTCCCTCTAAGCTGCGCACGTGCGCAATTGCGCACTGCTGGCACGGTCTCTGCGCACAGAAAATCTAACCTGAATTGAAATTAAAATTAAAACTTTAAGAATTCTGTTTTGCAGTGTTAGTCAGTAAGTGACTGGCTGCTCCTGTATGGGATTAGAACGATTCCACCTTATCCTATAGTCCAGCAAATAATGCGATTCACGTTCGTATACACGCAGCCAATCAACGTCGTTGACAGGCTATGACAGCGTCCTATGTGCCGACACCGGTGTTTTAGCTAGCAAAGCGGCGTGGCTGATGTGCAGTGAAGCCACATTAATGACAACGTGTACAACCATTGGAGATGTGAGCAGGACAGACGGAACAATTGACGGAAAAAGTGTGGACTTTATACCAGTTTTTAAATTGTGTTGAGAGGCCACGTAAAATCAGAGTTATGATAAAAAATATTTGCAATGTTTGGTTTTCTTCCTGAATACTATCGTTGTTTATATTTACTGCGGGAAGAAACGGTAAAAACGGCGTGTTATAAGGAAACCGCTCGAAAGTACTCTCTGCCTGTGAGCAAAGACAACACCAAAAAACCCCCACCCTTTCCTATTGGTGGAAAAAAAAACCCGTGTCGACCAATCAAAAAATGATATGGCAACGTGGCATCTAGTTGTTAAGAAACGGGGGGAAGTTTTAGGAGTGACGGCGGTGTTCTGAGATGTGAGAGATTTGAGACGTTTAGCACAAATCTTGTGTAGTTAGTGTGTAGTGTAGTCAATAGTTTTGTTGGTGTGTCAGAACATTGAGGCGGCTGCTGAATGTTACAGGTGTTACAGGAGTGATACATCTCCTGTTGTCAGGCCTGCAGGTATCAGAGAGAGATAAGATAAGACTTTGATCCCACGACGGGGAAATTTTTGCGTCACCTCAGCTCAGGTACAGATATCAGAAGGAAATACAAAAAAAATACAAATAAGTACAATCAATGAAAAAAGTAAGATAATACACTATATACAATGGTAGCATACACAGTATGTGATTATGGATATGGTTGGAAATATGGAAGACAAACTATTTCACTTGATATAGCTATTGTACCACTACTACTATTCCTATTTATAGACATGTACACACACACACACGTACACACTAAATATACATATGTATACATATACATACATATATACCTGCACATGTCCATACACATGGAAGGTCCATTATGCATGAAGTGGTGACCGTGGATGTTCACAGTGTCCAGTGACTTATGACATTGTGATTGAGGAGTTATAGAGTCTAACTGCTGTTGGGATGAATGATCAGGCTGTTTTTCTCCTTTATCTCATAGTGGACATGTGGTGTCGCGAATGAGAGATAACCGGAGACGGTTACTAAAGTAGTGACAACGCCACCTGGGGGAGGGCGCTACAACCCCAGGAAAGATTTCTCTAGCCAATGAGAGGATTGCATTGGCTATCAAAGCCCACAGACTCGTTATTTAAAGGCAGAGGTGAGACAAAGGAAGTTTATAATTCCAAAGTTTATTAAGAGAAACTACTAAAACATAACTATAAGATTAAAAGGCACCTAGGGTAGCAGGGGTGAGAGAGTAAATAATAAATTAAAACACTTTATTACCAAACAATGATTAAAACAACATACTCCCTGCCACAATGCTACCCTAAAACAAGCACAATATATTAAAAAGAAGCAACTAAACAAAATGGTGGAGACCAGCCACTTGAGGAGGCAACCTACAGGGAGGAGTGCCCAAGGGTGCCACCAATTACTCACCCGTGTGATTTCACAGCAAACCTCACTCACACTAAACTCTAAAGGGTGCAATCTGCCTATGCCCGGTGTGTACACTCGCATGCATCGGGGAGGGGATTCCACCTCATGTGCCTAGCCTCTGAACAAGCGGCCGCACCTCCACTAAAGCAATAAAAGAAAAGATAAAATGTTAAACAATCAATAAAAGATCTACATAAAACCAACACATCCCAAATCACTATACGTTATAAAAGTAGTGCATAACAAACAAAACGGCATCTGACAAGACAGCAGCAGTCTAATGCACACCTGCAACAAGAGAGGGAAACAGTAGTCAGAGTCCACCCTACTATGCCACAGTATGATAAACAAAAGTCGCACTTACCACTCTCTAAGGGCAACTGAGTAGCTTTCCTTAAGAGATATGTGGAGCTCAACTGCCTAGTGCTGCAGCCACCTTAGATTGCCAAGACTGCCAAATGCCTTCTCTCAGTAGTGAAGCGCAGCTGTTTCTTATAGCCAGGTAATTGTCGGCTGAAAGGTGTGGATGTCAGTGGTGCGTTTAGGGACATCATGTAACATCCTAACCCAAAATCTACTTCACTACAGACAGAAATTATTTTTTGGAGTGGCACAAATAATTTGTGTGGCATCAGATTTGATGCAGAACAGCTGATTGTTCTGTAAATAGTTTGAAATGTTTATTTAAAAACGCCTTGGCTGCATTAAAAAAAAATAAATAGCTGCAAAAACTTTGTTGTTTGCCAAACTGAGTTACTTTTTTGAAGTAGTAACTATATAATTAATTGCCCAGCATTGGTCATTATATACTGTATTTTGCAGACAGAGAGTTACAGGACTCTCCCAGACCACAGACTCAGACCCATAATACAAGTCAGAGCTTTATGAAGAAAAAAAAAGAAAAAGTTGTGTTTTCAAAATTGGAGTTAAAGTTATTTTTACTTCCAATAGTGTTAACATACTACACAGGTCATGAACAAGATTTTTTAAATTTTCATTGTAAGTGGGCTAAAGAAGTTAATTAAAAGTAGTCTAACATAAATGTAAATGTTGTAATTTGATTATTGTAATAAACCATGTAACTTGGATGGATTAGATGCTGGCGTGACCACAGTGCACACGTCTGATGTCGCTCACAGTGGTCCAAGGGATCGCTCAGGGAGTTTGTGTGTTCGCTCAGACACATGAAAAATTAGAGGGAACATTGCCTGTGACTACCTAATTTGCATGTGAATTGTTGACCTTACCAGCAGCTTAGTGACATCATTAGAATCTTACATCAAACATCCCTTTTGTTATAACTCATAAGTAGGCAAGAGAAACTTTAAGGTTAACCATTTTAAGCTTTCATGCTCACAGCTATCAATCAAGTAAGAAAAATTTGAAAAATTTTATTGAGCTACTAAAATGTCTCTGAAAAAAAAAAACAGCCAAGAAAAAAATGCTCACCCCATTGCTCCTCAGAGGAGTGATTTTATAATCCTCAGAAGGGAGTTTGATTAATGTAGTGAGGAAAACTACACCTGGAGAAAACTCATGCAGAGGAGAAGTACACTGCAAGTTCCACGACATGGAGAACAAAATTAAATACAAAGGAAAATAATGTCTGATAAAGCACTGGGAATGAATACAGAGAAGCTAAAAGAGAAAAAGGAGCAGGAGGTAATACAGTAACATATGCAGTACAAACTTCAATATATGGAAGCTCAGCTGGAAGCTGTACACCAAGAAATGCAGTTCAAGATCCAAGATATGGAGAGGAAAAATCAAGGCTTGCACACAATGTTCAATAAAGAAATACAAAGAAATACACAAATGCTTAAAAGAAAAAGAACAGCAGGAGGCAACTCACCAACTGCTGCAGTGCAAACTTTATAAAATGGAAGTTATGCGCCAAGAAATACAATGCAGGGCAAAGTCACAGAGAAAAATAGTGAAGGCATACGAGTCATGTTGGATGAAGCAATGCAGAAGTACTTAAAGAGAAGGAACAGCAAGAGGCAACACACCATCTGATGCAGTGCTAGCTCCAAGACATGGAGAGGAAAGGCTTGCACACAATGTTAGATAAGGTGCTCTAAAGAAACAAATTTGAAAGAGAAACAACAGCAGGAGACAATACACCAACAGATGTATTGTTTTAAAACATCACTGCTGGAAATGACCATCTAGCAGTAATTAAGAAAAGCTCAATAACTTAAACTGATTTTTATTTCACATGACTCCGGTATGATCAGTCGACAGGGTTGAGTTTGATAACAGGAACCAGTTCAAGATTAATTGGAAAATAAAGCTGTGGTGTGAATAAGGCACGGCGGGACCACAGATCCGTGTTTTGAGCCATCTTTATTTTTACATTTGTCACACCACCACAAAAACACTCTCAACCCTGCTTCCCCGTGATTTAACACCGCGGGCGTGACCTGCAGATGCCGTGCAAGTGCGTCTGCACGGCACCACAGACCACGCCCCACCACAAAAGCTTTATTGAAGTTTCACGCTAATCATTTGACTTCATTTTATTAGGAAATAGGTGTATTAGTGTTGACTAATCCTTTTGAGGGTGTAAAAAATGAAAAAAGTTTTAAAACAGGGAAAGGGTCAGTATTAATCTGCAAACTTCTTTTTAGACTTTACTTGGCAGCCATTTAACACTAATAATGTTTTACCAAGTTAAAGATCCTTGAACCAGGATTCTTGTAATGGCCAGCAGGGGGCGGTTGTGTGCTTTCAGAGAGATAGATTGCATAGAAATCTCTGTGAACAAAGGCGAAAACGCCCTCACTCTCTGACCTGAAGAAGCACTGACTAGCCAATCAACTAGTCTAAAAGTGAAAAAAAAAAAAAACCCACTCAGGTATCAAGTTAAATTGGAGATTTAATGGACAATGTCAAAAACTCTGACAAAAGGAATCACATTCTTCAATAATAAATTATTCCACTTAACTGTGTGGCACCTCACATCATGCATTATGAACTATGCAGGTTATACTCCAAACAGACAGTGAAGAAGGAAAATTCAATGTTAAATATAATATGATAACCTAATAAAAAAAAAAAGCCTAATACAATGCAACAGAACGGTGTGGCACATTGTGCCGTGCATTATGAATGATGCACATTGTTTGAAAATGTATGACAACCATTTCAATAAAAGTTGAAATCTAAAATAAAGGCAAACAATAAATCATCAAAGCAGTTTCTTCTGATTATCTGAGGTCAGGTTGCGGGGACAGCAGGGAAGCCCACCTCCATGGCATAACATAACAATTTAATGGCAATGGCAAAATTTGCATACATTTTTATGCAATAAATTAATATAATACAATTTAAAATGCATATATGCAAAATAATATTTTTATTGCTTTAAAATATTTTTGTAGTTTTTCAGAAGGTTGATTGATCTCGTTTTTCTAAGCACGCGTTCCTTTTAAGTGCACATCTGTTAGTTGAAGTCACACTGCCATTGATTTTTCTTTCATTTTTAGGAGAAATGCATTCTTTACAATCGACACCAGAGGTCAGAATTTGACTATATAAAATGTTAAATGTGTTTATATATATTTCTTTTTCCAAAGAAATGATCTTGTGTATGCACATCAAGTCCTGTTTGTGGATACAGGGATACACATTATGCCAGTAAGCCTACTTTAACATATATATGTGGATATATGTTACAATTTCTATATACCCTTTATTGAGTATTACTGTGATGTGGATAGTTTGGAAGATGGCAAATAGTAAAGGTAACACTATTCAGCATCATCATCGTCATCATCATTATCATCAGTGACAGCCCATCATTTTTTTTATGTAGACAGTGACTGGAGCATGCTCACTTGTACTCAGTCAAGTTTTTCACATCTGTTGTATTGTTTGGCCATGTAGTTGGAAGATATGTTCCAACTGATGTTTGCAGCAACATAACATTGTTGACATCTGTCCTCAACAGCATTAATAGTTGATTTGACAATCAACTATTGCACCAATTTGATCTCTGTATTTCTTGTGCCTCCCAGGTTTCAGGGTCCCTGTGTGTTTCAGAATGTTAAAATATCTTTCTATCTATCTTATCCTATCTTTTGGTCTTCCCTTTGGTCCTTTAACATAAGACAATTCTCCATAATATATGGCTATAGGCAGCCTCTCTTCTGCAATTATATTCCAGCCCACCTGAGATGAACTGCTGTGATATAGGCCTCTCTACTAAATATGCCTGCTTGCTCAAGCACCACATCTAGTTTGCAGACTTGCTGAGTGCATGTACTGCAGTTGTGTACTTTTGTTCTTCTTGGCTTAAGATGTTCTGAAAGTGTTTCTTTCATTGCTCAGTAATTGCTTGTATCTGTAAGAAGTCATCTCCTGTCAGCTGTCTTCTCTCATGCAACTGAATTGGTTCAGAAACCATAGGTGACCATCAGTGTAGGGCCTACACTGTTAAAAAAAAAATCCTAGAAAAACAGTAATATTCCGGCAGCTGGGGCGCCAAAATAATACCAGAAAATAACAGAAAATAACTTTCTCATAAAAATACGGTTATTTTCAGTAATGACAATACAGTTTGTTGCCCTAATTTTACATGGGATTTTGCCTTTTTAAAGTGCTTTTAAACATTAAATTAGGAACATGTTAATGTGATTAAACAATGAAATTACCTATAAACATGGTCAATGAATGTGGCAATATGAATAATAATACTTAAATGTACAGAAATATACAGTTAACAGTTGGTTTAAATAATAATGGATTGCATGCCCTGGGACATTCTGACAGAGGCAAGGTTGCCATATCGCACCATCGGCCCCTCCGGTCATCACCAGTAGGTGAAGTGTCTTGACCAAGGACACAACGACCGAGAGTGTCCGAGCCAGGGCTCGAACCAGCAACCTTCTGATTACAAGGCAAACTGCCAACTCTTGAGCCACGATCGCCCTAAACAGCAATAATAATAATTATTATTTGATGTAAAAAAAGTTTATGCGAATCATTTTATATATTTTTCCATAGCATTACATTTGAATTTAACAGTTCAATCTTTCAAATAACGGACACATATTTGTGAAATCATGATACATTTGTGAATGTATTTTAGCAATCTAAATATGCATATGTACTGACAGATACATTTAAAACACAAGAAAATTATGTTTTATTACATTACAGTGATTTTACGTTAATTTACATTTGAAATGTGAAATCACAGTCTATTTATGTAAATTTAATGATATTCTAGAAGAACAGAACAAAACTGTAAAATACAGAGTAAAAATACTTTTATATTAGGATTTTTTTTTTACAGTGTACATCATGCTCCTATAACCTGTCTGGTATCTTTCACTTAGGTTATCCAAGTAGTGGATAAGTTTTGTTGTGGTCAAGACTTCATAAAAGTATTTTTATGTTGTTATTAAAAAGCCATTTAACATTACAATTGTTTTTCGTAGTCTGTATTATTGTGTTTCCTGTTGTTTCCTATAGCGGTTGCTATAGCCCCTACAGGACTGTAATATAATCACCTTTTACTTAAAAATTATGATTTCATCAGAGTAAAGCATAACTGCATAAATACATCTCAGTTATGTTAATGAATGATATGACCACAATAACAATACAGCAGTCTTATGGACTGAGGATGTACACACACACACACACACACACACACACACACACACACACACACACACACACACACACACACACATCACATACACACGGATGAAGAAGATGCATAAGGAGAGTGTTCAATTCCTAGCAATCAATCAAGAAAATTGGCAACCCTGTTGTGCTGCTTCACCGGGGGTCCTGATTTCACAGCCAGCCTCCGTCACTACTGCGTCAGCACTGGTGAGCTCAGCCTTACCGTGGGGGAGGAGGCGGGGGGCTGGGGAACAGAGAGTGAGAGAGAGTGAGTGAGAGAGAGAGAGAGAAGAAACGGGGTGTTGCCGCCTCAGAGACACACTCACGCATCACGGAGTAACAGCAGCAGGCTGAGAACAGAGCATCAGCCCATACTTCTCTCTGGGAAATCCTGTTTGGTTTTTAATTATTGAAGCATTACAGAGACTTTTGTATTATTAATAAAATCTGAGAAAAACCGCACGAGCTTAGCATCAGAGGAGCGGCTCCGCTACAGACAGCAGCGCCGAAGCTGAAGCGTTGAAGCAGACGGACCTTGTTCAGCACCTTGGATAGCGACCATGGCTCCAATGGTGGACGATGGAGCTCAGCTCGGTGAGTCCAAATCTTGCTCAAAACTTCACGGATATCGTTTTCATCGAGAAAAGCCCAGGCGTGAATGTCTGAGCTGGCTGCTGGTTTCTTCTAAAGGTGCCGCGTGACTCATCCTAAAAGTGTTAGCTAGCACTGGCTGGAAGTGGCCAGAAGCTAATTTATGGATTTCGAATTTAGCTGACTTTCTAAATGTTGGCTTCTTCTTCTTCTTTTCTTTTTCTTCTTCGTTGTTTCCTAGTTTTGTAGGGCGTGTAACTAGTATTCCGCGAATGGCTCGCGCAGTGTGTCGTAAAAACAACGTGTTTGGGTGGACTTCATTCCTCCATTTTGCAGCTGGCCAAAGGGCGACAGCTAATTATCAGGAAAGGGTGGAGCTCATTATTCAGTGCGATATTAATGGGTGCAACAATGAAGTCACTATTTTTGTATTCTAGGTGTTACTACAGCGCAGGTAAAGCCAGGAAAGCACCTGTTTGTTTTCTTTATTTTCCTCTCGGTTCAGCTGCTACCTCACCGCCCTCCCGTTGCCTCATCCATCTGTCTGTTGTTGCTGCCTTGAAAGCCATCCCACCCAGGACAGCTACTGGGCTGAAATATTCATGAAAAAAGCAGAGTATACAATATGTGTAAGTGCTGTGATCTAAAAGTGAAATGAACATGCTGCTTACTCATGGATAAAGTGAATTTCGTTGTATTTTCAGATTATTACACAGCCAAAATCAGCCTACAATATTAAAAAAACTATATGAACGGAGATCTCTACAATATTATTAGATCACCCCAATCCCATAGAAACTCTGAAGATCACAGAATAATTATTTAGGTTTAAATGAGAAGGGAACTATATATTCTTATTGCTTGCTGTGTGTTAACAGAACACATTTGCTATACAATAACCCCAGCACAAAGGCTGTCTTAGGAAAGTGTGAATAAGTGATACTGTACTAATTCTCAAATTATCAAAAGCAGAGCCGAGATTGTGTTGACAATATGAAAAAGGCAGATTTTAAAGATAGGTATCAGAGTGATTGATTACCACAACCACCACCTTGCCACTTCCACCTCTTCCTTCTTTATATGGGCTGATCTGAGTGCTTTTCCACTATGTCGCCTGCTTAATTGCAGGAAATGGTATGCATTTTCCTCTGCGAGGCAACCCTATTAAATCTGGTAGCATGACAAGGCAGCTTGATTGATGGTGAGTCACAGCTCAGCACTGCAAAACAAAGAACTGAAGCATTCACTTGTAAATATCTGTGTCTCCAGCAATACCATAAAAGGAATACTGACAGGAAATAGGTCCCTAAATATGCCTTAGTCATCCCAATAGTAGTGACCATCATCCTTGATGAGTATGACTAAAGATATCTGCGTTATTAAGTACTGTTTCTAAGATCAGGACCACCCAGCCGAAACAACCACGGTTGAAATAATGATTTGCCCAAACCACATGTATTAAATTTTCGCTGGAAATATTTAAATTTTCAATATTTCTGCCTGTTTCCTTGTAATAATGTACACTGATCTTTATAATGCTTTCATGACAATGATTGGATCTGAGTTTAGCCGTTTTTATAAAGCTGCTATGAAGAGATCACCTTGTCACAAAAGACGTTGAGTAGTTTTCCCATAAGTTCATTATTTTTCCACCTGTTTCCTGTTCATAAAGAGTAACCATGTTTGGAATCTGAAAACAGTGATGCCGAGATTTGATCAGAGTTGAACAGATTGCGTTGTTCTCCCTCTGAGTCAAGGCTGCAGCTGCATTAGTCAGAATCACAAAATGGACTCACTTGCCTCGGTGTAACAATAAAATCTGGGAGATGGAAATTGTTTTACAGTTGCTGCTTATTTTGTTAAGTTATTATTTATTTTTACTTAGCTGAATTATTTTTCCCCATCTTTCCACCCACACCCCCGCTGTCCTTCCCTTCATTCTCTCCTCCTCCACAGTGGCAGTGCCAGTAGGTGTTGCTGTGGTGAGTGTCTTCGGCCTCGTATTCACTGTGTCAGCCTTTGCGTGGATCTGTTGCCAGCGTAAAAACACCAAGTCCCAGAAGACACCTCCGTACAAGTTTGTGCACATGCTCAAAGGAGTCGACATTTACCCAGAGAGCCTCAGTGGCAAGAAAAAGTTTGCTGCGCCTCCCACCACATCAGCTAACGACACCAGTAAAACAGATGTCAATGGAAACTGCCACACCGCCCCACCAGTGAATGCAGCTGGCACAGACAAACTGGCATCAAGCCCAAATGGCTCAAGGCCAAATCTCCATCTGGACCTGGAGAAACGGGATCTGAATGGCAACTTTACCACCAAACCATTTCATCACCACCAGAAGCTGCGGAGCTCCCCAGATCTGGAGCTGCCTTCTCCCCATGCAGGGTTCACCCAGCCTGGTGTGATGGACCGCCGTGACCTGCCTTCACCATCCAGTACTCTCTCCAGCCAAGCACCCACCCCAGCTGTGGACAGGCCCCAGGGGGAAGACAAGGAGGCTGGACTAGGGACCCTCCACTTTTCCCTTGAATACCAGCCAGAGAGGAAGGCGTTCATTGTTCATATCAAGGTACTGTATATGTTTAAGATGGTTGTTTAAAATCAGTATAATACTTCTTTTTAATACATACAGTCATAAATACTTGATTGTTTTCACTTTTCTAGGAAGCCCATGGTCTGACTCCAACTGACGAGCAGTCGCTGACCTCTGACCCTTACATCAAGCTGACCCTACTGCCGGAGAAAAAGCACAGGGTGAAGACCAGAGTCTTGCGAAAAACTCTAGACCCCACTTTTGATGAGACCTTCAGCTTCTACGGCATCTCACTTGCTCGTGTGTCAGAGTTGGCCCTTCACTTCATGGTGCTGAGCTTTGACCGGTTCTCTCGTGATGAAGTCATTGGCGAGACCCTTGTTCCCCTGTCTGGGATCGACTTGTCTGAGGGGCGTGTCCTCATGAGCCGAGAGATAATCAAGAGAAATGTCAAGGTAAGATTTGGAACAAATGTTTGAACCCTTAGTGTTGTATTTCATATATAAAGTCATTCAGTGAAATCAATTTTAATTCTACAACTGCTCTGATAGTGACTCAGCTTTTTTTCATCACACTATCTCTGTCTACACCACCACTCCCTAAAAGCATTACAGCACAACAGCTTAGTCAAATTCAGCAGAGTAAACTAATTACTTCCACTGTTACCATCATAATCAATAAATAATCTTAAAAGTCATTTAAATTCTAAAATATAATAATATGTAAATCATCCAAATGCAAGCCCACCATTTTATCAATTCCAAAGCCTCTTAATAAAAATGATTAATCTCATTCTAATTGTGTGATCTCTATCTTAGATGGAAGTTTTAAATTAAAATTTAATTGGTATATACCAGTGGAATAACTATCATAACAGCCTCTAGTTGGTTTAGAAAGGATTTTAGTATTATATGAAACCAGAGGAGAAAGCAGAGAGGTTATATATCACTCTGTGGAGAGAGAAATGAGATCTGTTACAGGAATATGGATTTGCACGTTGACACTGAGCTCCTGGCTTCGGCCTAAATTAACTGCTTTGGATACATGGATGCTTTTGGTATTTATTTTTTACGTTTTTCATCAGCTTTTTTAGGGTCCGTTATTTTCTTTCACTGCATTAACCAAAAATGAAAAAGTCATTTCATCTGCTCATTGCATGACATCCTCCCTACATACCTTTCCTTTAGTGCATCACACAGTTAAAACGATAATGCCACCCTGTGAACCAGGCTATCATGGCGACATTCTCAGAAGGTCAGATGATAACAACACTACATCATTATAGATCTGTGGGCAAGTGATCAGTAGGTTTCCACTCCAGGCTTGCTGTTCCTGGCATCTGTGAGGACCACAAACATGCAGCAGTGTCATTTAATGTATTGAGTACTTTGACACCCATGAGTATAATATGTCTTCATTTCCTCTAAATGCATTAGCCTAAATGACTCCTGGTTTGGCTAAATTAAATAAAAGTAAAAGGATATCCTTGTGCTTATCATTGGTCTGTGGTATAGTATAGAGCACCACTCTATAGACTGGTATTAAATGGTATGGCCATGCATGAGCATCTCTCATTGTGTAATTATAGACGTGTGAGGTGATATTGGAAGCTCTTTGCCTGTGTGGTAGATGTGGATATGTTCATGCATATTTGTAGTTTCTCAGAAGGAATATGAGCTACATGTAACGTCTTTAATGGTCTCTGGTACCATATCGTACTCTAGGGAAGTGCTAGGAAATGGAAGTCTGTGAAGTATAAAGGGTTTATCCCATCTCCACTCGTCTCTCTTCAAGAGGATAAGATTTCTTATCTCTCTTCTCTTCACCCCATGCTGAGACAAACTATTTCATCAATTCCATTTCTCATCTGGGTCCCAGAGGAGAGAAATCTCGCAAAGCTTTATAGTAAGGATGAATAAGAACCTGTGAAATCAGCTAAAAATTAGTTTTAGAATTCATGAAATTGCTTTGCAGCGGGTTATTTCTGGATTCTTTTGCTGAAGAAAATCCTTAATTTCTTTCTTTTATTTGCTATGCCGCAGCTGAACTTGTCAGAATGAGAAACATTTCATATGCAAATAAAAGGGCGGAGAACGCAGCTTGTTGGCCTTGTAACATGGATTTACAGTGTACAAAGGGACAATGATTAAACAGAACCATTTTCTCCACATCAGCGTGAGAGGCGCATGCAGTTGTGTCTTAAAAGTTGCAGCCCTTGCCTTACAGGGTGGTGGCTCTCTTTGTCTGTGTGGCATACATTTTGTCTCATTGCTTTGTGTAGTTTTGTGTATGTGTGACCACCCAGTAGTTTAAAGAATCAATACACCAGAAAATAAGAGACACAGCCATCACAACCATGCTTTCGCTCTTGAAGTACAGAAACAGTGAATAAATAAATATACAAATAAACAAACAAATAAGACTAAAAATAACAGGCAGTCCTTTTGTATTTAGACCTGAACATCAGGTCATTGCTAGAAGTTGTCTGTGTGCTACTTCTCGTTGCCGTAGCAACCATGAGCCTGCTAGCCTCTGAGGTGCGATCGCAACCATCTGAGGTGCCGACTCTCACGGGGTGCGGGCATGGATGTGTATGTGCATGAGCAAACTGTGGCAGCAGCAACAAAGTGTAGAGAAGATTGGGAGCTTCTCAGTGACACATTTTGTGTGTGTTAAATATGAATATGTACCACATAAGCAGGTGATGATTATTTAGCCGGCAGTGTCTCAAGCTGTCAGGACTGACACCATTTGCTGCACGGGCAGCAGCAACACCACCACCACCACAAACAGTTTTGTAGCTCGTTATTTTGTAGGTTATTCATTATTGGATAGATTTCATAACTACCACGCCCTATTGTGCTAATTCATTTAATATATACTAAGTGGATGCATTCTTCTGATTAATTTAACCTACTGAAATGTATTAACTTGACAACAGAATAACAACTTTACAAATGACTGCTTGTTAAGTAGAATTGAAAAACATGAGAGGACACACTGGATTTAGGGTTTCTTCAGTGTAAGTCTCACTTACAAATGTTTGCTTTGTTTGCTCTGCCGATTTTTGCTTCTTTTTTTTTAACCTTTATCCATTCTTCTCCTCTCCACAGAAATCTTCAGGTCGTGGTGAGTTATTGCTGTCCCTGTGTTACCAGTCCACCACCAACACTCTGACTGTAGTTGTTCTCAAAGCTCGCCACCTCCCCAAGACTGAAAACAATGGACCTACAGGTACACAGGCTTTTAACTGAACCATTTTAATATGCAATCCATGTCCATCTCAGTATAACTGTAGGCTTGAATGTATTTCTTCTTCATAACGGTAAAGGGATGAAACCAAAATCATTTTGCTCTTCCTGCTGTGCATCCCAGACAGCTTTAGATGCTGTGATAGTTGCGCTAATGGCACCGCCACCGCACCAAAGTAATCTGATCAGGATGTGATAGAGAGCACTTCAGTGACAAGCACACACACACGTACACACACAGTGTTTACACAGCCAGCCTCTTTTGTCCTCATCACTAACATCCATCATTTCCGCTCTATTGATTGCTGTATTGATCTGGTTTAGAAATAATGTGCCACTCTGCAGCTGCCGCAGGCATGGATAGTCACTGTGGCTTTTCTTGCTCAACTCTTGTCGTTCTTCTCCTCCAGATCCATATGTCAAGGTGAACATGTATCATGGAAAGAAGCGCGTGTGCAAGAAGAAAACCCATGTGAAGAAAAGCTCACCTAACCCGGTGTTTAATGAGCTCTTTGTCTTCGATCTACCCTCCGAAGAGGGCCTGAGGGACACCAGCGTGGAGCTACTGCTGATGGACTCAGACATGGGCAACTCACGCTGCCCCAACACCGTCATTGGGCGCCTTGTGCTGGGCACATCGGCGGCAGGTACTCCTGGGGAGCACTGGAGGGAGATCTGCGACCACCCGCGTCGCCAGATCGCCAAGTGGCATGTCATGTCAGAGGATTAGAAAGTTGGGGTGTTGGTGGCTCCTGTCATCCTTATCTGATCTGGTTCAACCACGAGAGGGATGGAATGAGGATGGGCGGGATCCAACATCCTGCTTGCCAGTAACCAATGGACTTAAAATGAGGGCGGGTTGAATAAGGGGGGAGTGGACTTTGATGTGTGTGGGAGGGGTTCATTTCAAGTGATGTCATCATTCAATCGTTCATTCATTCAATCACCTATCTTTGAAGTATTTGGGGTTCAGTGGGAGGGCAGGGGCATGACAACAGGAACCCCAAAGCTTTAAACGATTCCAAAGACTGTCACTGAAAATCACCTGGAAACATGCAGCATCATCTACATGGCAGCAACCAATTGTCACTGTAGCCGTGTGCAGTGCAGAATGTCTTTAATGTTGCTATTACTCTTCTTCTTTTCCTCTTCTTCTTCTTCTTCTTCTCTTTCTTCAGCTCTTCCTCCTATAAATAGTAACCTATATTCCATCATATGAAAACCAGAATGAACCACATCTGACACAGCTGTAAAAAAGTGGATTATTATTAAAGTTTATTTTATAATGACAATGTTTTCATCATAAAGATGTAGACTGTTTTTATTTATCTTTTTTTTATTTGTACTCTTGGTTTGTTGAACATGTTTTGTAAGTATAAGTGGTATTTCATATATCATTTTCTTAAGTGCAAGAAAGCCTAAATTAGGTGGCTGGAGAAAAGATTGGAACTGACTGACTGCATCGGGGACAGTAATTGTGGATGCATTTACATGTGTGAGAGGGTGCGCGTCTTTCGAATAAAGTGTCCCGACACCACTGTGTGAGTTTGTGTGTGTGTGTGTTTGTGTGTTAGCGCTAAAGAGATGGAAGCCGCATAATATTTACGTTGTGTTTTGTCCCCTTTACTGTGAGCACAAAGACGGCTGAAATGTAAATGTATGTACTTATAAAATATGGCAAGTTCTGAGAAAGAAAATGAGTTTGATTTTTTTCTTTTTTATTTCACTGTCAGTGTGTTATTAAAAATACATTAACACTACTTCTATAAAGGATTTCAAGGGTGTAGTCTGATGCAAGAAACTAAGGTAACTAAGGTTAAATATTATTATTATTTTCCTATGGCAACAGCCACCATCTCCACAGAAAATCTATCTAAGCTAAAAGCATCTTTAAAATTACACTACCACATTACACAGTCTGTGCACAGATATGCGCATCACCTGCCCCACCTCTAGGGATGACATCATTCGGCTCAATTCCAAATCTGATGATGTAATAACTGCTGAGTGGCTAAGTGCTTGGGGATGAAGTCATCATGTCTGAATTTAATATCAGCTAAGTGGTTCAACAAGAGGACAGCTGCCTCAGCATGCTAGCCCCCTCTTTTTTTCCTTCCTTTCATAAAATTATAACTTCAACTACAAATCTAAGTCTTTAAAACTACTATTCCTCCATTTCTCCTCCCACCCTCTAGTCTGTAGCCTTGCACTGAGTTACATCAGTGTCTGTTGGGCTGTCCCCTTGCACTTTTTCTTCAGTGCTTCTAACACTGTAGCTGGTTTCTATTGTAAATACCTCTCTCTCATTATTTAAGAACTCAAGGTTATTTTGTGCACGATACCGAATCCATGTTATCCTCCTATTCTCAGCTTTTCTAGCTATACAGTTACAATTAAGAAGGTGATTGGCTGATGATATGTGTGTGTGTGTGTGTGTTTGTGTGTGTGTGTGTGTGTATTAATAATCTGATTAATATTATAACTTGCTACATGGTACAACTCATCCAAGAAGTCTTGCCTCACTTTTCAGTTTTTTAGTTTTACTTAGGACTAATCAGCTATTATCTAGTATTTTAGTATCTCAGCTAGTATGTTTATCTATATATTGTATAGTTTGTCAATGCAGGTAGTTAGCCAAGATTACCCACATTAGTTGCTAACTTCAGTAACTTCATATAAATAAGGTAACTTTTTGGTCCAAAAACAAACAAACATGGTGGTAGCCAACACATGGGCACTAAAGATTCAAAATGCATAATCCAGTAGCAACTGTGGCTTCATAACTATGACTTCAACCAATTATTAATTACATTATTGTAATCAATCATCATTAAGATTTCAGTTGACTGATTGATTGAATCATCATTGAATTCTTTCGTAATTCATCATGTTATTTGAAACTGCCCCGCCCACAAATATACAACACATTGAAAGTTCTGTTAATCCTTTTTTCTAATATGGCAAATAAATACATAACAATGATATAAATACACACAGCCTTGTTATGTAATGAACTTTCATCACAGGGATAATAATGAGAAACCATGGGCTTCATTCACAGCTGATCTCTGCAATGACTTTACACGCCACATACATGTTTTCTTATAAATCTGAAGTGCACATCACATTTTTCTGTAACAGAATAATGTACAGTAATATGTTACTGTACAAAATTTAGTAATCCTATAAAAGTTAGTTATTATAACCGCATTATACTGTTAACACAACTTTGGCTCTTTGCAAGCATCTGCACAGAGAGCATGCTAACACAAAGCTAGCCAAGAACCCAGATTGAGTGCGTACTGGCATCAATTCAGCAGCCAGAGCTTGAATTTCAACAGGTAACAAAAGCATTGATGAGCAGAAGGGCTTGCAGTACCTTATTTCTACCTGCAAAATCACTATGGCGATCACTTTGAATTCTCAAATTTTAGATTTTAAATTTTGCTTTGTATTGTCAGTTTTGTTTTCTTGGTAAAAACTAAATGAAAGACTTGTCATGGTCCTGAGTCTGTCTACTCAGTGTTTTGTGTTTCTTTATATTATTTCCTGTGCTTGTTTATCCTGTTATCTTTGGTTGAGGTTTGCCATTTGTTAAGGTTTTGTTCTGTGCCTGTCTGCTCCCACTTCTGTGTTCCCTCCGTCTGTCTATGGTGTCACTGTGTCCGCTCGTGAGTCTGCCTGTCTAGTTCAGTGTCCTGTCTGGTTCTGTGTCTGTGTTTCCTGTTTTATTCTGAAAGTTCATGTCTCATGTCAGTGTGTTCAGTTTTACCTCTCCCCTGTCTCGTTAGCCTCATTTCTCCCAGCTGTGTCTCCCTCCTGTTGCCCATTCCCTGATTACTGGTGTGTGTATTTAAGCCCTGTGTGTTCTCCTGCCTGTTGCCGGTTCGTCTGTGTTACTCTGCGTCAGTGCTCCGTTGCTCCATGGTCCATGGTCCTGTTCTGTCGTCGTCGTCGTCGTCGTCTCTCTGCCTCTCATCCCTTTTTTGTATGTTCCCAGGTCTGTTATGTTAGTTCTCCCAGTTTAGGTGTCATCAGTTATTTGTCATACTCCACTGCTTGTTGGCCACTACTCCACCCTGTAAATAAACTTCACCAGCATTTTCATCCACTGCTTGCATCTTGGGTCCTCCTTCCTCCAACACCACACGGCTCGCCTCAGCAGCCGTGACAAGACTGCTCTGAGAGGACAACGACACCATAAACAAACAAAAAAAAGAAGAAATGTACGTTTTAAAAAAGAAAAGAAAAAGAATTATAACAAACAAACTCGAAAACAAAAAGGACATGCAGCAGGTAAAACGGAACTGTTTATTCGTTTATAAATGATTTATGTTGTCTATTGGCACATTTTAAAAATGAGTACTGTTTACTGCAGTTTTTAAATGTTTGTGTTTACTTTTTCTTAGACAGCCAGGCTTTTATCAGTTGTGCAAATCTAAGAGCTGAATCAGTTTGATAGACTGCCTTGAAAACAATTTCTCCAATCCATTTGTCCAAACAGCTGTGTAATTTTCTTCTAGTCCTGAGAAAAATAAGCAACATGACATGATAAAAGCTTCATGAAGACAATAAAATAGAACTGTAGAAAAATGAATAAAATCCAGCAAAGAACTCCAGGATTTTAAGTTTTTGTTTTCTCATTGTTTTAAGAGCCAGGCAGACAGTTGAAGGGAAATTGCTTTAGCATCTCTGAATCTCTCAGCTGCTTCAAGGACATCTTTTCATATCCCTCAGCAGAGCAGTTAGTAGCAACCTTCTGTTATGCAGAACCAGACCCTGGCTCTTCTCAATAAAGTTTCCAGTAATACTTTAGCTACACATGCAGACAAGCTCTGACAATTACACCTTCATGACTGTCATCAGTATGTAGGATCTTGTCATCAGAACTGGTAAGTCAGGTCAGTCTGGCTCAGAGAGATAGCTACAAGGTGTGTAATCTGATCAGAATACTGCATCATTGTAAATATTAGAGAGTAGATAGAAATTTGTCCTAATTAGGGAAATTCTGGAAAAATAATGTTTGTTCTTATTAAAGCAGCTTATTCCTTATAACTTACGAATAAACCTCCTTTTCTTAATTCCTGCACATTCTCGTGATTTAGAGACAAATATATATATATAACAGAAGTTATACAAGAAAAGCTGTCCTAGAAGCAATACAAGTTCTGTTTAGGGAAATTTAAAGAGAAAAAAAACAGAGAGGGAATATTTACAGCTGCACTGAGTCCTTCCAACATTCTTTCTTGACATGAAGTTAACTTAAAAAGATTTATTTTCTGTATTAGATTGCCAAATAAAAAGCATCTAAAATAATATTACCCTGCTAGACGTGTAGTATAGGGAGAATTCACAGGTTAGCTGTCCATCACAGGGTTGACACAGAAACAGATGAGCTTCTTTCACACATTAACACCAGATAATGCACTTAACATGACTGTGGCCTGTGGGTGGATGCCCGAATACCCAGAGGAACTCTGCAGAAGCGCAGGGAGAAATGTATAAATGCCTTACAGAAAGACCCCAGGGGAAAGATTGTACAAATATTTTCTATACTAAAGACTAATGACCCTATATGCTCCAAGGAAATATTTGTAACACTTCTTAGTCACTGGTAGTCAGATTAAATCTCTGTTCCTTGGTCTACAGAGTCTTTTGGTGTCTGAATTGTTGCATATCTGTCAAACATAACAAGGCTCCAGCAATGCATATATAAAAGTTAACTGCCAAATCTTTGCTAGTACCTTTGTAGAGTTCCTGCATTTTGGACCAAGTAGGACATATACACATATACTAACAGTTCATGTTATTTTGTATTTGATGTATAAAATGTGTTTGTTGCATGTACCTTAAATTCTTTCCACTCAATATTCAAATTAGGACAGATCAGTAATCATATCTTAGTTTAACTTCAATCACAGCAGTTTGAGTGTGTATGTATGACACATTTTCTCTGAAGCACTCAGGGAAAAGGTTAATCTGCAGAGGGAAATGATTTGAGTTAGGTGAGGAAAGTTTTCAAAGTGGGACCGCAGAAGTGAAGGAAGAAGCAGATAGATGGCCACAGGAGGTTGAGACAGGAGTCAGGCCACCTGACTGCTGCAGAGTGAGGTGTGGAAAGTGATCACATAAGGCCATTCTGACATATGACTGAAAGAAGTGATCAGGGAAAGAGATGAGTATACGACTAAAGTTAGTTTAGGAGTGTGTGAGATGAGTTTATGAATAGCTGACGTGTGTGGGTTTGCAGACAGCTGCCTGGGTGTATATATTTCAGTGTCAAGAAGGGAAAGTAGTGCAGTGAAGAGGCGGAAACATTGAAAGACGTGATGGCTGCAGGAGAATAGACAAGAGAACTTGAACAATGACTTGAACTTGTGAAGGACAGAGCGTTTCTCAGAGAAAAAAGGCTTTTTATGATCCACTGAAGAAAGGAAGAAATTCCAACCAGATTAGTCGACTATTAATTATAAAGTTTAAATTGTAGCATTTTTATAAAATACTGTGAAGTGATAAATAAAAAACTAACCTACAAGAAAAAATTATTCTTGTAAATAACTGAATTTTCAGCTTAAACAAAAACACCAATAACACATCTCATTTCATGTTCTTCATTTTTGTTTCATTTCCATTGTATTTCAGAAGTCAATCTTTCTTTTTTCTTTTATCATAATTACAGACAAGCAATTAGTTTATAATTTGTAAAACCATTACCAACAATTTATTATTCTATATGCAGTAATCCATATTAAGCATTTTAACAAATATACCTTTCCCACCCTTGTTTTGCTCCTCCAATAAAAAAGTGCCATCTTCAAAATACTCTTTCATTATGTCAACAAAGCAGCTCATATAAGACATTTTAACTGTTATGATTTGTTTGTTTATGTCCCAAACTATCCAGATAGTCTGCATCAGATCAGACATTTAATCTCATGCAACATTTCACTTCAAGGTTGCTCTATTGTGATGACAGCAGAGGAGAGATGGCAGACGCGGCTGACACTGTAGAGAGGGGGCTTATTTATATAACCTGTTATCAGTGAGGTAGCTTTACCTGAGGTAGAGAGAGAGACGAGAGAGAGGTAGACAGGTAGGGAGAGAGTGGAGTACAAAGTATATGATGGTGAAACTTCAAAGCAGAGACTACAGTCTTACATAACATCCTAGTCAAAGTATTTCTTGAACTAATGTATAATCGCTGTTGAGACATTCATTCTCACACACAGAGAGGAAGGAGCTGTTATCAAAGATAAACTGCAAGAGAAAAAATGTAGATACAAGCTAGCAGAATTATCACTCCTGCAGGACTCCAAAACTCAAAGAACAGAGAAAAAAGGTATGACTTGATACTTTTTAAATATTCCAGCTAGGTTGCTGTAGAGACCACTGTGGTTTACACCTCATTGTTTTTATTGGTCTCTATCCATCATTCTGTTATGAGATACAATATTTCTGTGTGGCAGAAATAAATAACCCCGGAGCCACTGTGTCATCTGTACCACCCGCCAATAAAAACAAGTAGAGGAACAAAAACCCAACACTCAGGTACCTCTGACAGAGGTGAATCTTTTTTCATCAGCCACGGCTTTTTCCCTGAAAAATATGATTATGAATTATTATTTCATCCTGAGTCATTTGTTTTTCAGCTTCAGAAAGTTTGTTGCTTTTTTGTTAAGTGATCAAAAGGAAACTTTGTTCATCCTTCCATTTCATCAGTCACTACTACGTAATGTAGTTAAGATGTAGATGATATCCAAAAGATGGATGAGTTATCATCTCCCTACACTCTGTCTCAAGCTTACAGCCAGGGATTTATAAAAGAGGACAGAATAATAAATCACGTCTTAATGCGTAGGGAGTCAGCATAAGCGCAATGTGTACTGTATTACATATTGTGATATCAACTGATGTTTGAGATTTTCAGCATAAATTGATGTAGAAAAGTTTCAAAGGTGCATTAAGATTGACCTAACTACAGTCAATAACCTGTCTAATCCTCAAAATGCATTGCTTCATGTGTTCCCCGCAGAGCTGAGATGAAACCCATCCATTAGATTAAGAGCAGGGATTCTGTACAGGAACAGTTCAGCGCAAAACTAACTTTGTTGTCATCTTTTCACATGTTTAATAATAGCACATTATCTTTTGTGATGCTAACATTGATGCTAGACTAGGCAGTGGTAATGATATTCATTATTAGATATATTAGAAGGAGTATGTTTATAACTTCACATTTCCAAATATCACACATGTTGTTGTGTTCCTAATTGTGATATCATTGTGTCTGATCAATGACCTTTTCAAAAGGTGACTGGACAGGTTGCCTGGAGAGAGGCAGTCTCCATCCACTCATCCATGATCTTCTGTTCATCCAAAGCCAGGTTCTTGGTGGCAGTAGGCTAAATAGGATATTCCAGACATCCTTCCCCAGTTACTCCTGGGGGAGGAAATCCTGTCTCCAAGCAGTCACGGTCCAAATCAGACCGACTGCAACCCTTTAAGACAGATTGGTAAATATCTGCAAATAACTGTGATCTAATTCAAATGCAGGCAGTTCCATTTAATCGGAGCCTGAACACAACTTGCCTGTGATGTGCCTCTTTGCAGTTGTAGACTGGAGTCAAATGATTACCAGGTGTTTGTGTTCTGGTTACATTCCTATACAAAAGCAAGGTTGCCAAGTGCCTATGTCATTTTGCAGTTGAATCGCCATCTTGCAGCAACTCAATATCATAGTGAATGTGAATTTTTGTTTATATCCAAGGCAGCAGATTCACAGCTTTCACTGATTTATCATAGTTAGTTGCTGTATTTTTACAAATAGATTGCATCTAATTGTCAATTGTATTTCAACTGCAAAATGGTGTCAGTCTGAAAGCAAACAGACTACATCTTATTTCTATTACAATCTTGTTACACCAAAGTACTTCAAAGATAGCAACTGATAGCAAAGCAAACACAAGCTCACTTCCCACCATTGCATGAGTTTTGGTTGCCTTCTCCAAAGACTGTTTTCTAGTGTGACTGTAGCATAAAGGCTAACAAAGGTCAGGTGCACCACATCCCCTTCACCACAGTTACCTACAGATTTATGTGAGAGTTTACATTAGGTCTTTCTCCTTATGGGCCTTTGCTTAATGCGTGGTTTGGTTTGGGCTTAGGCATAGCTTTATTCTATGTTAATCCTATTAGCTTCTGATTGATCCCAGTCTATATAAACTACATACTATTTAGTTGTGGTACTATAGGATAAAAGTTCAGCTGTGTTTACTTTAGTAATAAGGATTAACTTTTACTGTTTATCTCTGTGCTCAGCTTGTGTTAAGGTTCATGCAGTCTGAGTCATGACCGTGTTTATACTATACTCCAGAGCCTTTCTAATCTTTCAGCATGTTCCTCTTTCAAATTACCTGTCTGTGTGGAGAAATCTGTCCCTGGTGCACTGTGGGATGGAGGGGATGAGTCATTGTGCAAACGACTTTCAGTCATGCAGACATCGACAATTAAACATGTTTCACTGAGACTCTTAGGTTTGTCCTGCAGGTGCTGCTTGCATACCAGAATTTATTCCAGACAATTTTAGTGCATATTCCAGACAACCGAATCATCAACTATAGACTGATAAAAAAGAAAGTTGATCATCCACATCAGTCCTGATATTTGTGTCACAACACATATAAACAAACAGATACTAATTACCTCATTTAAATGGGGAATAGAGATTGGCCATAAGTCAGGCTGTGAGAGCTAAAAGGAAAAAAAGATTAGATAAGATAGGCGTTGATGCCATTAGAGAGAAAAGGCTTGACATTGGTTAATGGGAATAAACAATAACTTTCTGGGAGTAGAACATGTGGCAAACTCAGCGCCTTCCTAATTAAAGGTCAGTTTTAGACTCTTTAGACATTTTTGTTGTTGCTAGTAACATTTAATTAGTTAGTTTGATGACCCATGAATGAAAGTGCTTCATTTGAATATACCAATTAATTTGTGATGGGCAGCACTATTCTTTGGAAGGCTGAAAGGCTGCGGGCTTTAATTTCAAGCAGCAGGCAGTCTCACTGATTAACAACTATGGAAGGAGGAATTAATCAGCTGATTTTGTGTTTGGTTAGAATGCATGCTGGTAACTTCAGGACCATCGTCTTACCCAAGGACATTTTTACATAAGAAGGTGCTGGGGAACAAACTGACAACCCAGTTGACAAGCGCCACCTGAGCCATAACTACTGTGATCAATGGATCAAACATATGGCTGCTGTGAGTCTTTTAGACATTTATTTGTTAGCATGCACTAATTATGTAAGTCCATGTAAATCAATACAAAATGTTGAACAATCTGAGGGGGCCTAAAATAAATTTCAATACAAAATAGTCAACAGCCTCAATTCACATACATTTGTAGCACTGTGTAAAACTTCTCCAAATACTTAAAAAATTAATTTTTTAAGTATCATAGGTCACTATAGGGAAAGTCATCATTTAAGGGAGAAGGAACGATCTTTATGTTTTAATGTCTTAAAGTTCCCTGAATCAACATTTAGTTAGTGTCTCAGTATATGATAAATTCAGGTTAGCATTAGCTCATCATGTCTGTCCTTTCTCCCAATAATGACCACGTGTATTTTCAAAAGACCAAAAGGCCAAACTTAAGCTTTACCAAAGTGTTGTGTGTTTTTATAGCTTTATTTTTAAACAGAACTGGCAGGGAATATACTGCAGTAATGTGCTTGACCTATAGCTCTCCCTCAATAAAAAAAAAAAATCCAGACAAAACACAGAGTGGTGAAGGTTAGAGTTTATTAACTGTAGCCTTCACCATTCAAACCAATCAAAACTACGCCAGGGGCATTACAACCAAAGAATTATCAAATAAAGGATCCATGCGGGTTACCATGGCAACAGAATGAAGGCCACAGGTTCTGTCTTTGAGAAAAACAACCAGCTCCTGTTAGGTCTGAGAGACCCAGCCTGTAAAGCTAAGACCACCTGGGGGCTGGAGAATGTGTCACTGTGTCTCTGTATGATTCACAAACACAAACAAGAGGTTAAAAACAGGTTCGCTGATCTCTTGCCTTGACATTACCTTTGCCGTCATGGCAACAGAGCGCTGTAGTGCTTCCAAGGCGGAAACCATGGAGAGGATAACAAATGGGGGATGATATGTTGGAAGGGAAGGAGGAGGAATTTTTAGCAGGAGGCAGGAGATTAGTGAAACTGTTAACGGTTACTTGCAGTTCAAATTTGACCCATTTTGACATTTGGCAACAGTGGAAAAGACAAACAAACAAAAAAAATCCTAAATGTCATCCTTTTTGCTAAAGTTGGAAGACTTTCTTTTCAAATAACCCAAAATACACAACTATTAAAATATTATAAATAATTGTTGTTGAGGTGCAATGGATTTTTGTACAGTGAGACTGTTCCTGATCATTTTTAAGCCTTATCTCTTAATACTGATTTTAAATCAATTAGTGTGGGCCACATCAAGGAAAATGGGGGATTTAAATAATCTTGAAACCTTGAAACTGCATATGTCATGTGTTTATTTTTGTAGGACAGTGGTGATAGAGTTCGAGAGGGAGATTGACAGTGTCATGACCACCTTTTCCTGTATTCATGCAAAGACAGGCACCAGCTGGTCATTGAATTAGTAAAAGTTTCATTTGAATTTTCATGTTTATGTTTCAGGTGTTATATAATTAGTAAATGTGCAATAAAATTATTGTGATAATTTCTTTGCTATGATGACTTTTTAAGATATAAAAGATAATGTTTGATGGTTGTAGTGGTTATACATGGATATATAAAGTCCCAAATCCTAAAATGTTCTTTCCATTTTAAGTTTCAATAAAATGCAATTAAAATCATTATGACTGTTATGTTTTTATGTCTTAGGTAAAACAGGACATGATATTGTATGATAGTAGACATTTTTCTCTGAAAATGACTGTAAAACCTACAAAATAAAACACTGTCCCTGCTCTCAGAAACATTTATCAAGTATTAATCGTCTGTTTGTTAATGCCAGAGAACCTATTTAGGCACCTAAATAGCTTCTAAATAGTTCAAAATAAGGAACAGATACCTAAGACGGAAGTATCGGCCAAAATTGATGCAGCTTACACTGTGAAGGTGTGATATATGAACATTACTAAGGGTTAACAGAGGTGGGAAGGAAAGGTTGAGACATTACAGCTTTGCTCAGTCATCCTGGTGAGAAAGGAGAGGGAATGGAAAGGAGCCAGAGTGAGATAATGGGCATGAAAAGAAAAGGCTGGCATGACTGCACTGATAAGCTTTTGCTTTCAGTGACGGTTCACAGTTCATAAAGTCTATCCCTTGTTTTCACAGAGGAACAGAGAATATATGTTGAGGTGGGAAAGAAAGTCAAATATGTATATACAATGGAACTGCAGGCAGAGTATGTGGGAGGTTTATTGAAGGAAAATATAATGAGAAATACAAATGAAAGGATTAAACAACAACATTCCAGCATTCCCCTGGGTTCAATTTATGCCCCTGCTGATCTATGACTGCAGAGACCCAAGAGACGGAGACAGAGTTAGAGAGAAAGCAAGAGAAGGTGAGTAGTCACAACCGCGTCTTCTACTGTTCACAAAACAAAAGCTCGGGTAGCAAGAAGGTCTTTATGGCGAGGGAATTCTGATGGACTGAATGCTAAAAGTACAAGATGCAATAGTTGCAACACATGGCAGTTTAACATGTATGAGTTTATATAGTTATGCAGCTCCACAGTATTCTACAAGTAGTCTAAAAAGGTGCAAAACACAGAATTTTAGCTTGTGCATGAGCAAACTCTAAATTTGTTTCAGAAATAATGATCAAGTCTGTGCATTAAGTATGAATGCTTCTTTAAAACAAATACTGTACTTTCTACACTGCACTGCACAGCTGATGTTTTATTCTAGACCTCTTGCCTCAGGCTACATTCTTGTTTCATTTTGGGAGTTAGGAAAGTTATCTTCATGCTTAGATCTCACACAGCACTCCTCGAGTCTGGTCTGATTTTATTGTACTATCAAGGAGTTTGAGACAAGTAATAAAGATGAAATATAATTTGGCTAATCATTTGTCTACTCTAACCTACTGCATATGATACATTCAACATTATAACAGTAAATCCTGCTATGTAGGATCATAGCACTGCTCAGTTAGAATGGATTGTAGAAAATCCATACAATGGCTGATGATGTGTGAAGAAATGTGTGAATGCACTCAGTAGTAGCTGTTGAATTATTCAGAATAAGCTACTGTAGACATTCATCTCTGAGCAAAAATGAAAAGCCAAATTTGTTTTGTGGATTAAATCTCCAGTCTGCCACTCCATCATTTTTATCACCTTGTATTTCCACTGTCGCTGACAGAGACAGAGGAAAGGTGCGGCTAATGGTCTGCAGAGAAGCGGGCAGAGGAAGATTACAAGAGCAACCAGACAGTGAGAGTGCTGGAGTGATGGGAATTTCATGTGGTGCTAACCTGGACTTCACCAATACGTCTCCTAACAGAGATCAACAGGTAAACCGTATTCTCAGATACATATTGATGCAGATGCATTATGTATGTGTCATATCGCAAATATATGTAAATTGCGAACGGCATTTGTGGAATCTATTTTCTGGTGTTCTTACTATCATTTACTTTGAGACAGTGACTCATGTATTTGAAGAAGCATGTTCATAAGCCAGGATGCGGAGGAGAATTTTCAAACGTTGTAAAATGATCATTTGCTAAATCAAACCAAGTAGATTTGATGCCTAAATCTAGCAAAAAAAAAGTCAAACAATACAAAAAATAAAATACAAATCCACTGACTCAAACAGAAGCCTGCTGAGTGAAAGTCTAGTGACAGCTGGCCTCCATTAATCTAAATGTCTTTTTAATTGTGTGGAATCGTGTTTGTGGAGAAAGAAAATGTGTTTCTTTGGTACTCAGTTTTTGTAAGAACCTAATTGAACCCAGAGGAAAACATCCTTTTGAGTTCCCCATCCCACTTCCTACATCTCCTTCCTCTTCTTGTATCTCTCTCATTCAGCCACTTTCTGTGAAATTCTTTTTTAAAAACAGATAAAAACTCTCCACTTGCTCGTTGCTTTTTCTTTCAGATGCTGCTCTTGTTACTCTCTTTTTGTACATTCCCTGTGGCCAGCAGTGGCTTGCCATGAAGAGTTATCACTCACTCAGACACACACACACACCCTTGATCCCTGATCCCTGTTTCTCATGAACATGTTGTTAAACTGCAGAGCTCAAATATCCTCACTCACTCCCACTTCCACCCTTTTTTTCATCATATTTTTCCATCTGACTTGGTCTGATCCACACACTCACATCTGCACACATCATCTCAATATAGATGAAGAAAAAAGTACAACATATATATTTTTTCTAAATTAATAATGAGGACTTTTAATATGCCATAACCGATTACACCGTTAGATGCCACAACATGAATGCATAAAGGGGAATTTATGTATATTTGACCTCCCTTGCCCCTTTTTCATGAGCCAGCGTTCTTCAGATGGGATGCTCCGATCCAAACAGCCAGGGGAGCTTTATAAGAGCACAGCCGGAGTTATGATGATCATATTCGGGACATCCACCCTCACTGACATCAAACAGTTTCAAGATTAGACAAAAACCCTGTTTGAAACAAAGAGAGTAATCTGAGCTTGGATTACTTGCACATGCATTGACCTCATAGATTAAAACTTTTGCCGTGTTTAATTTGAGTAGTCACCACAGAAAATGATGAAAAGCATAATAACCTTCAACTTCTCACTGACTTTACAATTAAAGTGCTTAAAGAGCTGTGCTCCCCGAAGAAGATGGATAATCTGCCTTCTTTCAGTTAACTAGATGAAGCGTATTTTCATGTGATTTTCACATTGTCTATAATGAACTGCCTTTAGAGAACAAATTAAACTGACTGGATGAAACGATTAAATATTCTTTCTAGTTCAGCAAGTGTTAGTGTTTTGTTGATCATACAGACATTTTGGGTAGAAGTTAGACGTTTGGATGTTTTATTGCTTTGCCTAAATGTGAGCCCTATGATACTTAGAGTTCAAAAGAGAACCCAAGTGCATTACATAAAGGATTTGTTTCAAGGGCAGAAAACTAGCTTTAATAACCGATACAAATCACACAGCAGGGGAAGAACTGCAGAGGGAACAGACACAAAGCACAGCAGGAAGATATAAAAAACTAAACAAGACACAAACAAAAATGAAAAGGAAAGGAGATTAGACTGTACACCACATTCATGCACATATATAAAGAAACGAGCTGGAGAAAGCAAGACAAAGAAAACAGGCACTGAAATAGAACATGGGGCTCATTGGATAAGAACATGCAGGTGAAAGGAATTAAAGCTGAGATGAGACAAACACAAATGCAACCCCCCCCGGAAAAAACAAAAAAAAAAAATGGATTAGGAGTGAAGCAAACACTGGAGATATTTACATGAATCCTAATATTCACAATCTATTTGGTTTTGGAACACCAAGTAGAATAAAAATAGTCAACAAAAACACCTCAGTGAGAACACAGAGGATAAAAATGTAGGGTTTCAGAGGGGTAGTATGAAACATTTCATAAGCCAATCAGAATAAAGGTTTCACCATATAAATGGTCTTGAGAGCTTGAAAAGAAGGCAACTGGGCTTTTTTAGATT
This sequence comes from Oreochromis aureus, assembly GCF_013358895.1. NCBI lineage: Eukaryota > Metazoa > Chordata > Actinopteri > Cichliformes > Cichlidae > Oreochromis > Oreochromis aureus. Next base: position 13,366,786 of record NC_052944.1, on the reverse strand, counting down.
TTTGAAGTTTCTCCTCTCCTCTAATGTTGTGCTATGCATTTGTAGAGCTGCTGCTTGGTTCATCCTATATAGAGCTCAGGGCATCCCTCACTGTACTCTACTGTGCCACACACACTGTGTTGTTTAGCCTGTATCACTGCATTTAAAGGAGAAAGGATCGTGACTTGGCTGCCTGAGAAACTACAAAGACATACTATGCAAACGATTCAACCACATTATTTCTTGGCTGCATGTTTTGGTGTTCCTTTTTTTAATCAAATCAAATAGATGTAAGCTTCTGCCCTCTTACATCAGAGAGTTAATCACAAAACCTTTTAAACCACGTATTTACGTATGTCACGCTGTTCAGATTAACTGCATCTGCATCAGTGGATGTAAACAACAGATATGAGGAACGCTTTTGTTTTAAAAATAAAACAGAATACAAAAGTCAATGATGCAGTAAGTCCTTGACAAAAACCCACACCATAATAAACCCTATTGTTAAATTACAATTTGATCAGGGTTTTTAGCATCCATATCCATAAAATACATCTGAAGATATATACATATTATTAAATGCAATGATATTAATTTGACGAAATTGAGAAAGTATTATATCAGTGTGCTCCACCACTGATAATAGGTGTAATATCTTTTTAGATGGTCTTTGAACCTCACTTGTGCTAGATATGTTGGAGCTCACATGTTAGCATGTTCCAGAAAAATCCAGGAAAAACTGGATTTATTTTGTTCTCAGGTAGAGTCCATTCAGTTATCACTAGCAATCAAACAGAAAAACACTTTCATGGATAGAGCTCAGTTCCACCATCTTGGACAGCTAACTCAGGGTATGTTGGTCTGCTACAATATTCCAAGTGGTAAATCTGAATTAAGGGGACGCTCCATAAAAAAATGAACTGCCTTTCAACTCGGAATACAGAAAAATCATATTTAGCAGCTCTATAGCTCCACAGTATTAGCTGCTAAATACAATTTACCTTGATTTAAAAGTTCAATTTTTACACATTACGATAACTTAACTTAATGAGATTATTTTCCTCAGTGTCATAGAGTTGAGTTTTCCTTCCTGTGTTGAGATGAAAGGCTCTTTGGAGTTCTCGGCTGCCAGGCTCAGTGTATTAGCAGCTGAAGCATGCAGTCATTGCAGTTGGTACTGAAGAGGCTGTTTGCATGCACATAGCTGCTTGTGTCACAGCTTTATTTGCATATCAAAGGTTCAAAGTGAACACAACTGTTCACTTTCAGACTTTTATCTCTAACAGCTGAGGCCAGAGTAAGACAAATATTACACTTCTAACAAATTGTTTGTGTGGCTGGATGGTTCAGCCTATTTACAGTTAGCTATTACTCCAAAACAAAATCCTCTATGGGTAGACGTCAAGCCTGCAAACTGAAGCCAATTTACTTCATTTGAGATTCTATTAACTCTCACTCTGACACTACTAATCCGTCCTCCTCTGCTTCTTGTTCTCTCTATTTAGAAGTGTCGACCTGGATTTGAGGGGGTAAGTGTGGGCTAAGAACTGCAGCGACAGCAGACAGGCAGCTGCTGTGGGCATAGCAGAGAGTCAGTGCTGGTTTGTCTGAAACACAGATGACATTGACAGGAAAGACAGTGTGACCGGCTGGTCATGCAAAAACACTGACAGTTCAGCAGGCTGAGGATGTGTGAATGTGCTGATGCTGCATCAGAAATGATAAAGCACTATCGTCTATTTTGAAGGGCCTGATAGAGAACTGAGTTATTAGCCCCTTCATATCCCCCTCTGCCTTTTAGCATTCTCAGAAGGCAGAATGCTAGAAGGCAGAGGACTGATGCTGTCATCATCCATTGTAATCAGTAATAGAACACAACACAGATTTAGTGGTCATCTAGCAGATGTGTGAAGAAATATGCAAAAGGCTAACTTTGTTTTTGACCCAAACCATATTTTCATAGTCCTAAGAAAGTCCTGTTGTTGCCTAGCTACATTCAGCTGCTCCCTTGCCACCTCTCATGGTAAGGGAGCAGCTGAGTTTTTCTGCAATGCCAAAGGGGACTTGTGTCTCCATCTGGGATTGAACAAACAACCTTTCACTTGCCATGCAAATGTGTTGAACTCTACACCATTGGAAGTGTAGGACTGTGCAAAGTGATGTCAGACTGACGTATTTCATAAATCATTTTTAAACATACAATTTTGGCCCACTGAAGGGGTTGTTTTGTAACATCAGGTTACTTTTTTGTACTTTTTTGACCTCCGTGTACGGGCTATTTAGTGGTTGTTGCGGACGTCTTTTCAATGTCAAACTTAGGCTCATTTTAGATGTTGTTTTTATAATGCTTCTACATGTATAGGCTCTGTAGTCACATGTTTCCGGAGAATGGAGGGAATGTTTTCTGTACAGAAACATTGTGAAGGAATGCATAGTGATCAGCGGACATCTCCAAAATGGCGCTGGGGTCTTGAACTAAAACAAAAGCAAGCAGCTGGTGGATTTTGAGCAGAAATGTCCCCAGCTTCTTACAGGCAAAGACAAGAACTGATGAGCAGATAGTCCAGTTCCTACATACACACTTACACAAACTTCTCGTATTTTCCATCACAACTTATCTTAGTCTTGCTGCCAATCACAAACACACTCACTTCCTCTTACAAAGCTCTTCACAATAAGACAGGATACCAACTTCACTAAAATAAAAAGGAATCATATATAATGCAAATCCTCTTTTAAACTTGTTAAAAACATTGTACTCCTTTAAAAATTAATTCCAAAATTTTTCTAAATACTTTAACCATTATTATTTTACATTGTAACATGTAAAGTAGCAGGATTTCAGTGTTTTTAAAAGTTCCAAAAATTTGAATAAATGAAAGTTTTAACCTGGTTACAAACAAATAAGTTGATTAATTTAAATAAATAAACCAGTTAAAGAAAAAATGGAAAATTAAAAATAACAATCAAAACAAAAACAAAAAAACTCCACTTGTACTGAATAAATCAATAGGTAACCACATAACCAAAAAAAATCCAGTCCAAAGTTCAAATGTTGAACGTCATGTTGACGTCCAGGTTTGGTCATGTTGGACGTCCAAATTGTGGACCTGGTTTGGACGTCATATAGATGTCCAGAATTGGTCAAGGACTGATGGACCAGATATAGACACGATCAGCACATCTATCCGACATCCAATGTTTAGTGGGCTAGTCTCAACCTAAAAAGACCTCTATAAAGGACACTGTATAACCTGTATATTGACTGGTACCTATGTAGCAGGTTCACCTCTAACTGGGAACTCAGTGCTTTTTACTACAAGGCACATTCAGCCATCTAGTATGGAAATTTAAAGTTAAACACTTTAAATGCTAAAGTTTAATTTCATTTTTGGATGAACTTCGGATCAGATTTATTGTATCTGTAGAGTGCAGAATGAAAAGTATTAGACCCAAGGAATGGCCAAGTCTAAAGATTTTGTGTTTTGTTTTCCTGTATCTGTGTTTATTGACTCAGACACACACACATGCACACACCCATGCATGCATACACACACAGAGAAGAGCTGTAATGTGCTCTAATGATCTAGTTTCTTCACCTACAGCTGCTTCTTAATTGCTCTCCCCTGGAGAGCACGGAGGCTATCGACCCGTTCGACACAATAGTGGAACTCATCTCAGTCTTACAAATATATAAGGAAACAAAAGGTGGAAACATTGAGATTAAAACATCTCGTCAAGGCCTCCTGAAGAAATGATCATGTCTACAGTAACCCTTTTTTGTACACGTGTTCATGTATTTACACATCTGCTAAGATCTATTCCTATGAAATCAGATATCAAGTTAATTTTGACATGATCATATTTGCAAAATCCAAGTTTGCACAAATTGATTTTTGGTTAGTTTTTTAATGTAATATTCATTTTATCACCTTTGCCTCAAAAGAAATATTTTTTGCTGATGTTGCCTTACAGAAAAAAAGACTTCTGTGCATAGTTTGAAGTTCTCTCTATGTCTACATGGGTTTCCTTTGGGTGCTCTGGTTCCCACCCACAGTCCATACATCCATACATCTAACTGGTGATTTTTAAATTGACCATAAGTATGGATGCAAGCATGAACGTCCCTCTCCCTGTGTTGGTCTTGTGATGAACTGGTGACTTGTCCAGGTGAAACACACCTCTTCCCCAATTTCAGCAGCTACAGGCTGCAATTTTCCTGTTTTTAAATTCAAATTCAAATGTATTTATATAATTTTACTTATGTAGCACCAAATCACAACAATAGTTGCCACTTTATATTGTAGGGTAAAGACCCTACAATAACAACTGGTTAAATAAATATGGGTTGATAGATATAACAATAACTTTTTTTAAAATTTCTGTTTGACATTAAAGACTTGAATAGACAGAGTGGGGTGAGATCAGAAATATTTTTCTTTAGCCGGCTAAAAGAATATGAAATATTTCAGAATGTGTGCCATCAACCAAATCCCTTGCAAATAGACAGAAAATAGGTTTAATATTTGGGGCAAGCTGATCCAGCAGAGAAACAGTTTCTAATTATTGTATGACTCAGTTATATTATTCTTAATATTAATGATGAAATCTCCGATTTAAATCCCCCATTCTGCGTATTCTATTGATGCTCATGAATTAAATATTTTGACTAAATTGTGCCTAGCCTTTAAGATTAAGAAACAGACATGGCTATTTTTGTATAATGCAACTTATTAAACAACCCAATGTGTCAATTAAATGCTCAGAGAAGTGCTAAATGGGATCACAACCTGGTAGAGTTGTGGCTTTCACCAATCATCAAGCACCAGTTGGGTTTTTCCTGCTCTTTAACATCAGGGAGCTATAATGAACTCAGTTTGAGTCTGTGCAACACAATGAGGCAAACATATTTGTAGATGCAACACAAATAGTGAGATTGGAGCTATTCAGTAGTGTTTTCAGACGATATTTCATAGTTTCGCCATAGAACAGACTTTGGTTTTGTGTGAAACATGTTGGTGTGGGTTGGATCTTAATGCTGCAAGAGTTTTTGTGCCTTTCAGCATCGCTTTGGCTCTGGGTTGAAAAGTGATTGTGGTCTGACATCCCTTCTTCCACTGGCAGAACATTTCAGTCATGAAAATATCTCCAGCTTTTGTTTATTTCCCAGAGAGATTTTGCAAGAAATAAAAGAAGCTGTTTTCAAGTCAGGAGCATTCAACTCAGTTCACCTCTCAGGATTTGATATACTTGCAAGATGAACAAAGAGGTTTAAAACAGGGAATATGTGAAGTCAAAATCAGAATTAGACTTGATAGTTTACTCTCCATCCAGGCTTCAAAATATTTATGTATTTCCATTCATCTTTATTTGCAGCAGTAGCTCTGAGAAAAGAAGATAAAATGCTGATCTAACATGTGGCCTTTGGGAAAAGGCATCCCAAAAGCCCCTGTCAAGCTTTAGCTCAAAGCTGCTGTTTTCACAGCCAGAGATCAAACAGCTGACATAAACTCAATACAAACTATTTTAAGATCAAGGACTTTATATGAAGGCTGAGTTTTAATAGGGTAACTAAAATTGCTTAATATTTTAACAGAGCATGACCAGTTTACACTGAGCAAAAATCTAACAGCTCAGAGAACACATTTTAAATAAACACTTACATTAAAGTTGCATTCATCTCATAAACTAGTACTTTTATGAGACGTAAAAGTGAAAGAAAATATCTGCATTACCACCAGTCAAAATATCAGTATGACTATCGAATTATCCCCAAGTTGACCTGCCTGCAGAAGCAGAATTGAATAAGTAATCTAAGACAGAGGTTTTAAAAGCTGAGGTCTCTTAGTGCTGCACCAACAAATTAAATGATCTAGTCAGTTCTACAGAGCATTGAACATTCATGACTTTCAAAGGGGAGGTCAGAGTTCCTTTCATTGGTTTTGTGTTCAAGGGCATGTTATGTGAGATGGAAACTGAATCCACCATTGGGATTCCAAAATAAAAGACCACAGTAAGAACCACCAGGAAATGTTACTTACTGTCCTTTAAATGCCAATATGTCACTGTTAGCCAGTTTGGAGTGCAAACTTCAGGCTATCTCATTGAAATTATTGTTGAAGCTTTTGAGGCGAGTCTGGTTTATTTTAGTTGCTTTATTTTAATCTTATGATGTGTACTGGATCATAATTTTTCTGTATACGCTGAATTTTACTGCTGGGTAAAACCCCAAAAGGTTCGATTTCTTTTAAGGACAACAGTATTTTTGTTTGGCACAATTCTCTAATGAAACTAAAGCACTTAAACCTTGCAGGGTTAACCTTGTAAACATCAAGTGTATCACATTTGATGCATATAGTTTGGGGAGTTTTTGAGACTTTTGCATTATCAGTGTGAAAAACCAAAATATATTGCACAAAACATATTTTTTTCATCAGAAGGTTCAATAAAGACTCCAATTTCAGGCCTTATCGCTGTTGGCTTGTATTTCATGTTTACTGTGGTGGCACATTTCTTTTCTGATGTCTTAATCACATATTTTAATCAAATCACATTAGTAATAGTAATATCAGTTTCTCACTTTAGTATAGCAAGATCACTGATGTGCTGTGGAATGTTCTTTGTTTGAGAGTGTCTGTGTGTGTATAAAGATGAGCAACCCCACTCAAATTTCAGATATCATCCTAGTGTTTGGCTGGGATGTTTCTCTCCACATTGCAATTTGTTTATTAAACCCACTTCAAATCAAACTCACTGGGTTTGTTGCAAGTTATTGTTAAAATTTCCACAACATTACCTGTACAAACCTGCTTTTTTCTGTTCTTTCTTTCTAGTTTTCATCATCTGTTTTGTTAATCTTTTTCTGTTTCTAGTCTAGTTTTATGTTGTATGACCCTCTGGAAAGTTCCCTGGAATTTGGCCTTCATCTGCCCCTCATCTGGGCTGCTTATCTAACTACTCATCTAATCTAACTACCCTCCAAGCTGTAAATTAAAGATTTGTGTTTTACATTGTCTTCTAATGTTGTTTATTTATTTTCTGTGAAATCACTACATAAATGACAAATCCTAAACATGTGATTTAATTCCATCATCCATGAAGTCGCTGGGTTAACCTTTTTGCTGGATGTTGGGCAGTTCTCCGGACGCCTACAGACCTGGGCCACTGGTGGCTCATGCTGGGAAGGCAGGCCTCTTGAGCTCTTGCCCTTTGGCTGTGGATGCTCTGTCTGGGGCTCTTTTCTTTCTTCTGTTGGAGTGGGATTGTCATTGGAACATTTGGGTCTTCAGTACTCTTGAGGGGCTCTTGGAGGATAGCTTAAGTCTCTTGGAGCGTTTTCTGCCTAGTTCATTTGGTTTTTTGTCATTCTCCCATAGCTCAGGAGGTAGAGCAAGTTATTTATTAATCAAACATTAATACTTAGCAACCCCAAATTGCCAAGCATGAATGTATGTGAATGTTAGATAGCAACCACCTAAGCATAGAAAAAGTGTAAATAGGCGAATGAGACATGTTGTATAAAGTGCTTTGGGTGCCCTGGTAGAATAGAAAAGCACTACAAAAGAAACAGTCCATTTACCTCTGGCATTGTTACACAATATACATATTAATGTGAAAAATAAAAGAAAATAAATAAAAGTAATTGACTAGCAAGAAGAACCTTGAAAGAAAACGTTTTGGCACCACAGGGCAGTCACATCATGATTCTACTTGCTAAAACTACTGGAAAGGAGAAATAAAAAAAAAAAAAATGTTCATGTGGACATAAATCGCCCAGCCAGTCCATGCAGTCATTTGGACAACACACAGCTGGTGTACTTCATTCTGCTGAGGAGCTCATAGCTTTAAGGCAGTGAGTCAGAAAAACTCAGCAGTCACTCTTCGCCTGCATGATCTCTTTTAGTTGTGTATTTATTTGATTGGATTTATTTTAGCTGTCCTCATTCCTGTGGGAGCCGAGCAAAGTAGCAGGCATGACGATAGCAACACAAAGAGAAGGCTATATTTAAAATCCTACTCATAGCTTCCAAACTGGAGTATATTTAGAGCAGCTGCACAATCAGTGACCATTTACCAGCCTGTTTCTGGGCTTACACACATCAACTGCACCCTGCCCGTGTTTGCAGAAACTACTGACAATCAGTAACAAAGCATTTATTTTGAGGATGAAATGTATGTGCATTTTAAGTATATAAACAAAGACAGTAACCACAGGTCTTAGTTTACTGGCTTCCAGCTTTTAGGTGTTAGATATGAACATTTTCCTAATGTTATTATATTTGTCCAAACAGGCTGCAAATGATTTCTTCTTTCCAAAAGGCAGCACATTTTGTTCACAGACATTGCACAAATAACTTCTGTTAAACCAGCTATGATAAAAATACAAGTAACAAAAAAGGCATCAGAGTTATGACATTACAGATAATTATTCTGTGAATCCAATCTCTGAATCCAACTATGCCGCAGCTCCTCAGCACCAAGATTAAAATATGAGAACATAGTGGAGAGCATACGCTTTAGCCAATCAGCTTCATCACAAGTAATATTAAGATCCATTTAGAAAGAAAAGGGAAAGGAAAAAGGAGCTCCACTCATCATCCAGAGGGCTCTCCACTGGATCGGTCCATCATTCATTCACCAACCTTCTCTAATGTTTTACTCTTCAGTGCTTTTCTTAATAGAATGCAAGGAAGACAAGTCTATTGCAATGATACTCAAGCCAAAGAAGTCACTGTAATTAAAATGCTGATGTGCATGTGTACAATCTTCACCTGATCGATTAGCTCGCTACTTTAGGGTGATAAGCAAAGAAAAAAAAACATTAGTACATTCTCAGGTCTGCTTATTTTTACTGTAAAGTCAGGATTATAGGCCTGGAGCTTATGGCAGTGTGTGACAGTGCAAGCACTTGAAGAACTGACCTGATTTTCATGCTGTTAAAATATAAAATATGTATTTATTTTCAAATTAAGTATAAGGTGACAATTGGATCCCAGATCAATAAAATCTGATCAGTTAAATTTTAATTTGCACCAACAAGCTGAGATGTTTCCTTTGTTGTGGTTTTAAAGATGAAGTCAAATCTTTAAAAACCACATTTATAACCTTCAAATACATTGGATTTAAAGTTTGAAACATATTATAATATAGTTTTAGTATAGTATAGTTTCCAGAGTGCAGTATTGCAATAATATTTTTAGTAGTGTGAGACTTTGAGTGCTGAATTAATAAACAGGAACAGTGTTTCTCTGATATTGAGTGAGGGGACACATGTAAGCCATAAATGTTCACTTCATGATTCATGGCATGCTTCTCTCTGCAGGGCTTGTATTGGAGCCATCTTCACTTTGTACTTGAATCTTTGCCTTTTTTCAGTCTTTAGAGAATGAGGCTGGGTGAGTGAATAGTCAGCATGTTCACGTTCCTTCTATACAACCATAATTTAAATGTTCTGCTTTTCTTTTAAAATGAATTGTGAAATTGTTTGTAGATCCCCACAGTGGCTCACACGGTGGTTTTAAAGTCCAGTCTTTGCCATTTCAGTGTTTTACAGTCAAGTCAGGATGTTTTTCAGCGGCTCACCTTGACTCTGATGCATTCTGGGAAGCCGATTAAATTATCTAGCATCAGTTTAAGCTAAAGTGGCAAAACAAAGTCTGTGTATGTCAGCGTGAGTTTTTCACACGCATCCAAGAACATCGAAAGAGAAGATGATAAAAAACGATGAGGGAAAAAGACAATCACTATGGTAACAAGGAGAAGAAAATGCCCATTTTCCTCTGCTCTCCTCTCTAATCTTCCAGATAACACAATCGCCCCATGTCCTTCCTTTTATCAGTGTGTTTCATGTGTGTCCTGACCTCACACCCCAACTACCTTATGTGGACATTTAGTAATTCTGTGTTTACACAGTTAGGAAATGTTAGAATATTCTAAGACAATTAGCTCTTCAGTGAAAGCGTCTGGGAAAACTTTGGGGCTAAGCACCATGATGAACAGTATGAACACTGCATCTTGAAGTCCAGATGGGCTGTTATTTCTGCACCTCATTTGTGATGTTATCAGGGCCTCATGCTCCATTTGCTTTGAAGATTGGATTCTTTCAGCCACTTCAGTAATTAGATACTTTAGTGGCTGTAGGGCATTTCTGAAAACTGATTCGAACACTTGCATTAGTTCTGATTGGTAGCTTGTTCTTTCTTTATCTGAAACCTCAGATTAATACCCTAATACTTGCAAAACATAGTGTGTCCATTCGATGTGTATAGCAGTTGCTGGTACTTCTGTTTTGCTCTGTTCTTGGTGGATGTTGACGTGACATTAATGGTTTGTAGTAATGTACTGAGTCCAGTTTATCACTTTTAGTCTGAGGAGACATTAAACTGCAGAGATGTATTGGGTAAGCCCATATGTTATGAATCTAACTGAGTGAGGACACTGCTGCAGATAGCTCTCATTAACTGTATATAAAAGATGGGCACTGGTTTGTAGCCTCAGTTTTAGCTTTTTGATTTAGTAAAATGTTGATGTTGTTTGTTTGTTCTTATCTAGAAATGATCATAACTAGTGTATCAATTACTGTTAGTACAATTATCTACACACCATGCTACATTACAACAATAAGGAAGTTATTAAAGTCAGTCATGGTAGGTATAACTACCATGAAAGGTGAAATTAGCTCTGGACCAAAACTGTTTTTGGTTTTTTTTTGTCCAAAGCTGTAAACAGGGATGCATTTTAACAGAGAAGTGTATGGGGGCTGAATACTCTTGTAGTCAAGGAATGTTACGGCCCTAGCAGGGCCTCCTCCTGAAGGTGCCTGTGTGGGCGTGTCCCGCCACCTCTTCTGCCTGAGGTGCCACCTTTCCCTTTTACACAGCTGACTCTCATCAGTAATTAAAAGTATTTAAGCCCAGGGAAAGGTGAGCTCTGGGCCTGAGTGCCATGTGAGTGGTTACAGCTAGTGAGCTGAGTGTTTTTGTGGTTTTCAGCTAGTGAGCTGGGTGTCCGTGTTTGCAGCTAGTGAGCTGCTCTCTTTTTGACTTACTTTTATTTTATTGACCAACGCTTGAGTTTTGTTTGTTTTCTTAAATGGTGATAGCGGCTTGTCTGTCTCTTTTAGTTACTTTTAATACAAACTTTAATAAAACTCTTTGATTTAACCCTTTTGACTCCTTGACTCCTTTTTTCTGACCCGGACACTTTTTGTTACTTCCCCCTCGCCGCCTAGACCCCTCAGGGGAACGTAACAAGGAACTATAGTTTTCAACACTTTTTTCCCTCCTTTTTCAATCATAAAAATTGGTAGCACAAATCCAGCTGTATTCATGTAGAATGTAGGGCACAGACTGGGATAGATATCAGGGATTATGGTTAGATTTTTATAATTTTGTATTTTAAACTGTTACATTTCAGTATCCTCAAATAGAGTCCGGCAGCATACATACTTACTGACTAGTTGAATAGCTACACAAAACTGGCAATACAAACCCAAGACACAAAATAATACAAAGAAGTAAATAGGGCACAAAGAACCTCAGGAACATAGGAGAAGGATAAAACACAGAGTAACAGGTGGGTGAACAGATGAGCTTAAAGAAGAAAGAAGGACATGAGAATAGCTAACTGGTAAAAAAAACGTTAGTTGGAGACCTAGGTGGAAACAATTAAAGAAAACAGGGAATAAAAACAAAGGCAGGAAGTAAATATAACAGTAAGGCACATGAGAAAACTAAACGTCAAAGTCAAACCTGAAGTAACCAAACTATAAAACTAACTAACACAAGAAAACATGCACGGCGGCAGGGAAAGTAAAACCACAGAAACACAAAGGAGTACAACAAAACCGACACAATGATGTTATGTGCAGATTTTCTATCTGTCACACATATTGTACAGTGTATTTCTACAGACTTCACACACTTCCCTGTGTCACTGTACAAGTTAACAAAGCCCGTCTGGTGGAACTGTATGTTTCTTCAGAGCAAAGGTCTTTTGGTTGATTCCTCCCACATGTGATCAGTTTTCTGTTACTAGACAACACACAAGTTACACATTAATGCAGATAAGTCCATACTTTATAATTTACTGTAAGGCTCCACCCTCTGAGTGTGATGTGTTTATGCTCTCAGTGACCTTCAGCCTCTGTTAAATTGAGTCTGTAGTAAAGTAAACACAAAAACCTAACAAGAAGAATAAGAATATGCATATCAGTGCACCAGTGGTTTGTCCTCATGTGCTGTAGACCTGTGGCTGCGTGTGTCTTTATAAAACCACCACATTTGCAGGTCCAGCGTTTTCCTTCCTCTTATTACAGTCCACTCGTGTGTGTGTATCCATCTGTAGCTCTCTTCCATCATCTGTGATTGATGGAATGAGCCAAGGAGCAGCGACAAGCAGAGGGAAGTGGATGTATTTATTGAAGCAAATAAAAGATGGATAGAGCGTGGGAGATAGAGGAAGCAAGAAAGAGAGAGAGATGAGCTGTCAGGGGTTCTTGAATGGCACAGCAATTCCCACCTGCAAACACACGGCTTTTGAATCCTCGCTTTTCTGCTTCAGATGAAGTGAAAAGATTCACTTTTGGAGATGATGTCTGCCATTCTGCTATTGCTTTCACTTGCTCCACTTTGGGTCTGCTAATGGATGTGCAACAACTGCTGTGCATGCACACACACAAGCGCACAACTTGTTATGCAGTCACCACAGAGTCGCGTTCCTTTGTTTCTCAAGCTTAGATGTCAAATCAAAGCATTTTTCTGATATTTAGGTCATTCAGTGAGTTGTAAGCCACTACAAACCTGGAAGAGTTACAGGTATACACACACTTAAAACAGCAATACACACTTTTCTCTCAACTCAGAGTGCTCTAAAATTGGAGTGGGGGGAAAAGACTTTTCAAGGCAGCAGTAGTGTCTTGTTATGGCTCTGGTATGGATCTTCTTTAAAATGATGTCAACAGGAAGTCAAAAGCAAAGCAAGTGCTGCTCAGAACTTCCAGAACTTGGTGTCTACAACATTTCCTCTCCCATATCTTTCTCAGAGAGGACACAGCAGCACAGAGATCTGGATTATATGTTACACCTTTTGGAAAAACATCAGATAACATGAGGCCCACAAATGGCTTTACGAATAAGGAAAGGCAAACATTCACACACATGCTGCAATAAAAAGTGGATGAGTAGCTTAAATGAACAAATAATAGGTGATGAGATGTCAGAGTGGGGCTGGCTGAGGAGAGGAGAAAGAGAGGACAATGGAGCAAGAGACGGACCAGTCTTCTTCCTATGATGTTGTTGGAGTTTGTTAGTCTCTGGCACTGTGCTCGAAAGCTGTGTGAATGCGTTACCCGCCGGTTTATAAGTTACCCCCTTAAACCTCACTGGAAAGGGAAGGGGGAGAGCAAGGGAGGTGAAGGAGAGTGGAGATGAACCAAAGGGAGCGGAAGGAAAGAAGCAACAGAGGAACAAACACAGGCGAGAACAGAACAAAAAGAGTCGCAAATAAGAAGAACCTTGAAGTATTGCAGCATAATTATTATCCATTTGCCACGTTTTGTATTGGTGTGGCCCAGCAGCTGCAGGGATGTGGATAGAAACCAAAACAGAGGTGGAGAAGGCCAGCAGGACCCGGGCCAGCTTCAGTCGGCGTGTGTTGAATGGCCTGCTATTGTGCAGTGGAGACATGGAGCACTTGGATAAGTACATGAAGGGTAGGAAAACACACAAATTACATGCCATCCGGAAGCCTTTTCTTTTAATACTAATCTTAATGTAATGAATCGCAAAACTTTGCCACTAGAGGAAGTGCTAAATTACCATAATTATGAATAAATGATTCAGAAATGCTTATATCACCATTAAAACACGCAGATGTAATCATCATGCGACTCCCACAGAGAATGCTGCCGCACTTTTTCTCCAGCTTGGAACAAAATTATCATTAAAATCCAATTTTGATTCTGCTATAAAACCCTGACTTAGCAACAAGAAATCCAACTGCGGCTGAAATTTTGTGAAAGCTGCACTTGCCTCTTTGAGTCCACTTGCAGATGTGTGAGTCCACACACATCTGCAAGCACCTTGCTGTGAAGTTCTGTTTATTTATAGGGACCTTTTTTTTTTCCTCATGTGCCCTCAGACAAGTCATTTGTGCTACAGCTGGTAGTCTGTGGCCTGAGAGCGGTGGCCAGGGTAATTCTGGCCAACAACCCGCTGAGTGGTGGTCTCATCCTGGCTGCCCTGTACTGGGCTTCCCCCTGGCAGGGCCTGCTGGGAACTCTGGGAGTATTGGCCTCCACGCTAACAGCTGTCATCACAGGACAAGACAGGTGGGATGATATAGAAATGCACAAACACAGGCAACACTACAGAAGCTGAAAGCAGTGCACATTTATGTGTCCATATTTAATGCTTTGGTCATTCTAAAAGCACATAAATAAAACATATCCTCTTTAACCTTTGACCTTGTAATCTACTCAGGCTCGCTAAAATTGATCGGGGCTTCTACTTAAAATTCATGAGAGTAGTTCAGCTCCACAACTAAAAGCCCTGCATATACACCACCCTGCATTTATTTTTGAAGCCTTCTCCCAGTATTTATACCATACAAAGTGAAATATGTTTTTAAGGTTTATAAAACAATTCCAGCTGAACAGGAGATCCTCATATTTTTAACTTTGACATGCAGAGAAAGTTTAATGTCACCCATGGGACTCAGCTCATTAACTCAACTGAACATTTTATTTTTCTTGAGAACCCATTAAAATCTATTTAAAGCTTTGTTAATTTGTATTGCTTTACAGAAAAACAGTACAGATTTATTACCTTTCAGGTTTTTTAAATTCTTTTAATTTTCCACATGCAAAATGTAATCGTCATATGTGAATATTCCTGTTCTGTGTCTGCGTGTATAGTGCTGAGGTGGCGGGAGGTCTTCATGGTTTTAACGGCATGTTGGTGTCTCTGCTGATGGGAGAGTTTAGCTCAGCTGGAGACTGGTACTGGTGGCTCCTGCTGCCTGTCTTCCTGGGGTCAGCAACATGGTAAGAAACACATACACGGACTCATTGTTTTATATTGCCTTCTTGTGTGTCCATTATAGTATAGTATAGTATAGTAGTAGTATTTCCTCAGAGTGCTTTCTCAACTCTCAAGGTTTCTCAAGGTTAATGGTTCAGGTAAGGGAATGGCTGTCATTCATCTTGTCCTTTCAGTCAGATTCTCTAAATTCAAAAGAAGATGTTTCCTTCTGTCTGCAGTTGTTCATATCTTTTATATCTGACTCTGTTTGCGAACTTCCCCATCTTTCTATATGTACTGTACATGTGAAAATTGCAGTCAGTAAATATGACACTGATTAATCCAAATATAGCATGAAAGGAGGAGCTGACGTGCAAAGCAGCTTGCACATGCAAAGCAACTGTAGGTAAGCTAAACCATATTGCCTAAATAGCATGCTGTAAATGTGAGGTGCCAGTTGAATGCATAAAAATGAACATTGGATTATAGCTTCCCCATCATGAGTTGTCTCTGCTGAGACTTACAGTAGTCAGTCAACAGGATATTCAAGAAAAAGAAGTGACTGCATCAGTGACAAAACGTGTCTCCCACTGAAAAGTCCAGATGAACATAATAAACTTTCTGGGTTTTCCTTACCTGGATGATAGAGCATGCATCAATAAGTTACCAGTGTAATTTTGTCTATTTCAATAAGAAAGGGTTTCTATTTCTCATTATTTCTTCCTTACTGTTTTCCTTTTTTCAGTGTCTTTCTTTTTAGTGGACTCTCATCGTTTTTAGACCGCTGGGACTTGCCTGCTGCCGTGTTTCCCTTCAACATTATTATCATCCTCTACCTCCTGTGTACTGGCCCAGAACACCCCTATTTTCCACACCACTCAGTAAAACCACCAGGGGCCCTGGAGCCTAATGCTACAGAGCTCATAGCATTACAGGTAAAGAATATGTAAAACCTCTGAACTGGGATTCTGTCTGATAAAAACTGTAGAAGTAATTATGTGAAGGCACAGAGATGCAACTATAATCTGGAATCGATGACTAAAACCTTGAGATATGGAAAAGAAATACCAAAATACTGAAGGCTACATTTTAACAGATTTTTATACCTGTCACCCTTTTTATTTTTCATTGACTTTCATACTGGGACAGAAAGTCTGACACAACGAAAATGAATTATTCATTTGTCTCATATCATCTAGCCATGTCCAGGTGCATTATTTGCCTCAGGCCTTAGATCCCTGAAGTTGTCCATATGTTTTCTGTGAAAATTATTGAGATTGATTTCTGCACGTTCAAGTTTATGTAAGAGTTGACATCTTGGTTTTCAGTCTGACTGTGTTGGCTCAGTCCCACTGGCACAATCACTCATTATATCCTGTCTATTCACACAGGTGCCATTTCCTAGAGTATGTGGTACTGTTTATTGGTATTTCATTACAAAAAGAGATATTTCTCTATTTCTGACTCTCCTCACTGATATAATTAGAACTATTGAAACTATTAAAACAGATTATGAAATAAATGTATTAAGTGTCATATAAACTATATAACAGTACATAAACAAAAAAATCAAAATCTCTAACATCTTGCATAACCAAATAACTGTCTTTCATGCCAGCCATATTTCACGGGCACTAGTGATACTGTTAACTTCAGTGATAATTGTCACATGGGAGAGTCAGATTTACAGTAACATTACTTTGAGATGAGGATCATTTAATGATCCAGAACACAGGTGGGCTGTGCTCAATGCATTGGGAGAACTTTATTACAGCACTACATCTCATTGATGCCATTAGGAGTTTATTAGGATCCCACACATAGAAAGGCAAGTCACAGTTTCTTAAAATGTGTCTCTCTGCTGAGAGTTAACGGTGCTGTGAGACTAGTAGAGAGGAAACCAATATTCTTATCCAGGATGTGCCAGAGGTGTAAATATTAAATAGTGAAAATATGCTGGCAAAGACATTTTTTTTAAGAATTGAAGTCCAGCAGTGAATGCATTCAAAGTGCACCATGGGAAAAGTTTTAATTAATTTTAGTATGATCCCATTTTCTTCTAGCTAGACAAACGCACATATATGAAAAAATTATAAGTGCAATTACAGGACAAGGTTGTACAGTTTATACAATTTTAACCAACACTTGGAAACAACATGAATGCAGGATGGAGCCATGCCTTCATTTTTTCCCACCAAATATTGATCTTACCATCCAAATGTTGCAGCATTAATCAAGGCTCATCAAAACAGGCAATGTTTTTCCACTTTTCTCTTGTCTCTCTACCTGGTTCAGGTTTTCAGAGTTACCTTGACTGTAAAGAGTGGACACTGTTACTGTTTCCTTCCTATCAGTTTGCAGCTATGTGGCCATTCTACTCTGACCTCTGGCGTTAACAAAGCATTTTCCCTTCAGTGATCTAATAGGTAAAGTCACTTTCTTGGACCATTCTCTGTAAACCCTAAAGGTGGTTTTCCAGGAATATCCCAGCAGATCAGCATTTTCTGAAATCCTAAGACCAGTCTGTCTGGTGCGAACAATGATGAAACATTCAAAGTCACTTAAATCAGCTTTCTTCTCTCTGATATTTCTTCTTTCTTCTCTCTCATGCCTAAATATACTGAGAGCTTTTAATGAGACTGGCTAATTAGATATTTCTTTTACTAAGCAGCAGAACAGGTGTACCTAACAAAGTAGCCAGGGAGTGCCTAATCGCTCCACTAATCGCTCCACTTTTAGTCCCATTAGCCACATTAGCCACTTGATTGGTTTTATAAAATTCTACCTGAGAAGTAGTAAACTACATGATGGTTAACTGGATTTCTGTTACTGATGAGCTGACATCATGAGGATATCCAGTAAAATATCTTAAAAAGGCAGCTCATCAAGTCATTTAAAAAGAAGAGGTGCTGCTCATTTGCAGTCACAAAAGGAAATATTAGAAGTTGGCAGGATATATAATGAAGAAAAAAAAAGAGACATAAAACAAGCTTAACTAAGGCCAGGGTTATCCTAAGAGTGCGCATCATGTTGCAGCCTGGTCTCCAGAGTGAACAAGTAACTGGGAGCACTATATGCATAAGAGCAGCCAGCAATGACTCACCAGTTACTTAGCAACAGTCAGTGGTGGCGCTCCTGTTTGGAAATTATAATGAGTCAAAACTGTTTCAACTAATGATTTTTGCTGGGAGAATGTGATTGCACAGGTTAGGCTCTTTATAAAGGTTAAGGTTTTAATTGTATTCTTTTCAGTTTCTGCGGAGAGAAAGGGCTTGGACTTGTGATGAATGGTTTAAATATCACGACTGCTAATCAAGTTCCCAGTAAGTTTGGGAGTAGGTGGGTGGGCTGAGATGGGGGTTCAGGGGGATTTGGGAACTTGGGGTTCAGCAGTCAGGGACAAAAAGACAAAACATCGGAGTGAGAACTTACTCCTGAATTTGATGCTGAAAGTATAGTAGACTGTCTACAAGTTGCTGAACAGTGTACCTTTGTAAGGAATTTATTTCCTTTCAGCCAGTGAATTCAAATGAAAGGCGCTTACCTTGAGCTGCTTCTCACAAGACAAGAATCCAGACTCTCACCAGCTGCTGTGTTCGGCTTTTGATCTCAGTGAGCCAGCTGGCATCTCAGCACTTAAACAGCAACTGAATTTAAATTTCCATTCGATCTTTGGCAGACCCAATTAAGTGACCCAAATCAGAAAAGCTTTGTGATTCTGTGGATATTATAATGTCTTAACAACTAGGTTTATGCTCTAATTACAATTTGATAGTTTAAAAATATACAAATTCCTAAAACATGTTTTTGTATAGACTCACACAGAGAAACACCAAAATACAATCAGGTCACTGACTTGGTCATGGAAGAATATCCAATTTCTTTGTGTTGAGAAACTCCTGTGTTGTCATTGCAGTATGCTTTGTGTCGTTATCATTGCGCTGCAAAACTGTCAGATCAGTTTTGCAGCATTTGGCTGAAACTGAGCAGAAAGTAAAGCCCTGCACACTTCAGAAATCATCCAGTTATTTCTGTCATCATCAGTAAACACATCATTTCCACTTGCAGCCATTCATGAAGGCATCTCATGCTTTCTCAAGAGTGTCCTTGACTGGTGGAAGGGGGGTTTTATATCAAAGGAAGTAATTTACAATCATCAAGGTTGAGGGCCAAATTATCAGCTAACTTGCATTATTTTTCATTTTTATTTTTCATTTTACCAAAGCACACTCGTAGTCAGCACAGACTGCTTTCTCAACGAAACTGAAGCTCCAGATTCTTTCCTGGGCCGTTAGTACAATTAACCTCACAGCAATTCATGCTGTTTGTCAGATAACCAGCAGCACAAACATGGTCAAAAGGTGCAGGTTAGTGACTCCAATTAGCCGAGGTTATGTCTAGAAGATAACCAAGAGCATAGTTTGAACCCACCTGTCAAACAAAGAGGACAAAGAGGAGTTATGCATTAACAAGCCCAATAACCCATGCATGACCTCAAGCCTTAATTCGGTTTATATAAATATTTTATCCCCTGCGAGGCAACATGCTGCCGTGATGGCACTCTTGCCTCGCAGCAAGAAAGTTCGGGAATTGAATCCACTGTCAGGCCGAGGGTCTTTCTGTGTGGAGTTTGCGTCTTCTCCCCATGTCTGCATGGGTTCTCTTTGGGTACTCTGGCTTCTCCCCACAGGCCTGAGACAAGCAGTTAGGTTAATTGATGACTCTAAATTATCCATAGGTGAGTATGTGAGTGCAAATGGTTGTCTGTCTCTCGCCTTATGGCAAATGGGATAGACCACCCATGACCCAGATAATCAGAAGAAAAGGGATAGATTTTATCCCATGTGTTGTTGCCACAAAAGAGAAAATGACATATAGATACCAAATGCATTAGGCAGTAGTCAGGTGAGGCGCAGCTGCAGGAGAAGCTGACGCATCGGAGCTGCATCGGCTCATCATGCTGCCCTGCGTAAATAGCACTGGGTCCTGAGTGTGTGTTGTGGTTGGTGATGTGTTTGGCTGCGATCTGGAAAGCTGCACCCGAGTATTGTTAAAACAGCAACCGTGAAAAAAGTATGCTGGAAAGCATGAGCTCCAGGTTAATGGGTATGCAAATTTGAGCATTTTAACATGGGAGTCAGCTGGAATTGAACAGCCTTTAGAATCAGCCTTAAGTGTTCATTTAGGGAACTTCAGTCTTTGGCTCTTGTGCTTTGACTTCAGCTTTCATCCACTGGAGCCGGGAGACATTCTCTCTGTTTTTGTGCATGACTTTGCTTCATTATTTCTTTAAGAAAATAACAATTCCCTGCTAACAAAACACTGAAGGCAGGGACACGACCTTAGAAGACCTGTAAGCAGGCTTGCTAGTATGAAGCTATCTGACAAAGACTACAGACTGAAATTGTTTTTTCTTCTTCTTTTTTTTTTTTTTTGTAGCACATTGCCTAGAGTGCATTTCTGTACACGACGATATGCAAAGTAACTGTGAAGTTATCTAAACTAGATTAGCCATGCTGCCTTAAAGCCTTAAGCGCTGTAAGGTGTCCTGAATATGGAGTCAAGATTTACACATGATTCCATTAACAAGCATCACACCCTGTGGCACAGTTTGTCCATCACACTAAATAATTACTTTCCACAACTTTCAGCTCCATCAACTCAGATTCTTTTTTTCTGTTTTTTTACCCACATATCAAAGTTTCTCCATCTTTCCCTCCCTCAGACATATTTCATTATTTCCTTTCTGATTCACTCCATCTGTCTGTCTTTCATCGCATAAAAAGCTGTTCTTTGAATTTAATAGATTCCCTTTTTGTTTGTTACTTATGAGATTTAAAACCTCTAAATCCTTCTTTTCATTTCTGTGCCTCTCTTCCTTCCAGTCTGTTTCCCTGCTCTGCTGTGCAAATCTCCTTCCTCCTTCCTTCCTTCTTTATCTCTCTCCTTCCCTTTAGTTTACAATGAACAAGGTCACTGTGATCCAGTCCCATCCTCTTATTCCTTGCTACTTCTTCTTTCCTCTTCCTAATTTTCCCCTTTTTTATCCAGTATTTCTTTTCTGTTGCTCTCTGTTTTACTTTTTTCCATCAGTCTCCAATTTCTCCTCCATTCTTTCTTTCACTCATGTTTCCTCTGGTTCTCTCCAGAGATGGTGATGACGTCGATCCTATTTATATTTGATGTCTTCGACTTCAGTCATTCTGCTGAGGATGGTGCTCTGGCTGCACTTCACTGACAGTGTATTTAATCCTTCACAAACACACACGCATACAGAGGGACGCATGCAAGAGTTACAGCAATATAATGAAAGACCGTTTATGACTTGTAAATATCCACGACAGGCAGGTGCACCAGCACATCACCATGGAAACTCTTCATTTAACTGGTTTGGATGCAGCACGGGTGTGTGTGAGTGTTGGTAAAAAAAAGAATGCTGATTTAAGCTGCAAGAAAGTCACTGAGGTTATTTCAACCATTGTGTTATTATGTTTTTGTGAGAGTGTTTCTGCTCTTGCAACTTATATAAATTCTATGTAATGCTCTTCAGTATGCTAGGTAATAAAAGCAAAGCAAATAATCCCCTAAGTCCTCTCTTTGTCCAGGTAATACGTGGCATCCCTCTTGGAGTGGGTCAGATCTTTGCCTGTGGGGACCTGGGACCGTCCCTTCTCATCTTGGGAGCCGTTTTCCTCTACTCCCCCTTGCTCGCCGTTCATGCTCTGCTGGGATCCGCAGTAGGAACACTGACCGGTTGGTTTCAATCTGTGTGTTCATGTGGCTGCGTGGGAGGAGTGGGAGAGAGAAAGTGTTATTGCATTTGTTTGTGCATCATACAAATGCACCACTCACAATAAATCCCAATTTAACACAGTCTTCAGTGATACTGGGATCAACTTGTCAGCATTTCATTGTATGATACATCACCTTACAGCTCACCACTTACAGGAAACTCCTAAACTTCACAGGAAAATGTGAGGAGGCGAGTATTACTGTGTGAAAATAGTGTAACAATGTCCTCAGTGGCTCTGGGGTACCATTTTCAAGCATGAGACAATATTTATGACAGAAGGCCAGCAGTACAAACTATAAGAAAGACATTTATGTTTACTGAGGAGAGAAGTGGACCCTTTCACAAGGTAGTTTTGTTTGTGTTATGGTGTGGTAGAAGGATCCAATTTACCTTCACAAAGGACTTAAAGTCTGCCTTTTCTGAGCCTATTAGACCTTTCTTGAAGACACTGTTGATATAAGACACAAAACACAAAGAGAAATACAGCCACAGTCAGACTGAAATCTGGAATAGCTCATGGTTCCCTACAGTGCTCTAGGTCTGTTTCATGCTCTGCTCTCTGTGATTTTACAAATTGTGAATCCATTGTTTATCCATCTGAGCCTGCCTTATTTACTTTAGGAAATATGCACACATTTGCAAATCAATTACAAGGTTGGAAGACACAGATTATTCATATTTTTATTCACACAATTATCCTACAGTAACTTACATGCCTTGTGATTGATACCCAGGTGGAAGCATGATGATAACCCCAAATGAGTCAGTAACATTTACACATAATATACTGGAAAACTCTGTTTATATTAACAATATTAACAGATTTGGCCTAAAAGCTATGCTTTATCATGCTTTACTGGTTTGTGAAACAATGTGTCAAAGTTGGTGTTACACATGTAATCACACCTGTGCCCAAAACCAAAATGCAATACCTCTGCCAGGACCTGAAGACATAAATGTCTGCATGCGAAATGTCACATGAAAGTGTGTTTTAATGAGGTCAGTGTCAGGTTAGGTTCATGCATCTCTCTGAAAATAAGACATGTCAGCAGCAGATGCATAAGTAAGAAGCTGTTTGCAGCAGTAGCTTGTGCGCACTAAGATAAATAAAACACAAAGCAATTAGCCATGCAGGGCACTAATACTGTTGGCTTATATACAAACCCACGGGGCTGTGGAACTGTGTTCTTCTTATATCTGCTTCGCTCTGACTCTGTTTACACAAAAGAATGAGAAATGCTGGACGTTCAGCACTGATTCCAACCACATCTATGTAACTTTAGTACAGTGTCCCAAAATACTTTGTGTGTGTGTGTGTGTGTGTGTGTGTGTGTGTGTGTGTGTGTGTATATGTGTGTGTGTGTACATCATGTGTGTTTGTAGCTATGAGTCATACAGAATAAAAAAAGAAGAGTGGGAGTAAGCTGGTACAGCTACACACTCACACAAACTTGTGGACACATGCTAACAGTGGCAGGGACATACACACAGGCATGCAGAAACACACACAAACACAAACAACCACACAGACTGCTGCAATAAAAACAACGGTGTGATGGGAAAGTAATCAAAGGGATGTGACCAGCGCCGTAGCTCCGCAAACGCACATAACGCACACTGCGTAGGGCACCAAATGGCCGGTAGGGCACCAAAAAAATCAGGGTCGTAAAAAAAAAAAAAGTAAACCATATTAATACTATAAATATCATATGCATTAATATGGTTAAACAATACAAAAGCAACATAAAACAATTTTCCGAGAAAAAAGGGTGAATCTGCTTTGTGCCCTGTCTCCAGTCTCCTCCTGGTGCCCCCCACTCCCAGTGGTCTGTTCTATAATGCCTCAATTCGGTATTGGTAAACACCTGTTTGAACATGGCCTCGAAACGGCAACAGGAGTCGGGAGCGGAGAAAAGAAAGAAGAAGAGGAAGCGTGATGAAACTCAGGCGTCGCTTGCCGGTAAGGCAATGTTTAAATAATAACAATAAGAAAAAGTTCATTATTGTAGCCCTTGCTTGCACGCTCATGTCCGTCAACTCTGTGATAGCTCCTGTTAGCAGTGTTCATACTGTGTTAACAAATGTTGCAAATGATTGATGTTGGGTAGTTTGTTTACGTTGTGGATATGAATATAGAATGGACTACTAAAAGCAACTCATCATGGTCACTCAATTGACGGTTTTCAGATAACGTTAGCAATCGTGAGACTAGCATTTCTCCTCCTCAGGTTGCTAGCTGGCTAACGTCATGCATGCTACTGATTAACCTTAACTTTGGGATAGGTCAGTGATGCAGTCAAGTATTATTATCAGATTAGACAAGATTACTTTGTATGTTGCTGCATTTCAGGATATCTATAAAGACGCATATCTTATTTATGCGGCATAAATAAGATATAGGTTTCATATTACAGTGTAATATGAAACCTATATCTTCAGTAATATAGATTTCCTACTTGCGCATTTATATCAAATTATGTACAGCATGTTTATATTGCCATTTGCCATTATGAAAATCTATACATGTAAAATATAGTTAGTAATTTTAAATGTACCAGTGACTTACTTAATTTATTAGTCTTATAATGCAATTTTTTCGTAGGCCTACTGTAGATTCAAAATTGTATTTCTGTAAAATCCTGAATATTTTCTCTTGTATGCAGGGTCAATGCTTAAATATGTTCAAGGAGGATCTCAAGGACAGGATGAACCATCCAGTAGTAGTGCCATCCCTGGACATCAACCACCAGCCATTGTAGACCCTGCAACAATCCCTAGCCAAGAAGAACAAGAACCATCAACCACCAGTTCAGGTACAGTTCCATACACAAGTACCACTGAGAGTCCTGTCACTGAGAGACTATCAGAAAGTGACACTGTGGAGACATGTGCCCCTTCAACCGATCCTGCTCTTTGGCCAGCTCACATTGTAGATGCTGATCGTGTTGAAATTGTGCGGAGAGGTCCTTTTAATGTCAGCTCTGATTTTAATTTTCCAAAGGGGCCTGAGTATTTATTTGTAACAGTATTTTTAACCTCCTTTAACCTTATTTATTTGTTTAACTGTCATGTTTGTTGTTATTTAATTAAACAAATTCCACTGAGAAATTCAAAAGTATTAATGTTTTTTTTTTTTTTTTTTTTTTAAGTGGGCGGGGGCACCATAAAGCATTTGTGCTTAGGGCACCCAAATGGCTAGCAACGGCCCTGGATGTGACTATAATGAGATTGTGTAGGAGACAGAGCCAAGAGGAAGCAGCCTGAGGTAGCGTAGCAGCTAAATGCAGAAAGACAAAATGCCAAAGTCTCTCTCACTGCTATTTGTGCATGCTCTCTTTTTTCTGTGATCCATTCTTCTTTCCTTCATTTCTTTGTAATGCGGCTTTTGCTCTTGATGATTTTAGAATTTTAGTCATATTTTAGCCATATTAAGCTATTTGAAGTGTTTTATTAACATGAAAGCCACTCACTCTTTTGTCTCTGTCATTTAGACACCTGTAGTTTAGGGCTCCATCAGAAACATTTTAGCTGCTGCAAAATCCAAAATTTAGCCGCTAGCCTAAAATATGCTCTTATCCAACAAACAATCCTGTTCCTAATTTTAAATGCTGTTGTTACTGCAATTGGCTTACTATACATCTGCCAGGCAACAAATCTCTCAAAAAGAATAAAACTAAACTTCATTTATTGTTTTTGTACTTTTTGTCTACAAAAGTCTGATGTATCAGATTCCTCTGCGTCACAGATCTGCACAGTTGTTCTTAACTATTAAATAAATGGCATGTTGCACTATACTGTATATACAGTCATGTGAAAAGTTCATAACATTTACTGTGTAATTATAAGCAGCATTTAACCTTTTGGTATTGTTTGGTGAACCAGAAGTTCTGAATAAATGTAAAATGGACACCCACACACCGAAAGAAAAGAAGCCACAGCTGCAACAAATGAGACAGTTGAGAGTGTGAATAAGTGCTACAAGGTTAAACTTACAACTGAATCCTGTTCAGCAGAGAATTAGAACAAGAAAAGAAGGATCAGTGTCAGGAGACAAAACAAATAGAGATGGAGAATTGAGAAAGGGTATAATAAGTTTTGAAGGGAAAGTAAGGATAAGGCATGACCTGAGTAAATGAAATAAAAAAGTGACAGGGAGAGAAACAACAAAAAGATAAACATGCTTGAAAATGCAGCACAGGAGAGCAATGTGCATATCTCTCTCTATAATATTTTACTGGTAGCGAGTAAGTAAAGTAAAGTAATAATTGACAACAGATTTCCTTCATTTGAGGACTGAATTATTATAATTCATGACATATGTGATAAAAAAGCTGGTATTTACTTTAAGAAGAGAACAAGCCTGTAAATTATTGTGAATCCTGGATTGAATTTGTATCGTTATTTGGACAAGATAAATGAACCGATAATCTTTTGTGATATTTCGCCCACTAGTTGGTAAGATACACAATGATCAGTAAGCACCTTTTTAATTAAGTTTATTAACTAGGTGTAAACATTTTTTTAGATTTGCTATACAAAAACCCAGACAAAACAAAATAAACAAACAAAACAAACAAACAAAATCAAATATAAAATTGGAATGTAAAGGTGGATTGTACATTTACATTTCTGGTTACAACTAAAAAAGTAAATAATAAAACCAAATCAAACAAACAAAAACAAACAAACAAAAAACCCAAAGTGTTTTGAAAAGAAAACATTTTAAATGTTTATATTATTTTTGTTAAAATACTAAGGCTTACTACTTATGCCCTGAAATTATGTTCGTTTTTTTAAATATACAGTATCTCACAAATGTGAGTACACCCCTCACATTTTTGTAAATATGTTTTGTTGCCAGCATTTGGTTGTATGTTGAGTAATTTTGAGGTGAACCTAATTTAAAAAACAATAGAATAAAATATTTACAAAAATGTGAGAGGTGTACTCACTTTTGTACTGTATTAATGCAAGTAAAAGTAAAAAAACAAAAAAAAAAAACTGTGTAATTCATCTATGGACTAAATGTCACCAGTTTATTTCTTTGTTTGTTTGTTTGTTTGGGTTTTGTTTTTTACTTACAAAGTATGAAATCAGTGACAAAAACATAAATAAAAACAAACAAAAAAATGACTGTAGTGCTAAATGTGTAGAGATCAAAAGGCAGGCAGGTGGCAGATGTTCAGAAATGTGTATTTTATTGACAGGCTGATGAAATCATTGAGGCTGTCTCAGCTTAACAGCTTCATCGCCTTTTAATGTCTTCAGAAGGAGGCAGAAAGATACAGAAGCAGGGGTCAGACTTGGAGAGGAGAGAGTATGAGGCCATTTTTAGAGCTGTCATTCAAAGGATTGTGCTGTAAACTAGTCCCATGAGGGATTTCAGGAGGAGGAGATCAGGGGCTGTATGTAGGCCATAGCCTGTCTACCTTCTGCTGCATTCATATTGTGTATCAGGTACAGGAGGAAAGAAAAAGTGAGGCATCAGAGAAGTCAACTAGGGTTCACTGTTAACTCTGGGTTCTTTCATCAAATGTGAAGCTATACAATGGGAGCCTATTTTAGAGTAAAGGTCTCACATCTGCATTTGTGATTTTGCATAGCATAGCATCAGAAGAACAAAAGAAAGGTGGAAGAAGAAGGAGAAGGATGTTTATTTGCGACATGTAGTATAATGTAATGCATAGGGATGTTTAAAATATATCAAACTAGAGTGTAAAGTAAATGCTAACACCTGTTTTTGTAATTTTATTTAAGCTCTTGGCAGAATTATGGTCAAACTGTACACCAGTGGTCTTGAGTCAGACCTTCGGGTATTACATAAGAAGCTTAAGGACATAAATGAAGTATTTTCTGTGAATGACTGAGCTGAACAGTCTGAAATTTCTGTTTATTAAGTCAGAGCATGTTTCTATTAAAGTTCATAGTAATAATAGAATAATGGAAATTTCCAGAGGTATAATGATTTCCAGCAAATAACTGTAGCAATAACCATGAATCAGGCCAGCAAAAAGAAAAACTGCCCATTTCTACTATATTTCATAGTAATATTGTCTCCACATTATTATTCCATTATTACCATGTTATTACCAAGCTGTAATATAAAGTACTACTAAAGCTAGGATAAATAATTCCATCTGAAGCTTAGACTGTTGAACCCTGGAGAGTGTTAACATTTGAGTCCACATTCAGTCAATTTATGTTCATCCCCAAACAGTTTTCCCCTTAAAAACATCAAAGGCTGCATCACTAGTTGCATGAAGCCCAGAGGATCAGCGCCTCCAGAATTACTTTCATGGATATGGCCACTAAAAATATTGGGGTGGCACACCTGAAACAGAATTTCCAGCTTTATTATGCTGTTGCTGCCTCTCACCCTATAGTAGCTAGGATAGCACCCCCTCCCCTGCCCCCCCTGACAAGGAAGAGCATGGATGGATGGATATTGTGCTGTTGTCAAATACAGGTTGCTTGAAAGATAGAGAAGAGGCAAAAGAAGAGAGAAAAAAGAATTGCTCTATCTTGTGCTCAAGTTTATTAGAATTATTACCAACATAGGACGGTCTTGCCAGGAGGGTCCACTGGGTGGGAAAGGAAATTTAGGAGGCAAATGCCAAAATACCAAGTTAGACATTATGCAAAGTTCATATGAGTTCATTGCGATTAATTTCTCCACCATTTACTCTTTTTGCAAGTCACTGTTAATGGAGGAATGTGGAAAAGGGAGGAGAGGAAAAAAAAGGGGAGAGGACATACTGGATTTAATATCAATCAATCAAAATTTATTTATATAGCACATATTAAAACAACAGTGTTGACCATAGTGCTTCACAGTCAGTAAAAGCATGAGACAATTAAAACAAACAATAAAACAGGACAACAAACAATAGGCAACAACACAACAAGCTATGATATGAATACTCATTCTGACTCATTCTGACAGCACAGATGACATCAGAAAGAGAGCAGGAACACACAAGAATAAAGAAGTAAAAACAGTAAAAAAAATTTAGTATCCTCCAGGGACTTTCTCCATCAAAGCTATTAGCCTTTAATGGTGTAGAAAGAGACCAAGTGGGAAAAGGAGGAGTGATG
This sequence comes from Oreochromis aureus, assembly GCF_013358895.1. NCBI lineage: Eukaryota > Metazoa > Chordata > Actinopteri > Cichliformes > Cichlidae > Oreochromis > Oreochromis aureus. The sequence goes on along the minus strand of NC_052944.1, from coordinate 13,337,899 downwards.
AAGGAAACAATGAAGGGAACAGGAAAAGTACTGCGTGTGAGAAACAAAAGAAAATGGTGGGAATAAAAGATGGAGAGTGTGAAAGGAGGCAGAGACAAGATGAGCGCAGAGGGAAGTGAAGCGTTTAACGAGCAGCTGCTGAAGGAGGTGGCCGTAAAAAGAGAAAAAGCAAACGGGAGTGGAAGCCAGTAGTCTAGCAGACACAGAGTAAGGAAGCACCACAGGGGTGTGGTCAGTCTGCTTCAGGTCCAGACTGCCAAACTGCTGCTGCCGATGCCTGGTAATAAGGAAATCAATCACAGCAGTGCCTGAGGGTCATTAATCTACAGAGGAACCACCGAAATTGATAGTTCCTTGGAAAATACAGTCTGTGAAACCAGCATCAGAGCGACCACGCACAGTCACCATGCATTTACACTGTGTATTATCTTTAATTTTCAGGCATTAAAGAGTTTCTACTGGGTCTGAAAGATTAAAAAAAAAATGTACTTAGCAAAGTGGAGCTCATCCAGCTTAGTGCACATGTGTATTAATGATTTATAAGAACAGCAAATGGAGGATTAAAGGGTCACTCCTCACAGCCAGACCGTGTTCAGTCATTTATTTTATAATATTAGACAAATACAGACAGTTAAAAGTCCATCACTCCTACTACAGGGCTCGTGCTGAATCTTACGAGCTACGTGGTGCACATTTACTAACAACTTTGCAATATGCACTCTTTTTATCCAGCTTATATAGTCACTTGCATTAGATCTGAGGGAAGGCATGGGGGATTGGACACAATATTGGTGCGGCTCTTGGAATGGAAATATTTAAAAAGCTGGATGGATTATAACACAGTTTTTCACATTGATGAACATAATGTGGGCATAATGTGTCCTAATGACTTACAGGTTAAAGCTTGTTGTTAACAAGTACATGACAGATTGCCATGAAAGCTGATATTGGCATGTCCTTGAAATGAATATTAATTATTTCGATTGTGTCCTAACTATTAATCTGCAACCTACACCAGGTCAACATTTGAATATATCCAGTACTGTAATTAGAATATCTCCTGACATACTAATTAGCAATTGTTGGCATTCTGCTGATGGATTGGGATGCATTACATTAAAAGGTGTTTACCTGCATGAGGGAAGTGAACATGCAGCCATTGCAAGTTAGGTGTATGACAATGGAGCAAAGTTTAAATAATCAATCAGGAAACAATCTGACACAAAAACTTTTTCAAAAGGTCAGATCTGCTCCAAATGCAAGGTTGAAGATGTATCCCAGGGCGAGAGGTGGGGTACACCGTGTACAGGTGACCAAGCTATTGCAGAACTAACGCAAACAGACAACTATTCACACTCATATTCCGGGGTACATGAAGAGAACCCACATAGACAGAGAGGGAACAATGAAACTCCAGAAAGAAAAGCCTCAACCAGTCAGTGGATTGTGCGAACCACCACAACACTGTGTTGCAATACTTTCTTTTTTTTTTTTTTACATTTCAACAAAGGTTAAATATTTCAGAGAAATGTTAACTGTCATGCTCACTGATTCTGGAAAAAAAAAACTTGTTGGCCTTTGCAGATGAACTCAGTGGCTCTACGTGTTCTTACTTCATTGTATTAAAATTGTTATTCTCCCTTGTGAAGGTTGAGAGACATTGTGCAGCTGGTGCCGGAGGCCAGGGAGAAAAAATGGCAGTGCTTTTGGCCCTGCAGAGATTTATCTGGGTCAGCATGCCCCCTGTGCAGTTTGCTTTTAGTTTCAGCGTCACACTGTTGTGGATATCTCGTGTGCACGGGAGACAGAGGCAAGGCATTGACGTTGTCTTAATCCACCTGCCTCTTTGACATCAAACCCAGAATGAATTAATCACTTGTGATAAAGATTTTAATGTTTTTCTCTGTTTCAAATCTAAAACTGCATGTCTGATAGGATAAGGGTTAAGAAAATGTAATAGGCAGATTCGCTTTGGTGTGGCCCCATTCGACATACAGATGGCCCAATTCAACCTGCAATATTCTGGAATACAATAGACAAAGCAGGCAAATTGGCAGCGGTTACCTTAGTGATGCATCATATTCTGTAAACCCAGTTACACAAGACTTTAAAATACTAATTGCTCTTATTTGAGCTTCAGTGAAATGTTGATATTCAGTGACATTTGTTCTATAATCTGTGCTTTTCTCTTATTTTTGTATCTTGATTGTATATATGTAATCCTGTTTGCTATTTATTCTTGCTGTCCACTATATATTTTTTATTCCTGTGGAGCACCCACAATTTCATTGGACATGTACAATGACAATAAAGGCCAATTCTATTCTATTCTACTCTGGACCAGTTTTTGTCTCTTCCTGTGTGTTGATTTGAAGTAGCAGCCAGGAAACATTAAAATGTCCTTATTAGGTTACACGCAAATTACACGTTGCACTGAGAGCAGCCACACAATAGTGTGCATATAGCACCACCACATGGACACTTACTTAGTACTTCAGTATGTCAGTGATGGATGCAGTAATTAATTGTTATTTGTGTATTTCCACTTGTGTTATTACCATATCTGCGAACAAGTGTGACTCATTCATTGGCTCTTATTGTGTGTATGTGTGGCAGGTTTGTCCATGGCAGTGCGTCATGAATCTCTGTACTCAGGTCTGTCAGGGTTTAATGGAGCTCTGGGCTGCATGACTGTTGGAGGACTCTTCTTTACCTTCAGCTTGTGGACGCACCTCTTTGCTATCGCCAGTGGTAACACAAACACACAGACACACACAGGCACAGTTATTATCTGTTGTCCCAAGTATCTAATGGCAGTTAAATGACGCGGCAGTTACATAACAAATGATGTAAGATGGCATTTAAGTACAAATTTATTCTGGGGGATGCTCTTCTCTAGCCACTGTGTATACTCTAATACGCACAATAGCTTTTGCCTTAGAAAAAGTGCCCTACCAAACAAGTACCTTGGGTGTCAGGAAGGGCAATGTGGTGCAAGAAATTTTAAAAATGGAATATGTGGAGTTACCTGCTGTGGTGACACCTTTTAATTAAGAGAGCAGCTTAAAATAGCTTTCAACAACAATACAACCATATTGTTTCCCATTTTTAAAATAATATGTGCTTGAAATGAAGTGATCTTCCTTGTATTTATCTTACAGTAATAATAAAACTGCAAAACAATCTTTTTGCTTGTGTAATTGTGGGTCTCAGTACTTAAATATGCCACTGGAGGGCAACAAAACTATTATTACTAGTCTAAACATAAGCTTCCTATTGCCTCTGTCCATGGTGCTGAAGCATTAAAGCTGGCTATCACTTAGCTTTAACCCTTTAAACCAGGGTTGGCAACTCCAGGCCTCAAGGGCCGGTCTCCTGTAGGTTTTAGATGTATCCTTGACCCAACACAGCTGATTTAAATGGCTAAATGACCTCCTCAACATGTCTTGAAGTTCTCCAGAGGCCTGGTAATGAAATAATCATTTGATTCAGGTGTGATATCTAAAACCTGCAGGACACTGGCCCTTGAGGCCTGGAGTTGCTCACCCCTGGGTTAAAGCAGTCAAATTTATTTATTTATTTATTTTTTCTTCATCTTGATAATGTGGGTAAGAAGTTTTCATGTGTCAATAACCCGATAGTAATATGTAATACTCACAGCAACCAACTTACTTTGAGAGGAAAGTGAGGTCAAACAAACAAGACAGATTTTTTTCATGCCCAACACAATAAAACCATTTACGTGGGTCTCTGTGATATTCACCCGTTTGAACGAAAGGCTTCTTTTTTGTGCATTTATGTAATTTGCTCAATTTGCTGGTGTTCTTTGACTCACCAAAATGTCACTTACTCCATCACAGCTCTTCTCGGTGAATCATAACTAAATGAATTCTTTTGTTGATCATTCTGATGTTGAATCATCCCTCCTTAAGAAGAATATGGCATGTCTCCATTAATGACCACATACATATGAAATAAACAGCTTATTTAACCTGCAGTCACACCATTTCTGTACATACACTATTTCCACTTTCCTGTCATTAATTCAGTTTATTTCCCCCTTTTCTACGTTATCCCTCTACTTATTACTGCTCCTCTCCTTTTTTCCTCTATTTACCTCTTTCCTTCATGCTGAATAGCTGTAATTACACTGAACAATTGTTTCTAATTGTGTCAGTTATAAGATGGAAAGGCATTCTGAATAGACAGATTATCTCTCTATTCAGAATGTGTTTCCTTTTCAAACCTTTAACACGTGAATACAGAATCAAATTGCAGCTCAGGCAACATGAACAGTGGTACTGACCCCTCTGAAAAGGGACCTAATCTGCTCACATTAGGTAAATTGGCCTTACGTGGAGCTGGTAATGTGCCTACTGTCAGGACAGGAGAAAGTGCAACTAAATACCACAGAGCAGTTTGTGAGACAGAAACCTGGAGAGTGATAGGGAGTGAATATGTGGAGGATATATTTGGCCCAATCTTTTTTTTTCTCCCGTCCGCAGCCTTCTTCTCTGCATATGCTGACATTGCTTTGAGCAATTTGATGGGAACTGTGAGTACACACACAGGCCTTTCACAACCCTTTTCACATTTCTGATCCCAAGGGTGATTCCCTGCAAGCTTGGCCTCTTATGTTTTATAGTCTGTAGAACTTCCTATTCTTCCAAAATAGGATATAGCTTTCAAATTGATTGGAACTAGATCTGGAACTGTGAAATTTAAATCACTTTCTTTAGCCTTAGATGTGTTTACAGGAGCCACCAAATGTAACTAAAATAACTATAACTTTCAAATAAGTAGTCACAATAGATACACGATCCGTGTACTTTGAATCTAAAAAAATTATGGATTCAGTGTCCTAAAAGCTTGCACATATATAGAAGGAGAATTTCTAAAAGTAGTGGACATGAAATTTTGTCTCACTTCAGTCTTATTCATTATTAAAGATCCTCTCTCTTTTTTCTGCCAAGGTTGGTCTCCCAGCAAGCAGCTGGGCAGCTACTCTGGTGGCCACACTGATGTTGCTGTTGACCGGCAGTTTAGCAGCGTACCGCATCCCAATTGGTCAAGTGAGAGCTCCTGAACGCAACCTGCGCTCGCGCAGCCAATGGGAAGCTGGAAACACCGAAGAAAGGGAGAGCACAGATGTGTAGCGTGAGGATAGACATGCACTTGTGTACGCAGTACTGCATCTGAACTGTCATGCTGTTAGTTGGATGGACTAGACCATAACATTTTTAGGTAAACATTCTCATGTCAGCATAGGCTTGTTAAGGACCGTGAACACTTTACTGAACACTTTAAGGAGGACTTCATTCTATATTTTGCCGACAGTGTTGCAATTAAGGCACAGCAGTGAAATGTTCAGTAGTCTTTACATAAATTTATGTATTCAAACCTGACCATTTCTATTAAATACGTCAAATATTCCACTCTGATTAGCCCCCTTGTATTATTTTCCTCAAATGAAATACAAAGCCGACAGAAACAGGCAATTTAAAGGGAAAGAAAACCTCTTTTAATAAGCATGAAAATCAACAAGTCAATAAAATCATTGTTTTTTTTAAAATGACAGTTTTACTGTTATTGTCAATAAAAACACAGACTGAATTCTAGTTTTTTTTTTGGTTGGTTTTTTTTTTTTCAGACTCGTTCATTACCCTGCATAGACATACAACAGCACTCCACTGGAACTCACTGTAAACACAGACCATACATGTTGCTCAATGCAGGCAGGAAACTGGATAATGAGATGCTGAATTTAACTGTGGTCAGCTGCTTAGGCCTGGAATTTAAAGGCAACTGCTTTTATTATTACTTTTATCATTATTATTATTACTATTATTGTTATGACACTTGTTAAAAATTCTCCCAAATCAAAAACATTGTGGTTTACTACACTTTCTTTTTTCACAGTGCTCCATGTTGCCTGTGTAGATTGTTCACGTACATATATTTCCCATCATCACCCCAAACACGCACGCCTACATTCACATACACACTTTTAAATTAGAAAAAAATAATAATAACACTGAATTTCCATAAAGGTGAAACGACAACTTTCTGCAACAAACAATGTGACATCTTTTCTAAAGATTTCCTCTACATCATGCATATTTTGCTGCCTTTTTTTTCTCTTCTACACAATTACCTGGGACTACATGAAGTACTTAACAGACAATGCTGATGAAGCTGGTAAGAAGAAGAAACTTACAAAAGTGCCTTTCAGTCTGTGATTGATCGAGCATAATAGTTTAAAAAAAAAGTAGAAATATAAATACCTGCACAAACAGTAGTTGCGTCTTCTTAAGCTGCATTACAAAAAAAGAACATTCATAGTTCTACATACTTTAAGTTGAAGATTTGATTGTGAGTGTCGTTGTGCTTTTTTTTAGAATGAGTGTGTGTGTTTGTGTTTGTATGTGCACACGGGCGCAAGTGTGTGTGTGTGTGTGTGTGTGTTAATCGCACAGCTGGAAATCACCAACTGTACTTGGAACATTATACATGACGATGCTTCAGGCCCACCACTGCTGACCAATCACAATCTTGTGGTGTCATAAAGTGACACCTTCAGGGCTTTTTGAAAGGCTTTCCAACATCTGGTTAATGTTTTGATTACTCCAAAATTTTCTCAAACCGTTTTATTGCATAATTCTAACTTAACTTTAAAAAATGAAGAGGGTGGGCAGCTCAAACGATGATGATTTATCAATGGCTTTTGGTTTCACGTGCAACATAAACCCCAGAGTCCTGGGTGAAAGTCCTGTGGTTAACACAGTCAAGCACCATAACGTGCCCTTTATCTTTCTCCTTTTTCTGGCTCTTCATGCGCTTTTGTCTGACTTCCTAACTGCCTTTTCATAAGTCTTTAAGCTATGACATCACAACAACATGATTGGCCAGTTGCAGTAACAGTCCTGGAGGAGCAATAATTGTATTTTATTAATAGTCATAGAAAGTTGTAGAAACAACATCTATGTAATGATGACAGACAGACCTGTGTTCACTGCTGTTTAGAATAAAGGCAGAATCACAAAGCTGTCTTGGTTTGTATTTTTTTTTTGGCACTCACTCACACATGCACACATCTCATACAAAATACACATGCGTACCACCACCTAGGCCAGTGTGTAGCAGTTTTTACACACTGACAATGTCTGTAAGATCTGACAGCTGTATAAATTTTGTCAAATGAGGGAGAGGTATCAGTTATATCTAACTCAAATACGTGTAAACTTTAGATCGTGTATGTGTGTGAGTGTGTGTTACTGTGTTTCTAATGAATTTTAGCACGCATGCGTTTGCATTTTCTTGTTTTGTTCCTACGCCATAACAGCTACAATGGCTGTCCACAAAAAAATCATGTATGTTCAAGCATGCCAGTAAAATGGTATTTGTTTGTATCCCTATTCTCAGAACAGCCACACAGTTTTTTGTTCTTCATGCACGTAAACATTCATCTAAACTAAGCGAGTGTAAACAGTGATGCCAGCCTAGTTCTGATTTGATGTTAGCATACTTTTTAAACCAGCAGGACAGGCACTGGAAAACATCCTAAATTTAAATAGGAAAAAAAGATGACGATTTATAAACAAAGCGAAGAGAGGAGAACGCTAGGTTAGCCACAGAAGCTTTTCCCTGGGCAGGTTTTGGAAAGGATTTTTTCATCTTGACTTAGAAGTAGTTTGAAGATTGACAACACGCTCCGTGAGTGGTTAATATGAAGCTATGGCTAGTTTAGCACACTGGAAGCAGGGAGACAGGCACGTTTAGCTCAGTCCAAAGCTGACAACATCTGCCTACCAGCACCGAGCTCGGTCATTACATTAAATATCACCTCAGTTGGGATATTTTATACAAAAGAACACAGTTATTTCCATCTGCAGTAACTTACGTTGGGCAGCATGGCTTATTTCTGGGACCTTCTTGCCTTTTTCGGGTGCACACATAGAAAATTTAAGGCAGGAAAAGCATCACCAACACCACAGATATGGTACTAATTATGCCAGACACAAGGTGAAAGGAGGAGCTAGGGTGGAGGTATTGTGCAAAGTGTTTTGTATGCACAGCAACTCTGGGCAAGCTATAGAAGCTTAAATAGGATCCTCTGTAGCTAATTAGATGTGTAGAAGGGTCTGGCAATGAAATCAGCTTGACTTTGTGGCCTGCTTCAACTAAAGCTACACTCGTTTTTGTGTAATCCGTGCACTAGTAAGCCCAAATCACTATGGCTATATTTAAGAAATAACTGGACGCATTAGTCTTTGGACAGAGAGCAGGTAGTGTACAAAGTTGTTTCTCTTTTTGTCAACAATGCCTGGCTGCAATTTCGGAAAATTAACCTGATAAAAGCGGTGCAAATAAATCAAACTAGTAGTGTTGTCAGCTTAAAACTCCGCAAAAATAAGCGAATAAGAAAAAGTACTAAAAAACTCCATAACACTGATTATTCCAGCTTTAAAAAAAAGATGCATACATCTATGATGAAAAGACCTATGGCCCACAGAGCTGCTTGGATCGAGCACTCAGCTACAATCTCAAACTATTCTGCTGCTCACTTTCTTTGAGAAATCTTGTAATCCTCAGTCGTGGGTGGAATCTGAGAAAGATTAGCACAGCCCTGCTAAAGGTTTAAACTTTAAGCTTATTTTATATTTTGTAAATCCCTCCAAAAGCTCTGGGTTGATCCCCATTACTGCCACACAGACTCAAAGGAATCCAGAATTGTCACTCAAAAGAAGGTTTCCTCTCTTGATGGAGAAAAATATGGACCTCACTTCTTTGCAAAGCACAGTTGTTTATGTCTGTGCCGTGCACACTGCATTTCTAACACCTCTTTGTGCATAAGTGCCTTTGTGTATCTACCACATCAGTGCAAATGTCTTTGTTGTTTGTCGTGGTGTGTGTGTGTTTGTGTGCCTGTGTGTGTGAGATCATGTGAATGCTTATGTGAGTGTTTTGTGTGTTCTATGTTCACAGCAGCCTTCCCAGCACCACCCCCTCTCTGCTCCTGGCTTCTCCCCTGAGGATCTCCAGGAAGCCCAGTTTAGTCAAGAACTCCAGCCTCTGACGGTCTGTAGGCTGCACCTCACAGAACACACCCTGAGAACCTAGACACACACACACGGCACAAAAATCGCAAAGCAAAGAGGCAGTCATTGACAGATCAGTTTTTCTCCAAGAATAAATCATACAAATATACAAGCAACATATAAATAACAGAATTAGATAACAAAATGCCTTTACACAGTCTAAAGCAGCAACATAATCAGCAATTACAACTAGTAACTTATATTTAACGGTGTGAAAACAACTACAGGCAGCTTTTCCCTTAAACCCTTCCTTTATTATTGGAGTATTCTTCCACCCTCCGCATGTTTTTTCTGCTCTTCTCTCATCCTCTAATCCTTTTACTTAGCCTTGAGGGAATAAGCGCATACAGATTCATGCTAATATATGCAGCAGAATTTTATTTAACAAAACACACACTCACAAACACACACGTGGAGCTTACCATTGGCCTTTAGCGCAGTGAGGAGGGCGGTGAGCAGGGTGCGGCTGATGCTGATGTCCACCAGCTCGGGTAGGGCGTCCAGTCGCAACTGCGAAGGAAAGTGGTAGAGCAGCGAGTCTGGGTACTCGCCCTGATCCTCCTCCATCAGCTGAATCAGGTCCTGCACAAAGGAGAGCAGAGACACAGATGCACTTTCACATGTTGCAGAAGATTGTTCTTCCCCCGGCTGCCACTAGATGTTACCAATTGGGCACGTTTGGTACCAGACTCATTTCCAGTTACCCTGCAACCTTAAAACCTTAAAATGAATACAAACACACAGTAAAACACTAATCATCATTACAAATTAAGATTTGCTGACGCTGCATTTTAAGTATACTAGTACTGCCTGGTGACCCCAGCAGACACTCCTTGATCAGCAGCTTTTATATTTATATGCAAAGATTTCTGGGAAGAGTCTAATGTACTTCCTGTCTCAGAAGCTGATAAGCATTTTTCTTGGAATTGAGTTAGCTAACAGCAACTAGAATACAAGTGAGGTAATGTAATAAGCAGCTATTTGTATAACATACCAGTAATATGTAACTATGTGACACAAAACAGGGGAAAAATAATTAAAAATTCTCTAGAACAGATAAATGCATATGAATATGTAGCATCAGTCGATGAGGGAGACCATTTTTGGTAGATTTTTTAAACCCATTTGTAATCCACTTGTAGTCCTGACCAATCAAATTTGAGCATACTATGGCTGCATGTTAGTAAACAGTCCCTGTGGAGAGAAAAAGATGGATTGTATTTGCAGAAATGCAAGCTTAAAACCAAGATGTTGACAATCTTTTTTTCTTTGTTTTCATTTTGCTGCATTTGTAAACACTGACCAGTAGATGGAACCAGAGGCACTGGCGTGGATATCTACTGGTTACACCGGAAGCCTCTTAAGGTGCCAGCCCTCCCAATTGAGCAAACTAACCGATGGATTCTTTGATCGAACACTCTTGTTCCCTAGCCAATTTGAATGTGACAAAAGCTTTCAGCTGGTAAACTTTAAATTTTTCGGCACCTGTGGCTGCCTGCTGAAGTGTGAATGATCCACAGCATAGCTGTCAGTTTGCTCCGTGACGCACAGAGTGGCTAAATGAATCCGCCACACATGTCAGAGTTTGACTCTGTCTGCTGGTCACCACCAGTTATGCTTGGCTCTTTGCCAGAGATCACTGAAGAGTTTGTGATGATGATGCAAAAACAACATCAGCACTGTGTGCTACTGTATAGACTTCAATTCTCAAAAATGATTCTGTATTTTAGAGCACTTAAATCCTTTTCTTCCCCATATTTGCCATATTTCTGCATTTCTCTTTTTATTAACAATTAGTCACATTCACATGGCAGCAGCTGGTAAATCTGAATGCACCATTCGCAAGTTTACACACTAACCTGCTGATACAGAAAACAGGCCCACTAAAGATAGAAAGAATACTGCAGGTGGCTCTTAGACACATACTAAATTAAATCATTAAATCCGGTCTGTGTGTGTGTGTGTGTGTGTGTGTTATTGTCTATGTCTACCTTTGTGTTCCACCTAACTCCCAGCGAGTTATTATCCTTCACAGAGGAATCCAGATGGTGTGACAGCAGGTACTTATAAGTCTTAAGTTAAGTGTGCGTAATGTGAAACTGGTCTGTCGAGTTGTGTACTCTGTGAGCATTTATGTTTCAGCATAGGGTGTCAATCAAAAAGAGAGGTTTAACTGGCTTCTTGTGAGAGGGTAAAACCCACCTGGGTGTTTGGATGTGTGCCGTTCATTTTTGGTGGGTATTTGTCCCTCATGGCGGGTATCCAGCTGGCCTGGCACCGCTTGGCAAAGGAGCGAACATCCAAGATGCCTAACACACAGCCACAAACGCCCAGCTCATCCTCCAAGATGAAGCTGTACTCGGGGCACAAAGCTAGGCATGGTCCAAGACATCTAAGAGAGTGAAATCAAGTGTTATTGATTTGATGCAGTATTTGACAAATCGTTGCACACTTCCCGATTGAGTTTCTTTTTTCTCTCACACGCAGACACACCTGTCTCCTATGACATCTGGATGAGCAGCACTAGACTCTGGCCCACCCTGTGTCCTCAGGTGAAGTTGGCGGACCATTCGATACAGCTCCACCTAAGTACACAACCATTAAACCATGTGTCTTCCCACACCAGTGTTTAAATGTTGAATTAAAAATCTACTGAATAGTTGGACCTCTTTTAACAATTTAAAAAGTTCCATAAATGTTGCACCTACATGATCTACTGGTTTGCTCCCTGGTTGTTTAATGCAACTGTAAAAGCTAACACATGACCTTCCAATTCCCCTTTTGTTTAACCTCTTTGCCAGTTGTGCTATGTCAAGAGTTTCTGCGTGTGGGTGAGGCTACCTTGTCTTTGCTGTGGTATGGCCTGATATTGTAGAGGCGAGAGGTAGGGAAGAGAGGGGGAGGATGAGTAAAAAGTTCACTGCTGCTCCCTACTGGCAGAAGCATCTGCACACCACATGGGGAAAAAAACATGCACACACATTAGGCAGTTTTAGGGGCTCGACTTGATAGAGCAGAGTAAAATATTATCAAGAATTTAAGAAATGAATGGCATCTGAAATAAAACACACTACCTGCACCTCCCCTGACACACCCCCCTTGAACGCCCATGGCTCAGACTCTACTCCCAATAGGTCCGCTCCCGTGGTCTTCCCACACCCTAACACAGAAAAAACAATCATATGTGACTGGTTACATGACATGTTCAGGGACAGTGAAATACTAGAAAAGTTACCAGTGCACACGGAGAATGATCGCGCAGCTTGAAAATTTTATGTCGAGCATAAAACTTTAGAGCTTTACAGCATTACAGCACCACAAGAGACGCTCGCTGAAATAAACTTTTTTTTTCCCTGTGTCATAAAAAATTCAGTCCTCCCTGCACCGTTATCAGCTGGGCTCCACTGAGCACGAGCTGAGAAGTAATGACTGAATTTTGTAGTAAGTTATTTCAGGCGCAGATACAAAAAGTTTAAAGACCATCAGAGATCAGGCTTACTCACATTGGAAGCAGTTCCTCCAGGAGCCGAGGGCAGAGCTGTCACTCAACACTCGTCCATCTGAGTGAGTGAGTAAGTGGGCATGTTAGAGTGTAAGAGAAAAATGAGCCACAGACAATGACTGGCAATAATCTACAAAACCCCTTCACTGATTCCACCAGTGTCCTCTCTTAACATAAGTACTGAATATGTACAGTTTATAGTATGTGCTACATTATATAATGCTATAAATAATAGAGCAGAGACCATAGGGCATACTACTAAAATAGTAATCATACAACTAGACAGTAGATTAATTATTATTGAATAGTATGTCTACACAAAACAATAGAAATCTGTTACATGCAATGTTATACAATACTATAGTATACTATTATTGTATTCTACAGCAGAGTATTGTGTTGGGCTCTTACACTATAGCACTATAATACTACACAGTTTCTCAATATAACATCAGTTCAATAGCATGGTAAACTATATACTGCAGCGTGCTTCTAGTATACTAGGACCAAGTGGTATACTTCTACTATGCTATTATGCTCTGTTCTGCTACTGTATGGTAGCACTGTAATGTTTATTTATCTAGTATTCTTTAATTAAATTAACCCAATTATCACATCCAGACAAAGCACTTTGCAAGCAGTTAAGTGGACACGTCTGTACTTTCTCAAGTTCAAGTGAAATACGTTGTGCAACAACTGTACCTCACACGTGGCATAATTGCTGTGGGACAGCTGTAACAGCACAGAATTTCAGTGGAAACTTGTTTGAATGTGAGGGACAAATAACTTTCTCCTTTAATACCTTAAAGCAAGAAACAGGAGTGACCATTCTGTCATTCTACATCTATATCTATCTATAGCTATATATTTATCTGTCTATATACAGGGAGTGCAGAATTATTAGGCAAATGAGTATTTTGTCCACATCATCCTCTTCATGCATGTTGTCTTACTCCAAGCTGTATAGGCTCGAAAGCCTACTACCAATTAAGCATATTAGGTGATGTGCATCTCTGCAATGAGAAGGGGTGTGGTCTAATGACATCAACACCCTATATCAGGTGTGCATAATTATTAGGCAACTTCGTTTCCTTTGGCAAAATGGGTCAAAAGAAGGACTTGACAGGCTCAGAAAAGTCAAAAATAGTGAGATATCTTGCAGAGGGATGCAGCAGTCTTAAAATTGCAAAGCTTCTGAAGCGTGATCATCGAACAATCAAGCGTTTCATTCAAAATAGTCAACAGGGTCGCAAGACGCGTGTGGAAAAACCAAGGCGCAAAATAACTGCCCATGAACTGAGAAAAGTCAAGCGTGCAGCTGCCAAGATGCCACTTGCCACCAGTTTGGCCATATTTCAGAGCTGCAACATCACTGGAGTGCCCAAAAGCACAAGGTGTGCAATACTCAGAGACATGGCCAAAGGTAAGAAAGGCTGAAAGACGACCACCACTGAACAAGACACACAAGCTGAAACGTCAAGACTGGGCCAAGAAATATCTCAAGACTGATTATTCTAAGGTTTTATGGACTGATGAAATGAGAGTGAGTCTTGATGGGCCAGATGGATGGGCCCGTGGCTGGATTGGTAAAGGGCAGAGAGCTCCAGTCCAACTCAGACGCCAGCAAGGTGGAGGTGGAGTACTGGTTTGGGCTGGTATCATCAAAGATGAGCTTGTGGGGCCTTTTCGGGTTGAGGATGGAGTCAAGCTCAACTCCCAGTCCTACTGCCAGTTTCTGGAAGACACCTTCTTCAAGCAGTGGTACAGGAAGAAGTCTGCATCCTTCAAGAAAAACATGATTTTCATGCAGGACAATGCTCCATCACACGCGTCCAAGTACTCCACAGCGTGGCTGGCAAGAAAGGGTATAAAGAAGAAAAACTAATGACATGGCCTCCTTGTTCACCTGATCTGAACCCCATTGAGAACCTGTGGTCCATCATCAAATGTGAGATTTACAAGGAGGAAAACAGTACACCTCTCTGAACAGTGTCTGGGAGGCTGTGGTTGCTGCTGCACGCAATGTTGATGGTGAACAGACCAAAACACTGACAGAATCCATGGATGGCAGGCTTTTGAGTGTCCTTGCAAAGAAAGGTGGCTATATTGGTCGCTGATTTGTTTTTGTTTTGTTTTTGAATGTCAGAAATGTATATTTGTGAATGTGGAGATGTTATATTGGTTTCACTGGTAAAAATAAATAATTGAAATGGGTATATATTTGTTTTTTGTTAAGTTGCCTAATAATTATGCACAGTAATAGTCACCTGCACACACAGATATCCCCCTAAAATAGCTAAAACTAAAAACAAACTAAAAACTACTTCCAAAAACATTCAGCTTTGATATTAATGAGTTTTTTGGGTTCATTGAGAACATGATTGTTGCTCAATAACAAAATTATTCCTCAAAAATACAACTTGCCTAATAATTCTGCACTCCCTGTATAGATAACTCCCTGCCCACTTCCTTCAGGTAAGCTTGTCTCAGTTCGTTAACACAAATATCTGATCAGCTCACAAATTTAAGTTTAAGTGATTTACATGCCAAACCTTGAAGCACGTGACCTCACTAGGTGACACAACTGTGTGCTAAGAACAGGAAAGTGGAGCTAGAGTTCAAACTTGGACAAACAGAAGGCTGGGAAACCATTGCCTGGTCTGATGAGTTGATTTCTGCACATTCAGATGTTACGGTCAGAATTTGGTGTAAACAAAATTAAAGGATGGATCCATCCTGCCTTGTATTAAAATAATCTGGTAGCCTTAGTGTAAGAGTGTGGGGAATTTTTTCCTGTTTAAATGGCACAGCCTGCCTGAGTATTGTTACTAACCATGTCCATCCATTTATGAGCACAGTGATACATCTTCTGACAGCTGCTTCCAGCAGGATAACACACCATGTCACAATTAGTTTCTTGAACATGATAATGAGTTCACCGTACTTAAATGGCCTCATTCTCATGGCACATTCTCGTACAGCAGAGAAGATCAAACCAGTGCAGAGTCCAATGCATCACACTGATAGTATATCAGTATATTGCTTCTGTCCTTACCAAGCCAGCATATAAATGCCTTTGCCACCAGAGCTGTGTTCCTCAAGTCCCACACATAAGGGTAAAGGTCATAGAGCACAGCCCTGTTGTTCCCACCCACCACACTGCAGTGGAGCTGCGCTATGTCTTCACACAGAGAAAGAAACCTGGAGGCCCGCCCACGCCATTCATCAACCTGAGGACATAATAAAAAAAAAAGACTACATTATGTTGTTATTTCTCACGTGTAATATACACAAGCTGTACAAGTACCTCAACAAAAACTCCTCTCATAATCCTCACTGACCTTTTGAGGTGCTGCCTTCTTGCTGTTAGTGCTGACCAACTGGCAGTTTGTTTTCAGCCAGGTCAGATCCTGCAGTAGCTTCTGGGCTGATGGGCCATGCTCGTGAGGGAGATAATGAAGACCAACCAGCAGCCGCACCTGCGACTCGCTTAGCAGACCTTTCCCACCGCAGAGCCCACGACCCTGGGCTTTCTGTCCCCGACCTCCAGCCGCAGGTGCTCCAGGCTTAGTTCCTGGAGGTTGCTGGATCGGTTGGCAAGACTGGTATGACTTCCTTTTCTCCCCCTCTCGTCCTTCCCTCTCCCCACTCACTTTAGTGGGTGAGGACGGAGGGGAGCTGGAATTCAGGGGGAAGACTGGGAGTTTGGCCACAGTAGAGGTTCCTCTGAAGGTGGAAGGACAGTCAGATCTGTCAGGAGTTTTACTGTGAGATGTTGGGACAGAGGCACGCTGGTCTGTCCTTGTGTTCTGCCGGCCTACAATCATCATGAAAATAAATTTTAAAAAATGCACAGGTTGAGTGTTTGAGTAACAACACTACACTGAACATAAACTGCAATAATTCATCAGTGTTTATCTGTATACATATATATATATATTTTACCAGCTTGTAAAGGTTGGTTGAGTTCTTCCATCCAGTCTTTCAGTGCAGCAGACAGAGCTCTATCCGGACAGTACTCACACTCCTCATCTGGGGCACACACAACAATGCATTCAAAACCAAAAACAGCCACACCTTGCATTCTCGTTCTGTAATGGTTATTGGCTTACATGACACATTAAGGAAACTATTACATGTCTGCACAACACAACCTCCTGTAACAATTAAAATTTTTCTCATCTCCTCTTCTGAAAGCGTCTTTGTCCTCCAGCCTACCGCCCAGTTCTTCCTCCAGAGAGGGACCGGGCTCTCTCCTCATTTCCTCCTTCATCACACCGTGCAATTATTCCTCAGTCATCACCTCTCCCCCACCCAGTCTTCAGAACATCACACGCTACACTGCTTCTCTGTTTCCATCCCATTCCCTGCCCTTCCCCCCGCGACAAAAAAAAAAAAAACTCTGTGTGCCTGTGCTCTAATGCATTTTACTGTCACGGTAAATGAGATGCAATAAATATGAACAACATATATGCTGCAGCCCACTTTTGCAGAGGTGTGACAGGAATTCTTACATTACACTTCGAACACATAACTTATTATACACTGTGTGAAAAAGACTAATGAAATGACTTAAAGTCACAATGTTTTAACAGCTTTTACAATAAAGGCAGATTGAGGCTGGTGAAACTGTGTAGGCTGAAAGCTTACCAAGTGACTTTAGAACAACAGATGGAGCTTTGACTTTGCTTATTTGGTAGGTAATATCAGACACAATGTCTGTCTGGTGGTCAAAATGGTGCTAGTTGCCAAGCAACACAGGCTTATTAAACATTTCTCCTGAAGCGATGGGACTAACTGTACATGGATGTGGTCTGGCAGAGACAATATTAGTTTATTAACTCAGGACATCTCCTGTCTCATCATACTCCCTCACTCCATCTGCCTTCCCTCTGCTGGATCCCTCACCTTTCGTATCCTCTTTCCCAGCTCTGTGCCAGCTTCCCAGCGTGTGCAGCGGGATGTAGTTGGCTTCAAACTCGCAGTTGGGGTTAAGCAGCAGGCCCCTGAGATGGTTCCTAAGCTGAGGCTCTCGACCCTTAAAGGGCCCCAAAAACAGGCGTCTGGAGTCATAGTCATTTGCGTGCAGATTGTCCCAGATAAGTGGCGGGCGTTGGAGGACTGACTCCACCTCAGCCAGGGATTCCAGTGACAGTTTCCTGGAAATGACCTTACTGCCTGTGGAAAGAGAAAGCCCAATGCTAAAAAATCTGTTAACCATTTTCCATTTAAGAGGTCTACCTTAGGACAGCTAAATAAACAAACCTACGGTCAGATAACAATGTTACTGCGAAATACTGGAGTTACAAGGTGCTTACAATATGTTTTAATGACACGCACCTAAAATATTTCTACAAGCTTTGATGCATATTTGGCATGCAGAGTAATTTCCCTGTTCAGCTGGTCCTCCTGGAGGGACTTGTCGTTTCTCATTCAAACTAGAGGTGCTGTTGGCTCTGCTTCAAATCACATTAAATCATTGGAATACAAACTTGTTTCTGTTCCATTTAACGTTATGGGCTTTGTAATGAGCTACAGATTCTATTATAAATCTTAAACTTTTCGGTCCTTTTGTGTTTTTGAAGGTTTTTCCTGCGTTCCTTCTGTTCCTTCTGCTTCAGCCCCCCTTTTTTGGTGACGTCTGACTTCATTCTGTCTCTCTTTCGATTTACTCCCTCCTTCACTTTGAAGGTTAGTTTCTCATGTGAGTTTTTGCATTTTTTCTTTCCCATTTTTCTTCTCCCACCTTCCTAAATGCGTGACTTCACCTGCATGTTACAGGCCTTCCCTCCCTAGTGTCAATCTATCAGGCTCTTGCTGCAACTCCCTTGTGTTTCTAATCACTTATGTTTTGAGTCTTTCATCTGAGTTTGGTTTCTTTGTGCCCTATTTGGTCTTTTGAACTACAGTACGGATTTCCTGCCCCATATTTCCAGCACCGCCTGTTTAGAAGGATTTTGTAGTAGTAAATTGTGACAGTTTTCAGCAACTGGAAAGCAGAATCAAGTCCAATAACAGATAAGCAATTAAGGAAATGGATAGATAAAAACAGGTACACTACATGCATATATTGTCCATATAAAACAATGTCAGAGCACCATATAAGGTAGCTAACCAGCGAATTCATTTCCTTTAAACTGGACAGGGGCCATTGCCAACATGACCTAAGGTCTATAGACCTGCTGCAGGTCTCACTAGTGAAACAAAAGCCACTGTTCTGAGCATTGTAAATTATATCTGCAATATGCAAGTGGCACAGATTGAGTAATACTTGTCATGGCTGAACACAGACAGTGCTTCAAGTACTATAAATATAAAATAATATGAAATCAGCAATAAAATTGTAGTTCACAGGGTCACAATAAAAAAAATATATAACAAATATACATCTTACCAGTCCATATTACTGTTATGTTAGGCAGCAGGTCCTCTCCCACAGTTTGCAGGTAGGGAGACTTGGATACACTGGGAGAACAGAGAGAACCACAGTACTCTACACAGAGAGGGAGAAAAGCAGTGATATTTCATGAAGAGGCAAATATAAAAAGTGCTCATGTTACATTTTTTTGTATAATTTTCAGTCCTGTAACAAGTCCTTAATCGGCAAGCCTACCTGTAGGGCAGAACAGGAAGACAGGCGGTTCCCCCAAGAACCGATAAATCTCATTGGTTACTGTGACCTGAGCGTGGGCAAATGAAGTGAAGGCCTCGCTGTCGGCTTGACACATGGAATGATCAATGTCATCGAACAGAATGGCAAATGCCTGGCAACCCAGGTCTGATACCTGGACAGAGTAAGGAGGTTGTGTTTAAAGAAAACAGAAATCAATGAAACTTCTGTAGTAGATGACCTTGTGTAGCCTACCTGTCTTAGTTTGCGTTTAAGTAGAGTCAAGTCGCAGGAAGAGGAGAAGACTATGTCCTGACCAGGAGACAGCGCATAAACAAACCTGAGGCCTCTCGACTGGGCCTCTACAATGAGAGTACGCAGCTGACCTGAGAGGACGAGAAAAGTGAAAAATACTAAATATGAATTTTAAAACAGGACAAAAATGTTTTTTAAACACTGATTAAAGATGTCTGAATATTTTGTTTTCACTTTTTTTATATGACAAGATTACATACTAAATCCTGAGCTGTGGTATAATGTGTACTGACATTTCCCTTCCCCTCTTTTTATGTATCCTTGTAGAAATCAGCTTGACTCTAGCAGTAAAAGGTGCAAAAATATAATGGACATCATAAAAACTGTAGACGCCTTTACGATCATAATGAAACATACATTTAATGCCAAAAGGGAAATTTCAGAATGTGTCAGAGAAGTTCTGCTATACTAGTGTACAATGAATTATTAGTCTGATTGTACCCTTGTGGTTCCCCTTTAAATAGATTAAATTGGTTTTACAGATTTCAGGAAACCATGGATGCCCATATGAGTGAAAATTTGCTATGGTTAGAGGTCCTTACCCTCCTCTTCAGGAGAATAGACTTCTCTCCACAACAGTCTATGTTTCAGGTCATCTTTCGGACCGTACAGGTAGGTGTTCAACCCCCAGTGCTGCATCCTGATGGAGAAAGACATGACCAGATGGGTCACATGTTGTCACAATGCTCACACTCAGAGTTTTGCAGAGCCAGGAAACAAAAAAGCTGCTGAAAAATCACAGCTGCCATGACTCACCACAGGATGGTAATGTAATGTACTTGCATTTATCTAGTGTTTTCCCACTCAAGTCACTTTTTTAACCACACACTTATATAGACTCAAAGCACTTTATGGTCAGTGTAGAATAACCAGTTACTCCAACATGCATGTATCTGGACTATAGGAGGAAACTGGAATACTCAAAGGAAACCTGCATAGTTATTCAATTGGTTGAATAGCTTTCAGTTTCAGGAAGCCATGGAGTGAAAAAAAGCTTAACAAATTAACAGATGGCTCGAGTGACAATTAGAGCAAAGTCCAAAAAGGCCAGAGGTGGGGCTCATATCAGGAATCTTCTTGCTGTGAGGTGTCAGTTTTAACCAGTGCAGCATCATGCTGCCCAGTGGGCTGCAGTTTTTGGATTTTTGGTTGTTTTTTTGGTTGTTTTTTAATAATAATACTCCTTACAGTTAAGTTACAGCTACTCTCCCATATACCACATTTGTATTTGGGAGTAGCTCACACTTAGGTATGAATTAGAGTCACTGCTTTCTGGTGCAGTTCATGAATCCATACTTCTAAATGACTGAATATGGATTAAACCACCATAAATGATTTTGTATATTTAACTGTTAGACACTTTACTCATCTTCCATATTTTGAAGCTAGAGGTTGAGCTCAGGCAGAAGTTTCAGGGGTGAGGCAGGACTTGGGTTTCTGTGCATGATTTTAGGTATTGCATACAATTTAAACAATTCAAGAAAAGTAGCAGAAATCTACTAATTTTTGACTTGAATGTTTGCACTGGGCACAGAAAAGACAACCTCAAACAAAAACATCCTAGTAAAGTTTATGACAAGTTACAGGATAAATGGTTCAGAATATATCAATGGCCCAAACTAATAATAGGGAAATAATCTGAATCAAGGCCCCAACAAAGACATGCTAGAGGACAAAGAATAGACGGTGTCATGTAGACAAAAGAAAGGAAGCTGGAGGACAATGACAAAATAATGAGGCAAGAAGAGACCAATGTAGAATTTGTAGCTATCTTCACAAATTGTGCATATTACCATAGGCAGGTGTGTCTGCCAGCAGAAAAGAATGGATGACATCATTTGGAAATCAAGCTCTGCAAAATCAGCTGCTTTGGTTTATTTCTGCATTATTTCTTCACTTCAACATATCGTGCTGGACTTGCTCTGTGTAAGCATACATATCATTCAACATCCAACCCATGGAGCGAGACAGAGTGATCGAGACAGAATTGGAGCTAAGAGTGAAGACAGAAGGAGGAAAAAAAACAAACAAAAAAAGTGGATCTAGCTGCAAGAACATAGATCCACAATATCGATTGAGAGTCTCCAAGGCTGTCTCAGTTACAGGAAATGACCTCCTGAATTATAAATAGAGCATAGTACTAAGAGTGAAACAATACCAACATCATTCATACACGCACAAATATACAAACATGAACACTGCTTTGTCTCTGTACATGGACCGGCTCTTGTCTTTCTTGTCATTTTGTGGGTGTGCTGTGCTCTCGATCTCTCTCTCTCTGCTTCACTTCCTGCACAGATGGTAAGTCGCCTCCACAAAGCTGCATCCTACCTCCCTCAAACACACAGTCACACACACAGTCACACACACAATTACATACTGTACACGCATCCACGGCTAATCTTACGCAACATTCAGCGTATGATTTTTGCCTGCACCCCACACTGGAGTCTAAAAAAGCTTGTCTATAAATAAACCTGGAGCCCACACACTCAGCTGCAGCTACGCAAAAGTTTTGGAAAATAAATTAATTCTCTTTATAAAGCATCCACTGCCTCGTTACCCAGTTTTCTGCACCCTCCCAATGCAGTGCAAGTTTACAGATAGATTTGAGCAACTTACAAAACTGCTGATCATGTCTTTTTTTTTCTTTGTCACAATCCAAAACCTATTAAATCACAATAACAAGCACAAACAATGAGCCTTAAAAAAAAAAACTGGAAATATATCATGCGCATATATCATTCAATGGCAGTGGAAAGAAGAGAAGCAGGGGGACCTACCCTCTCTGGGGATGCAGACGGCTGTGACTATTGGCTGCTGAGCAACACAACTGTGTCACAGCTCCCAACAGGGATTTATGCTGCTCCGCTTGTACTTAACATCAAGATTTAATCAGTCTTATGAGGTGGGCAAATGTGAACATACATAAAAAGGAATTGCCTCATTGTTAATTAGTGCAGTCGTTTGTATTTAACTCACTGTTGTTGCTTTATTGTTGTGTTCCTGATGGTTACTTCCTGAATGGACAAGAAAATGCCGCTTTGAATGTGTGCTGAAAAATAGTTGATTAGTATTCTGCCTCTGCTGTCATGAAAATCACTGGGAGCTGATTCATGCTGAAAGAGCTTGTCTCTCTTTGTGAGCTGATCAAACTGTTAATGAAAAGTGCTGTGGCCCACTCAATAAGGAGCTATTTTTGCCTTCGTTTAGTCAAGATTTGAACCCCAACAGTATTGCCTTTAAATTAGATTCCTGCCTCCGATAGCAGCCATACTCTTAAGAACATTTGATTACCCAGAACGTTGATTTTATCTAGCTTAAACAGCATTTGTCTTCCATTTTTAAGTTGTTGTCATGCTTATGGGGCTGCACTGTATCACTCCAGCCTCCAACCACCTGAAGAGTGTGATGGTCCTTGAAAGCTTCTTCATTGCAGAGCTTCATGCTCAGCAGATAATAGTTTATGTATGGACACTTAAAGGGGAGCTAATCTGCTCATTTCAAGCTTGAATTTCTAATTCTTAGACTAAATTTAACCTTTATTTAACTTATGCTGGGCCGTGGTGCAGCCCGTCAGCTCATCCATTTTCTGAAAATAAATACATTTTAAAAAAGCTGTTTTAGCTCATCTTGTAATAATATCCACCCCCTCTCTCAGCAAACTTTCTTCTGATTGGCCGGCCCTTTCAAAGAAAAGGTTTGAATAAAAGGTAGGTGGGGCTTCTGTGCTTCTGTGGATTACTAGACATACACTGATGTGTATGACAGGACATAAAGAGGAGCATAAAATGTCTCCCTTGAATAATGGGGCACTTTAATCATATGATATTATCATTTTAATAACTTGACCTTTGATAAATTTCCCACTGCAGCGTTGGAAATGCACTGCACCCGAGTAAAAACTTCGCAAAATAAGTTTTAACACCAAAGATGGTAAAAGAAGATCTTTTGAACCTCTTTCTTAATCCTTTCACTATAACAAGATGTAGTGTCTGCCTCTCCTTTCCCCTCCTGTCACCCATAGCTGAGCCCTAGCACTGAGGATGAAGCTGTCCTTTACTATGGAATCATTCTGCCTCAGTAATTTCTCTCTGAAGCTGTGCTTGGCACTGAAATAAAGGTTTGGATCTGGTTTCAGCCTAAAGGCATCAAGTCAGCAGCTCCTGAGCCCACACTGTTTTAGGGAAAAGAAGATCAGCGACACAGAAACATCCCGTCTGACCAGGGTTAGAAGACATATGCATGCTCACCTGTGCTCACAGACTGTGCATACAGAAGAGTGAAAGCAGGGATGCAGAAAAAGCACAAATATCTTGAAGAAGTGTTGGGAGACTTACCACTGGAAGAGTACTTTCCTCTGATCCATAGACCAAGGCCTCCCATAAAAACCTGATGAGGAAAAATACGGAACTGAGTGCACACAGATAACTGAATCACTTGGATGAAAAGATGATTGTGTTAATGCACACTCAAATGAGATCTTCAATGACTTCCTCATTTGCTATCACATTATTCAACAGTAAACATGAAATTTACACTGCATTCTCACATTTATACACAAAAGGAAATATACTGTCGAACCTCCATGAGTGTCTTTGACTATAACCCTTCAGCGCTTGCAATTGGAATTTAAAATAATGTGCTTGTTGGTTAACAATATTGTTTGATACACATATATGTGTGGCATTTAACTCCTAATTACTGCAGCGTTTATTCACAAATCAGAGAATTACTGGACCCCTTTAGCAGCTACATTGCTGTCAAGTACAGCTACACAAAATGTTTCAAGATCTTCCCAAGCTTATGTGGTCACATGCCTGCTGCGTTTGGCACAGCCATAATTCATTTCCAGCTACACTCTCCATCACAGTTTCTATTCTTAGAAATGGGAGCATCTCCAGTGTCCCTCTTCCTCCTTTGTGTTTTGAATAAGTCTGCAATGTGTGTGTATGTGCGAGTGTCTGTGTACAGTAAATGGGTCAGAGTAAAAATTAAATCAGATACACTTACAATTTCGACTGCTTTCTCCTGCTAAATACTTTTGGGGAATTGGTTTTATATTGGTGTGCATGGGTATGGCATGTCTGCATATGTGTATGTGTCCTGTGTAAAGCTGCCCACCAAGCCAAACCCAATTACTACATCTGCTGGATGCCACCACAGGGTTGAGCATGTACAAGAATAAGTAATCTGTGTGCAGCACCACTTTGGTAGAAATTCACAGAGCTATAAAGCTGAGATGGTGGACAGACCAAAAAGTACAGAAACAATGAATCAACTCACATAAAATGAATCTGCAACAATTTTAATTTTCGAGGACCATTTCAAAAAATTCCCTAAGCAAAAACATGAAAGCAGTTCAGCTCCCTGTTTTATATTCCCGTGAACTGTATATTTTTGGAGTTTGGATTTGTGGGTGAATATATAACAAAACAAAACACCACACAACCAACTCTAGGGATTACAGAGAATGGTCTGAAAAAGAGAAAAAATATCCAACTGTAGTTCAGCAGTTCTCTGGGAGTAAATATCTTTTCGATGTCAGAGGTAAGAGGAGAATGGCAAGATTTACGGCTGATAAGAAGACATCAGTAACTCAAATCACTCATTACAACCAAGGTGTGCAGAAGACACACCTTGTGTCTTCTGAACACAGAGGGAACCTTCAAGCAGATATGCTACAGCAGCAGAAGACCACACCAGGTGCTACACCTGACAACTGAAACAGGAAACTGAGTCTATAGTTTCCACAGGGTCACCAAATTTGAGTCTTGATTTCTGCTGTGATATTCAGCTGGTAGAGTCAGAATTTGGTATAGAAAACATAGGCACATGGATCCACAGTTCAAGCTACTTGTGGGGTGTAATGGAGTGGGGGATATTTTTCTGGCACAATTTGGGCCACCTCTTACCAACTGAGCATCATTTAAATATCACAGATTGTCTGAGTGTTGTTGATGACCATGTCCATCCCTTTATGACCACAGTGTACCCATCTTCTGATGACTGCTTCCAGCAGGATAACGCGCCATGTCACAAAGCTCAAATCATCTCTAACTGGCTTCTTGGAAACAACAATGAGTTCATTGTACTCAAACGGCCTCCACGGCCATCAGATCTCAATCTGCCAACAAATCCACAGCCGCTGTGCGATTCTATCATGTCAATATGGACAAAAATCTCTGGGGATTGTTTCCAGCACGTTGTTGAATCCATGCCATGAACAATTAATTCAGTTCAACCCAGTACTAGCAAGACGTAGCTAATAAAGTGACTGGTGAGTGGTAATACTATAAAACACAAATTAAACTGTTGAAGTGTGACATCAATGCTACTTCATGAAAAGTGATACAGAGAGGTGTATTTTGTGAAAACACTGAATCCCAAAAACCAAAATAAGTTAATGCCGTTTTGCAGGGAATAATTAAAAAGAAACACTTGAGACAACTTTTTATTATAGGTTGTCAGTTTCTTCTCAGTAATTACACCCTGACGATTAAAAATAATCACATAAATGTTTGTCAGTACACATAGTTTGCCATTGGCTTCTATGTTAAACACGAACCTTTTCTCTTCACACAATGCTGTAGAAAAAATATACTTGGTATCATTTAGAAATGGTCTCTGCATTGTCTGCACATGCACTAGAGTAGCATTACCGTGCAGACAATGCATGTAGTCAAGTAGTATCTTCAAAGCAAGCTGCTAACTAGCTTTTTGAAAGATTTGATGTACCAATGACCCTATAATGTTGAACGTCTGCTTCTCTACCAGCAGACTAGGAGTTTGTTCTGAGCAGTCACTTTGCCGTTTGTGAGGACTCCACTTCTATTCTTAATGTGACTGGAACCACTCTGGACTTCACCTTTCACAGGTGTTCTTCTTTCTGCCTCTGGTTCTACTCATTTCATACCATGTCATAATTTGCTGGCTCTGTGTGAGTGTGGTGGTTATGGAATATAATGATGGGACAGGTGTGTCACCATTCCCACTGTCCTTTTGCAGTATCCTCGTAGCTTGTGTTATTGCAGTTCTTCTCTTCTTTGTTGATTTCTTTCATTGTGCTGTCATCATCAACACTACCATCATCATATACATATATATATATATATATATATATATATATATATATATATATATAGTTTTTGTTTTATATATATATATATATATATATATATATATATATATATATATATATATATATATATATATATATATATATACATATATATATATATATATATATGTGTGTGTGTGTGTGTGTGTGTGTATACACACACACATATATATGTATGCAATCTCCAGTCACTATCTTCACCATCATCATAGTATCCTCATTCCAACTACTGTCAATGTTATCATGATTTTCATCATTATCATCTTCATTGTGTTTCCTTAGGTTGGAGCCTAAGGAAACACAATGAAGACCGTATTGAACGTTTTTCATCGCTTGCTTTTTCATCCACACTTCAAGCCTGACTGATTACCACTAGATCTTTTCATAAACCCTTTTCATTCCACCTAGGCCCGTTTTCTTAAGCATACGCCCCTCACACACGTCTCGAGTAAGTAAAGAAAAACGTTCGGTTGTAAATATAGGTCAAATGGTGGTCTGTTTAAAAGCAGCCCCCCAAGGGAAAAAAATCACATGATCTGACAGGTCGATCTGGAAGTCGGGCGCTCTTACCTTCCACCACCCCACAAAGGAACTGCTTCTTCTCCTCCATTCTGGCCACCCTCCGCTTCCAGTCGGCCCCTAAGGAGCGAGGGCAGACAAGATGCTCTGCCTATCTGTCAGCTTAGATCCCGGGGATAGTCTTCATGCCTCTCCTCGATCTGCTTCCACCTCCTCCTCTTTTCCTTTTCTACACAGCGCTGATGCTCCCGTGCTGCGTTCAGGTGCTCAAGCCAACCTCGTACTTTTTTTCCAGCAAAGTGCCGAGTAATTTCAGAGAAACGTTATCATTTCCAATAGGTTCAAGCTACCGCACAAAACACAACATACAACCCACTAACAGTTTAAATGACCCTGTTAAAGAGGTGGGTATAGGTAAACAAAAAAATAACAGCAACAAAAAACGATATTTTACAGACAATGCAAGAGAATGAAGAGGATGAAAATCAGCCAGGACAAGTCATTAAATATCTGTTAAATGTAGGTGTGTAAATCCACAAAGAACAGTGAGCTTCAGCAGCGGTAGTAACACAGGTCATCTGCTCACAGCCTTTAGATTAAGAAAATCTACTAATTTCTACTCAATAGAAATTATTGTCAGATGTGATTCTTTTGCCCACACTCCCCGCCTGCCGAATCCAACTTTAACTTCTTCATTACTAGTTTTCCTGTTTGGAGGCAAAGGTCACCGTCTACAATGTAGGCAACGTAAAATAGAGATATATTTTTATTATTCTTCCTTTTCTGTTCTACTTACCCAGTTCAAGCTGAGTGCATTCATTGGAATCAAAAGGTCAGACTAACATAAAGTTTGTATTTTCAATCTACTAATATTATTTTATTATTGCATTAATGTAGCACAAGGTTCAGTTAACTCTGCATTAAAAAAATGGCAGAAAATTTCTTCAAGGAGCTACCATTACTTTCTTACTTTAAGTACATTTCAGAGCCTGTACTTTTTTCACGTTTACTTGAGTAAAGAAGTTTAATCAGTACTTCCAATTTTACCCGAGAAGTTTTTTAACACAATTACCTGTACTTCTACTTGAGTGCAGAATTTCTGTACTTCTGCCATCTCTGGATAGATAGATGTACAGATTTCCCGAAACACTGAAGGCAGCATCTCCCAGTCGTCTCTTCCAGTCTCCGGGCGCACAGGCGCAATGGCACCTTGATAGGAAAGGGGAATGAGGTGTGTGCGTGTTTGTGGGTAACTTAATGACCAACCTAATAATCATCCACAGTTACATTCGTCGTAGCCGGTATTTTTCACATGCACAATACTTCCTGGATTGCTGACTTACTAAGCTCGTGGGTGTGGCATATTCGATGTTTATCTGCTCTAGAGATGCTTTAAAAAGTGTACCGTGTATGTTAGTTTCCAGGAAATTGTTGTGAAAACTATCGTGATATTGGTACTACAGTATGTTTCTAAATTGTTTTGTATGATGCTTATAACTTTTATTACTGTGAATAAATGGGCTAATATATAAATTTGAGTTAGAGCACCTCTTGCTGGAATTACACTTAATTACACCAGTGCTGCACCCATATTAGGGGTAAGAATAGATAAGTACTATAGTTACATATACAGTTGTATGGAGCTTGTTAAGGGTCCGAAATTGAGGACGAGAGTAAAACAATGATAGTCCAGAAAAGGCCGTTCAAACAATTGATTTTTAATGAATGCACGCAGCGTGGAGAGGTGCAAACTGCAAAACAGTTGTACATCTCTGCCCAAAATACACTCTAGATTGCTTTTATAACATCAGGGTATTGTAACGCCCCTTCTTGCGTTTACAAGCACATAATTTGCATGTACAGAACATTCATGTATTTTAAGAATTAACTGCAACATAGAGGTTCCTCCTTGTGGCATCCTCTTAAGAATATGGTGATGATCTAAGGCCTTTGAGGTCACCATGGACTGGACATCCTTACGTCACCTGTAACTAAGCAAACTCAAATGCAACAAGAAGCTGAATACATTCAGGCCTTTGCTCAGCTACTTTTTTTTTACTGTAACAATATACTCAGCATATGAGTTATGATATATATATATATGTTTAACTCAATCATTTTAAAGTAGTTATAACTGCACCTGTAATAAACATGTTAATATTTGATTATGATAACCCCTATAATATAAATTATAACATAATGCCAGCAACTTCAATAAATGCTTGGATGTTATAATAATTAATGCAATGATAAAGATGATGGTTATGTAAAATAATCCCTGTAATTCCACAAGCTGTATATGCAAAGCTAATGACTTTTTCTCAGTGTTGTTATTATTTCTTATTTTTATGGCAGCTGCACATGTACTTCAATCTAAATCAGTAAAACGGAGCCAAATGTTTATGTCTAATGTAAGTATCTATTTATGCATGTGTGCTGAAGTGTCACAGAGGACAACCAGCAGGCTATCACTATTACCTTATTCTGTTTACTACTTGGCAGTTCCCCTTTACCAGGTTAATTTTGCATGCATCTTAAGGAAATTAATTCTCTGTTGGGCCTGAAACCCTCCTGGCTCATCTCAAACCTTGCACTGTACCAGTAAGCATAATGTTAGCACCTGATAAAAAAAAAAAAAAACAAAACTGTCAAGGTATGAATACATTAAGATAACCATTATTTGTCAGGACAGCTACTTTTAATATGCTGAGGAATGTTGTTTGCCCAGATAGTTGCCAGGTATGTTCACTTTAAGCCGCAGCTGTGTTAACAAAACAAGTACATGCATGCCAGACAAGATAAAAACAATCCATTGGCTGTATGATCAGATCTGTTTGAGTTTTTTCATTACTATTTGAAAGTTGCTGTGGACAGAAGAGCAACTTTAAAGTAGACGTGAAAATTACTACACTGTCCATATTATCTATATTATGATTTCTGCGATATTTTTCAGTAACATTTTAGAAGCAATGGGTAAGTCGGTTTATTTAAGATATTTCAGTATATATTATGTTTTTGTAATTTTCCATATAAAAGACATAATTTCTTTTAGCCAAGGGGTCAGCAGCCTTCACTATCAAAAGAAGCCTTTTTAAGCAATTAAAAATATGGACTGAGTTAAATATTATTGCTGTTTTATTGGGAATGTGTTCACTGCAAGTATGTCATCAATCTCTAGCCACTATGACAAAAGATTTAATAGGTTGTTCTGGCTGTCGGACCTAGTTTGTTCTTTGAGGAAAAGATGGTTTACAGTAGTAGCCAGGCTTACAAGATCAAGACTATAAATACCGTAGTATACTTTTAGTTGAATAATTTACCTCCGACTTCTCACTTAACAAGGAGTAAGAATCTAAGAAAGTCTTCTAGTTACATTCTGATAGGAGCAGATGCCCTCTAACACTGTTTGCAGGCAAAAAGTCAAGTTTTTAGTTTTAATGCAGTCACTTTGATCAATATGGTGTCCAGAGCAGAAGATATATAACATGAGGGTTTGTTAGTAACTCACAACGTTAGACACGTTTATCGCGTCGCATCAGATTATAAACTATAAACACAAAAATACATACGTCAAAGCCATATGAATATTGTGATTGGGCCAAATTGTGTTGTTTTAATTAACAAATATGTCTAGCTGGCAAAATAAAAGAAAGTGAGGAGTTATGAGGAGTGAGGAGTTATGCAACTAGCATTAAGCATTTGCTAGGGAAAACCCCAACAGATGCTTTATTTCCTTAAAGAATAGCACTCAAAACACTAAAAGGAGCAGGTGACAAGGCGAAAGGTTGGCAGGTTGACATTTAATTATTACTAATTACAGATTAAATATTTTTCTGAGCCAAGATCTTGAGTTTAGGTAATCAGGATTGACTATAAGACTGCCCTCCGTTTAAAAATGGTCAATGCAATATTTAATAAGAGATTAAAAGCTATGCAGTACTTTTTTCCCACATAAACTGTAATCTTTTTTTAAGCAGTTCCTTCTAGTTCTTTCCACTGAAGATACTGCCAGATCTTCAGTGGCAGTAAATATTGCCAGAATGCCTATGAAAAAGAGACATGACTTTACAGTACTCTCACTGCAGCATTTTGGGGTCACCCAAAGACATTTCAGGAAGTTTTGAGAACAACTGGATAATAGTAGGTAACAATAGTCCATTCTAGAACTAATAAATAACTTACGAATTAATTTTTCAGCACCAGAATGAAACAACACGTTTCAAATTTTTGAGATATTGTGCAAATACAAAAAAGCAGTCCTACGTATTTGTTTAATATGCACACTGAATTATATATCTTGGTCAAAAATGACCCCAACATTCCTCACAGTGTTACTGGAGGCCAATGTAATGCCGTTCAGAGTAAGCATCTGGTTAAACACCATGTTTCTAAGCTTTTTAATAATAATAATGACCTTCTTTCACTGCAGCTTTTTTATTTTGCTTTTGTGAATATAGCCTGCTGTAGCATCAGACTTTTCCTAAACTCTTCTATATTCTGTAGTTCCTGCTGTGCAACCAGGTTGTTGTACTTGTCCTGAATATTTTTTCTTATAGAGCCGTCTTATATTATAGTGTTTAATATACAGCCACAGTAGCTCAGTTAACAAGGTTTACTGGCAATGTCAACAAGCAGCTAATCTGCCCTTAATCTGCCATATAGTCAGACGTGCAGGCTTTTGAACCGAGCACAGATAAAAAGCTGAAACAGCTGGATGATCTCTCTCCTCTTTAGTCCAGAGGATATGGAGTCTATGTTTTTACATTTTTATTTGTCTGTCCACAGAACAGTTTTCCACCTTGCCTCAAGTTTAAATAAGGCTCAAAGAAGATAGCAGTGTTTGTGCATCATATTCACATATGGCTTTTTCTCAGAATGATAAAGCTTTAACCTGCATTTGTGGATGGCATGGTGAACTATTAGTGACTGTCCATCTTTGCTTCTCTACATTTCTAATATGCTCTTTTTTATGCCCAGTCATGTTTCTGACCTGTTGCCAATTATCCTGCTTAGTTGCAAAATGTTCCTCCTGCATTTTTTTGTATTACCTAAGTTTTTGCCTTTTGTTGCACACATGTCAACTTTGTTGAGACATGTTGCTGTTATCAGATTCAAGTTAAGTTTATATTTTACTTCCTGATAGTTTTGTCAAATGATTTGTCACAGAAGAATCCGTTTTACTTCCTTTAGTTTTAGCTACACCCACAAGGATGATCTTTAAATAGTCACAGCAGAAGCTGAGCACTAATAAACCCTGACATTGTCATGCTCAATGAATCCTAAGGGGCACTTGGAGTATTTTTTTCTAAGAATCGGTAAGAACTATATATCTATATATCTAACATATTTAACTGGAATGTTTTCTAAGGATCTGTTTCCACATCTGCACATCCACACATATGTTATATTTATAGTAGAGATGGACCGATCCGATATTACATATCGGTATCGGTCCGATACTGACCTAAATTACTGGATCGGATATCGGCGAAAAATAAAAAATGTAATCCGATCCATTAAATATAAAAAAAAAACCTCACAAAACTTGTAACACCGCGTAACTCGGCTCATAACCATAGCACGTTGCAGCAGTGTGCATCATGTGATAGAGCGGCTGTGTGTATTTGTAGCCTCTACCAAACCAGCATTTCATCTCCGAGGAAGTTATCCCAGAGAGAAGTAAAGCAA
Organism: Oreochromis aureus; assembly: GCF_013358895.1. Lineage (NCBI taxonomy): Eukaryota > Metazoa > Chordata > Actinopteri > Cichliformes > Cichlidae > Oreochromis > Oreochromis aureus. The sequence continues at coordinate 13,305,047 of NC_052944.1, read as the reverse complement.
GTGTGTAAGTTCATCTCTGAATGTTTGTAACGCATTCCCACGTTAAGCTTAACAACCGAAATATGGAGCGACTGCCTCTCTCTCTCCCTCTCCTGCCGCTACTTCAATCGTGAAACTGCTAAACAATCAGCTGATCGCGAGTCTGTCTCTCTTTGTTTTTGGCCCACTTTGCACCAGAAAGAGGAAACCAGCGGCGGAACAACAGCAGCACGTTTAAGCTTGATAAGCTGTTGTTAGAATTTATTTAATATTACTTTCTACACCAGGATCCTTTTCTATGTAGCTGACGGCTGGTAACTGTGCAGGGGCGGATCTAGCAAAGTTTAGCCAGGGGGCCCGATAGGGCATTAACAGGGAAAAGGGGGCACAAAGACATACTTTTCTTTCTTATTCTCATTTAAAATACGTAGCTTTTAATAAATAATTATCTGAATCTTACACCCAAAGTTTTAATCTGATATAAAATGTATAGAAGTCCATTACTATATATAGTAACTCTTAAGTCTATAAACCCTAGTAAGCTATAGTACTTTTTCCTTTGGGAAGATACCATCTGTGAATTCTGCAATTCTGTTGAAGAAAGATGTTGAATCTATTTAATTATTCTTGAAAAATAATTTGTTTCTGTGCATTTTTTTTCACCCTGCATCAAATTAAAGTTGATTACATCGATTAAGCATCATGAGGTGGAGGGTGGGTGGTTCCCTTTTTTTTTTTTTGCTGGGAGTTTGCAACCCTATTAGTTAGGTTGCTTAATATTTCTGTTAAGTACTCTTTAAAATACCAGAATAGGGAGGATGGAGTAGGTTTAAGTTAGGTTTTAAGTTAGGTAAGGTTTATTAGATTGATCATTGTTGCTGAACTATGAAATATTTTGGGTGCAGTGTATTTTTTACATACAGGTATAACAGAATAGCTTTAGTGTTGTTGTTTATTTAAACTTGAGTATGAACTTATACAAAATGCAGCAAGATATTAAAAAAAACAGTTTTATTGATTAAAAAACACACAATATCGGATTCATATCGGTATCGGCAGATATCCAAATTTATGATATCGGTATCGGTATCGGACATAAAAAAGTGGTATCGTGCCATCTCTAATTTATAGTAGCAAAGATATATTCATTTTACATTAAACAGTTTAACATTGTGGCTTTTTTCATAGTTTGGACTTATGGATTATAGACTGATCATCCTGGTGTTCACAGGTTGGTGCCTCTTTTTCTATTTAAAAAAATCGTTACAGGTCAAAAGTCTTCCTTTAATCCTACCTACATACATGTGTTTCTAGATAACATGTAACTGCAACAGAGTGGTCAGCTTGAAAAAATTAAAAAGCTGTATCCATCAGTCGTAAATGTATTCTTGAGCAGCAGTCCCCAACCACTTGGCCACGGACCGGTCGTTTGGTACCGGTATTCTGAGAAACCCTCCTACTAAAATTTGACGGTGACTTGCAACTAAACCTAACCCTACCCCTAACCATAACCCTAACCATAACCTTAAGAAGTATTCCGGATGGGTGAGAGAAAAAGAAGTTAATTCGGCGTTGGTTTTGTGCGCGTGAGCCGCGTCTGTGCAGAAACATTGGGTAGGATGTTTTTTCAGGTAGGATGGATTCCCAGAACACCTGCCATGGCTTGGGTTGAGGCTCGGGTGTGAAATTTATGGTTTTCAGGGGTTTTTATCGTTTTTTTTTATCACTTCTATTGTTAACTTGGTTTCCCTGGGTCTTTTCCTATATGTTATGAATAAACGTTCTTTTTTTGGCACTGGTACTGGTTTTATTTTGTTGTATTTAGACGCGACACCTTAAAGGTCGGTCCGTGAAAGTATTGTCGGACATAAATCGGTCCATGGTGCAAAAAAGGTTGGAGACCGCTGCTCTAGAGGACATCTGGATTTGATGCTGTAGTATTAATTTTAGATTTTACTTAAAACTATGACAAAAAGAACTAAATTAATTAAAATACAATACAGATTTCAATCAGTTATGAATACTGTCTGACACATACTTCCCCACAGTTATGTAAGCCTGTTCAATGGTTTTTATGAGCGTGAAACTGAAGCTAGCTCTAGCTATGCCTGCAGAGGACAAATTGTCTCAGCTTTAGATTTTAAATTCAGTGCTGTTTAGTCTAGGTTTAGTGCAGCATTCATTAATGTTATATAACACAGGTATGTAAAAGTATATTAAAGTCAATGACATGGTATTGAAGGAGGTATTTTCTTGATGTAGATTTATGGTGAAATACAAAAATCATATCATCGATTAAGACACTTTGTGAAACCATGAAGTAATATTTCTAATAATATATCTGATTCATATTCCCTTTTATATTATTTTGTTAAATAACATATACATTCTACATAATTCATAATGCTCCATAATTTAATAATGCCTTATTTCAGGAGCACTGGTTAGTGTTGCCTTTTCTCAGACTCGTCAGTACTACTTTGTGAGCACCTCAAAGACATGGACAGATGCACAGAGTCACTGCAGAAATGTCTTCACTGACCTGGCAACCATAGAAAACACAGCTGATCTTTATGCTGTCGCAAGCATTGCACCAAACACAGGTGAGTGTTTAATATTGGAAGTAAAAATAATACATAACGAACTGTAAAAATATATACATTTACATTAAGCTGACAACAACCAAATTCTTGAGAAACCTTAAAGGAATACAGAAAACAACAAACTGCATCTTTTTAAAAAGGCAAGGCATGGATAGGTCTCCATGATGACCTGCAGAACAGTTGGAGATGGTCCCTAAATGACGGCAGCTTCTATGGTGTAGGAGAGGCAGCATTTAGAAACTGGTACCCGGGTTCGCCCAACAATCTTAATGGACAGCAACAGTACTGTGTGGCACTTTTAAGTGGGAGTCCATACAATGGTGAATGGGATGATCGCTATTGTGGCAATAACTACTCCTTTGTGTGCTATAATGGTGAGTTTACATGGAGTAAGAATTAACAATGTGTCAAATATTTCTCCTTAAACATTTTGACCTATTCAGTCTAGATCATAAATCTACTATTAGGTCTTCTTTTTCATTTGCTGAACTCCACACACATTTTATTGAAACTATGTCATCGGCAAGTCCAACCTATCAGTCTACTGGTTCATTATTTCTGTATATTTGCAGGTACAATAAATGGTGAAGCATCCTTTGTTAAGGTTAACATTGCTGTAAATTGGACTGATGCTCAGAGTTTCTGCAGGAATAATTACATTGATCTAGCCAGGTATAGTATTCACTAAAGAAGACTTTTCTGTTTATTATGTCAGGGCCATTAGCTGATTAGTTGGTTACCTACTTTTGTTTTAGTCTTTTTTATTGTTTAAGGTAATAGAAAATGATGAAAATATACTACACAAAAAGGTGTTTGTCATATGTAAGACTGCTGTTCCCCTGTTTGTTGCTGGTTGACACCAAATCTTGAAAGAGCCATTAAATGCACTTTATTTCAAAATAATTTAAATAAGTTCTAATAATACATTGGAAAATGTGTTGCATGTTGAAGTGTCAGTTGTTTTACTTCTGCTTTAAAAATCCAACTCTTCTTCTTGCAGTATACGAAATCAGACAGAAAATCAGAAGATCACGGTCCTAGCAAATGGAAGCTTTGTGTGGATTGGTCTGTATCGAGAAAAGGTGTGGTCTGATGGGACTGACTATCTATTTCAATACTGGGCCAGTGGGCAACCAGACTCTGGAAATGAGCAGTGTGTTGCTGCAGATTTCAGTGACTCAGGACGATGGTCGGATGAATTGTGCTCTAACAACTTTCCATCCATCTGTTTTACTACAAGTAATAGATCCAATTTCTACGCTCATATACTGAATAGATATTCATTGTTGAGTTAAGGCAGTTTACCATGCACCTGTTTGCTACTGAATACTCATAGTCAAACCAGTACTTTTGGTTTGGGAACAAGTAGTCCTGTAAGATAAAAGTGCCAGTGAAAAAGATGTTTATATTTATATTTTGTACATGAAACAAAAGCAGACACAATCATTTTAATATTATATACTATATTAGAATATACAGTTCTTCACAGTTTGCATGCCAGCTAAATACAGTGCTAATCTACTGATCTAATTTTAAAAACAGTATCTGCAAAGTGATTATTGGGCTTTGTTAAAATGGCACCAAACAAATAGCTAAGGATTTCACAAACACTGGCAAAACAGTTTTTGTTGTTTCTGTCATTTACAGTGACGTTCAGACTAACAGGACAAACTGAGACCAGCATCACTCTGCAGTGGAATAAGATCAGCAACAATGTCAGCTTTGTTCTCCAGTTTAATGGTACAGAGACAAACATCAGTGCACCAGCTGGAAATGGACCAGTGAATCAAACAGTCTCATCTCTCACTGCTGGAACTCAATACACATTCACTCTCTACTCTGTGTTTGAGAACGTCAGAAGTAGTGGAGTCAGCATTACTGCAGTCACTGGTATGATACTACATTTCTTGCTCACTGTATCCCCCCATTCTATTTTCTGCATATATATGTGTGTGTGTATATATATATATATATGAAACAGTAGACAGTATGTGCAAATATTTACCTGAGATTACATAGATCAATGTCAAGAAGTGTACTCTTTTTAACCAGCAGTGATGATCACACTTTATGGCAAAAGAGTTTGTGTTATAATACTGATGGCTCGGGTTTAATTGACAGTGCAGATGAAATGCATCTACCAAACGTCTTATCAATAAAACAATAAAAACAACAGACAGAAAATAGAAATTAAGACAAAAAAAGTTATTTTACATTATAATGTTTATGTCCATATCCAAACAACTTCTGAATTTTTTTTTCATTTTTTCCTGTCAAGAACAAATCTAACAATATACTATGTTTTTCTAGAGGTGTTCTGTCTTTATACATTGCCATACCCAATGAAATTGTATCTGGTATAGCTTTATAACTTGCCAGGAGTTATATATGTTCAGATCAACCAGTTATAGAGTGTTGATATGAAGTGTTTTTTCAGAGTAAGACGTGCAGCTCAGACTGCTTTCTAATCCTCGTCTGTAATTTTATTTTCCAACTCATTGTTATATGTATTTATTTTATAATGTGCATTCTCTGCTGAGCAGGATATATACAGATGATAAAAAAATTTCTACAGGTGTTTGTGGGAGCTTAAATTATTGAATTGAATTAGTGAATTGTGTTATCTTAGTATGTTGTCTTCTGAGGTGGGGATATTTACACAAATAGTTTGTTTTCACATCTCATTTTTTCAAAGGACATGATGATAAGAGTGTGGAAAATACAATTTTTGAATCTTTTAAAACCTTTAAGAAGTCAAAACTTAAAATGTACCATCTGGTGTCTTAAGCTGCAGCTGGGAAATTTTTGAAAAAGATAAAGTAATGTAAGAACTTTGTCTTTAAATAGTTGATTTAATTTAAAAGACTGGTAATAGGACATTTTTCTTAGTCATGAGACCAGCAACAATTTTGGTCTTAAATATACTGAACTTTCACTGACTGAACTTGCTATGAATATTTTTTTTCTCAGCTCCTCTAAACACAGACAGCTTCATGTCATTTGCACAAACTGAGAGCAGCATCACTCTGCAGTGGAATAAAGTCAACAACAATGTCAGCTTTGTTCTCCAGTTTAATGGTACAGAGACAAACATCAGTGCACCAGCTGGAAATGGACCAGTGAATCACACAGTCTCATCTCTCACTGCTGGAACTCAATACACATTCACTCTCTACTCTGTGTTTAAGAACGTCAGAAGCAGTGGAGTCAGCATTACTGCAGTCACTGGTGAGTTATTATATTCACATAATTTAATTATTTATTTCACAAAAAACTAAGATAAAATACAAAAAAGGCTTTTAGAAGCAGCTTTAGCAGCAATAACGTGGACTAATAATTTTATCTATAATGGCAAATAAATTTTGTTTTGGGTTTTTTTTTTTTTTTACTTCAATTTAAGCAGTGTTTCAATTTAAGATGAACTGAATATGCATTTTTTTTTAATGTATGTTGTTATCTGAATCAAACATCTCATTACTGAGAGGGTGCTGGTGCTGAACTTAACACGGATCATAGTGCCATCTAGTGGGAACACAAAATTAAACATTTAACACTTTCCTACACAGATCCAATCAGGTTGACCAGAGCCATCTAAAATTTGATCAGGAAAGCCTTAAGGAGTTGGTGTAACTGTATTGTGAGTTTTTATGAAAAGTCATGACTCTGTCAACATGGCGAAGTTATATGTGTCCCCATAAAGAAGGAAATTCCTGTAAAGTATGGGTATTGTATGCTACAAACTGTCTGAAAACAGTCCCAACTTGACCACATCTTTAAGCCAATAGTAAGGGATACTTAGAGCACCAAATAGTGGGAACACGAAATGTCATGTTTTGTACTTTGACATACTCTTCCTCACAGGCTCACCAAATCCACGTGAAAAGTGGTCTGAATAAACTTTAGACCATAATGATTCTTTCGTGTGAAAACTGTGAGGCTTCATTTCACAGTGAGTCAGGATAGTGAGGACATTTTCCATGATCAGGAAATTGCTGAGGGGCTTGGAAAGCTTAAAAAATCTTGAAAATTAGACTCGCCTCAGTCATGATGAAAACTTATGAAGCCCATGTGGAAATTTATCAAGACAATTTGTAATCACTCATCTTCCTGCTTTCCTGGGTGTTCGATTGGTTTTCTGTTCTTTACATGATAACCACTTTCCCATGCTGTCAGTCTCAATGCTGACATCAAGTCCAATCATCTTCTAGCCCACCTTCTCTGATCCAATCAGCCTCTGCTTTGTGTGGTTTAAATCTGTGCTCACCACCATGCACCCCTTTAGACTCTCTTTCATGCAACCCACCTCCTCCCCATCTTCACCTCAGACACCTCAGCCAGAGCTCTATTCAAATCTCAGTCTTCATCTTCACCACCAGTGTCTGGAGGGGTGTCTTGTCCTAAATCCTGTCATCACCGGGATTCCGTTCTGCCATGATTGGTCATCGGAGCATAATAGGCAAATACATTGATTTCTCTATCTTAATAAATCAAGTTCAGTTCTTCAAATTGATCTTTACTAATTAAAATACTTAATAGTTTTTGTTCATGCATGTGGCAAAATGCCTCTATAGTCCCAACTGCAGTATTTAAATGAAGCAACCCAAGTGGTACGTTTCATCCACATGTATGAAAATTGGTCGTCCACCCAAACCAATCCGAAGGTTCATTGTTCAAGTCCTGCTAAAGGGACGCAAGCTAAAGGGTTCTTGGGCAAGAACCCTTTACCATGTGTCCAATGCATCCACCAGGGTGTGATTGTTTATGTGATAGTTGGCAAAGTACTTCAAGCATAGAATACAGTGCTGTATCAATAAAGATGATTTGGCTTGTAATACCAAGTGCTTGTTTGTCCTGCAGGTGTTGACTGCATGAATTTCCAGTGCTTTGACCCCTGTCAGAACTATACTGCTCTGAATAATGATTGGCGGTCAACTAATAATACAAACATTCAGGACCTACACTGTGATCGTAATATTGACTGGCAAGGCTGGTATCGCCTGTTTCTGGGGCAATCCAGTGCTCGTATTCCAGAGAGGTGCATAGACTCAAACAGGTGTGGGACCCATGCACCTTTGTGGATAACACAACCTCATCCCACACAGGTTGGTGAAATTGTGAATCGCACTGTGTGCAATACTTGGAGTGGCAGATGCTGCTTGTTTACCTCACACACCATCCAAGTCAAACTCTGCTATGGAAACTACTATGTCTACAAACTTGAAAAGCCAGTCACGTGCTATCTTGCATACTGTGCAGGTATTGTTATACTTTAAGTATTACTACACTATATCAAATTCATATTTATCAAGTTTTCCTCAAATTCACCTGTTCACAACAATGGCTCCACCATGACTGCAGTACTTGTATTTATTTTTAACTTTAAATAGAGGTGAATGGAACAGACCCTGAAGTTCCTTCAACCACAACGTCTCCAGCCACTCAGGTTAATATCACTGCTACAACAGCAGTGAGCAGCAGCACAGCAGGTGAGGGGGAGGTCCGTCTGGTTAATGGAGAAAACAGCTCCTTCTCTGGTATGGTGGAGCTCTTCCACAGTGGACAATGGGGGACAGTGTGTGATGATTACTGGGATGCTCAGGTGGAATGTGTAGACAGCTTGGCTGTGGCTGGGTCCACTCAGCACCGCAAAATGCACTATTTGGACAGGGCATAGGACCCATCTGGTTAGCCGATGTTGCCTGCACAGGCAGTGAGTCAACACTCTCTGAATGCTACCACTCAGGGTATGGATCTCACAACTGCTGCAACCATGATGATGCTGGTGTCAAAACAATGTGGAAGAAAAGAGTCATTTTAATTAGCTTGGGCCACTCTGTCATGATCACAGACAGAATCAATTTGATTGGATTTGATTTTTTATACTGTCTGTGGTCATCATTTATCAAATGTGAACATTAATTAGAATAGATTAAGGTGAAATTATAGATTTAAAAACCAAATTTAAAATTAATTATTCAGCTGTAACCTGACAGATACAAATTTTGAGAAACAGATAGGGGACAGTTTCATTATGGCCCTCTGCCAGTTATTACCCAGGAAGAAAGAGACTGTGGGTGGGTCCACCCTCAAGTTAGTATCTTATTTGTATTTAAAAAGTGTTTTTGGACCAATTTCCGACCATTTCATTTTTACATTAACTGTTCAATAAAATGTTGCATGTGTTATGAAAAGCTCAGTTTTATAACTAAATCAATTATTTCTGTCATTACTTATAAAGATAAACTCTACGTTAAAAGAGAAAGCTTGTCTCTGCAGTTCACTTTGCTAGGAAGTTAGTTTTCTCACACTGACTCTTAGAGATTGTTAGAGATATGCATTCATATCAAGCAGATTAGACTACGATAATACTCTATTTGTAGGACCAAAAATTATCATTATCAACTTGTTCAGTATGTAGCAGCCAGAGACATCACACCTATACAGATGTTTGTACTTATGAACACAGTACTGGCTCCATTACTTCACTGGCTACCAGATGAACAGATAATTACCTTAAATTATTTCACTCAGCTTATAAAGCACTCAATGGTGTGCCCACTGAGTGCCACGCCGACTTACTCATTCGCGTCAACACAGTAAGATGTGTCAGATAGCAGAAATACTAGAGGTATTCACCTGATTGACTCTTAATAAAAATAGTAAGACTTAAAAAACATCACATTCTAAGTTACAATTATGACAGGATGCATGTGATGCAAGTGAAAATATAAAAATCTGCAAAAGTTCTTATTCGAGACACCAATTGAAAAAACAGATGCAATGTGCTGATCAAGTCACTTGCCTGCCCAAGAAATCAAATTTTGAACTTACTTTATTTGACTTATTTTTCCATTTAGCTCCTTCAAATGCAGAAAACCTCATATCATCAGGACAAAATGAAACCAGCATCACTCTGCAGTGGAATAAAGTCAACAACAATGTCAGCTTTGTTCTCCACTTTAATGGTACAGAGACAAACATCAGTGCACCAGCTGGAAATGGACCAGTGAATCACACAGTCTCATCTCTCACTGCTGGAACTCAATACACATTCACTCTATACTCTGTGTTTGAGAACGTCAGAAGCAGTGGAGTCAGCATTACTGCAGTCACTGGTCAGTTCATGAATTTATTTAAACTGCATTACAATGTTATCACATATTAATGATTAAAATCAACAATAAAATTATTAAGTGTTATGAAGTAGCGAGAAATCAATTCTAAAGAAATTTTGAACTTACTTTATTTTTCTCATTCTTTTGTTTAGCTCCTTCAAATACAGAAAACCTCATATCATCAGGACAAAATGAAACCAGCATCACTCTGCAGTGGAATAAAGTCAACAACAATGTCAGCTTTGTTCTCCAGTTTAATGGTACAGAGACAAACATCAGTGCACCAGCTGGAAATGGACCAGTAAATCACACAGTCTCATCTCTCACTGCTGGAACTCAATACACATTCACTCTCTACTCTGTGTTTGAGAACGTCAGAAGCAGTGGAGTCAGCATTACTGCAGTCACTGGTCAGTTCATGAATTTATTTAAACTGCTTTATAATGTTATCACATATTATTGATTCAAATCAACAATAAAAGTATTAACTGTTATTAAGTAGCAAGAAATCAATTCTAAAGAAATTTTGAACTTACTTTATTTTTCTCATTCTTTTGTTTAGCTCCTTCAAATGCACAAAACCTCATATCATCAGGACAAAATGAAACCAGCATCACTCTGCAGTGGAATAAAGTCAACAACAATGTCAGCTTTGTTCTCCACTTTAATGGTACAGAGACAAACATCAGTGCACCAGCTGGAAATGGACCAGTGAATCACACAGTCTCATCTCTCACTGCTGGAACTCAATACACATTCACTCTATACTCTGTGTTCGAGAACGTCAGAAGCAGTGGAGTCAGCATTACTGCAGTCACTGGTGAGTTCATGAATTTATTTAGACTGCATTACAATGTTATCACATATTAATGATTAAAATCAACAATAAAATTATTAAGTGTTATGAAGTAGCGAGAAATCAATTCTAAAGAAATTTTGAACTTACTTTATTTTTCTCATTCTTTTGTTTAGCTCCTTCAAATGCAGAAAACCTCATATCATCAGGACAAAATGAAACCAGCATCACTCTGCAGTGGAATAAAGTCAACAACAATGTCAGCTTTGTTCTCCAGTTTAATGGTACAGAGACAAACATCAGTGCACCAGCTGGAAATGGACCAGTAAATCACACAGTCTCATCTCTTACTGCTGGAACTCAATACACATTCACTCTATACTCTGTGTTTGAGAACGTCAGAAGCAGTGGAGTCAGCATTACTGCAGTCACTGGTCAGTTCATGAATTTATTTAAACTGCTTTATAATGTTATCACATATTATTGATTCAAATCAACAATAAAAGTATTAAGTGTTATTAAGTAGCGAGAAATCAATTCTAAAGAAATTTTGAACTTACTTTATTTTTCTCATTCTTTTGTTTAGCTCCTTCAAATGCAGAAAACCTCATATCATCAGGACAAAATGAAACCAGCATCACTCTGCAGTGGAATAAAGTCAACAACAATGTCAGCTTTGTTCTCCAGTTTAATGGTACAGAGACAAACATCAGTGCACCAGCTGGAAATGGACCAGTAAATCACACAGTCTCATCTCTCACTGCTGGAACTCAATACACATTCACTCTCTACTCTGTGTTCGAGAACGTCAGAAGCAGTGGAGTCAGCATTACTGCAGTCACTGGTGAGTTCATGAATTTATTTAAACTGCATCACAATGTTATCACATATTATTGATTCAAATCAACAATAAAAGTATTAAGTGTTATTAAATAGCGAGAAATCAATTCTAAAGAAATTTTGAACTTACTTTATTTTTCTCATTCTTTTGTTTAGCTCCTTCAAATACAGAAAACCTCATATCATCAGGACAAAATGAAACCAGCATCACTCTGCAGTGGAATAAAGTCAACAACAATGTCAGCTTTGTTCTCCAGTTTAATGGTACAGAGACAAACATCAGTGCACCAGCTGGAAATGGACCAGTAAATCACACAGTCTCATCTCTCACTGCTGGAACTCAATACACATTCACTCTCTACTCTGTGTTTGAGAACGTCAGAAGCAGTGGAGTCAGCATTACTGCAGTCACTGGTCAGTTCATGAATTTATTTAAACTGCTTTATAATGTTATCACATATTATTGATTCAAATCAACAATAAAAGTATTAAGTGTTATTAAGTAGCGAGAAATCAATTCTAAAGAAATTTTGAACTTACTTTATTTTTCTCATTCTTTTGTTTAGCTCCTTCAAATGCAGAAAACCTCATATCATCAGGACAAAATGAAACCAGCATCACTCTGCAGTGGAATAAAGTCAACAACAATGTCAGCTTTGTTCTCCAGTTTAATGGTACAGAGACAAACATCAGTGCACCAGCTGGAAATGGACCAGTAAATCACACAGTCTCATCTCTCACTGCTGGAACTCAATACACATTCACTCTCTACTCTGTGTTTGAGAACGTCAGAAGCAGTGGAGTCAGCATTACTGCAGTCACTGGTCAGTTCATGAATTTATTTAAACTGCTTTATAATGTTATCACATATTATTGATTCAAATCAACAATAAAAGTATTAAGTGTTATTAAGTAGCGAGAAATCAATTCTAAAGAAATTTTGAACTTACTTTATTTTTCTCATTCTTTTGTTTAGCTCCTTCAAATGCAGAAAACCTCATATCATCAGGACAAAATGAAACCAGCATCACTCTGCAGTGGAATAAAGTCAACAACAATGTCAGCTTTGTTCTCCAGTTTAATGGTACAGAGACAAACATCAGTGCACCAGCTGGAAATGGACCAGTAAATCACACAGTCTCATCTCTCACTGCTGGAACTCAATACACATTCACTCTCTACTCTGTGTTCGAGAACGTCAGAAGCAGTGGAGTCAGCATTACTGCAGTCACTGGTGAGTTCATGAATTTATTTAAACTGCATCACAATGTTATCACATATTATTGATTCAAATCAACAATAAAATTATTAAGTGTTATGAAATAGCGAGAAATCAATTCTAAAGAAATTTTGAACTTACTTTATTTTTCTCATTCTTTTGTTTAGCTCCTTCAAATGCAGAAAACCTCATATCATCAGGACAAAATGAAACCAGCATCACTCTGCAGTGGAATAAAGTCAACAACAATGTCAGCTTTGTTCTCCAGTTTAATGGTACAGAGACAACCATCAGTGCACCAGCTGGAAATGGACCAGTAAATCACACAGTCTCATCTCTCACTGCTGGAACTCAATACACATTCACTCTATACTCTGTGTTCGAGAACGTCAGAAGCAGTGGAGTCAGCATTACTGCAGTCACTGGTAAGTTAATGAATTTATTTAAACTGCTTTATAATGTTATCACATATTATTGATTCAAATCAACAATAAAAGTATTAAGTGTTATTAAGTAGCGAGAAATCAATTCTAAAGAAATTTTGAACTTACTTTATTTTTCTCATTCTTTTGTTTAGCTCCTTCAAATGCAGAAAACCTCATATCATCAGGACAAAATGAAACCAGCATCACTCTGCAGTGGAATAAAGTCAACAACAATGTCAGCTTTGTTCTCCAGTTTAATGGTACAGAGACAAGCATCAGTGCCCCAGCTGGAAATGGACCAGTGAATCAAACAGTCTCATCTCTCACTGCTGGAACTCAATACACATTCACTCTCTACTCTGTGTTCGAGAACGTCAGAAGCAGTGGAGTCAGCATTACTGCAGTCACTGGTAAGTTAATGAATTTATTTAAACTGCTTTATAATGTTATCACATATTATTGATTCAAATCAACAATAAAAGTATTAAGTGTTATTAAGTAGCGAGAAATCAATTCTAAAGAAATTTTGAACTTACTTTATTTTTCTCATTCTTTTGTTTAGCTCCTTCAAATGCAGAAAACCTCATATCATCAGGACAAAATGAAACCAGCATCACTCTGCAGTGGAATAAAGTCAACAACAATGTCAGCTTTGTTCTCCACTTTAATGGTACAGAGACAAACATCAGTGCACCAGCTGGAAATGGACCAGTGAATCACACAGTCTCATCTCTCACTGCTGGAACTCAATACACATTCACTCTATACTCTGTGTTCGAGAACGTCAGAAGCAGTGGAGTCAGTATTACTGCAGTCACTGGTGAGTTCATGAATTTATTTAAACTGCATTACAATGTTATCACATATTAATGATTAAAATCAACAATAAAATTATTAAGTGTGATTAAGTAGAGAAATCAATTCTAAAGAAATTTTGAACTTACTTTATTTTTCTCATTCTTTTGTTTAGCTCCTTCAAATGCAGAAAACCTCATATCATCAGGACAAAATGAAACCAGCATCACTCTGCAGTGGAATAAAGTCAACAACAATGTCAGCTTTGTTCTCCAGTTTAATGGTACGGAGACAAACATCAGTGCACCAGCTGGAAATGGACCAGTAAATCACACAGTCTCATCTCTCACTGCTGGAACTCAATACACATTCACTCTCTACTCTGTGTTCGAGAACGTCAGAAGCAGTGGAGTCAGCATTACTGCAGTCACTGGTAAGTTAATGAATTTATTTAAACTGCTTTATAATGTTATCACATATTATTGATTCAAATCAACAATAAAAGTATTAAGTGTTATTAAGTAGCGAGAAATCAATTCTAAAGAAATTTTGAACTTACTTTATTTTTCTCATTCTTTTGTTTAGCTCCTTCAAATGCAGAAAACCTCATATCATCAGGACAAAATGAAACCAGCATCACTCTGCAGTGGAATAAAGTCAACAACAATGTCAGCTTTGTTCTCCAGTTTAATGGTACAGAGACAAACATCAGTGCACCAGCTGGAAATGGACCAGTAAATCACACAGTCTCATCTCTCACTGCTGGAACTCAATACACATTCACTCTCTACTCTGTGTTTGAGAACGTCAGAAGCAGTGGAGTCAGCATTACTGCAGTCACTGGTGAGTTCATGAATTTATTTAAACTGCATTACAATGTTATCACATATTAATGATTAAAATCAACAATAAAATTTTTAAGTGTTATTAAGTAGCGAGAAATCAATTCTAAAGAAATTTTGAACTTACTTTATTTTTCTCATTCTTTTGTTTAGCTCCTTCAAATGCAGAAAACCTCATATCATCAGGACAAAATGAAACCAGCATCACTCTGCAGTGGAATAAAGTCAACAACAATGTCAGCTTTGTTCTCCACTTTAATGGTACAGAGACAAGCATCAGTGCCCCAGCTGGAAATGGACCAGTGAATCAAACAGTCTCATCTCTCACTGCTGGAACTCAATACACATTCACGCTCTACTCTGTGTTCGAGAACGTCAGAAGCAGTGGAGTCAGCATTACTGCAGTCACTGGTAAGTTAATGAATTTATTTAAACTGCTTTATAATGTTATCACATATTATTGATTCAAATCAACAATAAAAGTATTAAGTGTTATTAAGTAGCGAGAAATCAATTCTAAAGAAATTTTGAACTTACTTTATTTTTCTCATTCTTTTGTTTAGCTCCTTCAAATGCAGAAAACCTCATATCATCAGGACAAAATGAAACCAGCATCACTCTGCAGTGGAATAAAGTCAACAACAATGTCAGCTTTGTTCTCCAGTTTAATGGTACAGAGACAAACATCGGTGCACCAGCTGGAAATGGACCAGTAAATCACACAGTCTCATCTCTCACTGCTGGAACTCAATACACATTCACTCTATACTCTGTGTTCGAGAACGTCAGAAGCAGTGGAGTCAGCATTACTGCAGTCACTGGTGAGTTCATGAAGATTTATTTAAACTGCTTTGCAATGTTATCACATATTATTTATTAAAATCAACAATAAAATTATTAAGTGTTACTAAGTAGCGAGAAATCAATTCTAAAGAAATTTTGAACTTACTTTATTTTCCCATTCTTTCGTTTAGCTCCTTCAAATGCAGAAAACCTCATATCATCAGGACAAAATGAAACCAGCATCACTCTGCAGTGGAATAAAGTCAACAACAATGTCAGCTTTGTTCTCCAGTTTAATGGTACAGAGACAAACATCAGTGCACCAGCTGGAAATGGACCAGTAAATCACACAGTCTCATCTGTCACTGCTGGAACTCAATACACATTCACTCTCTACTCTGTGTTCGAGAACGTCAGAAGCAGTGGAGTCAGCATTACTGCAGTCACTGGTGAGTTCATGAATTTATTTAAACTGCATTACAATGTTATCACATATTAATGATTAAAATCAACAATTAAATTATTAAGTGTGATTAAGTAGCGAGAAATCAATTCTAAAGAAATTTTGAACTTACTTTATTTTTCTCATTCTTTTGTTTAGCTCCTTCAAATGCAGAAAACCTCATATCATCAGGACAAAATGAAACCAGCATCACTCTGCAGTGGAATAAAGTCAACAACAATGTCAGCTTTGTTCTCCAGTTTAATGGTACAGAGACAAACATCAGTGCACCAGCTGGAAATGGACCAGTAAATCACACAGTCTCATCTCTCACTGCTGGAACTCAATACACATTCACTCTCTACTCTGTGTTCGAGAATTTCAGAAGCAGTGGAGTCAGCATTACTGCAGTCACTGGTGAGTTCATGAATTTATTTAAACTGCTTTATAATGTTATCACAGATTATTGATTCAAATCAACAATAAAAGTATTAAGTGTTATTAAGTAGCGAGAAATCAATTCTAAAGAAATTTTGAACTTACTTTATTTTCTCATTCTTTTGTTTAGCTCCTTCAAATGCAGAAAACCTCATATCATCAGGACAAAATGAAACCAGCATCACTCTGCAGTGGAATAAAGTCAACAACAATGTCAGCTTTGTTCTCCAGTTTAATGGTACGGAGACAAACATCAGTGCACCAGCTGGAAATGGACCAGTAAATCACACAGTCTCATCTCTCACTGCTGGAACTAAATACACATTCACTCTCTACTCTGTGTTCGTGAACGTCAGAAGCAGTGGAGTCAGCATTACTGCAGTCACTGGTCAGTTCATGAATTTATTTAAACTGCATTACAATGTTATCACATATTATTGATTAAAATCAACAATAACATTATTAAGTGTTATTAAGTAGCGAGAAATCCATTCTAAAGAAATTTTGAACTTACTTTATTTTTCTCATTCTTTTGTTTAGCTCCTTCAAATGCAGAAAACCTCATATCATCAGGACAAAATGAAACCAGCATCACTCTGCAGTGGAATAAAGTCACAACAATGTCAGCTTTGTTCTCCTCTTTAATGGTACAGAGACAAACATCAGTGCATCAGCTGGAAATGGACCAGTAAATCACACAGTCTCATCTCTCACCGTTGGAACTAAATACACATTCACTCTCTACTCTGTGTTTGAGAACGTCAGAAGCAGTGGAGTCAGCATTACTGCAGTCACTGGTCAGTTCATGAATTTATTTAAACTGCATTACAATGTTATCACATATTATTGATTCAAATCAACAATAAACGTATTAAGTGTTATTAAGTAGCGAGAAATCCATTCTACAGAATTTTGAACTTACTTTATTTTTCTCATTCTTGTCTTTAGCTCTTTCAAATGCAGAAAACCTCATATCATCAGGACAAAATGAAACCAGCATCACTCTGCAGTGGAATAAAGTCAACAACAATGTCAGCTTTGTTCTCCAGTTTAATGGTACAGAGACAAACATCAGTGCACCAGCTGGAAATGGACCAGTGAATCACACAGTCTCATCTCTCACTGCTGGAACTCAATACACATTCACTCTATACTCTGTGTTCGAGAACGTCAGAAGCAGTGGAGTCAACATTACTGCAGTCACTGGTGAGTTCATGAATTTATTTAAACTGCATTACAATGTTATCACATATTAATGATTAAAATCAACAATAAAATTATTAAGTGTGATTAAGTAGCGAGAAATCAATTCTAAAGAAATTTTGAACTTACTTTATTTTTCTCATTCTTTTGTTTAGCTCCTTCAAATGCACAAAACCTCATATCATCAGGACAAAATGAAACCAGCATCACTCTGCAGTGGAATAAAGTCAACAACAATGTCAGCTTTGTTCTCCTCTTTAATGGTACAGAGACAAGCATCAGTGCACCAGCTGAAATGGACCAGTAAATCACACAGTCTCATCTCTCACTGCTGGAACTCAGTACACATTCACTCTATACTCTGTGTTTGAGAACGTCAGAAGCAGTGGAGTCAGCATTACTGCAGTCACTGGTGAGTTCATGAATTTATTTAAACTGCATTACAATGTTATCACATATTAATGATTAAAATCAACAATAAAATTATTAAGTGTGATTAAGTAGCGAGAAATCAATTCTAAAGAAATTTTGAACTTACTTTATTTTTCTCATTCTTTTGTTTAGCTCCTTCAAATGCAGAAAACCTCATATCATCAGGACAAAATGAAACCAGCATCACTCTGCAGTGGAATAAAGTCAACAACAATGTCAGCTTTGTTCTCCAGTTTAATGGTACGGAGACAAACATCAGTGCACCAGCTGGAAATGGACCAGTAAATCACACAGTCTCATCTCTTACTGCTGGAACTCAATACACATTCACTCTATACTCTGTGTTTGAGAACATCAGAAGCAGTGGAGTCAGCATTACTGCAGTCACTGGTGAGTTCATGAATTTATTTAACCTGCATTACAATGTTATCACATATTAATGATTAAAATCAACAATAAAATTATTAAGTGTTATTAAGTAGCGAGAAATCAATTCTAAAGAAATTTTGAACTTACTTTATTTTTCTCATTCTTTTGTTTAGCTCCTTCAAATGCAGAAAACCTCATATCATCAGGACAAAATGAAACCAGCATCACTCTGCAGTGGAATAAAGTCAACAACAATGTCAGCTTTGTTCTCCACTTTAATGGTACGGAGACAAACATCAGTGCACCAGCTGGAAATGGACCAGTAAATCACACAGTCTCATCTCTCACTGCTGGAACTCAATACACATTCACTCTCTACTCTGTGTTTGAGAACGTCAGAAGCAGTGGAGTCAGCATTACTGCAGTCACTGGTCAGTTCATGAATTTATTTAAACTGCATTACAATGTTATCACATATTATTGATTCAAATCAACAATAAAATTATTAAGTGTTATTAAGTAGTGAGAAATCAATTCTAAAGAAATTTTGAACTTACTTTATTTTTCTCATTCTTTTGTTTAGCTCCTTCAAATGCACAAAACCTCATATCATCAGGAGAAAATGAAACCAGCATCACTCTGCAGTGGAATAAAGTCAACAACAATGTCAGCTTTGTTCTCCAGTTTAATGGTACAGAGACAAACATCAGTGCACCAGCTGAAATGGACCAGTAAATCACACAGTCTCATCTCTCACTGCTGGAACTCAATACACATTCACTCTATACTCTGTGTTCGAGAACGTCAGAAGCAGTGGAGTCAGCATTACTGCAGTCACTGGTGAGTTCATGAATTTATTTAAACTGCATTACAATGTTATCACATATTATTGATTAAAATCAACAATAAAATTATTAAGTGTGATTAAGTAGCGAGAAATCAATTCTAAAGAAATTTTGAACTTACTTTATTTTTCTCATTCTTTTGTTTAGCTCCTTCAAATGCACAAAACCTCATATCATCAGGACAAAATGAAACCAGCATCACTCTGCAGTGGAATAAAGTCAACAACAATGTCAGCTTTGTTCTCCACTTTAATGGTACAGAGACAAGCATCAGTGCACCAGCTGGAAATGGACCAGTAAATCACACAGTCTCATCTCTCACTGCTGGAACTCAATACACATTCACTCTATACTCTGTGTTCGAGAACGTCCAGAAGCAGTGGAGTCAGCATTACTGCAGTCACTGGTGAGTTCATGAATTTATTTAAACTGCATTACAATGTTATCACATATTAATGATTAAAATCAACAATAAAATTATTAAGTGTGATTAAGTAGCGAGAAATCAATTCTAAAGAAATTTTGAACTTACTTTATTTTTCTCATTCTTTTGTTTAGCTCCTTCAAATGCAGAAAACCTCATATCATCAGGACAAAATGAAACCAGCATCACTCTGCAGTGGAATAAAGTCAACAACAATGTCAGCTTTGTTCTCCAGTTTAATGGTACAGAGACAAACATCAGTGCACCAGCTGGAAATGGACCAGTAAATCACACAGTCTCATCTCTCACTGCTGGAACTCAATACACATTCACTCTCTACTCTGTGTTCGAGAACGTCAGAAGCAGTGGAATCAGCATTGCTGCAGTCACTGGTAAGTTGATGAATTTATTTAAACTGCATCACAATGTTATCACATATTATTGATTAAAATCAACAATAAAATTATTAAGTGTTATTAAGTAGCGAGAAATCAATTCTAAAGAAATTTTGAACTTACTTTATTTTTCTCATTCTTTTGTTTAGCTCCTTCAAATGCAGAAAACCTCATATCATCAGGACAAAATGAAACCAGCATCACTCTGCAGTGGAATAAAGTCAACAACAATGTCAGCTTTGTTCTCCAGTTTAATGGTACGGAGACAAACATCAGTGCACCAGCTGGAAATGGACCAGTAAATCACACAGTCTCATCTCTCACTGCTGGAACTCAATACACATTCACTCTCTACTCTGTGTTCGAGAACGTCAGAAGCAGTGGAGTCAGCATTACTGCAGTCACTGGTAAGTTAATGAATTTATTTAAACTGCTTTATAATGTTATCACATATTATTGATTCAAATCAACAATAAAAGTATTAAGTGTTATTAAGTAGCGAGAAATCAATTCTAAAGAAATTTTGAACTTACTTTATTTTTCTCATTCTTTTGTTTAGCTCCTTCAAATGCAGAAAACCTCATATCATCAGGACAAAATGAAACCAGCATCACTCTGCAGTGGAATAAAGTCAACAACAATGTCAGCTTTGTTCTCCAGTTTAATGGTACAGAGACAAACATCAGTGCACCAGCTGGAAATGGACCAGTAAATCACACAGTCTCATCTCTCACTGCTGGAACTCAATACACATTCACTCTCTACTCTGTGTTTGAGAACGTCAGAAGCAGTGGAGTCAGCATTACTGCAGTCACTGGTGAGTTCATGAATTTATTTAAACTGCATTACAATGTTATCACATATTAATGATTAAAATCAACAATAAAATTTTTAAGTGTTATTAAGTAGCGAGAAATCAATTCTAAAGAAATTTTGAACTTACTTTATTTTTCTCATTCTTTTGTTTAGCTCCTTCAAATGCAGAAAACCTCATATCATCAGGACAAAATGAAACCAGCATCACTCTGCAGTGGAATAAAGTCAACAACAATGTCAGCTTTGTTCTCCAGTTTAATGGTACAGAGACAAGCATCAGTGCCCCAGCTGGAAATGGACCAGTGAATCAAACAGTCTCATCTCTCACTGCTGGAACTCAATACACATTCACGCTCTACTCTGTGTTCGAGAACGTCAGAAGCAGTGGAGTCAACATTACTGCAGTCACTGGTAAGTTAATGAATTTATTTAAACTGCTTTATAATGTTATCACATATTATTGATTCAAATCAACAATAAAAGTATTAAGTGTTATTAAGTAGCGAGAAATCAATTCTAAAGAAATTTTGAACTTACTTTATTTTTCTCATTCTTT
This sequence comes from Oreochromis aureus, assembly GCF_013358895.1. Lineage (NCBI taxonomy): Eukaryota > Metazoa > Chordata > Actinopteri > Cichliformes > Cichlidae > Oreochromis > Oreochromis aureus. The sequence goes on along the minus strand of NC_052944.1, from coordinate 13,283,730 downwards.
TGTTTAGCTCCTTCAAATGCAGAAAACCTCATATCATCAGGACAAAATGAAACCAGCATCACTCTGCAGTGGAATAAAGTCAACAACAATGTCAGCTTTGTTCTCCAGTTTAATGGTACAGAGACAAACATCGGTGCACCAGCTGGAAATGGACCAGTAAATCACACAGTCTCATCTCTCACTGCTGGAACTCAATACACATTCACTCTATACTCTGTGTTTGAGAACGTCAGAAGCAGTGGAGTCAGCATTACTGCAGTCACTGGTGAGTTCATGAAGATTTATTTAAACTGCTTTGCAATGTTATCACATATTATTTATTAAAATCAACAATAAAATTATTAAGTGTTACTAAGTAGCGAGAAATCAATTCTAAAGAAATTTTGAACTTACTTTATTTTTCCCATTCTTTCGTTTAGCTCCTTCAAATGCAGAAAACCTCATATCATCAGGACAAAATGAAACCAGCATCACTCTGCAGTGGAATAAAGTCAACAACAATGTCAGCTTTGTTCTCCAGTTTAATGGTACAGAGACAAACATCAGTGCACCAGCTGGAAATGGACCAGTAAATCACACAGTCTCATCTGTCACTGCTGGAACTCAATACACATTCACTCTCTACTCTGTGTTCGAGAACGTCAGAAGCAGTGGAGTCAGCATTACTGCAGTCACTGGTGAGTTCATGAATTTATTTAAACTGCATTACAATGTTATCACATATTAATGATTAAAATCAACAATTAAATTATTAAGTGTGATTAAGTAGCGAGAAATCAATTCTAAAGAAATTTTGAACTTACTTTATTTTTCTCATTCTTTTGTTTAGCTCCTTCAAATGCACAAAACCTCATATCATCAGGACAAAATGAAACCAGCATCACTCTGCAGTGGAATAAAGTCAACAACAATGTCAGCTTTGTTCTCCAGTTTAATGGTACAGAGACAAACATCAGTGCACCAGCTGGAAATGGACCAGTAAATCACACAGTCTCATCTCTCACTGCTGGAACTCAATACACATTCACTCTCTACTCTGTGTTCGAGAATGTCAGAAGCAGTGGAGTCAGCATTACTGCAGTCACTGGTGAGTTCATGAATTTATTTAAACTGCTTTATAATGTTATCACAGATTATTGATTCAAATCAACAATAAAAGTATTAAGTGTTATTAAGTAGCGAGAAATCAATTCTAAAGAAATTTTGAACTTACTTTATTTTTCTCATTCTTTTGTTTAGCTCCTTCAAATGCAGAAAACCTCATATCATCAGGACAAAATGAAACCAGCATCACTCTGCAGTGGAATAAAGTCAACAACAATGTCAGCTTTGTTCTCCAGTTTAATGGTACGGAGACAAACATCAGTGCACCAGCTGAAATGGACCAGTAAATCACACAGTCTCATCTCTCACTGCTGGAACTAAATACACATTCACTCTCTACTCTGTGTTCGTGAACGTCAGAAGCAGTGGAGTCAGCATTACTGCAGTCACTGGTGAGTTCATGAATTTATTTAACCTGCATTACAATGTTATCACATATTAATGATTAAAATCAACAATAAAATTATTAAGTGTTATTAAGTAGCGAGAAATCAATTCTAAAGAAATTTTGAACTTACTTTATTTTTCTCATTCTTTTGTTTAGCTCCTTCAAATGCAGAAAACCTCATATCATCAGGACAAAATGAAACCAGCATCACTCTGCAGTGGAATAAAGTCAACAACAATGTCAGCTTTGTTCTCCACTTTAATGGTACAGAGGCAAACATCAGTGCACCAGCTGGAAATGGACCAGTAAATCACACAGTCTCATCTCTCACTGCTGGAACTCAATACACATTCACTCTCTACTCTGTGTTTGAGAACGTCAGAAGCAGTGGAGTCAGCATTACTGCAGTCACTGGTCAGTTCATGAATTTATTTAAACTGCATTACAATGTTATCACATATTATTGATTAAAATCAACAATAACATTATTAAGTGTTATTAAGTAGCGAGAAATCCATTCTAAAGAAATTTTGAACTTACTTTATTTTTCTCATTCTTTTGTTTAGCTCCTTCAAATGCAGAAAACCTCATATCATCAGGACAAAATGAAACCAGCATCACTCTGCAGTGGAATAAAGTCAACAACAATGTCAGCTTTGTTCTCCTCTTTAATGGTACAGAGACAAACATCAGTGCATCAGCTGGAAATGGACCAGTAAATCACACAGTCTCATCTCTCACCGTTGGAACTAAATACACATTCACTCTCTACTCTGTGTTTGAGAACGTCAGAAGCAGTGGAGTCAGCATTACTGCAGTCACTGGTCAGTTCATGAATTTATTTAAACTGCATTACAATGTTATCACATATTATTGATTCAAATCAACAATAAACGTATTAAGTGTTATTAAGTAGCGAGAAATCCATTCTACAGAATTTTTGAACTTACTTTATTTTTCTCATTCTTGTCTTTAGCTCTTTCAAATGCAGAAAACCTCATATCATCAGGACAAAATGAAACCAGCATCACTCTGCAGTGGAATAAAGTCAACAACAATGTCAGCTTTGTTCTCCAGTTTAATGGTACAGAGACAAACATCAGTGCACCAGCTGAAATGGACCAGTGAATCACACAGTCTCATCTCTCACTGCTGGAACTCAATACACATTCACTCTATACTCTGTGTTCGAGAACGTCAGAAGCAGTGGAGTCAGCATTACTGCAGTCACTGGTGAGTTCATGAATTTATTTAAACTGCATTACAATGTTATCACATATTAATGATTAAAATCAACAATAAAATTATTAAGTGTGATTAAGTAGCGAGAAATCAATTCTAAAGAAATTTTGAACTTACTTTATTTTTCTCATTCTTTTGTTTAGCTCCTTCAAATGCACAAAACCTCATATCATCAGGACAAAATGAAACCAGCATCACTCTGCAGTGGAATAAAGTCAACAACAATGTCAGCTTTGTTCTCCTCTTTAATGGTACAGAGACAAGCATCAGTGCACCAGCTGGAAATGGACCAGTAAATCACACAGTCTCATCTCTCACTGCTGGAACTCAGTACACATTCACTCTATACTCTGTGTTTGAGAACGTCAGAAGCAGTGGAGTCAGCATTACTGCAGTCACTGGTGAGTTCATGAATTTATTTAAACTGCATTACAATGTTATCACATATTAATGATTAAAATCAACAATAAAATTATTAAGTGTGATTAAGTAGCGAGAAATCAATTCTAAAGAAATTTTGAACTTACTTTATTTTTCTCATTCTTTTGTTTAGCTCCTTCAAATGCAGAAAACCTCATATCATCAGGACAAAATGAAACCAGCATCACTCTGCAGTGGAATAAAGTCAACAACAATGTCAGCTTTGTTCTCCAGTTTAATGGTACGGAGACAAACATCAGTGCACCAGCTGGAAATGGACCAGTAAATCACACAGTCTCATCTCTTACTGCTGGAACTCAATACACATTCACTCTATACTCTGTGTTTGAGAACATCAGAAGCAGTGGAGTCAGCATTACTGCAGTCACTGGTGAGTTCATGAATTTATTTAACCTGCATTACAATGTTATCACATATTAATGATTAAAATCAACAATAAAATTATTAAGTGTTATTAAGTAGCGAGAAATCAATTCTAAAGAAATTTTGAACTTACTTTATTTTTCTCATTCTTTTGTTTAGCTCCTTCAAATGCAGAAAACCTCATATCATCAGGACAAAATGAAACCAGCATCACTCTGCAGTGGAATAAAGTCAACAACAATGTCAGCTTTGTTCTCCACTTTAATGGTACGGAGACAAACATCAGTGCACCAGCTGGAAATGGACCAGTAAATCACACAGTCTCATCTCTCACTGCTGGAACTCAATACACATTCACTCTCTACTCTGTGTTTGAGAACGTCAGAAGCAGTGGAGTCAGCATTACTGCAGTCACTGGTCAGTTCATGAATTTATTTAAACTGCATTACAATGTTATCACATATTATTGATTCAAATCAACAATAAAATTATTAAGTGTTATTAAGTAGCGAGAAATCAATTCTAAAGAAATTTTGAACTTACTTTATTTTTCTCATTCTTTTGTTTAGCTCCTTCAAATGCACAAAACCTCATATCATCAGGAGAAAATGAAACCAGCATCACTCTGCAGTGGAATAAAGTCAACAACAATGTCAGCTTTGTTCTCCAGTTTAATGGTACAGAGACAAACATCAGTGCACCAGCTGGAAATGGACCAGTAAATCACACAGTCTCATCTCTCACTGCTGGAACTCAATACACATTCACTCTATACTCTGTGTTCGAGAACGTCAGAAGCAGTGGAGTCAGCATTACTGCAGTCACTGGTGAGTTCATGAATTTATTTAAACTGCATTACAATGTTATCACATATTATTGATTAAAATCAACAATAAAATTATTAAGTGTGATTAAGTAGCGAGAAATCAATTCTAAAGAAATTTTGAACTTACTTTATTTTTCTCATTCTTTTGTTTAGCTCCTTCAAATGCAGAAAACCTCATATCATCAGGACAAAATGAAACCAGCATCACTCTGCAGTGGAATAAAGTCAACAACAATGTCAGCTTTGTTCTCCAGTTTAATGGTACGGAGACAAACATCAGTGCACCAGCTGGAAATGGACCAGTAAATCACACAGTCTCATCTCTCACTGCTGGAACTAAATACACATTCACTCTCTACTCTGTGTTCGTGAACGTCAGAAGCAGTGGAGTCAGCATTACTGCAGTCACTGGTGAGTTCATGAATTTATTTAAACTGCATTACAATGTTATCACATATTAATGATTAAAATCAACAATAAAATTATTAAGTGTTATTAAGTAGCGAGAAATCAATTCTAAAGAAATTTTGAACTTACTTTATTTTTCTCATTCTTTTGTTTAGCTCCTTCAAATGCAGAAAACCTCATATCATCAGGACAAAATGAAACCAGCATCACTCTGCAGTGGAATAAAGTCAACAACAATGTCAGCTTTGTTCTCCACTTTAATGGTACAGAGGCAAACATCAGTGCACCAGCTGGAAATGGACCAGTAAATCACACAGTCTCATCTCTCACTGCTGGAACTCAATACATCACTCTCTACTCTGTGTTTGAGAACGTCAGAAGCAGTGGAGTCAGCATTACTGCAGTCACTGGTCAGCTCATGAATTTATTTAAACTGCATTACAATGTTATCACATATTATTGATTAAAATCAACAATAACATTATTAAGTGTTATTAAGTAGTGAGAAATCCATTCTAAAGAAATTTTGAACTTACTTTATTTTTCTCATTCTTTTGTTTAGCTCCTTCAAATGCAGAAAACCTCATATCATCAGGACAAAATGAAACCAGCATCACTCTGCAGTGGAATAAAGTCAACAACAATGTCAGCTTTGTTCTCCTCTTTAATGGTACAGAGACAAACATCAGTGCATCAGCTGGAAATGGACCAGTAAATCACACAGTCTCATCTCTCACCGTTGGAACTAAATACACATTCACTCTCTACTCTGTGTTTGAGAACGTCAGAAGCAGTGGAGTCAGCATTACTGCAGTCACTGGTCAGTTCATGAATTTATTTAAACTGCATTACAATGTTATCACATATTATTGATTCAAATCAACAATAAACGTATTAAGTGTTATTAAGTAGCGAGAAATCCATTCTACAGAATTTTTGAACTTACTTTATTTTTCTCATTCTTGTCTTTAGCTCTTTCAAATGCAGAAAACCTCATATCATCAGGACAAAATGAAACCAGCATCACTCTGCAGTGGAATAAAGTCAACAACAATGTCAGCTTTGTTCTCCACTTTAATGGTACAGAGGCAAACATCAGTGCACCAGCTGGAAATGGACCAGTAAATCACACAGTCTCATCTCTCACCGTTGGAACTAAATACACATTCACTCTCTACTCTGTGTTTGAGAACGTCAGAAGCAGTGGAGTCAGCATTACTGCAGTCACTGGTGAGTTCATGAATTTATTTAAACTGCATTACAATGTTATCACATATTAATGATTAAAATCAACAATAAAATTATTAAGTGTGATTAAGTAGCGAGAAATCAATTCTAAAGAAATTTTGAACTTACTTTATTTTTCTCATTCTTTTGTTTAGCTCCTTCAAATGCAGAAAACCTCATATCATCAGGACAAAATGAAACCAGCATCACTCTGCAGTGGAATAAAGTCAACAACAATGTCAGCTTTGTTCTCCACTTTAATGGTACAGAGATAAGCATCAGTGCACCAGCTGGAAATGGACCAGTGAATCACACAGTCTCATCTCTCACTGCTGGAACTCAATACACATTCACTCTCTACTCTGTGTTCGAGAACGTCAGAAGCAGTGGAGTCAGCATTACTGCAGTCACTGGTGAGTTCATGAATTTATTTAAACTGCATTACAATGTTATCACATATTAATGATTAAAATCAACAATAAAATTATTAAGTGTGATTAAGTAGCGAGAAATCAATTCTAAAGAAATTTTGAACTTACTTTATTTTTCTCATTCTGTTTAGCTCCTTTTGTTTAGCTCCTTCAAATGCACAAAACCTCATATCATCAGGACAAAATGAAACCAGCATCACTCTGCAGTGGAATAAAGTCAACAACAATGTCAGCTTTGTTCTCCTCTTTAATGGTACAGAGACAAACATCAGTGCACCAGCTGGAAATGGACCAGTAAATCACACAGTCTCATCTCTCACTGCTGGAACTCAATACACATTCACTCTATACTCTGTGTTTGAGAACGTCAGAAGCAGTGGAGTCAGCATTACTGCAGTCACTGGTGAGTTCATGAATTTATTTAAACTGCATTACAATGTTATCACATATTAATGATTAAAATCAACAATAAAATTATTAAGTGTGATTAAGTAGCGAGAAATCAATTCTAAAGAAATTTTGAACTTACTTTATTTTTCTCATTCTTTTGTTTAGCTCCTTCAAATGCACAAAACCTCATATCATCAGGACAAAATGAAACCAGCATCACTCTGCAGTGGAATAAAGTCAACAACAATGTCAGCTTTGTTCTCCAGTTTAATGGTACGGAGACAAACATCAGTGCACCAGCTGGAAATGGACCAGTAAATCACACAGTCTCATCTCTTACTGCTGGAACTCAATACACATTCACTCTATACTCTGTGTTCGAGAACGTCAGAAGCAGTGGAGTCAGCATTACTGCAGTCACTGGTGAGTTCATGAATTTATTTAACCTGCATTACAATGTTATCACATATTAATGATTAAAATCAACAATAAAATTATTAAGTGTTATTAAGTAGCGAGAAATCAATTCTAAAGAAATTTTGAACTTACTTTATTTTTCTCATTCTTTTGTTTAGCTCCTTCATATGCAGAAAACCTCATATCATCAGGACAAAATGAAACCAGCATCACTCTGCAGTGGAATAAAGTCAACAACAATGTCAGCTTTGTTCTCCACTTTAATGGTACGGAGACAAACATCAGTGCACCAGCTGGAAATGGACCAGTAAATCACACAGTCTCATCTCTCACTGCTGGAACTCAATACACATTCACTCTCTACTCTGTGTTTGAGAACGTCAGAAGCAGTGGAGTCAGCATTACTGCAGTCACTGGTCAGTTCATGAATTTATTTAAACTGCATTACAATGTTATCACATATTATTGATTAAAATCAACAATAACATTATTAAGTGTTATTAAGTAGCGAGAAATCCATTCTAAAGAAATTTTGAACTTACTTTATTTTTCTCATTCTTTTGTTTAGCTCCTTCAAATGCAGAAAACCTCATATCATCAGGACAAAATGAAACCAGCATCACTCTGCAGTGGAATAAAGTCAACAACAATGTCAGCTTTGTTCTCCTCTTTAATGGTACAGAGACAAACATCAGTGCATCAGCTGGAAATGGACCAGTAAATCACACAGTCTCATCTCTCACCGTTGGAACTAAATACACATTCACTCTCTACTCTGTGTTTGAGAACGTCAGAAGCAGTGGAGTCAGCATTACTGCAGTCACTGGTCAGTTCATGAATTTATTTAAACTGCATTACAATGTTATCACATATTATTGATTCAAATCAACAATAAACGTATTAAGTGTTATTAAGTAGCGAGAAATCCATTCTACAGATTTTTGAACTTACTTTATTTTTCTCATTCTTGTCTTTAGATCTTTCAAATGCAGAAAACCTCATATCATCAGGACAAAATGAAACCAGCATCACTCTGCAGTGGAATAAAGTCAACAACAATGTCAGCTTTGTTCTCCAGTTTAATGGTACAGAGACAAACATCAGTGCACCAGCTGAAATGGACCAGTAAATCACACAGTCTCATCTCTCACTGCTGGAACTAAATACACATTCACTCTCTACTCTGTGTTTGAGAACGTCAGAAGCAGTGGAGTCAGCATTACTGCAGTCACTGGTAAGTTAATGAATTTATTTAAACTGCTTTATAATGTTATCACATATTATTGATTCAAATCAACAATAAAATTATTAAGTATTATTAAGTAGCGAGAAATCAATTCTAAAGAAATTTTGAACTTACTTTATTTTTCTCATTCTTTTGTTTAGCTCCTTCAAATGCAGAAAACCTCATATCATCAGGAGAAAATGAAACCAGCATCACTCTGCAGTGGAATAAAGTCAACAACAATGTCAGCTTTGTTCTCCAGTTTAATGGTACAGAGACAAACATCAGTGCACCAGCTGGAAATGGACCAGTAAATCACACAGTCTCATCTCTTACTGCTGGAACTCAATACACATTCACTCTATACTCTGTGTTCGAGAACGTCAGAAGCAGTGGAGTCAGCATTACTGCAGTCACTGGTGAGTTCATGAATTTATTTAAACTGCATTACAATGTTATCACATATTAATGATTAAAATCAACAATAAAATTATTAAGTGTGATTAAGTAGCGAGAAATCAATTCTAAAGAAATTTTGAACTTACTTTATTTTTCTCATTCTTTTGTTTAGCTCCTTCAAATGCACAAAACCTCATATCATCAGGACAAAATGAAACCAGCATCACTCTGCAGTGGAATAAAGTCAACAACAATGTCAGCTTTGTTCTCCAGTTTAATGGTACAGAGACAAACATCAGTGCACCAGCTGGAAATGGACCAGTAAATCACACAGTCTCATCTCTCACTGCTGGAACTCAATACACATTCACTCTCTACTCTGTGTTTGAGAACGTCAGAAGCAGTGGAGTCAGCATTACTGCAGTCACTGGTAAGTTAATGAATTTATTTAAACTGCTTTATAATGTTATCACATATTATTGATTCAAATCAACAATAAAAGTATTAAGTGTTATTAAGTAGCGAGAAATCAATTCTAAAGAAATTTTGAACTTACTTTATTTTTCTCATTCTTTTGTTTAGCTCCTTCAAATGCAGAAAACCTCATATCATCAGGACAAAATGAAACCAGCATCACTCTGCAGTGGAATAAAGTCAACAACAATGTCAGCTTTGTTCTCCAGTTTAATGGTACAGAGACAAACATCAGTGCACCAGCTGGAAATGGACCAGTAAATCACACAGTCTCATCTCTCACTGCTGGAACTAAATACACATTCACTCTCTACTCTGTGTTTGAGAACGTCAGAAGCAGTGGAGTCAGCATTACTGCAGTCACTGGTAAGTTAATGAATTTATTTAAACTGCTTTATAATGTTATCACATATTATTGATTCAAATCAACAATAAAATTATTAAGTGTTATTAAGTAGCGAGAAATCAATTCTAAAGAAATTTTGAACTTACTTTATTTTTCTCATTCTTTTGTTTAGCTCCTTCAAATGCAGAAAACCTCATATCATCAGGACAAAATGAAACCAGCATCACTCTGCAGTGGAATAAAGTCAACAACAATGTCAGCTTTGTTCTCCAGTTTAATGGTACAGAGACAAACATCAGTGCACCAGCTGGAAATGGACCAGTAAATCACACAGTCTCATCTCTTACTGCTGGAACTCAATACACATTCACTCTATACTCTGTGTTCGAGAACGTCAGAAGCAGTGGAGTCAGCATTACTGCAGTCACTGGTGAGTTCATGAATTTATTTAAACTGCATTACAATGTTATCACATATTAATGATTAAAATCAACAATAAAATTATTAAGTGTGATTAAGTAGCGAGAAATCAATTCTAAAGAAATTTTGAACTTACTTTATTTTTCTCATTCTTTTGTTTAGCTCCTTCAAATGCAGAAAACCTCATATCATCAGGAGAAAATGAAACCAGCATCACTCTGCAGTGGAATAAAGTCAACAACAATGTCAGCTTTGTTCTCCAGTTTAATGGTACAGAGACAAACATCAGTGCACCAGCTGGAAATGGACCAGTAAATCACACAGTCTCATCTCTCACTGCTGGAACTCAATACACATTCACTCTCTACTCTGTGTTTGAGAACGTCAGAAGCAGTGGAGTCAGCATTACTGCAGTCACTGGTGAGTTCATGAATTTATTTAAACTGCATTACAATGTTATCACATATTAATGATTAAAATCAACAATAAAATTATTAAGTGTGATTAAGTAGCGAGAAATCAATTCTAAAGAAATTTTGAACTTACTTTATTTTTCTCATTCTTTTGTTTAGCTCCTTCAAATGCAGAAAACCTCATATCATCAGGACAAAATGAAACCAGCATCACTCTGCAGTGGAATAAAGTCAACAACAATGTCAGCTTTGTTCTCCAGTTTAATGGTACAGAGACAAACATCAGTGCACCAGCTGGAAATGGACCAGTAAATCACACAGTCTCATCTCTCACTGCTGGAACTCAATACACATTCACTCTCTACTCTGTGTTCGAGAACGTCAGAAGCAGTGGAGTCAGCATTACTGCAGTCACTGGTGAGTTCATGAATTTATTTAAACTGCATCACAATGTTATCACATATTATTGATTCAAATCAACAATAAAAGTATTAAGTGTTATTAAGTAGCGAGAAATCAATTCTAAAGAAATTTTGAACTTACTTTATTTTTCTCATTCTTTTGTTTAGCTCCTTCAAATGCAGAAAACCTCATATCATCAGGACAAAATGAAACCAGCATCACTCTGCAGTGGAATAAAGTCAACAACAATGTCAGCTTTGTTCTCCACTTTAATGGTACAGAGATAAGCATCAGTGCACCAGCTGGAAATGGACCAGTGAATCACACAGTCTCATCTCTCACTGCTGGAACTCAATACACATTCACTCTCTACTCTGTGTTCGAGAACGTCAGAAGCAGTGGAGTCAGCATTACTGCAGTCACTGGTGAGTTCATGAATTTATTTAAACTGCATTACAATGTTATCACATATTAATGATTAAAATCAACAATAAAATTATTAAGTGTGATTAAGTAGCGAGAAATCAATTCTAAAGAAATTTTGAACTTACTTTATTTTTCTCATTCTTTTGTTTAGCTCCTTCAAATGCACAAAACCTCATATCATCAGGACAAAATGAAACCAGCATCACTCTGCAGTGGAATAAAGTCAACAACAATGTCAGCTTTGTTCTCCTCTTTAATGGTACAGAGACAAGCATCAGTGCACCAGCTGGAAATGGACCAGTAAATCACACAGTCTCATCTCTCACTGCTGGAACTCAATACACATTCACTCTCTACTCTGTGTTTGAGAACATCAGAAGCAGTGGAGTCAGCATTACTGCAGTCACTGGTGAGTTCATGAATTTATTTAAACTGCATTACAATGTTATCACATATTAATGATTAAAATCAACAATAAAATTATTAAGTGTGATTAAGTAGCGAGAAATCAATTCTAAAGAAATTTTGAACTTACTTTATTTTTCTCATTCTTTTGTTTAGCTCCTTCAAATGCACAAAACCTCATATCATCAGGACAAAATGAAACCAGCATCACTCTGCAGTGGAATAAAGTCAACAACAATGTCAGCTTTGTTCTCCAGTTTAATGGTACGGAGACAAACATCAGTGCACCAGCTGAAATGGACCAGTAAATCACACAGTCTCATCTCTTACTGCTGGAACTCAATACACATTCACTCTATACTCTGTGTTCGAGAACGTCAGAAGCAGTGGAGTCAGCATTACTGCAGTCACTGGTGAGTTCATGAATTTATTTAACCTGCATTACAATGTTATCACATATTAATGATTAAAATCAACAATAAAATTATTAAGTGTTATTAAGTAGCGAGAAATCAATTCTATAGAAATTTTGAACTTACTTTATTTTTCTCATTCTTTTGTTTAGCTCCTTCATATGCAGAAAACCTCATATCATCAGGACAAAATGAAACCAGCATCACTCTGCAGTGGAATAAAGTCAACAACAATGTCAGCTTTGTTCTCCACTTTAATGGTACGGAGACAAACATCAGTGCACCAGCTGGAAATGGACCAGTAAATCACACAGTCTCATCTCTCACTGCTGGAACTCAATACACATTCACTCTCTACTCTGTGTTTGAGAACGTCAGAAGCAGTGGAGTCAGCATTACTGCAGTCACTGGTCAGTTCATGAATTTATTTAAACTGCATTACAATGTTATCACATATTATTGATTAAAATCAACAATAACATTATTAAGTGTTATTAAGTAGCGAGAAATCCATTCTAAAGAAATTTTGAACTTACTTTATTTTTCTCATTCTTTTGTTTAGCTCCTTCAAATGCAGAAAACCTCATATCATCAGGACAAAATGAAACCAGCATCACTCTGCAGTGGAATAAAGTCAACAACAATGTCAGCTTTGTTCTCCTCTTTAATGGTACAGAGACAAACATCAGTGCATCAGCTGGAAATGGACCAGTAAATCACACAGTCTCATCTCTCACCGTTGGAACTAAATACACATTCACTCTCTACTCTGTGTTTGAGAACGTCAGAAGCAGTGGAGTCAGCATTACTGCAGTCACTGGTCAGTTCATGAATTTATTTAAACTGCATTACAATGTTATCACATATTATTGATTCAAATCAACAATAAACGTATTAAGTGTTATTAAGTAGCGAGAAATCCATTCTACAGAATTTTTGAACTTACTTTATTTTTCTCATTCTTGTCTTTAGCTCTTTCAAATGCAGAAAACCTCATATCATCAGGACAAAATGAAACCAGCATCACTCTGCAGTGGAATAAAGTCAACAACAATGTCAGCTTTGTTCTCCACTTTAATGGTACAGAGACAAACATCAGTGCACCAGCTGGAAATGGACCAGTAAATCACACAGTCTCATCTCTCACTGCTGGAACTAAATACACATTCACTCTCTACTCTGTGTTTGAGAACGTCAGAAGCAGTGGAGTCAGCATTACTGCAGTCACTGGTAAGTTAATGAATTTATTTAAACTGCTTTATAATGTTATCACATATTATTGATTCAAATCAACAATAAAATTATTAAGTGTTATTAAGTAGCGAGAAATCAATTCTAAAGAAATTTTGAACTTACTTTATTTTTCTCATTCTTTTGTTTAGCTCCTTCAAATGCAGAAAACCTCATATCATCAGGAGAAAATGAAACCAGCATCACTCTGCAGTGGAATAAAGTCAACAACAATGTCAGCTTTGTTCTCCAGTTTAATGGTACAGAGACAAACATCAGTGCACCAGCTGGAAATGGACCAGTAAATCACACAGTCTCATCTCTTACTGCTGGAACTCAATACACATTCACTCTATACTCTGTGTTCGAGAACGTCAGAAGCAGTGGAGTCAGCATTACTGCAGTCACTGGTGAGTTCATGAATTTATTTAAACTGCATTACAATGTTATCACATATTAATGATTAAAATCAACAATAAAATTATTAAGTGTGATTAAGTAGCGAGAAATCAATTCTAAAGAAATTTTGAACTTACTTTATTTTTCTCATTCTTTTGTTTAGCTCCTTCAAATGCAGAAAACCTCATATCATCAGGACAAAATGAAACCAGCATCACTCTGCAGTGGAATAAAGTCAACAACAATGTCAGCTTTGTTCTCCAGTTTAATGGTACAGAGACAAACATCAGTGCACCAGCTGGAAATGGACCAGTAAATCACACAGTCTCATCTCTCACTGCTGGAACTCAATACACATTCACTCTCTACTCTGTGTTTGAGAACGTCAGAAGCAGTGGAGTCAGCATTACTGCAGTCACTGGTAAGTTAATGAATTTATTTAAACTGCTTTATAATGTTATCACATATTATTGATTCAAATCAACAATAAAAGTATTAAGTGTTATTAAGTAGCGAGAAATCAATTCTAAAGAAATTTTGAACTTACTTTATTTTTCTCATTCTTTTGTTTAGCTCCTTCAAATGCAGAAAACCTCATATCATCAGGACAAAATGAAACCAGCATCACTCTGCAGTGGAATAAAGTCAACAACAATGTCAGCTTTGTTCTCCAGTTTAATGGTACGGAGACAAACATCAGTGCACCAGCTGGAAATGGACCAGTAAATCACACAGTCTCATCTCTTACTGCTGGAACTCAATACACATTCACTCTATACTCTGTGTTCGAGAACGTCAGAAGCAGTGGAGTCAGCATTACTGCAGTCACTGGTGAGTTCATGAATTTATTTAACCTGCATTACAATGTTATCACATATTAATGATTAAAATCAACAATAAAATTATTAAGTGTTATTAAGTAGCGAGAAATCAATTCTAAAGAAATTTTGAACTTACTTTATTTTTCTCATTCTTTTGTTTAGCTCCTTCATATGCAGAAAACCTCATATCATCAGGACAAAATGAAACCAGCATCACTCTGCAGTGGAATAAAGTCAACAACAATGTCAGCTTTGTTCTCCACTTTAATGGTACGGAGACAAACATCAGTGCACCAGCTGGAAATGGACCAGTAAATCACACAGTCTCATCTCTCACTGCTGGAACTCAATACACATTCACTCTCTACTCTGTGTTTGAGAACGTCAGAAGCAGTGGAGTCAGCATTACTGCAGTCACTGGTCAGTTCATGAATTTATTTAAACTGCATTACAATGTTATCACATATTATTGATTAAAATCAACAATAACATTATTAAGTGTTATTAAGTAGCGAGAAATCCATTCTAAAGAAATTTTGAACTTACTTTATTTTTCTCATTCTTTTGTTTAGCTCCTTCAAATGCAGAAAACCTCATATCATCAGGACAAAATGAAACCAGCATCACTCTGCAGTGGAATAAAGTCAACAACAATGTCAGCTTTGTTCTCCTCTTTAATGGTACAGAGACAAACATCAGTGCATCAGCTGGAAATGGACCAGTAAATCACACAGTCTCATCTCTCACCGTTGGAACTAAATACACATTCACTCTCTACTCTGTGTTTGAGAACGTCAGAAGCAGTGGAGTCAGCATTACTGCAGTCACTGGTCAGTTCATGAATTTATTTAAACTGCATTACAATGTTATCACATATTATTGATTCAAATCAACAATAAACGTATTAAGTGTTATTAAGTAGCGAGAAATCCATTCTACAGAATTTTTGAACTTACTTTATTTTTCTCATTCTTGTCTTTAGCTCTTTCAAATGCAGAAAACCTCATATCATCAGGACAAAATGAAACCAGCATCACTCTGCAGTGGAATAAAGTCAACAACAATGTCAGCTTTGTTCTCCACTTTAATGGTACAGAGACAAACATCAGTGCACCAGCTGGAAATGGACCAGTAAATCACACAGTCTCATCTCTCACTGCTGGAACTAAATACACATTCACTCTCTACTCTGTGTTTGAGAACGTCAGAAGCAGTGGAGTCAGCATTACTGCAGTCACTGGTAAGTTAATGAATTTATTTAAACTGCTTTATAATGTTATCACATATTATTGATTCAAATCAACAATAAAATTATTAAGTGTTATTAAGTAGCGAGAAATCAATTCTAAAGAAATTTTGAACTTACTTTATTTTTCTCATTCTTTTGTTTAGCTCCTTCAAATGCAGAAAACCTCATATCATCAGGACAAAATGAAACCAGCATCACTCTGCAGTGGAATAAAGTCAACAACAATGTCAGCTTTGTTCTCCAGTTTAATGGTACAGAGACAAACATCAGTGCACCAGCTGGAAATGGACCAGTAAATCACACAGTCTCATCTCTTACTGCTGGAACTCAATACACATTCACTCTATACTCTGTGTTCGAGAACGTCCAGAAGCAGTGGAGTCAGCATTACTGCAGTCACTGGTGAGTTCATGAATTTATTTAAACTGCATTACAATGTTATCACATATTAATGATTAAAATCAACAATAAAATTATTAAGTGTGATTAAGTAGCGAGAAATCAATTCTAAAGAAATTTTGAACTTACTTTATTTTTCTCATTCTTTTGTTTAGCTCCTTCAAATGCAGAAAACCTCATATCATCAGGACAAAATGAAACCAGCATCACTCTGCAGTGGAATAAAGTCAACAACAATGTCAGCTTTGTTCTCCAGTTTAATGGTACAGAGACAAACATCAGTGCACCAGCTGGAAATGGACCAGTAAATCACACAGTCTCATCTCTCACTGCTGGAACTCAATACACATTCACTCTCTACTCTGTGTTTGAGAACGTCAGAAGCAGTGGAGTCAGCATTACTGCAGTCACTGGTAAGTTAATGAATTTATTTAAACTGCTTTATAATGTTATCACATATTATTGATTCAAATCAACAATAAAAGTATTAAGTGTTATTAAGTAGCGAGAAATCAATTCTAAAGAAATTTTGAACTTACTTTATTTTTCTCATTCTTTTGTTTAGCTCCTTCAAATGCAGAAAACCTCATATCATCAGGACAAAATGAAACCAGCATCACTCTGCAGTGGAATAAAGTCAACAACAATGTCAGCTTTGTTCTCCACTTTAATGGTACAGAGACAAACATCAGTGCACCAGCTGGAAATGGACCAGTGAATCACACAGTCTCATCTCTCACTGCTGGAACTCAATACACATTCACTCTATACTCTGTGTTCGAGAACGTCAGAAGCAGTGGAATCAGCATTACTGCAGTCACTGGTGAGTTGATGAATTTATTTAAACTGCATCACAATGTTATCACATATTATTGATTAAAATCAACAATAAAATTATTAAGTGTTATTAAGTAGCGAGAAATCAATTCTAAAGAAATTTTGAACTTACTTTATTTTTCCCATTCTTTCGTTTAGCTCCTTCAAATGCAGAAAACCTCATATCATCAGGACAAAATGAAACCAGCATCACTCTGCAGTGGAATAAAGTCAACAACAATGTCAGCTTTGTTCTCCACTTTAATGGTACGGAAACAAACATCAGTGCACCAGCTGGAAATGGACCAGTAAATCACACAGTCTCATCTCTCACTGCTGGAACTAAATACACATTCACTCTCTACTCTGTGTTTGAGAACGTCAGAAGCAGTGGAGTCAGCATTACTGCAGTCACTGGTAAGTTGATGAATTTATTTAAACTGCTTTATAATGTTATCACATATTATTGATTCAAATCAACAGTAAAATTATTAAGTGTTATTAAGTAGCGAGAAATCAATTCTAAAGAAATTTTGAACTTACTTTATTTTTCTCATTCTTTTGTTTAGCTCCTTCAAATGCAGAAAACCTCATATCATCAGGACAAAATGAAACCAGCATCACTCTGCAGTGGAATAAAGTCAACAACAATGTCAGCTTTGTTCTCCAGTTTAATGGTACGGAGACAAACATCAGTGCACCAGCTGGAAATGGACCAGTGAATCAAACAGTCTCATCTCTCACTGCTGGAACTAAATACACATTCACTCTCTACTCTGTGTTTGAGAACGTCAGAAGCAGTGGAGTCAGCATTACTGCAGTCACTGGTGAGTTCATGAAGATTTATTTAAACTGCTTTGCAATGTTTTCACATATTAATGATTAAAATCAACAAAAGTATTAAGTGTGATTAAGTAGCGAGAAATCAATTCTAAAGAAATTTTGAACTTACTTTATTTTTCTCATTCTTTTGTTTAGCTCCTTCAAATGCAGAAAACCTCATATCATCAGGACAAAATGAAACCAGCATCACTCTGCAGTGGAATAAAGTCAACAACAATGTCAGCTTTGTTCTCCAGTTTAATGGTACAGAGACAAACATCAGTGCACCAGCTGGAAATGGACCAGTAAATCACACAGTCTCATCTCTCACTGCTGGAACTCAATACACATTCACTCTCTACTCTGTGTTCGAGAACGTCAGAAGCAGTGGAGTCAGCATTACTGCAGTCACTGGTAAGTTAATGAATTTATTTCAACTGCTTTATAATGTTATCACATATTAATGATCAAAATCAACAATAAAATTTTTAAGTGTTATTAAGTAGCGAGAAATCAATTCTAAAGAAATTTTGAACTTACTTTATTTTTCTCATTCTTTTGTTTAGCTCCTTCAAATGCACAAAACCTCATATCATCAGGACAAAATGAAACCAGCATCACTCTGCAGTGGAATAAAGTCAACAACAATGTCAGCTTTGTTCTCCAGTTTAATGGTACAGAGACAAGCATCAGTCCACCAGCTGGAAATGGACCAGTGAATCAAACAGTCTCATCTCTCACTGCTGGAACTCAATACACATTCACTCTCTACTCTGTGTTCGAGAACGTCAGAAGCAGTGGAGTCAGCATTACTGCAGTCACTGGTGAGTTCATGAAGATTTATTTAAACTGCTTTGCAATGTTCTCACATATTATTTATTAAAATCAACAATAAAATTATTAAGTGTTACTAAGTAGCGAGAAATCAATTCTAAAGAAATTTTGAACTTACTTTATTTTTCCCATTCTTTCGTTTAGCTCCTTCAAATGCAGAAAACCTCATATCATCAGGACAAAATGAAACCAGCATCACTCTGCAGTGGAATAAAGTCAACAACAATGTCAGCTTTGTTCTCCAGTTTAATGGTACAGAGACAAGCATCAGTGCCCCAGCTGGAAATGGACCAGTGAATCAAACAGTCTCATCTCTCACTGCTGGAACTCAATACACATTCACTCTCTACTCTGTGTTCGAGAACGTCAGAAGCAGTGGAGTCAGCATTACTGCAGTCACTGGTAAGTTAATGAATTTATTTAAACTGCTTTATAATGTTATCACAGATTATTGATTCAAATCAACAATAAAAGTATTAAGTGTTATTAAGTAGCGAGAAATCAATTCTAAAGAAATTTTGAACTTACTTTATTTTTCTCATTCTTTTGTTTAGCTCCTTCAAATGCAGAAAACCTCATATCATCAGGACAAAATGAAACCAGCATCACTCTGCAGTGGAATAAAGTCAACAACAATGTCAGCTTTGTTCTCCAGTTTAATGGTACGGAGACAAACATCAGTGCACCAGCTGGAAATGGACCAGTAAATCACACAGTCTCATCTCTCACTGCTGGAACTAAATACACATTCACTCTCTACTCTGTGTTTGAGAACGTCAGAAGCAGTGGAGTCAGCATTACTGCAGTCACTGGTAAGATCCAACATTTCCTACTGTCGTATTTCACAGAAAGAATTCATTACATTGATATACACAGTTTGTAAACTGTTTGTTTACGGTTAGATGTTCCTTGTCGAAATGAAGTACTCTACAGTACCTAGTGATTTACACACTAAAAACTGCTGGGTTAAAAATAACCCAATTTGTTACCCAGTGTTGAGTCCAATTTGGACCGAGCCAACGCCTGTTTGTCTCAACTTAACATAGTTGGGTTTTTGGTTTGACCCAGCACACTGGGTTAGGATTAATATCCAAAAATTGGGTTAAATTGACCAATGTTTAAAGTTGAAGTTACCAAAAATGATATTAAAAGTCATAACCCATCACAAGCGTTATATTACCATTAATATTTTGCTTAAGATTCCTACTTACTGTGTGCTTTTAACACTAACTATTTTTACCTCACTTGGGAGACAGGCGACTATATTCCACATGGTTGAGACCTGTCGGCCCAGGTTCAAGTCTCACCTGTGGCCCTTTGCCGCATGTCTGCCCCTGTCACTTTCCTGTCAGTCTTTACTCTGTCTAATAAGGCCAAAAAATGGATTGCTGCTTACTATAAAATTCAGCGTATAGAAACTAGATTCAAAACAGATTGTCTCAAAACTACTTTTATTGCCATATGATACATAGAATATAGACAGTAAAATTCATACAAAATATATCAATGAAAGTAAAATGCAAGTAAAAAGTGTATCTAAAAAGTATAGAATTCATTATATTATATCCATTACTTCAAATCAGTCTTTGGTTAAAGCACATGTACACACAGTAAGTAGGAATCTTAATACACATAAAGACATGCTATGTAAAGCCAGCTCTTTAGAAGAAATTTCATGTAAAAACTTTTTTTTTTCTTTTTTCTTTCAGTTTTTTAGGCCCTTTATTTCAGTCGAGTCTCAGAAACTAAGGTGTTCTATTTGACAGTTCAATCTCTCTCTTTTTTTTTTTTTTTGTCTGTCCCATTTGGTTCTTTAGCCGTCAGAATTGTTGTCTGAAGACCAACAAGGATACCAAATGGATTTATTTTGCAAAATGGATCATCATGGCATTGCCGTATTGGTCCATTTGATCAAACTTTGTTGTTATTATTTATTTTATTTTCAGTTGTTACAGATGGGACAGACATGACGGGGGATAGGAAGGGAGAAAGAAAGAGAGGAAGGAAAAGAAAACAGAAGGAAAAGGGACAGTGAGAAAGGGCACTTACAAAGACAAAGAGAAAGAAAAAAAAATCTCCTGGATCACCTGTTGAGAGAAAAGAAGAGAAGACAAAAAAAAAAAACCAAACAAAAACAAAGCAACATACTAAACACAACACCATCACGTTAATCTAGCTAAGTGTGAACAGCAGTAAATACTAAATATTGAAAGTTGTTGTGCAGCACGCAGGACAGACAGCGCACAATGTGCTTTGAAGTAGCAGCTAAGAAAGGTGTAGTTTATGTCTACGAACAGTGAACACCCGTGTGCACACCTGTGTGGATCAACGCGCTTGTATACAAAAGGTTTCCCCATGAAACGGTCTGCTAGAGGGTGTGGAGGCCCATAGCCCCGTCCCCCAGGGCATGAAGCAGGCATGGAGGAGATCCAGGCTCCAGACATCCAGAGGCCCCAGAGTGCGAGAGCCCAAGGAGTACCACCGGAGGGGCATCCGTGCCACCCTCCTGGGAAGGGCTGAGGAGATCCCCAGACGAGGGTGTCACCCAGTAGTCACGGAGCAGAAGCCAGAGGGGGCTGCACTGGCATGCCTGCCATGTAAAAACTCTTAACATTAAACAACAGATGATTTTATGATTTTTTAAGTACTTTACGTACATCAACACTTTGGAAAAGTGGCAAGAGGGAATCTCCCTCTCAGATCATTTCATGCACCTTAATGAGCAACATTTTACGCTTCGATCATAGCTAAATGAGCCCTCATTAATTTGATCATATTTGATTCATGTCCTCGGATTCATCTACTCCCAGGATAGATGACATTGTGAAGGAATTCCCAAACCTGGGCGTATGACTTTGGGTAACTTGATTCAAAAACAAAAAATGCTTTGAAGCAGCCATCAACAGACCTTAGACTGCTGCAAAAAGCAGAAACAAATCTAACTTCTAGTGCCAGGCAAAATTACCATTTTCTTGGGGTTTCTTTGGTGCTGAATTCTTCTTCCTGATAGAACGAAGCCTTTTCCTGACATTGCATAGACACTCCCCCAGAAATTCAGTTGCTGGCCTATGCGTTCTGCCGGGGCTGAACCATGCATCCTGAAATTTTTAAACAAAAGAAAAGAAAAGGCAAAGGTCAGTAAATTAAGATTTAACAGATTGTTTGCAGTTGTTTGAGTAATGTCAAGCTATCTGTAATCCTGGAGTGGTGAGCTCCAACATTATGCTTGACATTTGCTCAGATAGGACAAAAGAACAATGAAGCAGTATCACTTCTTCATTGTATCAATGTGTTTCACACACTTTACACTGTCACAAGGCTGTACCAACCTTTTTGCCAACTTCTCAATAGATTTACAACAAATGTTATTATTTATGCATCTATAATGTGCATATGACTGAAGAAGTCACTTGGATGAGTGATGAAACATTTCTGCCACTGAAAACGCTACGTCCAGATGAACAGAATCAACCTTTTGGGATTTAACTACCTGGATGATTGAGCATACATGAAGACATATAATGTGCATACATTTTATAAAGATGTGAAAATTGAGTAAATACAAACTAAATATTTATTTTTATAATCACAACAATAATCAGTATACTGATTGAAAAACTGGCCGGCATTCAGGTATTTTAATTGTTGTTGTGTGTATCCATTGAAGTGTAGATACTTACATATCCGGTGCCATGGCAGTCCTTTAAACATGGAAAATGATCTACTATTGATGAGGCCAAAATTGCCTTTATTCTTGAAGTTGGGTTGCAAGCAGAAACAGTTGCATTTAATAAAAATGGATAAACAAAAAGGTCAAACTAACCCAACTTATCAACGTACAGCTTTTACCCAGAAGTTGAGTTACAAAAATAACCCAGCATTGTTAGTGTGTATATGAAGATGCAATGTTTTTTATTAAAAAATCAGTAAAGAGCAGTTGGAAACATTAATTTCATTCAACAGTCGCCTCAAGGCACTTTTTATCGTAAGGTAGCACTACAATATTAGAGAGAAAACCCCAACAATTTGATGATCTTGATGAGGAAACCTGTGTGGGAAGGAAAAATCCATTGGAGGCTTAAACTCAGCAATATATTAAAAGAGGCTTAAATAAATAACTTTCGGATGCAAGTTGGAAATAATAACTTTACAATGAAAAGCTGTTACAGTAATGATACATCAGTGGTTTAATGTTGTAATGTTGAGGATTGATTTAAGTTACATTAGTTACAGTCTGGCTCTCCTCAGACCTGGTAAGATCTGCTAATGAAATGTTGCACTTTCACAATTGTATTGCTTACCTCCCAATAGAACACTCACAAACTCTTTAAAAAGTCCCCTTACTACTCTCCCTCAGCTCCTCCTAATGCGGACAGCTTCCAATCATCAGGACAAAATGAAACTAGCATCACGCTCGAGTGGAATAAGATCAACAACAATATCAGCTTTGTTCTCCAGTTTAATGGTACAGAGACAAACATCAGTGCACCAGCTGGAAATGGACCAGTAACTCACACAGTCTCATCTCTCACTGCTGGAACTAAATACACATTCACTCTCTACTCTGTGTTCGAGAACGTCAGAAGCAGTGGAGTCAGCATTACTGCAGTCACTGGTAAGTAAATTAATGATATGTACAAGGAGGAAGAATAGGATGTTGTTGTTGTTGTTGTTGTTCCCTTTTGCTGCTCATCTGTGCATGTGATTTTGTCCTTTTCCTTGTTTATTAGTTTTGAAGAATACATTTACATATAAATATTTTGTTTATAGTTAATTTTATTTTATTTTCTCTCCATATAAATGCATAACTGATTCTACTTTCTACATCCAAAGGGCCTAGTAAGTATTTGCATTTCTTTCATTTACTGTATCCCCCTGAAGCATTTCTTCATGTATACAAATTGTATACCTGTGTTTGTATCATTTGATAATTTACAATTGCTCTGTAATTAACTTGTAATGCATTATGTGCTTAGTGCTATAATCCTAATTTAAAAAACGTAGGATTCTTTGAAAAATGTAACCAAAAAACTATACATTTAAATACAGTATAACAGAAAAAATAATCCTTTAATTTCTTTCATAAATAAAGATTTCATGATCATTATTCATTATTATTTCATGTAACATTTGTGTTTTTTGTGTATACAGATTCTATTATTGGACTCAATGCGAGGCTGCGGTCATTTCTTAAGCTGTCAGAGTCGGACATTCAGAAGAGATTGGAAGAGGTCAGACTAGCCTCTGTTTGATTTTCTTTTTTTCATACTTGTACTCACTTTTTTCTGTTTTTTATGGCTTGTTTTTTTTCTCCGCCTCTAGTTCTTCAGACAACATGGATTACAGCCACAGGTTATATCCCTGAAGATCCTGAAGGTTAAACCATGACACCAGATGAGAAAAGTGCTTTATACTTTACATATTTCCAATTAATTTCCTCACGCTAGAAGAAAAATAAATTTGATTAACCATTTTTAAAGATCTCCATATACATATTTTTGTGTATTCTGTGTACTGAGCAGCAGCAGAGGTCATTAACAAGTTAAATGTTACCTTGACCTTTTGGTAATCTTTGTTGCTCAGAAGTTTGTTATAGGTGTGTAAAGTTTTGTTTATCAGTGTTACAAATGTGATGAAGCAAGTAAATTAAATACTGTAGGCATTTATGTTATATCATTGTGTTTCTAAACCAGTGGTTCCCAAACTTTTTTGCCAGGCCCCCTTTTTACAAGAAAAATGTTCGCGCCCCCCCAACCTAAGCCCCCGCACAAACACATCCTCCAAACACACACACCCATATTTTGTTTACAAACTCCATTGCGGTTTATTTCACACCTCAAACATTTAGTAAACAATTAAGCAACTACAAGTAAACGGCAATAAATTACAGGTAGTAATAAAATATACTACTAACTCTTTTACGCTACGTCCATACCTATATGGGTATTTTTGAAAACTCAGCTGTTTCTATGCGTTTGGGCCTTTCATCCACACGTAAACGGCGTTGCGATTCACCGAAAACGGAGATTATTTAAAACTCCTTTTTTGCGTTTATGTGTGGACGAGGATTACAGAGTTCGTCACGCAACTACAAAGGTATGTGCCTCTTTTCACGTCACGCTGTGCGCCACGTTATTGTTTACATGAGATGAATTGCAGAATGGCAGATAGAGACAAAATACTGTTAATCTGACTATCTTCAGGTTTTACACGCTTACATATACACACGCAGTTACTGTCCCTCCATTTAGAAAGGCAGAGGCGTCACGGTGTGATTATTTTACGTGTAGTTGTTTTGTTTCCTGTGTAATATATTCAACATTGTTATCAATACATTTTTCAAAAAATGGCTCTCTGTGCAAAATGGGTTTAAAAACAAAAACAGCTGTGGGATACTGTTTGTCCGTGATTTGAACAGGGGGAACAAATTACGGCAGGATCAGCCTGATATTATTTGTATCCCACTGTAACTTTACTGTATAAAGAGCTAACATCTCCATTTTTCTCTGTATTTACTATTGTGCTATTGTGCTATTACTTTTACTTACTTACTTACTATCTACTGTACAATATAAAGCGCCTTGAGGCGACTTTTGTTGTGATTTGGCGCTATATAAATAAAATTGAATTGAATTGAATTGAAAATGTCAGGAGTAGTTAGTCATTACAAGAAGTGTTTGTGAACTACAAATCAAGAATGTGGGATACTGTTTGTCCGTGATTTGGAGAGCCCAGCGCTGCTCCCGACGCAGGGAAACCAATTATGCAGGGGAGACCTACCTTGGCACTTGTGCAGGTGAAGCCAAAGGGAAGATATGCTTCACCATATTTTCTAGTCTTTGGCTTGGAAGGAAGTTGGTTTGGAAACATATTTGGCGATGCTTCATCTCCTGCTTTGCGTTTGTGTGGGAGCCCCGTCAAAAACCTGTCCAGTGTCCAAGCGCTCTTTTTTTTTTTCTTTTCATACCGCGCCCCCCCCCTGCAATGGCTCTGCGCCCCCCCCCCAGGGGGCGGGCCCCACACTTTGGGAACCTCTGCCCTAACTCCTGCAGACCATGAGACATGAGTGAGACAGATAAATATGAAGGCATGCCGGCTCGGACGTCGCCCGGATCAACAAGGTCCGTGTCAGGTGTTGAGGAACCAGGGCACCCTGACGACAAGTGGGCTACTGGAACAAGAAGGCATCGGTGGGCAAGAGATGAAAACAGGGCGTTGTTGGAATGCTACTACGCAAGTAACCCTGGCGGAAGGGGTTACATGAATAGGATGAGGGACCTATAGATACATATACATATATATATATATAACCAGCTTGTAAAGGTTGGTTGAGTTCTTCCATCCAGCTCTATCAGGATAGTACTCACACTCCCCATCTGGAGCACACTCAACAATGCATTCACCACCAAAAACAGCCACATTTTGCATACTCATTCTATAATGATTATTGGCTGACAACAATAACAATGTTACTGTGCAAAACTGCTTACAATATGTTTTAATGACACACATCTAAAATATTTCTACAAGCTTTGGTGCATATTTTGCATGCAGAGTAATGTCCCTGTTTTGCTGGTCCTCCTGCAACTTGTTGCTTCACATTCAAACTGGAGGGGTTGTTGGCTCTGCTCCAAATCACATTAAATCCTTGGCATACAAACTTGTTTCTGTTCCATTTAACGTTATGGTCTTTGTAACGAGCTATAGATTCTATTATAAATGTTAAACCTCTTGGTGCTTTTGTGTTTTTGAAGGTTTTTCCCTGCATTCCTTCTGTTCCTTCTGCTTCCAACCCTGTTGTTGGTGAGGGTTTGTCAAGGTTCATTCTGTTTCTCTTTCAATTTACTCCCTCCTTCACTTTGAAGGTTAGTTTCTCGTGTGAGTTTTTGCATTTTTTCTTTCCTGTTTTTCTTCTCCCACCTTCCTGAATGCATAACTTCACCTGCACATTACAAGCTTTCCCCTTCCTGGTCTCAGTCTATCAGGCTCTCGCTGCAACTCCTTTGTGTTTCTAATCACAAAGGAGCCTTTCATCTGAGTTTGGTTTCTTTGTGCCCTATTTGGTCTTTTGATTTTCATTTTTGAACTATAGTACGGATTTCCTGCCCCATATTTCCAGCACTGCCTGTTTAGAAGGATTTTGTAGTAGTAAATTGTGACATTTTCAGCAACTAGAATGCAGACTCAAGTCCAATAACAGATAAGCAATTAAGAAAATGGATAGATAAAAAAGGTAAACTACATGCATATACTGTTCATATAAAACAATGTCAGAGCACCATATAAGTTAGCTAACCAGCGAATTCATTTCCTTTAAACTGGACAGGGGCCATTGCCAACATGACCTAAGGTCTATAGACCTGCTGCAGGTCTCACTAGTGAAACAAAAGCCACTGTTCTGAACCATGAAAATTATATCTGCAATATGCAAGTGGCACAGAAAGACACACAGACAGATAGATGTTACCTGTCCATATTACTGGTATGTTAGGCAGCAGGTCTTCTCCCACAGTTTGCAGGTAGGGAGACTTGGATACACTGGGAGAACAGAAAGAACCACAGTACTCTACACAGAGAGGGAGAAAGCAGTGAGAAGTAATATTTCATGAAGAGGCAAATATAAAAAGTGCTCATATTATATTTTCTGTATAATTTTGAGTCCTGGTAACAAGTCCTTAATCGACAAGCCTACCTGTAGGGCAGAACAGGAAGACAGGGGGTTCCCCCAAGAACCGATAAATCTAATTGGTTACTGTGACCTGAGCGTGGGCAAATGAAGTGAAGGCCTCGCTGTCGGCTTGACACATGGAATGATCAATGTCACCGAACAGAATGGCAAACGCCTGGCAACCCAGGTCTGATACCTGGACAGAGTAAGGAGGTTGAGTTTAAAGGAAAACAGAAATCAATGAAACTTCTGTAGTAGATGACCTTGTGTAGCCTACCTGTCTTAGTTTGCGTTTAAGTAGAGTCAAGTCGCAGGAAGAGGAGAAGACTATGTCCTGACCAGGAGACAGCGCATAAACAAACCTGAGGCCTCTCGACTGGGCCTCTACAATGAGAGTACGCAGCTGACCTGAGAGGACGAGAAAAGTGAAAAATACTAAATATGAATTTTAAAACAGGACAAAAATGTTTTTTAATCACTGATTAAAGATGTCTGAATATTTTGTTTTCACTTTTTTATACAACAAAATTACACACTAAATCCTAAACTGCAGTGTAATGTGTACTGACATTTCCCTTCCCTTCTTTTTATGTATCTATGAAAATTCAGCTTGGCTCTAGCAGTAAAAGGTGCAACAAAAAATATAATGGACATCATAAAAACTGTAGACGCCTTTATAATCACAATGAATCATTTAATTGCAAAAGGGAAATTTCAGAGTGTGTCAGAGAAGCTCTGCTATACTAGCGTACAAATGATTGATAGTCTGATTGTGGCATGTTTTGCTTTTCTTCTCTTACTTTAAAGGTATCTCATCTCATGTGTCATGTTTAACGTTGCATCCTCTGTCTCATTGTGTGTAATTAGCCCCAGCTGATGTGTTTCCTGTTCCCTCATCATTCACTGTGTATTTAATCCCTTTGTTTTCTTCTGTCTAGGTGTGTTGTTCTTCCTCCTGGCTTTGTGAGTTTCCCTGTGTGTTCCCGTGTGCTCTAGTGCTTTAGTTTCGTATTGCTTTTTTTTTTTTTTTTGTCAGCAAACAAAGCTGTGTTCTTTGAGTTTAAGTGAGTCTGCTTTTGGGTGGATGTAGGGAGTTGGGAGTAGATGTAACTGGTAAGGATCCATTTGGGCTGATCAACGTTAATTTTAGGGAAGAGCAGCCTGGACAAACCACAGCCCAGAATGCCAGTGCCCCCATGGAAGTACCCAGGGTGGATACAAAGAGTGACACTACCATGGTAATGGTGGATTACATCCAATTAAAATCTATAGATGTGATAGAGAGGGTTACAGGCTACATGGACAGCAACCTTTCGTTAGATTGGATGATTCAAAATGCCAGAGAACAACAAGTAGGTGATTGTGTAGCATGTGCAGGCACCTGACCTCACCTGTACACTGAACCTGTATCCAGAGAACTCATGGGGGTTCAACTGCATGATTGGCTTAACCCAACAGGCAGCTCCAACCAATTGTACGATAGTAGCTAGTATAGTTCCTCCAATTGATAAAAACACTGAAACAGGTACATTTTTATCTAAATGTGCAAATTACACTTGTTTTAATTTTACCACCCCCTCTGCTACTGTTAATTATGGAAACATTGAGGCTGATTGGTGTAATATCACTCTTAGTGGCACCAGCAAAGGTGCCAGAGTAGGAGAATGGGGAAGGGCTGGCTTATATTATTATTGTGGCAGCAACTGTTTGTTTATCAGAATTCCCCAAACTGCCATAGGAACATGTGCCAGGGTTAGACTAGGAGCCCCACTAGTGTTGATAGGTGACAGGGGATATGGGGCGATCGTGGCTCAAGAGTTGGGAGTTTGCCTTGTAATCGGAAGGTTGCAGGTTCGAGCCCCGGCTCGGACAGTCTTGGTCGTTGTGTCCTTGGGCAAGACACTTCACCCGTTGCCTACTGGTGGTGGTCAGAGGGCCCGGTGGCGCCAGTGTCCGGCAGCCTCGCCTCTGTCAGTGCTCTGTCCACACACACTGGTGTGGCTACAATGTAGCTTGCCATCACCAGTGTGTGAATGTATGGGTGAATGACTGGATATGTAAAGCGCTTTGGGGTCCTTAGGGACTAGAAAAGCGCTATATAAATACAGGCCATTTACCATTTACAGACTAGTGAAAACGAATGATGCTGGCACCCTGACTAGGAGGCATACATGCCATGTGCTAGCTCGTAAATCAGCAGGAGCCTTTGACCTAACTGTAGGATCACCCACTTCTATAGATGCCATAGGGGTACCTGGAGGAGTTCCCAATGAATATAAGCTGGTAGATCAAGTAGTCTCAGGGTTTGAGAATATTCCAATTATTTCAGCATTCTTTCCTGTCACACCAAACAAAAATGTAGATAGGATTAATTATGTCCATTGTAACGTATTGCGCTTGCCAGCTTAACTAGAGATGCAATTGAGGGACTAGCTGAGCAAGTAACCTCAACGTTTCTGATGGCGGTACAAAATAGAATGGCTTTAGACATGCTGAACATTCAGGGGTTGACAGTCCATTAGAGTTTGTTTGTTATGTTTGGTTTGGATTTATTTTATCTATTATGATTTCTTTAGCTACTTTTGTTGCAATTTTAGTGACCTGGGGATGTTGCTGTGTTCCTTGCATCTGGTCTCTTGTGTTAATAGACCTCTCTCCATCGAATCATATCTGTTATTAATCTCTGTCTCTCTTCCACAGCATGTCTTTATCCTGTTTTCCTTCTCTCACCCCAACCGGTCGCAGCAGATGGCCGCCCCTCCCTGAGCCTGGTTCTGCCGGAGGTTTCTTCCTGTTAAAGGGAGTTTTTCCTTCCCACTGTCACCAAAGTGCTTGCTCATAGGGGTCATATGATTGTTGGGTTTTCTCTGTATTTATTATTGTGCGATCTACTGTACAATATAAAGCGCCTTGAGGCGACTTTTGTTGTGATTTGGCGCTATATAAATAAAATTGAATTGAATTGAATTGAATTGGTTAAGCTCATCACTAGGACCATTGAGCCCACAGGGCCTGACCAAAAGGGGGCGATGATGCCTCTGCAAGTCATCTTCTGGTGCTTCCAAGCATTCTTCTCCCATGGCCAAAAGAGGTGATCTCTTAAAAGAGATCAAAAGGGGGATTTGTGGAAATAATGTATTGTTTACTATGTATGTTAAAGAGAACATAGTTTATTATCGTTTGTCATATTATGATACTGTTGTTGGTAGGGCATAGAATACAAATAATAAAACATTGCTGGAATGTGAACAAGGAACTAGGGTGCGATGCAGGAGAACAACTAACCCCCACCTATGTTGATCTCCAGTTGATCTCTGTAATGGTATTTGGGAATAAAGTGATTGTGTGAAACTTAGAAGCATCTCTGTGTGGTCTCTACCAAGACAAAAGGATGGGAGAGACTGGTGTTATCTCGACAGTATGTAAATTTGTATATAAGTATCTATGTATGCATGTGCAATGAGTTGTCACAGAGGACAGCCAGCAGGCAATCATTGTTACCCTATTTTGATTACTACTTGGAAGTTTAAACAGCTTCCTTGGATTTTTTGCTGCTAAATAGATGAAGCATTCCCCTTTACCAGGTTAATTTTGCAAGGAAACTAATTCTCTGTTTGGCCTGAAAACTTGCTGGCTCATTCCAAACAATGTACTGTACCAGTAAGTATGATGTCAGTGTCTCATAAAAACTGTTAAGGTATGAATGCACTAAGATAAAAATACTATGTCAGGAAAGCTACTTTTAATACGTTGAAGAATGTTGTTTGCCAAGATAGCTGGCAGGTATGTTCACTTTAAGCTGCAGCAGTGTTAACAAAACAAGTATATACTTGCCAGACAAGGTAAAAAAAAGTATGGCATATAGACGTAAAACTTGCTATTGTCATGTTTTTGTAATTTTCCATATAAAGGACATTCTTCTTCAGACCTCCTACTTAATATGTGTAGGGGTTTTAAAAAGTCTTCTAGTCAACCACTGACAGGAGCCGATGCCCTCTAACAGTGTTTGAATGCAAAATATGGTGTCAAGAACAGTTATAAATGCAGTATGTCACATAAGATTAGGAACAATTACCACAAAGAACCATGTTGTTAACTTGTGTCATATAGAAAAACAAAATGAGGAGTTGTGCTGGGGAATTTTCATTACATCTGTGCACCACTACTTCCTCAAAGCATAGCTCTCATAACACTTAAAGAAGGAGGTGATGAGCTGAATTCAATTCAATTCAATTTTATTTATATAGCGCCAAATCACAACAAAAGTCACCTCAAGGCGCTTTATATTGTACAGTAGATAGCACAATAATAAATACAGAGAAAAACCCAACAATCATATGACCCCCTATGAGCAAGCACTTTGGCGACAGTGGGAAGGAAAAACTCCCTTTTAACAGGAAGAAACCTCCAGCAGAACCAGGCTCAGGGAGGGGCGGGGCCATCTGCTGTGACCGGTTGGGGTGAAAGAAGGAAAACAGGATAAAGACATGCTGTGGAAGAGAGACAGAGATTAATAACAGATATGATTCGATGCAGAGAGGTCTATTAACACATAGTGAGTGAGAAAGGTGACTGGAAAGGAAAAACTCAATGCATCATGGGAATCCCCGGCAGCCTACGTCTATTGCAGCATAACTAAGGGAGGATTCAGGGTCACCTGGTCCAGCCCTAACTATATGCTTTAGCAAAAAGGAAAGTTTTAAGCCTAATCTTGAAAGTAGAGATAGTGCCTGTCTCCCGAATCCAAACTGGAAGCTGGTTCCACAGAAGAGGGGCCTGAAAACTGAAGGCTCTGCCTCCCATTCTACTTTTAAATACTCTAGGAACAACAAGTAAGCCTGCAGAGCGAGAGCGAAGTGCTCTAATAGGGTGATATGGTACTACAAGGTCATTAAGATAAGATGGGGCCTGATTATTTAAGACCTTGTATGTGAGGAGCAGGATTTTGAATTCAATTCTGGATTTAACAGGAAGCCAATGAAGGGAAGCCAAAACAGGAGAAATATGTTCTCTCTTTCTAGTCCCTGTCAGGACTCTTGCTGCAGCATTTTGGATTAACTGAAGGCTTTTCAGCGAGTTTTTAGGACATCCTGATAATAACGAATTATTAGAAGAGTTAAAATGTAGTTGTTACCAATTACAGATTAAAGAGTTTAGTACATATGAAACTCAACGTTAATGACACTCAATGTCAAAAAAAGAATATTTTTACCCAGAAGGAACCTGGTACTGGAATAAAACCATAACAGATCTTTGTTACATAGCATGACACCAATGAGGATATGCACAATGATTTATAGGATGGGTTTGAAGTTGCATTCCACGAAAGCAGAAAAACAAACAAGAAAGTAATTTTTTTTAGATTTTACTTCCTCATAGCTGCTCTGTTGTCTTTCACAGATATATCTACACACAGCAACGCTCTTTAAACTATCAGATGACCTGAGCGCTAATAACCAAAGATACTATATTATGTTACAGGAGGTACTGAAAGGCAGGCATTAGAAGTATATGTTTTCTTGGACTTAAAATTGCGATAAGAACAATCTATGACAACCATATTTTACTCAGAAATATACTAGTGAGCTCTTCTATTTATGCAAAGGAGTAAATTCATTTGAAGTTCACATATTTTACAGTGGACTTGTGGATCTTCTCATAGCTCTAACTCATGGATTACGGACTAATCATCTGTGTGCTCACAGGTTTGTGCCTCTTACAGTTGTATTATGAACACTTTTATAGATACAGTATATCTCTCCCATTTTATTACTACATGACATGTTTTGCTGTTATCATCAACACAGGAAACTAAGCATGGTTTTACTGAGACAGACTGCAATTTGATCTAGTTAAATCTGCAGGGAATACAAGTTTTAGGTAGACATTATACAGTTTATACTGGACCTACAGTATATAAAGTGTAATATAAAGTGAAGGTATAAACCAGTCAGTGACATCTCAGAAATAGTGTGGGATTTTCTCACTGTAGTTAAATGTGTAATTATACTTGAATATAAAATACATGAGATAAAATGTATCACAGTGCTTCTTAGTTTATGAAAAAGTACAATGCTAGTACCTTACAAAGTGCTTTTTGATCATATTGTTAAACTACTTAAACCTGATTCAAGTTGACTCTTTATATTTGTCACGATGAGCTGTTTGGCGGGTAGTGATTGGACCCAAATGCAGGACTCTGAGATGAAGTATTAAACTTAAAGGTGGCAGTTTTTATTCACTGGCAAAAAATGACTAAGAAACACAAAACATGAATACTAGAAACAAAAACAAAACTCAAAGTAGGAGGGATGACCTGAACTGGGAGTTCAGGAAGTGACATGACGTAACCTGACAAACATGACGAGCACGGAACACACAACTAATGCGGAGGACGCAACAACTGGCAGGGCAAAACACAGGGCTTAAATACATACTGAGGGAATGCGAAACAGGAGGGAGACACAGCTGGGGACAATGCAGACACGATGAAGCACAGGGAAGCAACACAGAACACCCTAATCCAAAGACTAAGAATATAACAAACAGAAGATCACAAATCATAATAATAATCAGAACTAACAGTTCATTACTTAAACATAAATAATAAACAATGTGACAATATTAGTTGTAAAATAACACAGTATTGTACATAATTTATAAATAAAAACTGACTGCTACAAAAATGAACAATGCCTCACTTCAGGAGCCCTGGCTAGCGTTGCCTTTAGTCAAACTCATCAGTACTACTATGTGAGCACCTCACTGAATTGGACGGAGGCACAGAGCCACTGCAGAGATGCCTACACTGACCTGGCCACCATAGAAAGCACAGCTGACGTTGATGTTGTCAGAAGCATTGCAACAAACGCAAGTAAGCTCTTAATACTAATATTATAAATGTAACATATACAGTTCTTTAATTATACATATAAAACAAACTCCCAACAGCTTGAGAAACATAGGAATACATAAAACTAACAACTAAAATAATTTGGGTTGTAAAAAACAACAATGAATGCAATTTGTGGTTGTTTTTGCATTTAAACATGCAACCATTTTATTTAATGAACATCTTTTTGAACAGGCAAGGCATGGATAGGTCTCCATGATGACCTGGAAAACAGTTGGAGATGGTCCCTAAATGACAGCAGCTTCTACGGTCAAGGAGAGACAACATTTAGAAACTGGTACACTAGTCAGCCCAACAATCTTTTTGGACAGCAATACTGTGTGGTACTTTTAAGTGGGAGTCCATACAATGGTACATGGGATGACCTTGAGTGTGACAACATGCTAAACTTTGTGTGCTATAATGGTAAGTTTATATTGAATAGTTTTTCTGATAGTTTGCAAATTAAGAAATGTTTTCCCCCACAATTATGATAAAATCTGTTATTAGATCTAAACACAACACATATTACAGATTTTACAAATATCTATTTTGACATGTTGTATTTCTTCTTTTCTTCCATATATTTCCAGGTACAGTAGATGGTCAAGAATCTTTTGTTAAAGTTAATATGCTTATGACCTGGAATGAAGCTCAGAGTTTCTGCAGGGAGAATTATGTTGACCTACCCAGGTACACAATCCATCCATCCCTATTGACGACTACAAGAAATAATATTAGTTTCTAAGATTTCTAAGAAGCCATAAATATGCGATGCAGACATGATGATCTTTTCATTCATTTCAGTGAAAGTTGAAGTTAAAGTACACAATACACAATGTGCCTTTACCTACTGTATATAAATATTGAAATTATTATAGTTATCATAAAAATTTTAACTTTTAATGTGTGACTAAATGCTGGATATGTAACATTAGGCATTATAATTCCAAACCAATACATTAAGAAACATAAGCGAAAAACAATACATGTGTCAACTTATGTAGATGCTTAACTCTGTATTGAAAATGCTGCATGCCTTCTTACAGTATACGAAATCAGACAGAAAATGACAAGATCACGGTCACAGCAAATGGAAGCTTTGTGTGGATTGGTCTGTATCGGCAAAAGGTGTGGTCTGATGGGAGTGACTCTCTGTTTCAATTCTGGGCCACTGGGCAACCAGACTCTGGAAATGAGCAGTGTGTTGCTGCAGATTTCAGTGACTCAGGACGATGGTCGGATGAATTGTGCTCTAACAACTTTCCATCCATCTGTTTTATGACAAGTAAATTTCTACTCTCACATCCTACATAGGTGTTCAGATTTGCATTAAAAATTTTAATCATGAACTGTTTTTTGTGTAATATTCATAGCACAACCAGCACATTTACCATGAAAGTAATGTGACAAAGCTGGATAGTGAATTTGTGTACATGAAAATAAAAAGGAAACAATGATTTTCTGTATGTTTACATTTCTCATGCACAGCCAAGATACCAGATTAATATAGTGGAAATACAGCATACAGATTATATTTTAAAAGATTATATTTTGTTTAAAAAAGGCAAAATGGACATCTCTTAGATTATATAAATATATAATATTATTTGCTATGAGTTTGTAATATGCAACAGACTGACACTTAAATACAAGGATAAATTATGAACCAATTCAAAAGTGTATTTGAACCAGAGTGATAATGTCTGTCAATATACCAAAGAACTTCTTGCTTTTGACTGCATTTTCTATAATGATTAAGGGGGATAATATTTGTTGTAACCATCTGTAATTTTTATCATCTACAGTAACAATAAAACTAAAAGAACAAAATGAAACCAGCATCACTCTGCAATGGAATCAGATCAACAACAATGTCAGCTTTGTTCTCCAGTTTAATGGTACAGAGACAAGCATCAGTGCACCAGCTGGAAATGGACCAGTGAATCAAACAGTCTCATCTCTCACTGCTGGAACTAAATACACATTCACTCTCTACTCTGTGTTTGAGAACGTCAGAAGCAGTGGAGTCAG
This sequence comes from Oreochromis aureus, assembly GCF_013358895.1. Taxonomy (NCBI): domain Eukaryota; kingdom Metazoa; phylum Chordata; class Actinopteri; order Cichliformes; family Cichlidae; genus Oreochromis; species Oreochromis aureus. The sequence continues at coordinate 13,247,406 of NC_052944.1, read as the reverse complement.
CATTACTGCAGTCACTGGTATGATACTAAATGTCTTGCTCACTGTATCCCCCCATTATATGTTCTGCAGTATAGAAATTTTATATCTGTATCTATATCTATATCTATATATACATATATATATAGAGAGAGAGAGAGAGAGAGAGAGAGAGAGAGAGAGAGATGAGTTCATCAGGAAGATGGCCTGAATGACTGAATACCTTAGACAGCAAAAACCCAAGAAAGAGGAGCAAGAGGAGGAACCATCATGGAAGGACAGACCCCTACAATGTATGTACTACCAGCAGATAGAGGAGGTGACTGATATCCAGAAATCCTACCAGTGGCTGGACAAAGCTATACTGAAAGACAGCACAGAGGCACTAATTATGGCAACACAGGAACAAGCTCTAAATAAAAGGTCCATAGAGGCTGGGGTCTGACAGAAGAAGACGGCCGTAGTGATAGATGTAGCGACTCCGAATGATAGCAACATCAGGGATAAGGAACACGAGAAGCTTGAGAAATACTAAGGGCTCAGAGAAGAGCTTGAGAAGATGTGGAAGTGAAGGTAACGGTGACCCCAGTGGTAACCGGAGCACTAGGTGCAGTGACTCCCAAGCTAGGCCAGTGGCTCCAGCAGATGCCAGGAAAAACATTGGAGATCTCTGTCCAGAAGAGTGCAGTCCTAGGAATAGCTAAGATACTGTGCAAGATCCTCAAGCTTCCAGGCCTCTAGTAGAGGACCCGTGCTTGAAGAATGGACTCCCCACAGGGGCGAGCGGGGAATTTATACACAGTTGATATTACGTGGAAATATTTACGTGACATTGCACAGATCAATGTCAAGAAGTGTACTCTTTTTTTACCAGCAGTCAGGATCATACTTTATAGCAAAACAGTTTGTCTTATAGTACTGGTGGCTCGGGTCTAATTGACAGTGCAGGTAAAATGCATCCATCAACTTAGCAAACTTCTAATCAAGAAAACAATAAAAACAGCAGAAAGAAAAGAGAAATTAATAATATATCTATATTTTACATTATTATTTTCATGTTCATAACATGAAACAACAACATCGAACAACTTCTGAAAATCTTTATTTTTTTCCTGTCAAGAACAAATCCAACAATATATCATGTTTTTCTAGAGGCATTCTATCTTCATACATTGCCATGCCCAGTGAAATTGTGTCTGGCATATCTTTATTAACTTGCTAGGAGTTATATATGTTCAGATTAACCAATTATAGAGTGTTTGTGTGAAGTGTTGAGAGTATTAGTGTTAAGACTAAGATGTGTAGCTCAGACTGCTTTCAAGTCCTCTTTTGCAATTTTAGCTTCCAACTCTTCATTCCATGTATTCATTTTATAATGTGCACTCTCTGCTGAGCAGGATATATAGAGATGGTAACATTTCTACTGGTGTTTGTGGGAGTTTAAATTACTGACTTAAATTAGTGAATTGTGTTATCTTAGTATGTTTTCTTCTGAGGTGAGGATATTTAAATAAATGGGGGGGGGGGGGGTCAGTTCTCATTTTTCAAAGGACATGATGAAATCAGAGTTTGGAAGATACAATTTTTGAATCTTTTAAAACCTTAAAGAAGCCCAAACTTAAAATGTAGCATCTGCTGTTTGAAGCTGCAGCTGGGAAATGTTTGAAAAAGATAAACTAATGCAAAACCTTCATCTTTAAATAGTTGATTTGATATAAATGACTGGTATTAGGACAATTTTATGAGTCATGAAGCCAGCGAAAATTTTGGTTTTTAAGATACTGAACTGTTACTGACTGAACTTACTATGAATTATTTTCTTTCTCAGCTCCTCTAAACACAGACAGCTTCATGCCAATTGCACAAACTGAAACCAGCATCACTCTGCAGTGGAATAAAGTCAACAACAATGTCAGCTTTGTTCTCCAGTTTAATGGTACAGAGACAGACATCAGTGCACCAGCTGGAAATGGACCAGTAACTCACACAGTCTCATCTCTCACTGCTGGAACTAAATACACATTCACTCTCTACTCTGTGTTTGAGAACATGAGAAGCAGTGGAGTCAGTATTACTGCAGTCACTGGTAAGATATTAAATGTCTTGCTCACTGTATCTCCCCAGTATACAATCTGAAGTATGGAAATTATATATATGTATATATATATATATATATATACGGTGGCACGGTGGTTAGCACTGTTGCCGCACAGCAAGAAGGTCCTGCGTTCAATTCCACCATCAGGCCGGGGTCTTTCTCTGTGGAGTTTGCATGTTCTCCCCGTGTTTGCATGGGTTCCCTCCGGGTACTCCGGCTTCCTCCCACTTTCCAAAGACATGCAACTTGTGGGGATAGGTTAATTGGATAATTCAAATTGCCACTAGGAGTGAATGTGAGTGCGAATGGTTGTCTGTCCCTGTGTGTTGGCCCTGCGACAGACTGGCGACCTGTCCAGGGTGTACCCTGCCTCTCGCCCTATGGCAGCTGGGATAGGCTCCAGCGCGCCTGAAAAGGATAAGCGGAAGCGGATGGATGGATGGATGGATGGATGGATGGATGGATGGATGGATATATATTTTATTATTATTTATTTATTTATTTTTAACTGTAAATAGAGGTGAATGGAACAGACCAGATGCTGGTGTCAAAATAAGGTGGAAGAAAAGAGTCATTTTAATTAGCTTGGGCCACTCTGTCATGACCAAAGACAGTATCAATTTGACTGGATTTGTTTTATTATATTGTTTTATTATACTGTCTGTGGTCATCATATATCAAATGTGAATATCATTTAGACTAGATTATGCTGGAATTATACATTTAAAAACCAAATGTAAAATGAGTTATTCAACTGTAACCTCACAGATACAAATCTTGAGAAACAGATAGGGGACAGATTCATTATGGCCCTCTGCTAGTAATTACCCAGGAAGAAAGAGACTCTGGGTGGGATTTCATTTTTCACTGTTCAGTAAAATTTGGGATGTGTTATAAAAAGCTCAGTTTTTATAACTAAATTAATTATTTATGTCATTACCTTTAAAGATAAGCTCTGTGGTAAAAGAGAACGCCTGTCTATGCAGTTCACTTTGCGAGAAAGTAAAAAACAAAAAAAGATTTTTCTCACACTGACTCTTAGCGATTGCTTAAGATATGCATAGATATCAGGTTAGACCTGGAATAGTTAATGTCATTTTTTATATTTTGACAACTCCTCACAGGTTGACCAGATCCACATGAAAAGTGGTCTGAATAAACTTTAGTTGTTGATGATTCTTTTGTATGAAAACTGTGAGGCTTCATTTCACATTGAGCTGTCCCAGTGAGCTGCTGAGGGGTTTGCAAAGCTTGAAAAATCCTGAAAATTAGACTCACCTCAGTCATGATGAAAACTTCTGAAGCTCATTTGTAAGTTCAAAAAGGAAGATCTGTAATCACTCATCTGCCTTCTTTCCTGGCTATTCGCCTGCTTTTCTGTTCTTTACATGACTACCGCTTTCTCACGCTGACGGTCTCAATACTGACATTACTCTGGTCCAATCAGCTTCTTACCCAGTTTGTCCTGGTTTAAATCTGTGACTCTCTTTCATGCAACCCACCTCTTCTCCATCTCCACCTCAGACACCTCAGCCAGAGCTCAATTCAAGCCTCAGTCATCTTCTTCACCACCAGGATCTAGACTCGGAGGGGTCTTGTCCTAAATCTAATCATCAGCAGGATTCCGTTCTGCCACGATTGGCACGACAGACTCTCTAATTGCCAAATACATTAATTTCTGTGTCTCAATAAATCGTGCTCACTTCTTCAAAGCGATTTCTCCTTATTAAAATGTTTTATAGTTCTTGCTCGTACATGTGGCAAAATGCCCCACCTGCCATATTTAAATGAAGCAACCCCAGTTGTATGTTTCATCCAAATGTCTAAAAAAAAATGTAGCTTCATGTAATATCCCAAGATGTGCAAAAAACCTCTCTTGGAATTATATCCACGTACTTACAACAGAAATTCACCATTTGGTACTAAACATCATCAGACGATGACTAAATTTGCATTGCGGTTCCACACGTGATATACAGCCACATGATGCTGGATTTTCTCTAACACCACCTAGTGTGCACAGGAAGGGATAAAATCCCTTTTTAGTGCAGCAGCTAGACTTCTGTATAAGACTTTCATGTTGTCTTTATGAATTGAATTTGACAAAATGCAATGCTCAAAACCAAATTAAATTTTGCACAAGCAAAAAGACTGGTGAAATTCGATGCACATGTATAATATCAAAAATTCTCTCCTGTGCACATACCTTTAACCCAACAGAAAATCAGCCATTTTCAACTGAATAAAACCACAATCTTTTCTCCAATGCATCCACCAGGGTCTGAGTGTTTATGTGATAGTTAGCAAAGTACTTAAAGCATACAATACAGTGCTGTATCAATCTAGATGTTTGGCTTGTAATACCAAGTGCTTGTTTGTCCTGCAGGTGTGGACTGCACGAATTTCCAATGCTTTGACCCCTGTCAGAACTATACTGCTCTGAATGATGATTGGCGGTCAACAAATAATACAAACATTCAGGACCTGCACTGTGATCGTAATATTGACTGGCAAGGCTGGTATCGCCTGTTTCTGGGGCAATCCAGTGCTCGTATTCCAGAGAGGTGCGTAGACTCAAACAGGTGTGGGACCCATGCACCTTTGTGGATAACACAACCTCATCCCACACAGGCTGGTGAAATTGTGAATCGCACTGTGTGCAATACATGGAGTGGTAGCTGCTGCTTGTTTACCTCACACACCATCGAAGTCAAACTCTGCTATGGAAACTACTATGTCTACAAACTTCAGAAGCCAGTCACGTGCTATCTTGCATACTGTGCAGGTATTGTTATACTTTAAGTATTACTACACTATATCAAATTCATATTTATCAAGTTTTCCTTAAATTCACCTGTTCACAACAATGGCTCCAGCATGACTGCAGTACTTCTATTTATTTTTTACTTTAAATAGAGGTGAATGGAACAGACCCTGAAGTTCCTTCAACCACAGCATCTCCAGCCACTCAGGTCAACATCACTGCTACAACAGCAGTGAGCAGCAGCACAGCAGGTGAGGGGGAGGTCCATCTGGTTAATGGAGAAAACAGCTCCTGCTCTGATAGGGTGGAGATCTTCCACAGTGGACAGTGGGGGACAGTGTGCGATGATTACTGGCATGTGATGGATGCTCAGGTGGTGTGTACACAGCTTGGCTGTGGCTGGGTCTACTCAGCACCAGAAAGTTGCTCTATTTGGACAGGGCATTGGGCCCATCTGGTTAGCAGATGTTGCATGCACAGGCAGTGAGTTAACACTGTCTGAATGCTACCACTCGGGGTATGGATCTCACAGCTGCGGCCACCATGATGATGCTGGTGTCATCTGTGGATGTAATTGTGTGTTGCTAAAGGCACTGTCCCACTGTTTTACTGCATGTCCATAGTATAAAGTTTAAATACTAACATCTTGATGCATTCTCAATCATCCAGGTAAGTAAATCTTCTAAAGTTGATTCTGTTCATCTGGACGTAGCGTTTTCAGTGGGAGAAACGTTTCGTCACTCATCCAAGTGACTTCTTCAGTCTCAGCTGACTGCAGGTTTCCCCAATCTTATAAACAGTACATTTGCGTAATGACTGAAACCAGCCCACTGAAGGAACAATGGGCTGGGAGGTCACCTTCATCATAATTATGCAAATTCTCATGACCATTGATCAACAACCACTGATCAAGGCCCACTGATCAAAGACCACTGATCAATGGCCATGAGTACCATTCACAGAGAGTTGTGGAATGGCTGCAATCACAGCATTGTAAGTATTTTCGTCACTGCTCAGTGACGAAAATACTTATGAGCCCCTGAAACGAGACCCAGGAAGTGGCTACAGGAAGAGGGTGATAGACTCTCTGAAGCAGTTAGAACAAGACAAGGCTATCGACCAGATCTCATACCACAGGCTATACCCAGGGGAATCGACACCAAGTCTGTATGGTTTACCGAAGATACATAAACATGGTGCACCTTTAAGACCAATTGTCTGCATGATCAACTCGGTCACCCATAACATCTCTAAGTTTCTGGCTTCAATCCTCAACCCGCTGGTAGGCAGCTCTGAACACCACATCCAGAACACTTTGGATTTTGTTGAGAAGGTGAGCGATGTCATTATGGAGGCAGATGAAACCATGGTGTCGTACGATGTTACATCTCTCTTCACTTGCATCCCAGTCACGGAAGCGTTGGAGGTAGTCCGTAAAAGATTACAGGATGACACCAACCTCAGCAGCAGGACCACTCTCAGCATCGACCGAGTGTGTTTGCTTTTGGAACTGTGTCTTCATTCCACCTACTTCACATACAAGGGTCAGTTCTACAGGCAGAAACATGGGTGTGCCATGGGCTCCCCAGTTTCACCCATCGTGGCCAATTTGTACATGGAAGAAGTGGAAAAGAGGGCTTTGCTATCCTACCCTGGAACACCACCAAGTCATTGGTTCAGATATGTGGGTGACACCTGGGTGAAAATCAAATCTCAGGACGTACCACAATTCACGGATCACATTAACTCAGTGGACCAATACATCAAATTCACAAGGGAGGATAGGAAAAGTGGCAGGTTAGCCTCCTTAGACTGTGAGATTTCCATCAGTAATGGGGGAATCTAAAAGCTGAGGTGTACCGGAAACCTACACATACGGATCAGTATTTAAGGTCTGACTCTCATCATCCACTGGAGCACAAACTGGGTTTATGCCCCAGTGGAGCAACCATCCCCACAGACACAGCGGCCAGGGAAGCAGAAGAACATGTGGTTATAGTAAATGTGGTTATCCCAGCTGGATATTTGTCAAAGCTGGGAAGGCACCTAAAGAAAGCTCCAGCCGATCCAGGAGAGAAGGACAACTGCTGCCCAAGCGAAAACCTGTAGTGATCCCGTATGTGTCAGGAGTATCGGAGCAATTGAGATGCATTTTTTCTAAACACCAGGTCTCTGTGGCTTTTAAACCCCAAAACACGCTGCGCCAAAAATTAGTCCACCCCAAGGATCGGGTCCCCCGACACAAACAGAGTAACATAGTGTACGCTGTTAAGTGCCAGGAGGATTGCCAGGATTTATACATGGGGGAAACCAAACAACCTCTGGCAAAGCGGATGGCACAACACAGAAGAGCCACCTCGTCAGACTCTGCAATCTATTCACACCTACAGGCCAGTGGACACTCTTTCAATGATGAGGATGTACACATCCTGGACAGGGAGGAACGCTGGTTTGATGGCGGAGTCAAGGAGGCAGTGAATGATACTCATGGCCATTGATTAGTGGTCTTTGATCAATGAGCTTTGATCAGTTGTTGTTGATCAATGGTCATGAGAATTTGCATAATTATGATGAAGGTGACCTCCCAGCCCATTGTTCCTTCAGTGGGCTGGTTTCAGTCATTACGCAAATGTACTGTTTATAAGATTGGGGAAACCTGCAGTCAGCTGAGACTGAAGAAGTCACTTAGATGAGTGACGAAACGTTTCTCCCACTGAAAACGCTATGTCCAGATGAACAGAATCAACTTTAGGAGATTTAAATACTATTTTAGAAACATATTTTTAATTTAAGCCACATTTTTTGTTCACAGATATTTCAATATAAATTATTTTGTCTTCCAGTCAAGAATGATAAGGAATATGAATGTATGTCAAAGTGGAACATAATGTTTATCTTAAAAAACAAGCTTCATATTTATTAGCTCCGGCCACTCTGTCATGATCATAGACAGTATCGATATGATTCTGTTTGATTTTTCTATATTTTCTGCGGCCATCATTTATCAAATGTAAATATTAAATAGACTAGATTAAGGTGGAATTATAAATTGAAAAAACAAATGTAAAATGAAATATTCAGCTGCAACCTGAAAGAGACAAATCTTTAGAAACAGATACAGGACAGTTTCATTATGGCCCTCAGCTAGTAATTACCCAGGAAGAAAGAGACTATGGGTGATTTTTCACTGTTCAGTAAAATTTTGGATGTGTTATAAAAAGCTAAATTTTTATAACTAAATTAATTATTTATGTCATTACTTTCAAAGATAAGCTCTGTGGTGAAAGAGAAAGCATGTCTCTGCTGTTCACTTTGCTACAAAGTAAAAAAAAAAAATTTAAAAAAGATTTTTCTCACACTGACTCTTAGAAATTGCTTAAGATATGCATACATATCAAGCAGGTTAGACTATGATAACGCTCTATTTGTAGGATCAAAGATTATCATTATCAGCTTGTTCAGTATGTAGCAGCCAGAGACATTACACATACATAGAAGATTGTACTTATAAACCTATTACTGGCTCCGTTATTTCATTGGCTGCCAGATGAACAGATAATTGCCTTAAAATTATCTTAAAATTCACTCAGTTTATACAGCACTCAATGGTGTGTCCACTGAGTACTTCGCCGACTTGCTCATTTTCTTCAACACAATAAGATATATCAGATTTACAGCAATACTAGAGGTATTTTCCTGATTTACTCTTAATAAAAATAGTAAGACTTTGAAAACATCACATTCTACCTTAAAATTATGACAGGATGCATCAGATGCAAATAAAAAAATAAAATACAACAACAGATGCAATGTGCCGATCAAGTCACTTGCCTGCTCTCTTCTTTCAGCTCCTCCAAATACAGAAGGATTCAAATCATCAGGACAAAATGAAACCAGCATCACTCTGCAGTGGAATAAAGTCAACAACAATGTCAGCTTTGTTCTCCAGTTTAATGGTACAGAGACAAGCATCAGTGCACCAGCTGGAAATGGACCAGTGAATCACACAGTCTCATCTCTCACTGCTGGAACTCAATACACATTCACTCTCTACTCTGTGTTTGAGAACGTCAGAAGCAGTGGAGTCAGCATTACTGCAGTCACTGGTAAGCTCTTACATTTCATACTGTGCTATTCACAGAAAGAATGCATCAAGTTGTGATTATAAACAGTAAACTGGTTGTTTACAGTTAGTTCCTACTTGTCGAAATGAATCAGTGTACATTACATACTAGTGATTTATGAAGGTGCAATTTGGTTATTTAAAAATCAGCCAACAGCAGTTTGAGATATTAATTCATCAGTCGAGGCAGTATCAAGCAGTGTTGGGTAAGTTACTTTAAATTAGTAACTTAGTTACATTACTAGTTACTTCTCTAAAAAAGTAACTCAGTTACTTCAAGTTACTCGTTACTTTCAGAGTAACTAGTTACTAGGGAAAGTAACTTTGGTTTTACTCAGAATTCTCTTGTTAATGTGTTGCTTCCGTAACTGGATACCCAGCAAGATTGCCAGTCTTCTAGCTTGCTTACTTGTCACAAGTGCATTGTGCCACCTACCAATAGAAAGGAAAAAATAATGTGCACATTTCCACGAGAGAAATCGCACGCCTGGACCATCGTTGACCGCCGCATGATTCTAGCCTGCTTTTTACATCAAACACAAAAACTGCAGTCGTGGTGCTTTCGATTGTACTCAGAACTCGGAAATTCTGCCGTCTGAATAGGAAGATGTAGGTAACACCAGACTGCAGATGAGCTGCATACAGAGCTGGACTGGGACAAAACAATCGTCCCAGGCATTTTGACTAGAGACCGGCCCACCATTATAGGAAAAATCATAAAGCCTTTGAATGAAAATAAACACTGTTGTGACAGTGATGTACACTGTTCTGATGGTATATATGTATCAATCTATCAATTGTTTGTTGTAAGACTCAGATAATTATTTTTTTTTAAAAGCTAGACATTTTAAATGAGAATAAGAAAGAAAAGTATTTCTTTTTGCCCCCCTTTCTCTGTTAATGCCCTACATGGACCCCTGGCAACACATTGCTAGACCCGCCCCTGCACAGTTACCAGCTGTCAGCTACTTAGAAAAGGATCCTGGTGTTATTTGTCTCTCAGAAACAGTTCATAACTTCCTTTCAACTCATTCATGTCACCTAAAAGGTAAACCTGTTTCTCGTATGTCTGTGAAGGTTCTCAGTCATCCAGGTCATCGTAGTCAAAGGAGTTTGCAAAGAAAAGCGTCTGGACTTCTTTGAGTTGCTTGAAGACGTTTCACCTCTCATCCGAGAAGCTTCTTCAGCGAGCGTGAGCGACCATCTTTGAACAGAGGCGGTGGTTTACGACACCAACTGTCTGCCATCTATAATCCAGTTTTGAGTTCCCTCCCCAGACGCCTTAACGCCCACTCACATCCTGGGCCATCTGACCTCAGGAAATCACATGATAGGGTGGGGCCAGGTTTCACAATGAGCTCACCCGAAACCCTGGCTGATTAGGTCCCACACCCACTTTCACACCTTGGCGCATGTGATTAGAGGATCACCAGGGGGTCCTTTGTCCCTCCTTGGGGGGATACTCCCACTGGGTTTAAATCTGGAACTCTCGGCCATTTGACCTTAGAACTGAAGAAGCTTCTCGGATGAGAGGTGAAACGTCTTCAAGCAACTCAAAGAAGTCCAGACGCTTTTCTTTGCAAACTCCTTTGACTAAACCTGTTTCTCCATCACCTGTTCAGCTCTGATGATTCAGTAAGGACATCTCCTGGTTTCATCTTCATGTTTCCCTCTCACCAGATAACCAAACCGACATCATGACCAGCAGCTTTACAGCTGTGGCTCCAGCAAACATCAGCTGATACTAGAAATTAATATTAAATAAATTCTAACAACAGCTGATCAAGCTTAAACGTGCTGCTGTTGTTTAGCGCGACATCCGCTGGTTTTGTCATGGTCCTGGGTCATTTTAACCCAGTGTTCTTAGTTTTCCTGTGGTTTTGTATTTTGTTCTTTATGTTCATAGGATTGTTTGGTTTGGTATTTGGATTCCCCCTGTGTCCATGCTTATATTGTGGTGTTTGTTCTGGTACTGTGTTCCCATCCCTTGTGTTCTGTGTTCTCCTCATCCTCTCGTGTATTCATTCTTGTTCTCTGCCTCTCTCTCTCTCTGCCTCTCTCTGTGCTCATCTCTGTGTACTCTGTGTTGTGTTTAAGGTCCACATCTTAGTGTCAGTATTTTCAGTTTCGTGTCCTCCCCGCTCTGTCATAAGTAATTGTCCTCAGCTGTGTTCCCCGTGTGTTCCCACTTCCCTCATTACCTTCCGTGTATTTATGTCAGAGCAGCGGTTATCCAGCCGGACATGTTGGGGGCGGTTGGTCATGAAGTCCAGTAACCATTTGCAGATGAGGGAACTGATGCCCAGGTCTGTCAGTTTCCTGATGAGTTGTGAGGGGTGGATTGTATTGAATGCTGAACTGAAGTCTATAAACAGCATTCTGGCGTAGGTGTTGTTGTTGTCCAGGTGTGAGAGGACAGAGTGCAGTGCGATGGAGACTGCATCCTCTGTGCTCCTGTTCTGGCGGTATGCGAATTGGTGGGGGTCCAGGGTGGGGGGAAGACAGGATTTGAAGTGTGCTAAGACCAGCTGCTCTTAGCACTTAGTGATGATGGGGGTGAGGGCTACTGGGCGGTAGTCATTGAGGCTAGATGGGTTGGAGTTTTTGGGTATCAGGACGATGGAGGTGGATTTGAAGCAGGCCGGTACCACAGCGTGGGCCAAGGACAGGTTGAATATGTCTGTCAGGACTCCTGCAAGCTCCCCAGAACACGCTCTGAGAACACGCCCGGGGATGCCATCAGGACCAGGATGCTCCTCAGTCAGTCAGTCAGCCTTCTCCTCAGTGTACAGTCCAGTCTTCTCCCCAACCACCATTACTACCACTAGTTCAGTTTGCTACCCAGTCTCCCTCAGTTAACTCTGTAGCTCAGTCTCCTGCGTCCCCGCTAGCTCAGTCTCCTGCGTCCCCGCTAGCTCAGTCATCTACCCAACCACCAACTCCACTCTCACCACAGCCATCATTACAGCCACTAGTTCAGTCCCCTGTGCCAGTTCAAACTTCAGTTCAGTCTCCCGTAGCAGGTCAGCCTCCGGTTCAGTTACACACTCAACCACCTGGTCATCTACACGTTCAGCCAGGGGTCCCAATTACCTCTGGCTCTACATCAGCTCCTGCTGGAAGCTCGGATGAGTCCATCCAGCACTTCGCGGCTCCCACGCCGCCAACCGCTGGATGAGTCCATCCAGCACTTCGCGGCTCCCACGCCGCCAACCGCCTCGTCCGCTGGGGGTTCTGGTGAGCCCGGCCAGCACTTCCTCGTCTCCGCTGGGGGTTCTGGTGAGCCCGGCCAGCACTTCCTCGTCTCCGCTGGAGGGTCCGAGGGGCCCGTTCAGCCACCTGTTTCCGCTGGGGGTTCTGGTGAGCCCGGCCAGCACTTCCTCGTCTCCGCTGGGGGTTCTGGTGAGCCCGGCCAGCACTTCCTCGTCTCCGCTGGAGGGTCCGAGGGGCCTGTTCAGCCACCTGTTTCCGCTGGGGGTTCTGGTGAGCCCGGCCAGCCCTTCCTCGTCTCCGCTGCGGGTTCTGGTGAGCCCGGCCAGCACTTCCTCGTCTCCGCTGGGGGTTCTGGTGAGCCCGGCCAGCACTTCCTCGTCTCCGCTGGAGGGTCCGAGGGGCCCGTTCAGCCACCTGTTTCCGCTGGGGGTTCTGGTGAGCCCGGCCAGCCCTTCCTCGTCTCCGCTGGGGGTTCTGGTGAGCCCGGCCAGTACTTCCTCGTCTCCGCTGGAGGGTCCGAGGGGCCCGTTCAGCCACCTGTTTCCGCTGGGGGGTCCGAGGAGCCCGTCCAGCAGCACGCCTCGTCTGCTGGGCGTCCTGGAGGACCCAGCCAGCACATCCTCATGTCAGCTGACGGTCCGGGGAAGTCTGTTCAGCCGTCACCTGCTGAATCATCACCTGCGACTTCTACACCGTCACCTGCAGCATCACCGCCTGCAGCATCCACATCGTCGCCTGCAGCATCCACATCGTCGCCTGCAGCATCACCGCCTGCAGCATCACCGCCTGCAGCATCACCGCCTGCAGCATCCACACCGTCGCCTGCAGCCTCACCGCCTGCAGCATCACCACCGTCAGGTCCCGCGGCCGTCCCGCTGCCATCAGGTTCCGCGGCCGTCCCGCTGCCGTCAGGTTCTACGTCTTCATCCTCGTCTGGTCCAGCCTCCGAGCCTTCATCCTCCTCGTCTGGTCCAGCCTCCGAGCCTTCATCCTCCTCGTCTGGCCCTGCCTCCGAGCCTTCATCCTCCTCGTCCTCAGCCTCGCCTGGTCCGGCCTCTGCTTCAGCCCCGCCTGGTCCGGCCTCTGCTTCAGCCCCGCCTGGTCCGGCCTCTGCTTCGGCCCCGCCTGGTCCAGCGGTTGTTACACCACCGTCCAAGGTACGTCCAGCACCTCGGCATCGTCGGCCACTTTCTGGGCCTCTAGCCAGATGTCATCGCCGTCGTGGGCGGCCTCCGGACCGGCTCTGTCATCTCCTTACCCTGCGTTGCCGCCGCTGCCTTATTGTAATGTAGCACTACAATAATAGAGAAAAAAGACCAACATTTAGTTGATGTCTATGAGGAAACATTTGCGGGACGGGAAAATCCATTGGAGGCTAAACTCAGCAATATATAAAGGGAAGCCTAAATAAATAATTTTCAGATGCAAGTTCGAAACAATAACTTTACAATGAAAAGCTGTTACAGTAATGATACATTAGACTCTCAGACCTGCTAAGATCTGCTGATGAAACTAAAAGCACATATGTGTGTCTTTAACTTGATGTTCCACTTTCACAACTGTCCCCCCACCTAACTGCTCTCTCTCAGCTCCTCCAAATGCAGACAGCTTCCGATCATCAGGACAAAATGAAACCAGCATCACTCTGCAGTGGAATAAAGTCAACAACAATGCCAGCTTTGTTCTCCAGTTTAATGGTACAGAGACAAGCATCAGTGCACCAGCTGGAAATGGACCAGTAACTCACACAGTCTCATCTCTCACTGCTGGAACTCAATACACATTCACTCTCTACTCTGTGTTTGAGAACGTCAGAAGCAGTGGAGTCAGCATTACTGCAGTCACTGGTAAGTAAATTAATGATGAGTACAAGCTGGAAGAATAACAGCTTTTGTTTTGTTTTTGACTTTTTTCTTTGGTTTAGTTTCATTTTTGTTGTTGTTGTTGTTACATCTTCCTTTTGCGGCTCATCAGTGCATGTGATTTTTTTCCTTTTCCTTTTTTTATTAGTGTTGAAGAATACATTTACATGTAGATATTGTGTTTATAGTTAATTCTATTTTGTTTTCTCTCCATGTAAACGCATAACTGATTCTACTTTCTACATTCAAAGGGCCTAGTAAGTATTTGCATTTCTTTCATTTACTGTATGCTCCCAAAGCATTTCATCAGGTATATTGTTTGTATACCTGTGTTTGTATCATTTGATCATTTACAACATTTCTGTAATTTACTTTATAGTGTATTACGTGTATATCTCTACAATCCTAATTAACAAAAACTTGGATGCTGTGAATAACAACATACATTTAAATACAGTATCCAAGAATAAATACTCCTTTAATTTCTTTTATAAATAAAGATTTCATGATCATTATGTCATTATTAATTAATGTAACATTTGTTTTTTGTGTAAACAGATTATGTTATTGGACTGAAAGCGAGACTGCGGGCATTTGTTCAGCTGTCAGAGTCGGACATTCAGGAGAGACTGGAAGAGGTCAGACTAACCTCTGTTTGATTTTCTTTTTTCATACTTATATTCACTTTGTCCAGCGATAACATGAAGCCTTTTTTCTGTTTTTTATGGCTTGTTTTTTTTCTCCACCTCTAGTTCTTCAGACAACATGGATTACTGCCACAGGTTTTATCCCTGAGGAACCTGAAGGTTAAACCATGACACCAGATGAGAAAAGTGCTTATACTTTACAAATTTCCAATTAATTTCCTCAAACTGGAACAAAAATTAATTTGATTGACCATTTTTGAAGATCTCCATATACATAATTGTGTGTATTCTGTGTACTGAGCAGCAGCAGAGGTCATTAACAAGTTAAATGTTACCTTGACCTTTTGGTAATCTTTGTTGCTCAGAAGTTGGTAACAGGTGTGTAAAGTTTTGTTTATCAGTGTTTTAAATGTGATAATGCAATTAAATTAAATACTGTGGGCATTTATGCTATATCATTATCTTTCTAAACCGATGGGTTATATTTTTATGGGATCTATTTGAACCAACAGAATACTGTGTTAATGTAACTCTGAGCACCCCTTGCTGGAAATAAAAGGAATTACAGTGCTATTGCTTCTGTTGTAGGGCTGGAAAAGGAGAATCAATCTAGCTCAGATTATGTCTAAAGTCAAATTCCTTATCACTTCTTTTTTGTCAGTGCTGCCATATTTCTGATGGCCACACATTGTAAATAAATATTGACAAGATCACAGCAGAGGTGGACTTTTTTTTTTTTTTTTTGCTGTTTCTTTCTACATAGTGTTTGGTTCTCTTATCATTTTTTGTCCTGGTGTCTGCTGCATTTTTTCCTGAGTGCTCTGTTCTCCTGTCATTGTCTGAAGGGCAGTCTGTCTTTGTTAGCTCTGCAATAAACTGGTGATCTGTCCAGAGTCTAGCACAGTGAGCAGCTGGATACGCAATAAACTAAATTAAAATATTGCTATTTATTTATTAGTATCTATTTGTGTTCCACTTTGATTCTTTTGGGATCAGAATCAACAACTGTAAGCTAATGTGACGTAGCAACAGGAAGAGTTGCCATACAGCATTAATCAGCTTACTTTCAAGAGGTCACACTGGTAGTCTATTTATCAGAAGAGCGACTGCAGACCCGCAGACCACATGTCAAAGTGACCTTGGACAAGATACTGAACCCCAAAATGCCTGTCATTCATTCATCAGTGTGTAAGGCTACGTTCACACTGCAGGCGAAAGCGCATCAAATCCGATTTTTTTGACCCTATGCGACCATATCCGATCATGGTATGACAGTGTGAACGGCACAAATCCGATATTTTCAAATCCAGGTCACTTTCATATGTGGTACTGAATCCGATACATATCCGATGTTTTAGAAAGCAACTGCTGTTTGAACGGTCATGTCGCATTAAATCCGTCTTTTACGTCACTGACACAAGACAGACGCCAATTATCAGCTCCGGAGAAGCGCCCGAGAAGACATCGCGAACGCTCCCAGTGTAGATGTCAGTGAAACTGTTGGGAAGACAACGTGAACATTTTATTTATACTGTATAATCTGCAGATTCTGACAGAAATCTGCAACTATCCTTTGAAGCACCGCTCCTCTCTAAAACAGCAATAATTATTAGGTTATTTACATTATTATGTAAATAACAAAATAACTTAAAGCAAAAATTGGGAAACGTAAAGTCCGAAGTCTTTATATTAAGGGCCATCAGTCAAACAATACTGTTTGCTCTGGGTCTAAACAGAGCGAGTTGTGTGTGACATCTTCTTTTGCGCATGCGGGCCGCTTTGATCGTTCACACTAGAGCGCGTTTGATGTCGCATTTTATTTGTAGTGTGAACAAGCAGACAAAAAAAATCGGATTTGATAAAAAAAAAATCGGAATTGAGCATTAAGACCTGCAGTGTGAACGTAGCCTAAGTGTATATCAGCCAAGTGATACATACTTATCATTCCCTATAATTTTTCTTCAGAAGGACTGACTTACAGTGAGCCAAGAGCCACGTATTGAGCAGCTGGACATACAGAACCAAACATAAGGGGAGGCTCTAGGTCCAGAGATGGAGCAGGTCATCTACTGGAATCTGTTGGATTCCAGTCATTGCACAGTCATACCTTTTATATTAGTACTATGAAATTGGAAACTGTCCTGCGTCAGCAATACGCACATCACAACACGAGACAGCACAGCACAATACAACATAGTAGCTTAGGTTTTTTTTTTAAGGTGCAAGAAAGGTACGAGCAAAGGAATGACTTAATAAATAGAAAGAATGAGTGTATGTTTATTACGGAGCCCCGCAGGGGACATGGGAGAAAAAAAAAATTAAGACGGACTTTTGCGAGATCTCATAAAACAAACTCGAGATCTCGCAAAACTTTTGCGAGATCTCGCATAAAACTCTTTCGGGATCTCGCAAAACTTTTGCGAGATCGCAAACGCGTTTTGCGAGATCTCGCAAAAAGTTTTAGCCGCATTCGAGGCCGCTAGGTCGAGGCCGACCGGGAGGTCGAGCACGACGTGCCGGGAGAGCGGTGTTTCTCCCGGCTGTAGTAGGTCTCGACCTCCCGTTAGCTTCGAGATGGTGGGTGTCAGATCTCGAAAACGTCGGAGCACTTTTTGCAAATATGTGATGTCTTGTAAACCGCGCAGATATTTGACATTTACACAGCTACATTCACGCCTCAAAATATCTTAAAAGTTTATTTTGTGACCCAGAAAGAGTAATATTACGACTAAGTAGCTGCCGCCATTGTTGAATTCAACTTTTTGCGGGATCTCGCAAAAGTTTTGCGAGATCCCGAGTTACTATTGCGAGATCTCGCAAAACTTTTGCGAGATCGAGTTATTATGCGAGATCTCGCAAAACTTTTGCGAGATCCCGAGTTTGTTTTGCGGGATCTCGCAATAGTTTTGCGAGATCCCGAGTTTTGTTTTGCGAGATCCCGCAATAGTTTTGCGAGATCCCGAGTTACTTTTGCGAGATCTCGCAAAAGTCCGTCTTAATTTTTTTTTCTCCCATGTCCCCTGCGGGGCTCCGTAGTTTATTGCACATTATCATTATTATCATTATTATTATTGTTATTATTATTATTATTATTATTGTTATTGCCTAACAAAAAGTCCAGGGAGGCAGCCAATCAGGTTAGCTGTTAGCAATGATTAGGGCTATTGCCCTATTGTAAAAGCTGTCCATGAATCTGTTTGTCCACGACCTCAGCAGCCTCAATCTCCTGCCAGACGGCAGCAGCTTAAACACCCGGTGTCCTGGTGTGTGCAATCCCGTAGGATTCTGCATGCCCTCTGAGGACAGTGATGAACAAGGAGGGAAGAGGATGTCCAATGATTTTGGGGGGCATATTAATGACCCTCTGAAGGGCCTTTTTGTGTGCCATGGTGAACCATACACAGAATTGTTAATAACTATACTTACCATGTGTACCAAACAGGGCTGCGACTAGTAATCGAGTAAATTTAATAATTAGATTAAAAAATTCTCAACACTGATTCTTTGCTTTGATACTTTGTTTAAGGCACGGCTCCGTAGCACGCCATTGTCAACGTGGAAGCGCAAATGCGAGTATTTTAACCCGGAAAACAAACCTGCAACACAAACGTATTTATGAGCAGCATGTGAATAAAATGTTTGACAACATTAAGCCCACACACGCTAATGACAAAACAGAAGCAGTGAGGATGATTCTGGCATAGTTTCACATGGTGCCAGAATCTGTTCCCACACCGCCAAGAACAAAGAGGCGGAGTGATTACCGAGACAGTGAGCTCAGGTAGAGTGAAAGAAAAGCGAACTTTGGTGCTGCTGCATCCACCTTTTGTTTTACACAGCGAAAAAGCATCAGGAAGTCTCCAGATGTTGTATTAAAATATGCAGATCAACTGCTACCCAAGTCTGATAATGTGACGAAATTATCCAGCTTAAGGAATCTGACGGCAGCCGTCCTATTTTACATGGAAGCGAACAAGGGTGAAAACCACTCAGTCATCAGAGCCAAACCCTTTAGAATAAACACCCAGCAGAATATATGCATTCAAAACTTTGTACATATATTTCTCATTTACACAGAAAAACAAATGTCTGTTGAACACAATTAGGCAGATACCCACTGATGATTAACATTCAAAAGGGAGTTATGAACTTTCTAATCAACTTAAATCCAGCAGCCAAGACCAAATCTCTAAGGTCTCCAGAACTTAAGGGATGAACCCAGAAAAGAGGCCCCTATGTCAACTGATGCTGAGACTAAACACCAATCAGACTGAACCAAACTGTAATAAAGTGCAAATCTAAAACACGGGAGAGAAGAACCTAAAAGCCAAAGTAGAATCAAATATTCTCTGTCCATAAACAGAAATTATGAATTAGCATAATATGTCTTACTCTGCTGATCAAACATAGACTCTGTGACTACAAACCAACATGACTACAAACCAACAATGAAATAAAGAAGACAAAAAAAATAATCATGGAAACCAAAAGAAAACAGAGCAGTTGAGGTTCTAAGTGAGATACATATCCTTCTCACATGTTAATGAGTCATTATTATCAAACTTATAATCAAACATATTCAGTTCTATAATTCCAAAAATACAGAACTGTGATCTAAAAATACTCCTAAGGAGAATATCTGGCTGCCCATCATACACTCATCAGCCACTTTATTAGGTATGTGTTCAAATGCAGGTTTTCACATATATCCAATCACATGAAAGCAACTCAAGTATTTACGCATTGTAACAGCCCTTATTGTACTATAGCACCACTAGCGTGGTGGCGGCCATTCCATGCTGTTCATGTTCTGTTCTTAGGAGAAACCTTACCATTGTAACGGGCTGGTGCCGGCGACTACCGATCTCCGCGGATGTATGTACGGACCGAGTAGAGCTGTGGAGACCTGGCTTGTATGGTCTTTTGTTGCTGACAACGAATAAAGGTCTGTTGTTTGATTTAACTGACTGGCTTCGAGTTATCCGGCTAACCTCCCCACCACATGCCGGCTGGAACTGCTAGCCGCTCCTTCCTCGCCAGACTGCTGTTACACAATGGAGCCTGACAAAAATACATACACTGATACGTTGGGTTCAGTTTCATAGGGTTTGTATTCTATCAGAGCAATGAGGAAGTAAAAAGCTGGTCCATTTTTTACTTTATTTCCTGATACCCTACACCAGAGGTTCCCAAAGTGTGGGGCCCGCCCCCGAGGGGGGGGGGGGGGCGCAGTATGAAAAGAAAAAAGAAATAAAGAAGAGCGCTTGGACAGGTGGTGGGGGGGCGCGAACATTTTTCTTGTAAAAAAGGGGGGCCTGGCAAAAAAAGTTTGGGAACCACTGCCCTATACCAAGGTATTTGTCACAGAGGGTCTGATTTACTTCTAAATAATCCCATGACTAAGACCTTAAACATTAATAATGAACATAGTTAAACATTAAAACATGCATTGTATATTGACTTACAGGCATTACTTAGGATTAAAATATTGATACCCACCTATGTTTCATGTTTTTACAGGGAAATGCACTGAGAATCTGTTCATTTGTACAAACACACGCACACACAGTCTGGCAGTTTGCTGGTCTGGTGCAATCAGGTGCAATCTTCCAAGGAAATTCCCCTGAGGTGAGAATATACAAAACAAACAAACAAGAATTTTTTTTTTTTTTAAAAAAGCACTCACAGGCCTCACTCACCATGTTAAATATTAAAGATCATGACAGTGGAATTTCACATCTTCACATGATCTGTTTTACAACAAATAATTTACACAATCTATTTACTGTCACAAATCTCCACTATGAGATTTACATTATGAATGGTGTAGCTTTTAATTAATGTCACATGCTATAGTGCAGCCCACATACTAATGGGCAAATAATAAGTGACATGGGAAATTATCTCACAAGTCAGATTTAATTGCATCACAGCCCTTGGGTTTGACATGTCTGCACCTAAACCTTTGCATACATTTGCAATATCTCTAAAATTAGAAACATCCCATTACAGCGTGATACTGAAAAACTAGTGGATGCATTTATTATTTCTAGGTTGGACTACTGTAAATCGTTTTCAGTCCTAAAATCTCACCAAAAAACCTTCAATTATCCAAAATGTTGCAGAGGGAGTACTGGCTAGAACGAGGGAGCATATTTCTTCAATACTGATTTCTTTTCATTGGCTCTCTGTTGAATCCAGAATCAAATTTAAAACTCTTCTCCTCATATACAAGGTATTGAATAGTCAGGCCACATCTTATGTTAAAGACCTCATAGTACCATATCACTCAAGTAGAACACTTTGCTCTCAGACTGCACTTCCCAGATTATTTTAAAGTAGAATGGGAGGCAGAGCCTTCAGCTTTCAGGCCTCTATTCTGTGGAACCAAGTCCCACTTTGGATTTGGGAGACAGAAACTGTCTCTACTTTTAAGATTATGTTTAAATATTTTTGATAAAATATATATTTCGGACTGAATCAGGTGACCCTGAATCCTCCCTTGGGCTTGGGCTACTGGAGATTTCCCATGATGCACTGTGTATTACTTCTTTCACTCATGTGTTTATACACCACTGTGCATCTAATGATCAGTTATTATTCATCTCTGGCTCTCTTCCACACTGTGTCTTTTATCCTGTCTTGCTCCCCTCACTCCCAGTCATACGCAGCAGAAGGCTGTCCCTCTGCCACAAATGATTTTGCACATCATCCAATATTTTTGTTCACTGGAGTTGTAACTGGTGTTGTAAAGTATTTCTTTTACCAAGAAGGAAAAAGGAAAAAACAGATGAAATAGCACTATGTTATGCTGTAATATGAGACAAAAAGAGATAAGCACTGAGACAGGTTGGTTTTTGAAAGAATTTGTATTACATCAAAGTAGTGAATACAAGAAATGTCTGTAAGGTTTAGACTGTTCTTCCTGATATCTGATAAGTCATTGTTACAGAAAAATCTGTTTTACTTCCTTTTGTCTTAGCTACACCCATTAGAACGATCTTTAAACAGTCACAGCAGAAGCTGAGAACTAATATTTCTACACTGACATCTTACTCAATGAATACTGAGAGGTGTTTTAAGTATTTCTTTTCTTGGACTTGGTAAGAACAATCTATATTTACTGTATTTTATTAAAAGGTTATATAAGGATGTGTTTCTCTAAATGTATATTCATTTAAAATAGGCTGTTTAACATTGTTGCTCTTTTTATAGTTTTGACTAATGGACTATAGATTGATCATCTTTGCCTTAACAGGTTGGTGACTCTTTTTCTTAAAAAGAATATCAGCTTAAGCAATCTTCTTTCAATCCTACCTACATGCAGGTGTTTCTACATAACATGCAACAGAGAGGTCCGCTTAAAAAAAGTTGTATCTATCAGCTATAAATGTTTTCTGTAGGGCTCTAAATTTGTAGTCAAAATTTTAGATTTTTGTAATATGGCAAAAGAAACTA
Organism: Oreochromis aureus; assembly: GCF_013358895.1. Lineage (NCBI taxonomy): Eukaryota > Metazoa > Chordata > Actinopteri > Cichliformes > Cichlidae > Oreochromis > Oreochromis aureus. The sequence goes on along the minus strand of NC_052944.1, from coordinate 13,225,265 downwards.
AATGATTGAAAAAATGAATCTTAATCTGTTATGAATACTGTTTGACGCGTACTTCACCATATTTATGTAAAACTATTCAATTGTTTTTTAAGACTCAAACCAAAACAAGAGCTACCTAAGCCTGCAGAGGACTAATTTTCCTTGTTTTAGAGTTTAAATTCAGTGCTGTTTAGGGTAGGTTCAGTGTAGCATTCATTAGCGTATCAACACACTGAATTTCAACATTTCAGCACATCTATAAGGAAGTATAATCCAGTCAATGACATGAAGAGCTAGAATAGGTATTTTACTCTTGCTATAGAGAAATGTGTAAGAATGAATGTGTCTTTAAGTATATGAAGAAATAATAAAACAATAACAGGACCTTACAAAATCTATTTCGCTGTTGTCAAATGACCTATAAGTTGGTAGATTCTTATATAAGACGCTTTGGGAAACCTACAGTAATATTTCTAAACCTATTTTATCCATATTCCCTCTTTACAGTATAAACTATAATATATTATGTTTTATTGAGTGCTGCAAAATTTAAATAGTGCCTTATTTCAGGAGCACTGGTTAGTGTTGCCTTTTGTCAGACTCGTCAGTACTACTTTGTGAGCACCTCAAAGACATGGACAGATGCACAGAGTCACTGCAGAAATGTCTTCACTGACCTGGCGACCATAGAAAACACAGCTGATCTTTATGCTGTCACAAGTACTGCATCAAACACAGGTGGGTTCTTGATATTGGAAGTATAAATCATACATAACAAACTGTAAAAATATATACATTCACAATAAGTTGACAACAACCAAATTCTTGAGAAACCTTAAAGGAATACAGAAAACAACAATTTGCATCTTTTTAAACAGGCAAGGCATGGATAGGTCTCCATGATGACCTGCAGAACAGTTGGAGATGGTCCCTAAATGACAGCAGCTTCTATGGTGTAGGAGAGGCAGCATTTAGAAACTGGTACACTAATTCGCCCAACAATCTTAATGGACAGGAACAGTACTGTGTGGCACTTTTAAGTGGGAGTTCATACAATGGTGCATGGGATGACCGTTCTTGTGGTGATAAATACTTCTTTGTGTGCTATAATGGTAAGTTTACATGGAGTAAGAATTAACAGTGGGTCAAATATTTTTCCTAAATCATTTTTACCTACTCAGTCTAGATCAGGGATGGGGAGCTCCAGCCTCAAGGGCCAGTGTCCTGCAGGTTCTAAACATCACCCTGGGTCAACACACCTGAATCAAATGATTAGTTCATTACCAGGCCTCTGGAGAACTTCAAGACATGGTGAGGAGGTCATTTAGCCATTTGAATCAGCTGTTTTGCATAAAGGACACATCTAAAACCTGCAGGACACCGACCCTTGAGGCCTGGAGTTCCCCACCCCTGGTCTAGATCATAAATCTACTATTAGGTCTCACTTTTCATTTACTGAACTTCGCACGCATTTTATAAAAACTCTTTCATCAGCTAGTCCAACCTATCAGTCTACTGGTTTATTATTTCTGTATATTTGCAGGTACAATAAATGGTGAAGCGTCCTTTGTTAAGGTTAACATTGCTGTAAATTGGACTGATGCTCAGAGTTTCTGCAGAAAGAATTATGTTGATCTAGCCAGGTATAGTATTCACTAAAGAAGACTTTAAGGCACAACACAAGTTACCTTTTTCTGTTCTGGCAATTTTTTCCCAATGAAATTTGAAATTACAAGACACATTCCCTGATTTTACAACAGCCTTTGCTTTTATGTTTTAAATGAAAATTGGTTTAAAGTCATAGAAAATTTTAAAAGTGTTTGCTTTATATAAAATTTCAATTCCTCTGTTGATTGAAAGTTATTGCCAAATCCTTAAATAGCCACTAAATGCACTGTCTTTGAAAATAAAATAAAAAAAAAGATTTTTCCTCTGTATTCAAAATCCAACTCTTCTTCTTGCAGTATACGAAATCAGACAGAAAATCAAAAGATCACGGTCCTAGCAAATGGAGCTTTTGTTTGGATCGGTCTCTATCGGCAAAAGGTGTGGTCTGATGGGACTGACTATCTATTTCAATACTGGGCCACTGGGCAACCAGACTCTGGAAATGAGCAGTGTGTTGCTGCAGATTTCAGTGACTCAGGACGATGGTCGGATGAATTGTGTTCCAAGAACTTTCCATCCATCTGTTTTACTACAAGTAATAGATCTAATTTCTACTCTCACATACTTAACAGATGGAATAGCCTGCGTCGAATAAACATATTTCTATTAAGGCAATTTATTTTTTACTGAATTTTAATACTCAAACCAGCACTTTGGTTTAGATATTAGTAGTGTATGATGAGTCCTTTAAGATCAAAGTGAGAGTACATGTTGTTTTCAGCTCAGCTAAATGCAATTCAAATCTACTGATCACAAAACTATATAAAAGACATTTCAGGGGTTTTTTTTCTCATTTCTGTCATTTACAGTAAACTTCAGATCAACGGCCCATAATGAGAGCAGCATCACTCTGCAGTGGAATAAAGTCAACAACAATGTCAACTTTATTTTCCAGTTTAATGGTACAGAGGCAAACATCAGTGCACCAGCTGGAAATGGACCAGTAAATCACACAGTCTCATCTCTCACTGCTGGAACTAAATACACATTCACTCTCTACTCTGTGTTGGAGAACGTCAGAAGCAGTGGAGTCAGCATTACTGCATTTACCAGTAAGATAATAAATATTTTCCTCACTGTATAACTACTGCCCGTCACCCCTCCCAGGGTAAGATCCATCTCCAGAGATTTCTCTCCTGAGCCATTCTTTCTAGTTGGCTCCAGGTGTAGCCCATCTTATTTACTTCTGCCTAGAGGTCTCATCGCCAGGTTTTTCTTGGGTGGCCTCTCTTTTCCTTGTCTTGAGGGATCCACCTGAGAGCCTGTCTGGGATGTTGGTTGGCGATTTATGTAAAGTATGCCCTACCCAGCACCATCTTTTCTTCCTGATTTCTTCCTCTACTGGAAGTTGACAGGTTCTTTCCCATAAGTTGATATATTTGAGAGTGTGTGCTAGCGAATGTGGAGGATCCGTCTGAGACAGCTGATAAGGAATTTCTCGGGGGATTCCAAATCTATGTCTTCCAAAATGTATATTCTTTTACATTAAATGTTGTCATAATATGCAAAAAAAAAAAATCATCTACAAGCAGCTTGGGAAGCTCAAGCTAACGCTAATACAAACACAGACATGCGAATGCCTACCTGACTTCTTTTAGTGGTTCCTTTTTCAAGTGGCACTAATCCAGCTTCCAGGGACAATAGCTAACTATGGCCACAAGATGGCAGTAATGTTAAGTCCCTGTGACAATAGGCATCTGCTGTAAAACATGCAGAGTCGTCTGCTGTGGACGCATTTCTTCTCAACTACATAAAACATGGTCTCGCAATTGGTCCTCCTAATTCTTCTTTGGCAGTTTTTGTGTCCAGATGTTTTGATTCATTTATCTGAAATAGATAATAGACCCAACGCAACCAAGGATCCATTTAGCTCCTCCAAATCTGTTGAAATATTGTACTACACTGTTTTGTAAACTGCTCTAAAGCCTCTCTTTATTTAAAAAAGAGGCTTGCAGTATTGTCTTCATAACAGAAGCCACTCAGACCAGTAACTTATATTTAAATTACAAAACTGCGATTGTTTTCTGCTCATTGGTCAGTTCTTTATTTTTCTTGAATTTTCTCTCGTAACTGCATTCTCTTTTACTTTTAAATGTAAAAATAATAAAGCTCAAGGATGGTGAAAGAAAGATAAACAGCTAATAATATTGAGTGGTGCCGGATTTTTTTATTTTTATTTTTTGAAATATTTTGTTAATAATAAAAGAATAATAATAAATAATAAATAATAATAAAAGAAGCGATACTACAACCTAAAGATAACTCACTACACATAAAACTATATTATTGGAAAATTGTTCTTAAACCATCAAAAGTAAAACTGCCTACTGCAGAAAAATGTTCCCCAGTGTTTATTCATCAACATCACTGTTGCTAAGCTCGTATCAGATCAAATAGTCGTATCAAGGACTATTTGATCTGTTTCATCTACAGTGCAACATTCATCCAAATTTCCACTTATCTCTCATAGGGCATTTAAAGTTAATGTTACGCACATATGGGAAGGGCAAAAACAGAGAACAGGCAAAAAACAATTTAGAATAAACATCATGGCTATCTTTTTATTTTTGTATTCTAATATTCTAGTATTCCTAGATCTAATGAGAAGTTAATTGATTAGAGGTAGATTTTAAAATAAATGCTTAGGTTTTTTTTCTGTCTCAGTTCCTCCAAAGGCAGAAACCTTCAGGTCATCAGGACAAAATGAAACCAGCATCACTCTGCAGTGGAATAAACTCAACAACAATGTCAGCTTTGTTCTCCAGTTTAATGGTACAGAGACAAACATCAGTGCACCAGCTGGAAATGGACCAGTGAATCAAACAGTCTCATCTCTCACTGCTGGAACTCGATACACATTCACTCTCTACTCTGTGTTTGAGAACGTCAGAAGCAGTGGAGTCAGCATTACTGCAGTCACTGGTCAGTTAATGAATGTTATAGATGTGTAAGTTAACTGAGTTAAAATGCATTTTGACCCACTGGCGTATCACTGAAATCAATAACAGTACACTTTTAGTAACCTAGTGATTTTTGACAGGAATGTGCTGGGGTGTCTGACATCCAGTCTCAAGAGCCACTCCAGCACCCCAGCATCCTAAACTCCTTTTCTGCAAATACAATATAATAGAACAGTGTATTGTCATGTTCAGTTTCTTCAGAAGGAAGTAGAGGAGACATATGTGTTGTTTAAAAAGATTTAATTTGCTTCGGCAGTTGAAATTACAAGTTACAGCACTGGACCTCGATGTCAACACAGCCGTCTGCCTCACACCAAGGATGACTCTGGTTCAGGCCATACAATTTTATACTGTGACAACTGTACATCTACTTCTTCACTCACGTCAGCTCACTTCCGACCTCTCCTCGTATCTGCTCCTTCCCCTGGAAGAGACAGAAAAAGAAAAGCACCTCCCTGCCTAGCCTTGGTTACTTTAATATTATCCTAATTCTGATTCTATATATCTAGTTCTGGACTCTGTGTTCGGACTCCATTTGGCCCCTTATAACCGTTATTAGTGATGTGTAAGCATGTAGCAAAACCCCCTGCGCTACTACGTCAGCTGTCAATATTTCAGCCCAGACATACCACTGGACAAAGCTTTCGACCCTCTAAACACGGAGTGCCAACTTGTTTCTGTGCACACTACATTGTGTATGTAAAAATAATGAAAACAGCTTTATTTAATCATTTTAAACCCTAACAATAATAATATCAAATGTAATGAAAGAATTGGCTAACTATGGAGGGAAAGCAATGTATGTAATGTAACTTTTGAAAGCTGGATTCCCTTTCATGCATTGTGCCTCAGTAGTTTGGTCAGCTGCCTATCATTCCTTTAGTCCTTTGCAAACTATAGCCAGTAGATTTATGAAACACTTTTACTTTTACCACTCAGTAAAATTAACCATATTCACTGCTGTATCTACACAGTATTTTTTATAACATGATTACCTTGGCATTTAATCTTACTCTTCAATGCAGCCACTACATGGAACTGTATCTCCTAATGCATGTTTATTGAAACAGAAGGTCTCTGCGCATCAAAATCATTTTAACTCACTGAAAATCCAGGAAAATTAAATCTGTGTTTGAGTTTCCTAGTTTAATGTAACACTTTAAAAGCTTGACTACTTAGCCCAAGGGAAACAAAAGTGTTTTTAAAGTCAGCCGCTGACTGATATTTTTTTCTTTCAGCACCTCCAAACACAAAAAGCTTCACAACAACTGGACAAAATGAAACCAGCATCACTCTGCAGTGGAATAAAGTCAACAACAATGTCAGCTTTGTTCTCCACTTTAATGGTACAGAGACAACCATCAGTCCACCAGCTGGAAATGGACCAGTGAATCACACAGTCTCATCTCTCACTGCTGGAACTCAATACACATTCACTCTCTACTCTGTGTTTGAGAACGTCAGAAGCAGTGGAGTCAGCATTACTGCAGTCACTGGTGAGTGAATATGTTTCAAAAATAGGGTTAGGGTCAGGGACACTACAGTAGTGAAGCAAAAAGCTCTCGTCTACCTCTGAGCACAATTGCTCTGATTTTGCAGGTCATAATGTATGCTTTTGTATGATTAAGTATTTGTAATTCAGTATTTCTTGATGAACTTGGTAAAAGGTAGAATCAGCAATCACTCAAACTGAATTAAATGTTGGATAAATAAAAAGGAAAATTACTATTTTTGTGGGTTTTAATTTCCTTTCGGTAACACTTCAGCCGCTCATCCGTATCTTTAAGCATCATTCTTTTGATTTTTCATTTGATTCATTAATGCAATGCAATGTTTGATTTACACTATGAAGACATGTCAAAGAAATATTTATTTAATTTTAAATGTTTTTTTTTTCTTTATTTTTCTGTGTGAACACGCAATAAACTCTGCTTTCTACAAAGGACCTAGTAAGTGTTTATATTTTTTGTTATTATTTTGTATTATATTTAGTTTTTATTAAAAATATTTGTGTCTGATCAGATGAATTTCATATTTCTATCCAGTGCTTAATTTACTTCATTGTGTGTCATGTGTTTGGATCTATTTAGCCAGCGTTTAAATTTAATCCTAATATTAATCCTAATATTAAAATGAAAGAAGACACTGTTATGTAGAAAATGTCATAATAAAAAGTCAAATAAAAATGTTCTCCGTAAACAAAGAGGCATTTGAATACTAGAAATTTTTCTCCAAATTTCTTCTAAACAAATTTTTCATAAACAATAATATCTGTAACATCAAATTGGAATGGCTTATATAGGTGTAGTATAGCTTTTGTGTACTGTAATGAAGTCACACTGACTATTTCATGTTATTATTTCAAGTAACTTGTTTTTATTTATGTGAACAGATTATGTTGTTGGAATGAAGATCAAATTAAGGTCATTTGTTCAGCTGTCAGACTTGGATATACAGGATAAGATGAAGGAGGTGAGATTTCCCTGTGTTTGATTTAATAAGCTTTCTAAAATTTACTTTTAAATAGTGTTTAGAATTTTTTGTCTAGTGGTAACATTAACATTTTCTCTATTATGTGCGTATGGGTGACATTTTTTGTTGTTGTTGTCCCAATCTAGTTTTTCAGACAATATGGATTATTACCACAGTTTTCATTCCTCAAGGTTAAGCCTGTTCAGCCATGACACCAGAGGAGAAGAGATGAGATTAAGAGAAAGTGACTGGATCTGTACTGTTATAGAAAAATTATATTTTTAATTACTTTCCTTAAACAGAATCAAAAATAAATAAATAAATTATTTTGGGGGGTATAACTGGGAAAGAGCATTGTACATCTTTATCCTTTGTACCTTAACAGTAGAAGAGGTCATGATTTAATTTCTTCTAAAATTATCAGTAAGCACTGTTAAACAACAGCAAAAGACTGGAAGATGAGCCATCTGAAATGTAGTCGTTCCTTGGACTACAAGATTCAAGATTCTTTATTTGTCACATGCATAGTTATACGAGTACAACACGCAGTGACTGTGCCCTGAAACACTCCGACTGTGCAAAAAGAGAACATTATATACAGTAAGTGAATATGTACAATAAACGTACAATAAAGGATAAAGTTTTAAAAACTTTGCACCAGATAAATTAATACACTGTACCTTTCTAAACTTTTCACTCATGGATTGTGCACTGATCATCCTTGTGCTCAAAGGTCAGTTGTCTTTCATTTCTACCTGGCTACATCTGGGGAAATGGTTTATGTTTCAGACATTTAATTCAGTCCTGTTTAAGGGTAGGTTTAGTGAAGCATTCATTGTTTGTATGTTGCACAATTCTGTGAAAGTATAATATAGTCAATTATCAGTCAAGACAGAATTGATTAGGAGACAGAATTGTCCTTTTTGGTGTAACTATATGTGTAAATGTGTAAATATGTAAGAAAACTTTGACACGTGTAAATAATCACAATAATCAGTAAATATCTCCTTATAAAAACTGCAGTATACAGTTGGTGTAATCAGATCCAGAAGATTGGGTCTAAAAACTTAACTGTTGGAAATTCCAGCAGAGGCACCAGAGGGATCAGCCGCTGCCCAAAAATGGGACGATACAAATTGGTCTTGTATTTTTTCCTCTCTATAGCTTTTTCTCTGCACAGTTTTGCCATGGTTGATAAATTCAAGAGGTTTTTGATTTCCACTCAACACAGAATACAGAGAGCGCATATTCAAGCCTGGGTGCTCCCATTCCCTTTTCAACCTTTCTGACCTGGTGACCATAGAACACAGCTGACCTTGATGCTGTCAGAAGCATTGGAAAAAATACAAATTCTTATATGAGTACTGCTCAGAGTTTCTGCAGGGAGAATAATGGTCATCTAGCCAGGTACAGAATCCACTATTGAAGATTTAGAGGCACAACAAACAGACTACTCAGGGCTTTTAGTTTTCTGTTTATGAACTCAGAGCTATGAAATGTTGATACAGTTACTTTTAACCACTGACTACAATTAACCACTGTGGGTAATTTATCATACAGCATTGATCTTTTGAATGAAAACTGACTCATTTTGCAATAGGAAGGGATATTGATTCATCTATTTTGGAGAGTGTCCTGTATATTTTGAACAGTAATTTGGGGGGTTTGAAATTAAAGAATTGCTCCACACTTGCTGGGGTTTGCAATTTGACTGTGATTAGGCTTACATTTCTTTTTTACTAAAGATTTTATTTGTTGATATTCTAAAAATCTAATCTTGTTAATCCCACACTGTATTACTAATCTGTCAAACAGAATAAAGTGTTCCATCAAATATATGTTCCAAGTATTTAATTCTTTTACAACTCCAATCTGGAAAGGTAATCTTATTATTGTTCTGTAGTATGTCAGGTTGTTCGAAATGGGTGTACGTTTGCATGGGATTAAAGAAGACTTTTAGAAATGCCCATCGTGCTAAGAGGAGTTGATGTTGATGGATACATGTTGTCTGATATTTAAGCTAATGAATGGTAGGTCCAAAATCTGTGTAGCCATGTCTGTTTCTCCCTGGGTCCCAATGTAAAGTCCATGTGTCTCACTCTGTGTGTTTCCTGTTTGATTTTGACAGTCTCTCATCCCATGTACAATGTGCTGAGTTTTGCTTCTTCTTGTGTCATAAAGTCTATTCATCACTGTCCAGATGTTTTGCTTCATTAATACTCAAAGTTTAGAGTACATTACGGAGAAACATGTTGGATTTTGAAAGGTTATAAACAAAAATATTCATCTCCTGGAATCTTTCTTTAGTTTAAATATTATATGTAAAATAGTCGTAAGACTAAAGACAGATATACATATATTTGTAAGAATAATTGCTGTTTAAAGGGGACATGAAAAGCTATACAAATAAAAGCTAATTTACACCACTCATCCCTGCTCTCAAAAACTGACATAGATGTAACTTTGTCTATAAAGCTGAATTTAGAAATAAGTGCGTAAAGTTAAAGTTTTAAACGTGACATCATGTGGTTGGTCGGTTTGCGGCTAATAGACTTAACATTAGTTTATAATGACACCAATGTGATCAATCAACCAATCAACTGTCCCGCCCTGAAGCCCACTTCTATGTTGAAGAGGGAAACAAAGCCAAGGTTCTTCCAAGGACCATGGGTGGGCAAATGACCTAAAGTTTCCAGTGTATTTGTACTGGTTGGATAGTGCCACTTCCTATCATGAAGTGTTAGAAGTGTTTAATGTCCCACCACCATAGTCTATGATGTTGTCCAGCTGGTGTGGCAGAATTAAAGACATGTATAAGAGTTTAGTTTATCTTTTTGCCACAGGTGAGCTGCAGAAGCCTGTTAGTTATCCTAAACAGATAAGATAAGATAAGATAAGATAAGATAAGATAAGATAAGATAAGATAAGATGGCCTTTATTAGTCCCACAGGTGGGAAATTTGTGGGAAACAGATGCCTTGTAAGGTGCCATGTCACACAAAGACTAAATAATCTGCTTTATTCTTGTAGGACTGAGAACTGTTTGTGACTACATATTTTACCCAGAAGGAGCCTGTTACTGCATAAAGAAATAACACAGCCCTATGTCATGTGACCTAAAAAAGGATAGACACAGGGACAATAGAGGTTGGCCTTGAACAAACTGTCATTGTATTAAAGCAGTGAAGCAAAAAAAGATAAGGCAGAAAAAATGTTTTAGATTTTTCTGTCCTGATACCGGTGCCAAGTTACACAAAATTTTGTTATACTTTTGCATTGCTATACACGCAAGAATGCTCTTTAAAGAGTCCAGCAGTAGCTGTGCACTGATAAACCTTGACAGCATACCAACAGAGGCATTTGGAGTGTTTCTTTGTCTTAGACATAGTACTGATATAACATATTTTACTTCAACCTTTACTGGGGACCCAGCTGGGTTGAGGTTTGGACTTGGAATGAGTCACTGGAACCACTTCAATTTTTTATTTTTCCGCAATTCTAATATAGATTTTGGATGTAGAAAAATATGAAAGATCTTTCTGTCAGTCAGATCATTCTTGTTTGCAATAACAGCCAAAGTTTTGTTTGTCTTTTTTCTGACTGTGCTTTTATGATATTGTGGTAATACATTTTAAAATGTACTTTAAGCATTTAAAATACTACAGAACGGTCTTGCTAATAGAGATGGGAAAGGCAAACTAGTTCCTGACTGTTGCACACTGCAAAAGAGTAATGTTCAAACCATGGCAGAGACTGATGTTTTGCACTTCAGAGTCTCTGTCTTGTGTTTAGTTCCCATAGTGATTGGTTTGCATTTCTAAATGTAGTGTACAAAAACAGCAAGACTTCCTACACAAAAGTTGGATTTTTAAAAAATACAAACTCGAAAGTGAAATCTGCACAGCTATCAGAAGGTCTGCAAACATTTGGGAGACAGGGGAAACAAAAGTACAAGTGAAATGTAACGATCATTTTACATGGTACCACTTTATCAGTCAAATTCACATGAGTAGTGTTTTTGTGCCAGTGATCCATGACAGTATAGATATAAGCAGATTCTATCTATGGTGAAGAGAAGTTGAAGACTGCCAATGAATCTGGATGTTCATGAACAACCAGATTCATTTGCAAACAGGTTTAAGAGGTTTATTACAAACTCAACCAGTGCAGAGGAAGGGTACGGCAAGCTCCAGGCTGAATAGAGAGAAGCACATCCAAGAGTTGGCAGGCAAGTGACAGTGGCAAGCAAAGTCCTCCAGACTCAGAGCAATTTCTGAAAGTATAGATATGCCTGATGTTTCCCACAACTATAGCTGAGCAATCAGGCAAGGTGTCAAGGAATCGACTAATCTTTAATTCGACAAAAGGATGATGAATGACACCATTTGACAATTACTGTTAAGTGGAGTGGAGCAAAAATGCAGGACGTTAGATTTTATGATACTAAAAACAAAAGTTCCCAGGTGTTCACTTAGGGAGTGCCATTGCTCTTGTTAACAAGTTCTTCCTCTTAAAACTCATTTAACAGTAGAATACACTAAAAATTAAAGAATTTAATTCCCACAAAATTAGACTGAGAGCACAAAACAAAATCTTTAGGAATTTGTGGCAAAAGAATGAACAAAATAACTGCAAAATGACTCTGCTTATGCAATTTTTGATGCTTTTCAGTGAAAATGTAGTGAAGCAATGTTAATCCATTTAAACAATCATGATAAAAGCTACTCAAAGCATTCATAAAAGTCAACCAGTGATACAGCAGATAAAATAAGTATCAAACAGGCCACCAATTTTCAAATTAACCTCCTAGGACCTGGCGTCCACATATGTGGACATCACATTTTGGGTTATTTAGACCAAAATACTCAATTTTGCTCTACAAGGGCCTGATATCCACGTACGAGGACATTATACTGCTACTGTTCTATCAAAATTTTAAATGAATATCCTCATATGTGGCTCTTATTTTTCTTAAAAATAAGGTAAAAAAAAAAAAAATCTGGTAATTCTTTGTTTTTACATTCATCGGGCCCCAATATGCCCAAATATCAATGAGAAATTAAAAATGCATGCCGTGGAAGAGTTCGGGTCTTAGGAGGTTAAATATATTTCTAAAGATACAATGAATATGAAATTCTCAGATATTGGTAACAGCCCGTCACATCCAGCCCTGTATTCTTAAAAAAATGTGTAGACTTTGCTTTGGAAAGAAATTGTATTTCCTGTGACCAGTGCAGTAAAGAATAAGGTTACATTTTGTTACTGGCATGGAGCGATTCAGCACAAAGCATTCTCTTTTACTTCCTTAAATCTTATCTATGCTGTTCACATGATCTTTAAATACTCACTGAGCAATAGTAAGACTTTAAATACGGTGGCCCTGAGAGGCAAACGGACCGCAACTTCAGAAAACACTTGCAAAAAGAAAAATGCTGCAAAAAGAAAAACGCTGCAAAAAGAAAAACACTGCAAAAAGAAAAACACCTGCAAAAATAAAAACACCTGCAAAAAGAAAACGCTGCAAAAAGAAAAACACCTGCAAAAAGAAAAACACTTGCAAAAAGAAAAACGCTGCAAAAAGAAAAATCATTATATTAATAATGATTAATATAGTAACTATAATATTGTCCATGTTGTATTTACATTACCAAAGTGAGATGGCTTTAGTCTCATGAACAACATTAGCTAATTGTTATTTACTAGCTAATCTTAAAATGACTGTTCAGTACAGAAATGAAGCCCAACAATCATGTTTTACAGTCCCGTGGTCGCAGCCTCAGATACTTATCAAATCACACAAAGCTCATGTAGAAACAAATGAACAAAATATGTTCTCCTTCATTTCTGTCAAACAAAGCTGTATGACACGTTTCCAGCTGTTAGTATCATGGTTGCTAGGCAACCTTGGAAGCGCGACGGAGGCTAGACCGTCCCATTTCACAAGCCTACAAGCCTCGCACTTCCCGCCTTAGCAGTCTTTGAGTACGCGGCCCTTGAGGACCGTTAAGGCTGCGTACTTTAAGGCTGCAGACCCTGAATTGGGATACAGCCATACATACATGTTTTGGTTGGTGCAACTGGTCCGTCGGGTTATTGTCTCCCCAGAAACATTTCTGTTGTGTCTTGTGTGCTTTTGCAGCGTTTTTCTTTTTGCAGCGTTTTTCTTTTGCAGGTGTTTTTCTTTTTGCAGGTGTTTTTCTTTTTGCAGCGTTTTTCTTTTTGCAAGTGTTCTTCTTTTTGCAGCGTTTTTCTTTTTGCAGCGTTTTTCTTTTTGCGGGTGTTTTTCTTTGTGCAGGTGTTTTTCTTTTTGCAGCGTTTTTCTTTTTGCAGCGTTTTTCTTTTTGCAGGTGTTTTTCTTTTTGCAGCGTTTTTCTTTTTGCAAGTGTTTTCTGAAGTTGCAGTCCGTTTGCCTCTCAGGGCCACCGTACTAAGCAGCATGCACACTTAGAAACATCTGAAGTACGTGGAGTTAAAATAGTGGTAAGAACAATCTATATCCACTTTATTTATCCACTCCAAAATATGGGTGAATGAGCTAATAATTACACTGTTGTTCATCTTTTCTTAGTTTTAACTCATGGATTATATGGTGATCATCTTTGTGCTAATACGTTGGTGCCTCTTTTTGATTAATTCTGTTTGTATTTTTGTTTGTTCTGAACAATTACAGCTCCAGAAACCTATATACTCAGGGATTTTTGTATAAAAAAAACAAAAAACAGTTGTGAATGTTGTTCTCCTGTAGAGTGTATTTTATTTAGGTTAAGATTTTGTCACTGAACAAAAGCTATTTTCCCTTTTTTGGTAAATGGGTAAGCATGAATACAAAAGAAAAGATGAAAGCTATAAATTCATAATAATATCTATATATTAACAATATGAATCAATAATAGCACTTTGCAAAGAGATTTTTGATTTATTTTATTTGATTGTTTGTTTGTTTTTTTGCTTAAAAGTTGGTGCCAAACAAAAATGTCTCAAAGGAGAACAAAGTTCTGTGAAACCTTACAGTAATGTTAAACTGAACACTACCAAAATAAAAGACAATGCTTTGTCTCAGGAGCGCTGGTTAATGGTACACTTAGTCAAACTCATCAGTACCACTATGTGAGCACCTCACTGAACTGGACGAAGGCACAGAGCCACTGCAGAGATGTCTACACTGACCTGGCCACCATAGAAAGCACAGCTGACGTTGATGCTGTCAGAAGCATTGCAACAAACACAAGTAAGCTCTTAACACTAGTATTACATATGTAACATATATGACTATACATATAAAACAAACTCCCAACATCTTGAGAAATGTAAATGGATTATATAAAACTATAAAATTATATACTTTGGGGTGTTAAAGAAGAACAACAATTCCAGTTTGTGGTTATTTCTGCATTGAAAAGTCTCATTTTTATTTAATGAGCATCTTTTTGAACAGGTAAGGCATGGATAGGTCTCCATGATGACCTGGAAAACAGTTGGAGATGGTCCCTAAATGACAGCAGCTTCTACGGTCAAGGAGAGACAACATTTAGAAACTGGTACACTAATCAGCCCAACAATCTTAATGGACAGCAATACTGTGTGGCACTTTTAAGTGGGAGTCCATACAATGGTACATGGGATGACCGTGACTGTGACGGCATGCTAAACTTTGTGTGCTATAATGGTAAGTTTATAAGAATTTAAAATAATATTTCTGATGGTTTGCACATTAAGAAATGTTTTCCCCCACAATTATGAAAAAAATCTATAATTAGATCACTTTTTTCTCAATGAACACAACACATATTAGAGATTTTACAGATATCCATTTTGACATTTTGTATTTCTTCTTTTCTTCCCTATATTTCCAGGTACAGTAAATGGTCAAGAATCTTTTGTTAAGGTTAATTTGACTATGAACTGGACTGAAGCTCAAAGTTTCTGCAGGAAGAATTATGTTAATCTACCCAGGTACAGGATTCATCCATCCCTATTGACATCTACAAGAAATAAGATTTGTTTCTAAGATTATGAAGTCATGAAAATGAGATGCAGACACGATGATCTTTTCATTCATTTCAATTAAGGTTGCACTACACATTGCATGATGTACATCATGCAATGTGTAGTGCAACCTTAATTGTCTCTTTACCTACAAGATGTAAATGTTGAATTATTGTTGGTTTTCTCCAAAAGTTGAATCTGTTCATCTGGACGTAGCGTTTTCAGTGGGAGAAACGTTTCGTCACTCATCCAAGTGACTTCTTCAGTCTCAGCTGACTGCAGGTTTCCCCAAACCTTATAAACAGTACATTTGCATAATGACTGAAACCAGCCCACTGAAGGAACAACGGGCTGGGAGGTCAGTTCCTTAATCATAATTATGCAAATTCTCATGACCATTGATCAACAACCACTGACCAAAACCCACTGATCAAAGAACACTGATCAATGGCCATGAGTACCATTCACAGAGAGTTGGGGAATGGCTGCAATCACAGCATTGTAAGATGCCCCCTCCTCGATTCAGAGATGGTCTTTCCCTTTTCATGTAAATGGCCTCCTTGACTCCGCGCTCAAACCAGCGTTCCTCCCTGTCCAGGATGTGTACATCCTCATCATTGAAAGAGTGTCCACCGGCCTGTAGGTGTAAATAGACTGCAGAGTCCTGGCCTGACGAGGTAGCTCTTCTGTGTTGTGCCATCCGCTTCGCCAAGGTTGTTTGGTTTCCCCGATGTATAAATCCTGGCAATCCTCCTGGCACTTAACAGCGTACAGCGTATTGCAACTCAGGTCGGAATAAAAACGCTCGGACAGGTTTAACGTGTACACGGTCGAGACTCAGGGAGACTCGCACTGTGCAATAAAAAGAAAGAGTCTTTATTCAGAGAGCACATACAGGAAGAGAGAAAATAGAACTGCAGGCTTCCTGTGTAACTTCCCCATTTAGGAGTCTGCACAGAGTTGCAGAGTTTAAGCTGAATACTGAAAAGAGCAAACACATTTAGATAATGAAACGTACTTTTAAGCATAACATAATAAAAATCCCAAAATCCTAAAAAATCTCTTCACATTCCCTCCTGTTGTACATATGTATATGTACAGTTCATAGCTTATTGTATCAGTCTATGGTAACAATTTTAGCCAAGACATCATAAAACAGTGGGTTTCGTGAGTATGTTATATCCAAGTGTCTATCTCATTATGACCTTCTTCATCCTGTGACAGGGTGATGCAAGCATGAATTGACAAACAAGGTATGACACATGAAGTGTAAAGACACAACAACAGTATTATAACACCAACAAAAACAAGTCCTTTAATGAGCAGGGACTTCCAAGAGCCGCTTAAAAGCCACGTAAGCCAGTCTTCTGTGTTTGCGGCATAGTCTCGTTGTTGTGCATCCCGAAGTTGTCTGAGTGTTTTCAGAGCATCAGTCATGTTCGGTGAGTGCACATTATCTGGAATGTATGTGCAACATGTGTTGCTAAAGAGAATTCTCCTTTCTCGGCGAGAATTATGTCCAATGCTACCCTGTGTTGCATTACTGCAATGCACAGAGCATCAATCTCCTGATCCCATTCGTCGTTGAATTTACATGAAGCATTCAGAACCTTTTGTCTTTCAGTCCAAAGTTTAAATTCCTCTGGGACATCGGAACCCCATATGGAATCATGCTGCTTGAGGTCCGGGGTGCTTCGTCTTTTCCTTGTTGTTGACGTTGATGTTGACGTGGCGTCCATGGTTATCTTGAAAGTGTGGTCAGATATGAAAATGGGAGCGCACTGACCTGTCCAATTCCCAGGAAGGATATCCCAGGCCATCCCTTGCACCCAGAAGGTGCCATTTGAGATGTTGCTGCTCTTCACGGGCCCTCCAGGAGCGTGTGTCTGTACTGCTTTGCAGTTGGTGGTGTTTCCCATTGGCGTGGATCCGTTCTCTTGGCGGTAGCATAGGCTGTGGCTCGAATTCCCATTGTTTCCAAGAAAGACTGGGAATGATTTAGCCTTACTTCTGTGCTTCACTTTCAGGTCAACCCAGAACCATTCGTCACATGTGCCATTTCGCAGTCCTATCTGGAGAGGTTCCTCATGGTTGACCACGATTCCCTGGAATTGATGCCCAAGGCTGGCGTAGCTTGCGGCACACTTTGCCTGAATTATGTCCATTCCCTTCGCATACAAGGTGGCGTATTGTGTCGTTGGGGGCATGTAGGAGCAAACATAGCAGTCTTTTCTGGGTGTGCTGTCATGTATATATCGATACCATGCGTTGTTCATCCATGGATGAATGTGGTCTTGTGTCATGTCATGGAGATGTGAGTTGTCATGTGTCCATCTTGTCTGCAGATGGTGTTGTTCATCTTTTTTCTTTCGGGTGAGTGTTAATAAACTCACCAGGAGTGCAACAGTAGCCACTAGGAGGACGAGTGTCTTCATGATGACCAGACACACCTGTGACCTCTGATGAGTAGACTACTGGCAAGAAGAAGAAGGCGGGGTATACCCGATCAGCCCTCCCTCCACCAGTAGATCACCATACAGGAGTTAGGGGTGTGGGCGTCTAGACGTATTAGGTCGTCACTCACTTTTTTGCAGTGGCTTTGATGGATCCAGGACGGTCTTTCTGCTATTTTGCAGGCAGTAGGTGGACCTTCCCACCTTGGTGAACTCCAATTTTTCCTTTGGAGTACTTTGATCAGGATCCGATCACCTGGTTTCAACCTGCAAGATACTGGAGAGTTGTTTAGAACAATCTCTTTATTTTCAAGTAATTTAGTCATCCATTCGGCTAGTGTAGTTTCTCTTATTGACTTATCTATAGGTTTATCTATAGGTTCACTTGTGATTGCTAGTGGAAATAGTCTACCGTGAATGATTTCAAAAGGTGTGAGTTTCTGAGAACTTTGTGTCAGTCTCATCCACATTTTTACCAGGCCTATACACTCAGGCCATGGTCTCCCTGTTTCTTCCATGCATTTTCTCAGTCTCTGTTTTATTTCCTAGTGCTTCAGAGACCTTACTGATTACTTCATTAACCATATGTGTCCCATTGTCTGATCTTATCAGAGTGGGGATGCCATATATTGAAATAAAATGGTTGCACAAACATTTTGCTACTGAGATGGCGTCTGCTTTTTTACTGGATAGATTTCTGGCCATTTTGAGATCACGTCTATGATCACTAGAGCGTATTCTGAGCCTTGGCATTCATTTAGCTCAATAAAACTCATGTGGATTGTATGAAAAGGATGAGGTGGTGTGCATTATGTGCATTATGTTTTTGGCAAATCATGCATGTTCCGACAAATTTCCGAAATTTTATCTACCACTCCTACCCCCCCTCCTGTTGACCATAATGCTGCTGATATGTGTACTTTGGTAGTATTGGTTTGCTATTACAGGTCATCAAATCATTTTCTGGCTGTGCTCCACCTTTTAACCACCTCTTTTGTTCTCTAGTTGGTGCGGCTTTCTGTTCGTTTATAAGCACATCAAGTGGTATTTGCATTGAGGAGTCAGACATTAATGTGTCTATAGTTTGTTGTGCTGCTGCTTTTGCTGCTTGATCTGCAAAGTTATTGCCTTTAGTGACCTCTGAGCAGCCTTTCTGGTGTGCAGCACATTTACAAAATGCTAACTGTTTTGGCAATATAATTACTTCTAATAGTGTCTTTAGAAGATCTCAAAGTGTTGCACAGCTGAAAAAACATACTGTCTGTCAGTGTATATATTTATATCTTGGCCTGCGTGTGTGAGGATGTCAACGGTTTCGCTTCTACAACTCTATCTGCTGTGGTTACTGCATAGCCTACACACACTATTCTTTGAACCGTCTAAGAATAGCCACACAGTTTCGTCCTAGGCTATTCTTAGACGCTGAACCGTCTACAAAAACATCACTGAAACCAGCTTCAAGTTACTGAATGCTTCTTCCGCTTTCTTCTTTGTAGATGCAACACTACATTTTGACTTAAGGCATTTTAGGCAATTCCTATTTCTCAAAGAATTCATACATCTTACATATTTCAAACTTTTAAGTTAGGAAAAACTTTGCATTGCTTATAGCTCATAGCTCACAGCTCTAAAACTCGTCATTGTTAAATCATGTGCCTAATCATTATATGTCACTGTGATCCACAAGTATGATCACAAATTTGTTTTCCAAACTTACAAAACAAACAAACAAAAACAAAAACAAATTGCCTATGGCATCAAGGCTCTCCGTTCATATTAATTGAGTGTAAGCTGCTTTCTTCATTGCAAGTGTGTATTGCCATAAGGTTTAATTCATGCATCATATCACTGAGTTCTAAGTTCAAATTATCTCCTCACACACACACGGTTTCCTGTCACCGACAGGCACACATTTCCTGTTTCTGCAGACTAATCGAACTCTTTTGTTTCTCTTTGTATTCATAGTCTATAAGACCTCTTTAATTCTACTAAATCTTGATCTAAAAACGATACATCTTTATTTCACACACACTTTTAAATTGAGCTCTTTCAGACATCAGGAATCATCACACACACTGCCTTTTCTCTCAAACTTCCACTTGTTCACTCACTCTACTATGAACCTTTGTAGTGTTATTATTACTTATGTTTTATTATTTTTGTACAAATCACACCCAATCACTCAAAACCTACTACTCACAGCATTTACACAGTTAAAATCACTCAAAATATGCTTTCATACGAGTATTTCAGACATGCTTTTCAAGATATATAGAGGTCACTCACTGTGCATCCACAGTAATGAATTCAAACTCTATTTATACAATTGTAGTGAGCAAAACCAGCATCTCCATGCGCGTCACTGCTCCTCATTAGCTTGGTAGTGTCCACATATTTAATTCAGCTTCTCATTAGTTGTTAGTATAGGTTTGCTCTTCATCCTAACAAAGTCTCATCTAAGATGACAGGTTTACAAGCAGGTCAAGTGTCTCTATGCACCTGATTAGTGTAGTTAATTCCTTATTTTCTTCATCTCATATATCATTGTACTGAGTTTGAGCAAACCTTAAGCTTGAATCAGACTACTTTTAACAATCATTCACCTCATATCATAACTGACTGAGGTGCCTCTTCTTATTAATAGTATGTCATTATTAGTGTTATCATTGTATTGTTTTTCCTTTTTTATAACAGCAATAGTATATTACAATACACTACTTCACTACTTTACTACTAATATACAATAGTATATTAGTTTATATTTTATTATGTATCCATCACGGGTCTGTGTGAATCTGCAGCTTCACACCTTCCCAAGCTGGAGACATTTGCTTTTCCTTGGCTGAACAATGACGCAGCCGTAATATACCTTATGCATCTCTCTTTTTTATTTGATATATTTTGTGTGAATTATCTGGTTTCACGCATTCTATTCATTCAGCTTGGTTGTCTTCCCAATTTTGTTTCATTGTTAATACCAGTTTACAGGTTGTTAACCTTCCTATTATCTCATATTATCATGCTTATCACTAGATAAGCTTTGCTTTAATTTAAGTTAACCTTAATTTAACCTTTTGTTTATTCCACTTCATTCCTCTTTCCATGCTTTAAAATATTACAACTCTTGTGTACGCTTTGATTTCTTTTTAGCTTCCTTTTCAGTATTTATTTCTGCTTGGAGGGTTTCTTATAATTTAGTTAATGCATTTTCCCTCCCACGTGGGACATTTAGTTTTCTTTGGATTTCTCCATCTATATGCACTAATTTGTCCGGCACCTGGACATCTACTTTTAACCGGATTATTCATCCAGAATTGCTGTGCGTTGCTGACCTACAGCAGACAAGAGATTCTGGACATCTGGACTCATAACTCCAACAGTTTTATCGCCGATCTCCGACTCATCCCAGAGATCTCCAGAACACCGGAGGCTGCCCACTCTCCCCGGCCGGGCGGAAGTGCACGCAGACGGCGCCGAGAACGTAAACAAAGGCGAGGTAGGCGCGGAGGGCTACGGGCTAAGCTAAAGCTAACACCACATTGGCTGCCTTTACCCAGTATTTTCCTCGCCAATGTCCGTTCTCTGGCAAACAAAATGGATGAGATACGGCTCTCCATCACTAACAACAGACGGATTATGGACTCAAATGTCATGTTTTTCACCGAAACATGGTTGAACAACAGCTGCCCGGACAATGCTATCGAGTTAGCAGGGACGCCACACACACCGAGCCGACAGGCTAGCAGATGACTCCGGCAAGACCAGAGGTGGAGGTTTGTGCATTTATATTAACAATGCTTGGTGCATGAACTCCTACTACTGAGAGTCACTGCTCACCTAATGCGGAGTTTTTAATGGTCAAATGCAGACCTTATTATCTCCCAGAGAACTCACTTGATCATACTCACTGCAGTATATATCCCCCGACGCTAATGCTAGGTTGGCCATGAAAGAACTTTCTGCAGCCATTAACAAACACCAGAATAAACACCCCGAGGCTGCTTTTATTGTTGCTGGCGACTTCAACCACACCAACTTAAAGACAGTCCTCCCCAGATTCCACCAACATGTCTCCTGCCACACCAGAGGAGACAAGACTTTAGACCATGTTTATTCCAACTTGGCTGGAGCCTACAAAGCAACACCCCTCCCCCACATTGGACAATCGGACCATCTCTCCCTGTTCCTCACACCTAGGTATTCACCACTCATCCAATGTGTGAAGCCTGCTGTGAGGACAATTAAAAAGTGTGGCCAGAGGGGACAGACGCAGTGCTCCAGGACAGATTTAAAACACAGACTGGAATATGTTCACCCACACAGACCTGGACCAGTACGCCTCATCTGTACTGGATTACATCTCGAAACCACAGACAGTGTCACCACCCAGAAACGGATCACCATGTACCCCAACCAGAAGCCTTGGATGAACCGGGATGTTCGTCTCCTCCTGAAGGCCCGCAACACCGCCTTTAGGTCAGGAGATGCACACGCCTACAGTACAGCCAGGGCTAATCTAAAGAAGGGCATCAAAAAAGCCAAACACCATTACAAAAAGAAGGTAGAAGAACACTTCTCCAACTCCAACCCCCGACGCATGTGGCAAGGACTCCAGACCATTACAGACTACAGGACCACCAAACCCTCCCCCGCATCCTCTGATGCCTCCTTCCTCAACGAGCTCAACAACTTTTATGCTCGTTTTGAGCGAGGGAACCCCACAACCACAACCATAACAGACATGACGCCAGACCACCAACCTCTGACTCTCTCCCCCACCGATGTAGGAGCGGTGCTGAGCAGGATCAATGTCCACAAGGCTGCAGGTCCTGATGGTATCCCCGGGCGTGTTCTCAGAGCGTGTTCTGGGGAGCTTGCAGGAGTGCTCACAGACATATTCAACCTGTCCTTGGCCCACGCTGTGGTACCGGCCTGCTTCAAATCCACCTCCATCGTCCCGATACCCAAAAACTCCAACCCATCTAGCCTCAATGACTACCGCCCAGTAGCCCTCACCCCCATCATCACTAAGTGCTTAGAGCAGCTGGTCTTAGCACACTTCAAATCCTGTCTCCCCCCCACCCTGGACCCCCACCAATTTGCATACCGCCAGAACAGGAGCACAGAGGATGCAGTCTCCATCGCACTGCACTCTGTCCTCTCACACCTGGACAACAACAACACCTACGCCAGAATGCTGTTTATAGACTTCAGTTCAGCATTCAACACAATCCACCCCTCACAACTCATCAGGAAACTGACAGACCTGGGCATCAGTTCCCTCATCTGCAAATGGTTACTGGACTTCCTGACGAACCGCCCCCAACATGTCTGACTGGATAACCGCTGCTCATCAACAATCACAATGAACACCGGTGTACCACAGGGCTGTGTGATGAGCCCTTTCCTCTACTCCCTCTTCACCCATGACTGCAGACCTGCTGATGGTTCCAACACCATCATTAAGTTTGCAGATGACACCACGGTGATTGGCCTCATCAGTGACAACGACGAGGCCGCCTACAGGGAGGAGGTGGATCGTCTGGCTGAGTGGTGCGACACAAACAACCTGCTGCTTAACACCGAGAAGACTAAGGAGCTCATCGTGGACTACAGGAGGAATGCTGACCCACATCCACCCATCCACATTAAGGGGATGGCTGTGGAGCGTGTGAGCAGCTTCAAGTTCCTGGGAGTCCACATCTCCGAGATCTCATCTGGACGACCAACTGCTCCAAGCTGGTCAAGAAGGCTCACCAGCGCCTCTTCTTCTTGAGGACTCTGAGGAAGAACCACCTGTCCTCAGACATCCTGGTGAACTTCTATCGCTGCACCATCGAGAGCATCCTGACCAACTGTATAACAGTCTGGTACGGGAACTGCTCTGCCTCGGACCGGAAGGCGTTGCAGAGGGTCGTGAAAACTGCCCAGCGCATCGCCGAGCACCACTTCCTGCCATAAAGGACATCTACAGGAAGCGGTGTCTGAAAAGGGCTGGGAAAATCATCAGAGACCCCAGTCACCCATCACATAGACTCTTCACCCTCCTGCCCTCTGGGAGGCGCTACAGGAGCCTCCGGACTAAGACCACCAGGTACCGGAACAGCTTCTTCCCCACAGCTGTCAGACTCCTGAACTCTGCCTCCTGACATCTGACCCACGTTAAACTCATGGACTGAACATACGCACACCCACAACCACTAGCACTTTACCACTACTGTATAGTTCTGTGTAGATAATCATTCTGTACATACGATAATTTTTAATCCCACAACTGTTTATAACTTACATAGTTCACATTCTGTATAACTGTATATCTCAGATTTCTGTATAGTTTTTATTTCATATTTATATCCTGTTCATAGCCTGTACATAGCTTGTACTCACTACAGCCTGTACATACTTATAGTTATAGAATATTCATAACATACTTCACACTGTGTACATTATAACATACCATAATAGACCCATTTCTGTTATATACTTACACATCTCTATTATTGCTAATTTATATTGTAACATATCTATATCACGACTAAAGCACTTTCTGGATGGATGCAAACTGCATTTCGTTGCCCTGTACCTGTGACATGTGCAATGACAATAAAGTTGAATTCTATTCTATTCTATTCTATTCTATTCTATTCTATTTCTTTTCTAACCACAGCTCGTCAGCAGTGAGCAGTGTTGGGTAAGTTACTTTAAATTAGTAACTTAGTTACATTACTAGTTACTTCTCTAAAAAAGTAACTCAGTTACTTCAAGTTACTCGTTACTTTCAAAGTAACTAGTTACTAGGGAAAGTAACTTTGGTTTTACTCAGAATTCTCTTGTTAATGTGTTGCTTCCGTAACTGGATACCCAGCCAGACTGCCAGTCTTCTAGCTTGCTTACTTGCCACAAGTGCACTGTGCCACCTACCAATAGAAAGGAAAAAATAATGTGCACATTTCCACGAGAGAAATCCCACGCCTGGACCGTCGTTGACCGCCGCCATGATTCTAGCCTGCTTTTTATATCCAACACAAAAACTGCAGTCGTGGTGCTTTTGATTGTACTCAGAACTTGGAAATTCTGCCTTCTGAATAGGAAGATGTAGGTAACACCAGACTGCAGATGAGCTACATACAGAGCTGGACTGGGACAAAAAAATCGTCCTGGGCATTTTGACTAGAGACCGGCCCACCATTATAGGAAAAATCATAAAGCCTTTGAATGAAAATAAACACTGTTGTGACAGTGATGTACACTGTTCTGATGGTGTATATGTATCAATCTATCAATTGTTTGTTGTAAGACTCAGATAATTATTTTTTTAAAAGCGAGACATTTTAAATGAGAATAATAAAGAAAACTATTTCCTTGTCCCCCCCCCTTTCCCTGTTAATGCCCTACATGGACCCCTGGCAAAAATTTGCTAGACCCGCCCCTGCACAGTTACCAGCTGTCAGCTACTTAGAAAAGGATCCTGGTGTTATTTGTCTCTCAGAAACAGCTCATAACTTCCCTTCAACTCATTCATGTCACCTAAAAGGTAAACCTGTTTCTCCATCACCTGTTCAGCTCTGATGATTCAGTAAGGACATCTCCTGGTTTCATCTGCATGTTTCCCTCTCACCAGATATACAAACCGATATCATGACCAGCAGCTTTACAGCTGTGGCTCCAACAAACATCAGCTGATACTAGAAATTAATATTAAATAAATTCTAACAACAGCTGATCAAGCTTAAACGTGCTGCTGTTGTTTAACGCGACATCCGCTGGTTTCCTCTTTCTGGCGCAAAGTGGGCGATAAATAAACAAGAGAGAAAAGCCGATCAGCTGATCATTGATCAGTTTCGTGATTGAAGTAGAAACGGGAGAGGGGAGAATGAGAGAAGAAGAGGCAGCTGTGCAGCTTCAGCTTTGTGTCTTTTTCATTGTAGCTGAAGTCCTGGACAAACTGTGTTCCTTTTCACCTCAGTACGAAACGCGTAATATTTTCTCTGAATACGAGACGATTCTGTTTTTTACTGGACGGTTGGCAACTCTAATAATTAACCGTATGAACCAAATAAAGTTCAGCATCAGTAACATAGCACCCACCCAGCTGTATAGAAACTCCGTCATGCTAGCTAGCACGCAGTACGAAAATGTCAGCATACCGAAAATAAACTCCACCTAAACTTGGTTTATATCTGACCCAGATAGACTGCAGGTCATAACTTCTTACCTGAAGTTCAGTTCAGCTGACACGCGGACCGGCGGCCGCTTCGGGTCTCTCCTCTTGCCTCCCTTTTCCTTCATCCACCTGCTGGCCTCCACCACTTGCTAATGTTATTGAATCTGTGGAAGCTCCGCGATATCCACCACACGAAGTAACGAGTAACGAGCCTATCTAAATCCCAGTAACGAGTAACGCGTTCCTGGTTTTGGCATAATAACTAGTTACCGTGCTCGTTACCACAATAATAACGTAGTTACTGTAACGCGTTACTTAATAACGCGTTAGTCCCAACACTGGCAGTGAGTTACCCATTTTAATCCTCTTATTTTTAATTTTAATACTTTACAACTACACAACTGCGGCACCTTCTCTGGCACGAGAATCGAGAGAGGTAGTTGACACGGCCTTCTACTTTCAAGCTATTCTTGAAAGCGGTGTCAACACGACCTGTTTCTCTCTTTTCACCAGTACCTGGGTGGCCAACAGCAAACAAAATAGTGGAATAGTTCAGCATCCTTATTGTGCTGTAAAATCAACTTATTCCACCAACAAAAATAAAACAACAACAATACCTTTTCAACGTGCACTACGTTTTACGGACGAGGTTTATCTAAAAATGCTTCCAGCCCTTTTCCAGGCGAGCCTTTACTTTTAGAAATCCACCTAAAAATGCTTCCAGCCCTTTTTCAGGCGAGCCTTTACTTTTAGGAATGCTACCAGCCCCTCTGGGCGAGCCTAAAAACGTTTTTACGCGAGGTGTCTGAGTGTTAATATTCACCTGGTTGCTGCCGGTCTCTCAGGTCAACCTCATCGACCCCCACCGCCGTGGACCACTTATAAGAACGCTGGCCAGAACCCGAATTCACGTCTCTGGACTTTATCCTGTACCTAGACAGGAGCTGTCGACAGACTTCAGCGCGGGCTTCTCACGACGCCAGGACTCGATGAGGCTTTCCTGTGGGATCACACAAAAATGCTGTGTCCCATCCGGCTCGAAGGACCAAGAAATGTCAGGAGTTTTCCTGTATTGCAACTCAGGTCGGAATAAAAACGCTCGGACAGGTTTAACGTGTACACGGTCGAGACTCAGGGAGACTCGCACTGTGCAATAAAAAGAAAGAGTCTTTATTCAGAGAGCACATACAGGAAGAGAGAAAATAGAACTGCAGGCTTCCTGTGTAACTTCCCCATTTAGGAGTCTGCACAGAGTTGCAGAGTTTAAGCTGAATACTGAAAAGAGCAAACACATTTAGATAATGAAACATACTTTTAAGCATAACATAATAAAAATCCCAAAATCCTAAAAAATCTCTTCACACTATGTTACTCTGTTTGTGTCGGGGGACCCGATCCTTGGGGTGGACCAATTTTTGGCGCAGCGTGTTTTGGGGTTTAAAAGCCACAGAGACCCGGTGTTTAGAAAAAATGCATCTCAACTGTTCCGATACTCCTGACACATACGGGATCACTACAGGTTTTCGCTTGGGCAGCGGTTGTCCTTCTCTCCTGGATCGGCTGGAGCTTTCTTTAGGTGCCTTTCCAGCTTTGACAAAAGTCCAGCTGGGATAACCACATTTACTCAGGGCCTTGATGTGCTGTTCTTCTGCCTCCCTGGCCGCTGTGTCAGTGGGGATGGTGTTCGCTCTGTGTTGTAGCGTCCTGATGACACCCAGTTTGTGCTCCAGTGGATGATTTTCAAGATAGCGGCTTGAAGTAAGGTTGTACCAGAGAGTGCTAGCACGCCAGTTCACTGATTTTACACTGATAACCCGCAGTTAAAGCTGCAACACGGATACTAACTATTTGTAAGTCTGCGATGAGCATCAGCAACTACTTTTTGAAACCGTCCGACAACAAGCCGCGAAGGAAAGCTGCAGTGTCTGACGCCGCAGAGGGCTCCAACCTACAGAGCGGAGAAGCTAACAAGGGGACGAGTATGGGAGCTGACGCGGACTTGGTTATTAGATCGGAACCAGCGGTCCGCGAGGTGATTCGGGAAGTAACTGCGAACCTCACTAAAGTTATTGAAGATAAACTTGGACCAGTCTCTCTGCTTTTACAAGCGCAAAGAAAAGCAGCTGGAGGACCATGAAACAAGGATAAAGGAAGCGGAGGGCCGGATCTCGGTTTTGGAGGACGCCACCAATCCAGCGCTGGATAAGCTCCAGTCGCTGGAGAAACGGGTAAAGGAGCTCTCGGAGTGCGTTGATGATTTGGAAAATAGAGGGAGGAGGAAAAATATCTGTATCATCGGTCTCCCGCAGGGCGCAGAAGGTAGAAATCCTATCAGTTTTTTTGAGTCCTGGCTGCCTGAGCTTCTCAATATCAAAACAAAAGCTGGTCGAGTTAAAGTGGAAAGAGCGCACCGCACAGTAGCACAAGCCCCGTCCTCTGGACAGAGAGCACGTCCTGCATTGGTGAGGTTGCACAATTATCAAGACAAACAGCGGATCATGAACGCAGCATGGGCAATGAGTAGGGATAACCAGCCCTTGAAGCACGGGAATGCCACAGTGATGATTTTCCAGGATTACTCAGCCGCGGTTGTACGTAAACGGAAAAGTTTTGATGAGGTAAAGAAGCGCCTTCGGAGCTGACTATAGGCAGATTTACCCCGCTTTACTTAAGGTGACCCATCGCGGATCCACTAAGATCTTCAGAGATGCGGCGGAGGTAGAATGCTTCATCGAGTCGCTGGACTTAACCCCTGCAGCTGATGACGAGTGAGAGCTGATTTCTCTTCCTGTTTTTCGGACGTTACATACACGGAGTTCCACTATCATTACCGTTCGCTAAGAGGTCGTCTAGAATCATTCTGCGTAACATTTGTGGTATGTTGTGAGCGTTGCTAGAACTCCTGGGGTGTTTTTTTTTCTCTTTTTTCTTTTGGGCAGGGAAGTATCTTCTGCTGTTAGGAAACCTCTACACTCGAGCTCCTCCATTTCAGGAGGGGAACAGTGGGTTCTTCTTATTTTTGTTTTGTTTTGGTAATGTTTAGTAGTGTCTGTTTAGCTTGGTATTTGTTTACCTGTTTTGTTTTGGCCCGGCTTTGTTTTTATGTTTACCTGAGTTACTGTCATTATTTAATTTTAGGAAGATGTGTAGAATACTCCAGACCCTATCTGAATAATAAAAGACCAGCATGTCAACAGTGAACATATGCACCTGGAATGTGAATGGTACCCATACGCCTGTTAAGCGAAGAAAGGTCTTGAATTATCTCAGGTGTGAGCAAGTCCACATTGCTTTATTACAGGAGACGCATTTGAACCCTGTGGAACATGCTAAACTAGCGCAGGGGGGATTTGGGCAAGTTTTTTTTTTTCATCCTTTACATCAAGGAGCAGGGGTACAGTTATATTAATTAGGAAAAATCTACCATTCACACCTCTTGATTGTATAAGGGATACTGAGGGCCATTTTGTTATAGTGAAAGGTGTTTTATACGGAGAGGAAATTGCCATTATGAATATTTACTGTCCCCCTGGTCACCCGGGACACTTTTTGATTACAGCCTTCACAAAATTTGTGGACTTAAATGTTAAAAACTCATTCATTGGGGACTTTAACTGTCATTTTAATCCAATTTTGGATAAATCTCCTCAGGGTAAACCATCTCTTTCACCTCAAGCCAAGACCCTCGTTACCTTATGTAGGAAACTGGATTATGGGCTGCGAATGGTATTTCTGCCTTTTCTGACTTAATGGACGGGTCTAATCTTATGTCCTTTAACCAGCTAATCGATAAATACAACATTCATAGGCATGACTTTTTTAGATATTTAAAAGTGAGGGACCATATACAAAAGGCTACAACGATACTCACTAACCAGACCGTCTCTAAATGTGAAAAGCAGATATTTCAGCCAAATCTTATAACTTCTATAAAAATTTGCTATGGCCTGTTAACAAAATTTGGGGTCACTGACACAACCTATTTGAAGGGTTAGGGTTATATACATATGGGGATCAGTGACGAGGTATGGGACGAAGTCTGGGAGAATGCTAAATATCTGAGCGTCTGTAATAAAGTAAAGGCAATCCAACTTAAAATCCTACACAGAGTTCACATATCACCTTCTCAACGCCATAAATACAATTCAGACCTTTCTCCGCTGTGCCCTAAATGTAAAATAGAGGTGGGCAACCTAACACACTGTCTATGGCCCTGCCGGAAAATACAACAATTCTGGTTTCTCATAAAGCACGAACTGGATAAGATCTTCACCATTGACACTGAATGCAATCCACTGTGCATGCTACTTGGAGTGGCAAATGACAAAATTTAGGGGGAAGTTTGGAAAGCAGCTCTATGCGCTGTTAACATTCTGTCCAAGGAAATGTGTCCTCTTGAACTGGATCACGGACACGGCCCCATCTAAAACTCAATGGCTGATGCTCCCGTGCTGCGTTCAAGTGCTCAAGCAAACCTCGTACTTTTTTTTTTTTTTTTTTACCAGCAAAGTGCCGAGTAATTTCAGAAAAATGTTATCATTTCAAAAGGTTCAAGCTACCGCACAAAACACAACATACAGCCCACTAACAATTTAAATGACCCTGTTAAAGAGGTGGGTATAGGTAAAAA
Organism: Oreochromis aureus; assembly: GCF_013358895.1. NCBI lineage: Eukaryota > Metazoa > Chordata > Actinopteri > Cichliformes > Cichlidae > Oreochromis > Oreochromis aureus. Next base: position 13,194,954 of record NC_052944.1, on the reverse strand, counting down.
CAAAACAAAAAACAAACAAAAAAAACAATATTTTACTGACAATGCAAGAGAATGAAGAGGATGGAAATCAGCCAGGACAAGTCATTAAATATCTGTTAAATGTAGGTGTAGGGATGGGTATTGATAAGATTTTCACGATTCCGATTCCATTTTCGATTCTGTTTAACGATTTGATTCTTTATTGATTCTCTTATCGATTCTTATTTTTTTTAAAAGAGAACACTAAGGTCGATTAGCTTAGAACTTTGTTTTATATCTTCTCTTTGAACAAGATAGAAATTTAGGAGTAACATGGCCTTACAAACCCAACAGTGAGATCTTAAGAGATTCACAGCCTACGGCTCTTCAATGGGGTGTCACAGGGTCCCCAGGAAAAAAATTGTAAATGTAAAATAATAAAATAAATATTCTTAACATAACATAAATTATTCTGTAGCAATTACACAAGAATATCCAGTAATGTCCCTGCCTACAATTAAACACATTCACTTACCGAAAATCGGGGCAAATGGGTGCAAGCCTTTGACCACAAACTTAGTCACTGCTCGGTGACATTCGTCTATCCTGGCCTGAAAGGAGACGCTAACGGTAGACTGCAGCGAGAACTGCCAGCCAGACTCTGTCTGTCTCATCATGGTCACCTAAATGCAGCGCACAGTAATGGCAGGTTTTGTAATAAGGCAGATCGCGCTAACTTAATATGCACTGTTAGCTGATTATTTACCTGCTGTATTAACGGGAGAGGACGTGCAAACGTTACCGCTGCTGCTGGTTTGAGATTCACGAGTCCGGAGCGGAATTAAAAACACGACATTCATTTAAGGTTATCGTGTGTTTTGTGAGCAAATGCTTTTGCATATTCGTAGTGTTTCCTCCCTTAAATGAAATATCTACTTTGCAAGTATTGCAAGTTGCCCCGTTGTCATCCGTTCTCGTAAAGTATAACCAAACTTTTGAGTGTTTAAGCCGCTTAGGCGCCCTGCCAGGTAAATGACGCTCCGCAACGTGGTGACGTCTTTCGGGGCGACTGGAATCGATAAGGGAATCGTTTGCAAAAATGGCAAACGATTCCAAGGAATTGAAACAGTGGGAACCAGTTCTCAACAAGAACTTAAGGTTATGTATATAACCCCGGTTCTCTGAGTAGCATGAGTGAGTGTCTCACTATGGGAACGCCTCCTGCGTGACCTCATCAGAAGCTCAAATACCATTACGCCAGCCCTTACAGGCTGGCTAAGTGACGCCCATGTCAGGAGGGGCTAGCACCCCCCTATATAATAGGCTGACATAGCGTCAGATGTCATTCAAAACAAGCCCACCTCTTCCTCGCTTCCATAGCAAGGAGGGCGGTCTGGTGAGACACTCACTCATGCTACTCAGAGAACCGGGGTTATATACATAACCTTAAGTTCTCTTTCATAGCATTCGTTTCGTGTCTCAGTATGGGAGAAATACTGACTCCCGGATTGCCAGACATGCCTGTTAAGAAGACAACTGTCCCCAACAGCACTTCACAGGGGAGAAGCTCCCACCTGGGAAGAACCTGCACTGAGGACTGAATGCGCCAGGTTAGGTGCTGTTACATCTAACCTGTAAAACCTAGAAAATGTGTGAGGTGAGGCCCAGCATGCAGCTGCACACACCTCCTGAATAGAAACTCCCCTAAAAAGAGCCCATGAGGTTGCCAGACCTCTAGTGGAATGCGCACGCAAGCCAGCAGGAGGCTGAAGGCCCCTGCTAGTATAGGCCAGGGCAATTACTCCTACTATCCAATGGGAGAGGCGCTGTTTAGACACAGGCTTTCCCATGTGTGGTTTAGCCCAGGACACGAACAGCTGGTCACTTTGTCTGACACTCTGGGTTCTGTCCATATAAATGCGCAGAGCACGGACTGGACACAAGGTATGCAGCCGCTGTTGCTCCTCTGAGGAGAAAGGCGGTGGGCAAAAGGCTGGCAGTTCTATAGGGGAACATGTGCCAACAACCTTTGGGATAAAGGCAGGGTTGAGCCGCATACTGACCCTCGTATTATCCGAGGAGAACTGAATGCATGACTGATGCACTGAGAGAGCGTGGATCTCTCCTACACACTTAGCTGAAGCTAAAGCAATTAATAGAGCTGTCTTCAAGGACAGAAATTTTAACTCAACCTGTTCCAGGGGTTCAAATGGGCAACAGGAGAGCGCAGCTAATACTGTGGGAAGGTCCCATGATGGAGCCAGTGGCCTAGATGTAGGCAATTTACGTCGTGCACCCTTCATGAAACGGCATATTAAGGGATGCTGACCAACAGTCTTTCCCTCAAAACCACTATGGCAGGCTGAAATTGCTGCCAAATACACCTTGATGGTGGAGAAGGCTTTACCTTCATCAATCAGGGCCTGAAGAAATGACAAAATCACAGCCACAGAGCACTGAAAAGGGATGGCCTGTGATTCTAAGCACCAGCTTTCAAACACACGCCACTTGTGCTCATATAGCGTCCTAGTGAGCGATGCTCTAGAACTCTGAATAGTGTCGATAACACTATGAGGGAGCCCCACTGTGTTCAGGTTAAACCACTCACGGGCCAAGCCCGTAGAGCTAGCCTCTCTGGGTGGGGGTGGAATATTTCCCCCTGTGCCTGAGACAGGAGGTCTCTGCATAGTGGTAATGGCCAAGGTGGGCCGCACAGCAACTGAAAAATCTCCGCCAGCCAGTGCTTCCCTGGCCAGTGCGGGGCTATCAGGATCATATAGTGACTCTCTCTCTCACTCTGGCCAGAGTTGGAGAAATGAGGGCCACTGGGGAAAAGCATAGAGGAGGGTTCTTGGCCACTCGTGAGCTAGAGCATCCACCCGAGTGGAGCTCTCTGATCGTGCAGCAAGTAAAACAGGGACACTGAGCATTCTCCTGGATGCATAAATGTCTCACGGTCGCCTGACCGAATCGCAGCCAGATCTGCTTCACCACCTCTGGGTGAAGCTTCCAGTCTCCGTACAGTGGGTTGCCCCTGAGAGAAGATCTGCTCCAAAGTTCAAGATTCCCGGCACGTGAGTTGCTCTCAGTGACAGCAGGTGGACACTGCTCCAGACTATCAGTCTGTGTGCCAGTGTGTGTAACTTGGGGACCCCAGACCCCCTGTCTGTTGATGTAGGCCACAACAGTGGAATTGTCCGACCTCACTAAAACATGATGACCTCTCAGCCAAGGGAGAAAATGTTTTAGCGACAGGTGAACTGCCAGCAGTTCCAGACAGTTTATGTGGGTGGAGCGCATGTGAGGGCCCCATTCCCCATTCACTGTTCTGCCTTCGTGGGTGGCCCCCCAGCCCGAAAGAGAGGCATCTGTGGAGACCACCTTCCTGGCTGAAACTGCCCCCATGGCAACGCCCTGAGACAAGAAACCTGGCTTCTTCCACTCGCGGAGAGCGAGTGAACAGTCTGCAGAGACTCTCATGCGACGGTGGCCGTCTCGGTGAGGGTCTAGTCCCCGCGAGCCCACCCAGCGCTGAAAGCCTCTCATATGCAGGCGTCCCAGTGTTATCGCCACTAGAGAAGAAGCCATCAGACCTAGCAGCCTCTGGCACTGTTTGAGGGTCAGTGCTAGGGATGACAGTATGGTCGCTGTTCTCTCTGGGGACAGAAAAGCTCTCACCCGGAGGGAGTCTAGGCTGAGCCCTATGAAAGTAATGCACTGAGTTGGCTTCAGTGTGCTCTTTTCCATGTTTATCTGGAAACCCAAACTCTCTAGGTGGTGTATGAGAGCATTTGTGTGACAAGCCGCTTCCTGGCGGGTTGGGGCTGCCACCAGCCAGTCGTCGATGTATGTGGCCACCCGAATGCCCTTTTCTCTGAGCGGGGCCACTGCTGCCTCGGTGCATTTTACAAACACCCTTGGGCTCAGTGAGAGACCAAAAGGCAGGACTACAAACTCGTATGCTATCCCCTGGAAAGCAAATCTTAGATACTTTCGGTGTGGGGGATATATGGGGATGTGGAAATAAGCATCCCTCAGGTCGATTGATGTGAACCAGTCGCCCGCTTGTACAAACCGTAGCAGCGAGGCGTGCGTCAACATCCTGAACTTGTATGTCCTTAAATGCCGGTTCAGGGCACGGAGATCCAGAATGTCTCTCATCCCCCTCCCCCCTTTCTTTGGCACAAGGAAATACCTTGAATAAAATCCGCTGTGCATTTCCTCGGGAGGGACAACTCTTATAGCTCCTTTGTCTCTCAAGGTGGAAATCTCCTCCAGGAGAAAGCCGGCAGACTCGCCCAGAGCATGAGAGTAAATGATTTCTTTGAAATGTGGTGGAGCGACATTGAATTGCAGCCTGTAGCCCTTTTCCAATGTCCTCAACACCCATGCTGACTGAGTGCAGGTAGCCCAGCACTTTATGTGGCGAGACAGAGGGCTCACTGGCCACTCCACCGAAGATAGCGTTTTGGCGCCCCCTTGTGGTTGTAGCGCGAAACATACGCCATTTCGGTGTCCCGTCACCTCTGTCGCAGGCGAGGGAGGTGACGGGCTCACCACGGGCTGCGTTATGGCAGACGTTGCTCTGTTTTTCAGCATGTTTGATTTTTTCATGTGTTTTACAACACTCAACAGCGCCCTCGGCAAACTGCCTGGATGCGCGTGTCGGGGCTTTCTTAATACAGAATGCACGAGAGAAGTGCTTGTGAAACAACACTGCGAACTTTGGCTCTCTTTCCCTCTGGCGGGTCCAGTGACAGAAACGCCGGCCAGAGTTATGCACTCTGTGTGGAGCATGTTCCGTTGAACTTGCTCTGGAACGGAGCTGGTTGGCGGCAGAGCGGCCCATGAAGGGGGGAAACTGGGTTCGCTCTCGCCTAGAGGAGAGGCTGTCAGGCCGGCCGCTTCTTCCTCCTCACGGTCGCGGCAGCGGGGAGGAGGAGGGCCGCTTCGAGGTCTGGCCTGGGGAGACTGTTTCCGAGTCCAAGGATTCTTTGAGCCCCAGCAGCCTGGGGGCTGCCTGCGTCTTAGGCACTTTGGGGATCCTGAAAGCGGGGACCGGGTGAGACGCTGCCTGCGCGAATGACTGGCGCGGTGCCGCTGGGGTGGCGTGCTGGCCCCTCCTCGGCAGGCAGAGTTTCAGAGCCTCATCATCTCTCTTTTTCTCCTCACATCTCTTCTGCATGGATGTAACAGCCGCACCGAAGAGACCTTGAGGGACGACAGGGGTGTCGAGGAGTTCCTCTTTTTCCTTAGTCGTCAGGTTGGTGAGCCCGAGCCAGCGTGCTCGCTCCTGAAGAACCATGAGGCCCATGGCTCTCCCAGTAGCCTGTCTGGCTACCTTGTGGAGGCGGAGGACGTGGTCAGTTATAACGCAGATTTCTTCCCACACTGTGGTATCTGGTTTAGCTGTCATGTCCTCTTCTAGCTCAGCTTGGTAAGCCATTAGCATAGAGAGGCGTTGTGGGCTCTTACCGACAGAGCCGCTGCCTTGTAGCACTTATCTGTAAGGCTAGACTGGAAGCGGTCTGTCTTGGAGGGAGAGATGGAGCCGATGAGGACAGAGACGTCTTCGGTGAAGATGGCTCGCTACCAACGGCTCCACTTGTGGCATCTGGCGGAGGCCGATAGACTCCATCCTCACAATCCAGCAGAGAGCTCCCCGCGATGGGGTGTTTCTCGCTGTAAGGTTTTGCTTTCCACGTCACCGCTATCTCATCGAGTAGCTCCGGGAAAACAGGCAACACATGCTTCCCTGTCTTTTTCGCCTTCGGCAATTTCTTACCGTCAAAACGAGATTTTACAACCTCTGTTTGTATAGCGGGCCACGGGATGTTGAGCCTAGCAGCTGCGCGGCTTGCACATGTCCTGCATGTCGAGATCCAGGGAGACGGCGGTGTCGGTTTTTCAACCTCGCGGTAGCCGAGTGCTTTGCAGCCCAGCTGATGCTAGCCAAGGAGGTGGAATTTTCCTCCTCCTCGTCAGACAGCAGGAGCTCCGAGTCAGCCGACTCATCTCCGTCCTCGTTAGCATCTCCTCCCCGGGTGACTCCAGCATGGGGAAAAAACTCACAATCTCCGTGTGCCTCCAGCGACGGGAAAGCGGTCGCGATGGGCTGAGGGTCTACCTCTGCCCAGCTCGGCCCTGGCGTTGCGGCCAAATCATCGGGCATCTCAATTTCTCCTTGCACCGCAGCAGCCTCACACAGCGAAGGGTCGCCACCCGACAGGTTAGCCTGGCGAGCTAGCCTGCGGCAGAGTAGTTTGCGTGGGAAAGCCGCGCAGTGGATACAGTGGGTGCGGGTGTCAAGGCAGCCTGAGCGTGAGATAAACCCAGGCATGCCGCACACGAGGTGTGTATCCCAGGCAGAAATCTTCTTGCCGCAAGGACAAAGTTTTGCAACTGCGTTGTCAGTCGTAGCCATGGTTAGCTAGAGGGTTGCGCACGTTAGCGAGACTGACACTGAGTGTGGAAAATATTGCTATTCCTCAGCTAGCGTGGGGTGAAAAGTAGTGCTACTTTTCTACAGGTATTGCTACCTAATGTGTAAAAACCGCTAGCGCCGAAGGGTATTGCTACCTGATGGTGAAGCTAGTGGTACCTTTATTAGCAAAGTGTTGCTACTTCGCTTTGGGAAAATATTGCTACTTCCCTGGGTGAAAGTATTGCTACTTGACACCAGCACTAGCTACAGAACAGTATTGCTACTGCTTGTATGCTAGTGGACAACTGAAATGCGGGGAACAAAGCGACCGGCGACCGAGTTGTTCACTCGAATCTGTGGACAGTTTAGCTTAGCACCCAATAGCACAGTTGTCTACAGGCTTCTGTGAGAAGCGAGAAGAGGTTTTTGAATGACATCTGACGCTATGTCAGCCTATTATATAGGGGGGTGCTAGCCCCTCCTGACATGGGCATCACTTAGCCAGCCTGTAAGGGCTGGCGTAATGGTATTTGAGCTTCTGATGAGGTCACGCAGGAGGCGTTCCCATAGTGAGACACGAAACGAATGCTATGAAAGAGAACCGGTTTTCGATACCCATCCCTATGTAGGTGTGTAAATCCACAAAGAACAGTGAACCTCAGCAGCAGGAGTAACACAGGTCATCTGCTCACAGCCTGCACGCTAAGAAAATCTACTGGAGCGCTCAAATGAAATTATTGTGAGATGCAATTCTTTTGCCCACACCCCCGCCTGATGAATTCAGCTTTAACTTCTTCATTACTCAAGCTGAGTGCATTCATTGAAATCAAAAATTTAGACAGACATAAAGTTTGTATTTTCAATCTACTAATATTATTTTATTATTTATTTTCGGCACCTCTATATAGATAGATGTACAGATTTCCCGAAACACTGAAGGCAGCATCTCCCAGCCGTCTCTTCCAGTCTCCGGGCTCCCAGGCGCAATGGCCCCTTGGTAGGAAAGGGGAAAGGGGTGCGTGCATATTTGTGGGTAACTTAATGACCAACCTAACAGTCATCCACAGTTACATTCGTCACAGCCGGTGTTTTTCTCATGCACAATACTTCCTGGATTACTGACTTACTAAGCTTGTGGGTCTGGTTGCATATTCGATGTTTATCTGCTCTACAGATGCTTGAAATGTGTACCGTGGAAAGAATGTTACTTTCCAGGAAATTGTTGTGAAAACTATCGTGATACTGGTACTACAGTATGTTTCTAAATTGTTTTGTATGATGCTTATAACTTTTATTACTGTGAATAAATGGGCTAATATATAAATTTGAGTTAGAGCACCTCTTGCTGGAATTACACCAGTGTTGCACCCATATAGGAGTAAGAATAGATAAGTACTATGGAGTTACTGCATATGCAAAGCTAATGACTTTTTCTCAGTGTTGTAATTATTTCGTATTTTTATTGCAGCTGCACATCAATCTAAATGAGTAAAATAGAGCCAAATGTTTCTGTCTAGTGTAAGTATCTATTTATGCATGTGTGCTGAAGTGTCTCAGAGGACAACCAGCAGGCTATCACTGTTACCTTATTCTGTTTACTACTTGGCAGTTTGAACATCTTCATTGCATTCTTTGCTGCTAAATAGATGAAGCATATTCCCCTTTACCAGGTTAATTTTGCATGCATCTTAAGGAAATTACTTCTGTTTGGCTTGAAACCATCTGCGTCATCGCAAATCTTGCACTGTACCAGTAAGCGTAATGCTAGCATCTGATTTTAAAAAAAACTGTCAAGGTATGAATTCACTAAGATAACCATAATTTGTCAGGACAGCTACTTTTAATATGTGAAAAATGTTGTTTGCTAGGATAGTTCACTTTAAGCTGCGGCAACGTTAACAAAACAAGTACATGCATGCCAGACAAGATAAAGACAATCCATCTTTAAAGTTGCTGTGGACAGAAGAGCAACTTTAAAGTAGATGTGAACATTACTATGCTGTCTATATTATCTATATTATGATTTCTGCGATATTTTTCAGTAACATTTTAGAAAAAATGGGTAAGTTTGTTTATTTAAGATATATCAGTATATATCCTGTTTTTGTAATTTTCCATATAAAAGACATAATTTCTTTTAGCCAAGGGGTCAGCAGCCTTCACTATCAAAAGAAGCCTTTTTAAGCAATTAAAAATATGGACTGAGTTAAATATTATTGCTGTTTTATTGGGAATGTGTTCACTGCAAGTATGTCATCAATCTCTAGCCACTATGACAAAAGATTTAATAGGTTGTTCTGGCTGTCGGACCTAGTTTGCTCTTTGAGGAAAAGATGGTTTACAGTAGTAGCCAGGCTTACAAGATCAAGACTATAAATACCGTAGTATACTTTTAGTTGAATAATTTACCTCCGACTTCCCACTTAACAAGGACTAAGAATCTAAGAAAGTCTTCTAGTTACATTCTGATAGGAGCAGATGCCCTCTAACACTGTTTGCAGGCAAAAAGTCAAGTTTTTAGTTTTCATGCAGTCGCTTTCATCAATATGGTGTCCAGAACAGAAGATATATAACATGAGGGTTTGTTACTAGTAACTTACAAAGGTAGACACCTTTATCGCAAACTATAAACACAAAAATACGTACGTCAAACCGATATGAATATTGTGTTGTTTTAATTAACAAATATGTCTAGCTGGCAAAGTAAAAGAAAGGGAGGAGTTATGAGGAGTGAGGAGTTATGCAACTAGCATTAAGCATTTCCTAGGGAAAACCCCAACAGATGCTTTATTTCCTTAAAGAATAGCACTCAAAACACTAAAAGGAGCAGGTGACAAGGCGAAAGGTTGGCAGGTTGACATTTAATTATTACTAATTACAGATTAAATATTTTTCTGAGCCAAGATCTTGAGTTTAGGTAATCAGGATTGACTATAAGACTGCCCTCGGTTTAAACATGGTCAATGCAATATTTAATAAAAGATTAAAAGCTATGCAGTACTTTTTTTCCCACATAAGCTGTAATCTCTTTTTAAGCAGTTCCTTCTAGTTCTTTCCACTGAAGATACTGCCAGATCTTCAGTGACAGTAAATATTGCCAGAATGCCCATGAAAAATCACGGAGACATGACTTGACAGTACTCTCACTGGAGCATTTTGGGGTCACCCAAAGACATTTCAGGACATTTTGAGAACAACTGGATAATAATGGGTAACATTAGTCCAGTCTAGAACTAATAAATAACCTATGAATTCATTTTTCAGCACCAGAAGGAAACAACACGTTTCAATTTTTTTTGACATATTGTGCAAATACAAAAAAGCAGTCCTACGTATTTGTTTAATATGCACACTGAATGATATATCCTGGTCAAAAATGACCCCAACATTCCTCACAGTGATACTGGAGGCCAATGTAATGCCATTCAGAGTAAGCATCCGGTTAAACACCATGTTTCTAAGGTTTTCAGAATCAGAATCAGAATACTTTATTGATCCCTAGGGGAAATAATTTTTTTGTTACAGTGCTCCATTACAAACTAACATTAACAAAGACAGACAGTACACTGACTAAGAATAGCACAATATATACAGGCATATATATATATACATAAAGTCACTTATTAATAAATAGCTAAAAAAGAAACATGTGTAGCTGTTGCAGTAAACAGTGTGTTAAGTGGATGCGTTGTACAGGGAGATGGCCACAGGCAGGAATGATTTCCTGTGTCGTTCAGTGGTGCTTTTCGGTAATCTCAGTCTCTCACTGAATGTGCTCCTGTGACTGACCAGCATGTCATGGAGTGGGTGGGAGGTGTTATCCAACATTGTCTTTATCTTGCATCCGCCTCTCCGACACCACCTTGAGGGAGTCCAGCTCCATCCCCACAACATTACTGGCCTTACGGATCAGTTTATCGAGTCTGTTGGCATCTGCAACCCTCAGCCTGCTCCCCCAGCATGCAACAGCATAGAGGATCGCACTGGCCACAACAGACTCGTAGAAAATCCTGAGCATTTTCTGGCAGATGTTGAAGGACCTCAGTCGCCTCAAAAAATAGAGACGACTCTGGCCCTTTCTGTAAAGTGCTGTGGTGTTTTTAGCCCAGTCCAGTTTATTGTCAATGTGTACTCCAAGGTATTTATAGTCCTCCACAATGTCAACACTGACCCCCTGGATTGAAACAGGGGTTAAGTGTTTCTTGGTCTTCCTAAAGTCCACTATCAATTCCTTGGTCTTTGCCACGTTGAGCTGCAGATGATTCTGCTCACACCACGTGACAAAGGAGTCGACCACAGCCCGGTACTCTGTCTCATCATCCCTGCTGATGCATCCAACCACCGCAGAGTCATCAGAAAACTTCTGAAGATGGCAGGTCTCTGTGCAGTGGCTGAAGTCTGTGGTGTAGAGGGTGAAGAGGAAGGGAGAGAGGACAGTCCCCTGTGGTGCCCCTATGATACTGATTACCTTGTCAGACACACACTGTGGGAGACGTACATATTGTGGTCTTCCTGTCAGGTAATCAACAATCCAGGACACCAGTGAAGCATCCACCTGCATCGCTGTTAATAGGGCCAAGCTCCTTTTTAGTCCAGAGAATGTGGAGTCTATGTTTTTACTTTTTTATTTGTCTGACCACAGAACAGTTTTCCACTTTGCCTCAATTTTAAATGAGGCTCAGTGTTTGTGCATCATATTCACATATGGCTTTTTCTCAGAATGATAAAGCTTTAACCTGCATTTGTGGATGGCATGGTGAACTATTAGTGACCCTCTGTCCATCTTTGCTTCTCTACATTCCTAATATGCTGTCTTTATACCCAGTCATGTTTCTGACCTGTTTCCAATTATCCTGCTTAGTTGCGAAATGTTCCTCCTGCTTTTTTTGTATCACCTAATTTTTCAGCCTTTTGTTGCTCACATGTCAACTTTGTTGAGACATGTTGCTGTTATCAGATCCAAGTTGAGTTTAGATTTTACTTCCTGATAGTTTTGTCAAATGATTTATCACAGAAGAATCCGTTTTACTTCCTTTAGTTTTAGCTACACCCACAAGGATGATCTTTAAACAGTCGCAGCAGAAGCTGAGCACTAATAAACCCTGACATTGTCATGCTCAATGAATCCTAAGGGGCACTTGGAGTATTTTTTTCTAAGAATCGGTAAGAACTATATATCTATATATCTAACATATTTAACTGGAATGTTTTCTAAGGATCTGTTTCCACATCTGCACATCCACACATATGTTATATTTATAGTAGCAAAGATATATTCATTTTACATTAAACAGTTTAACATTGTGGCTTTTTTCATAGTTTGGACTTATGGATTATAGACTGATCATCCTGGTGTTCACAGGTTGGTGCCTCTTTTTCTATTTAAAAAAATCGTTACAGGTCAAAAGTCTTCCTTTAATCCTACCAACATACATGTGTTTCTAGATAACATGTAACTGCAACAGAGTGGTCAGCTTGAAAAAAAAAACCTGTATCCATCAGTCGTAAATGTATTCTTGAGCAGCAGTCCCCAACCACTTGGCCACCGACCGGTTGTTTGGTACCGGACCATGGCTTGGGTTGTGAGTTGAGGCTCGGGTGTGAAATTTATGGTTTTCAGGGTTTTTATCGTTATTTTATCATTATTTTATCGTTTCTATTGTTAACTTGGTTTCCCCTGGGTCTGTTACCATATGTTATGAATAAATGTTCTTTTTTGGCACTGGTACTGGTTTTATTTTGTTGTATTTAGACGCGACACCTTAAAGGTCGGTCCGTGAAAGTATTGTCGGACATAAATCGGTCCATGGTGCAAAAAAGGTTGGAGACCGCTGCTCTAGAGGACATCTGGATTTGATGCTGTAGTATTAATTTTAGATTTTACTTAAAACTATGACAAAAAGAACTAAATTAATTAAAATACAATACAGATTTCAATCAGTTATGAATACTGTCTGACGCATACTTCCCCACAGTTATGTAAGCCTGTTCAATGGTTTTTATGAGCGTGAAACTGAAGCTAGCTCTAGCTATGCCTGCAGAGGACAAATTGTCTCAGCTTTATATTTTAAATTCAGTGCTGTTTAGTCTAGGTTTAGTGCAGCATTCATTAATGTTATATAACACAGGTATGTAAAAGTATATTAAAGTCAATGACATGGTATTGAAGGAGGTATTTTCTTGATGTAGATTTATGGTGAAATACAAAAATCATATCATCGATTAAGACACTTTGTGAAATCATGAAGTAGTATTTCTAATAGAGATGGACCGATCCGATATTAGGTATCGGTATCGGTCCGATACTGACCTAAATTACTGGATCGGATATTGGTGAGAAATAAAAAATTTAATCGATCCATTAAATATAAAAAAAAAACAAATACCTCACAAAACTTGCAACACGCATAACTCGCCTCATAACCGTAGCACGTCGGAGCAGTATGCATCACGTGATAGAGCGGCTGTGTGTATTTGTAGCCTACCTACCAAACCAGCATTTCATCTCCGAGGAAGTTATCCCAGAGAGAATTAAAGCAAGTGTGTAAGTTCATCTCTGAATGTTTGTAAAACGTTCCCATGTTAAGCTTAACAACCGATATATGGAGCGACTGCCTCTCTCTCTCCCTCCGTCTCCTGCTGCTACTTCAATCGTGAAACTGCTTAATGATCAGCTGATCGGCTTTTCTGTCGCAAGTCCGTCTCTCTTGTTTGTTTATCGGAAACTTTGCACCAGAAAGAGGAAACCAGCGGCTGAACATCAGCAGCACGTTTAACCTTGATAAGCTGTTGTTAGAATTTATTTAATATTACTTTCTACACCAGGATCCTTTTCTACGTAGCTGACGGCTGGTAACTGTGCAGGGGCGGATCTAGCAAAGTTTAGCCAGGGGGGCCGATAGGGCATGAACAGGGAAAAGGGGGCACAAAGACATACTTTTCTTTCTTATTCTCATTTAAAATGTCTAGCTTTTAATAAATAATTATCTGAATCTTACACCCAAAGTTTTAATCTGATGTAAAATGTATAGAAGTCCATTACTGTATATAGCTTAGAGCTTAGAGCTTTTTATTGTCATTGTGCAGTTTCTTGCACAGTGAAATTGGGTAGCTGGACCACAAAGGTGCTAATGTAAGAAGAAGAGAAACCAATATACAACGAAGGGGGAAAAAATAAATAAATAATAGAATAAAATAAAAAGCAGTGCATATGTATACATATGTGAGTGGAACTATATACATGTCTTGATGCATTCTCAATCATCCAGGAAAGTAAATCTCCAAAAGTTGAATCTGTTCATCTGGACGTAGCGTTTTGTGGGAGAAACGTTTCGTCACTCATCCAAGTGACTTCTTCAGTCTCAGCTGACTGCAGGTTTCCCCAAATCTTATAAACAGTACATTTGCATAATGACTGAAACCAGCCCACCGAAGGAACAATGGGCTGTGAGGTCAGTTCCTTAATCATAATTATGCAAATTCCCATGACCATTGATCAACAATTACTGACCAAACCCCACTGATCAAAGACCACTGATCAATGGCCATGAGTACCATTCACAGAGAGTTGGGGAATGGCTGCAATCACAGCATTGTAAGATGGCGAAAGATGTACCCTTAGGGCCCCTCCTTTCTTCTTTCTTTCCCTTTTCACGTAAATGGCCTCCTTGACTCCGCGCTCAAACCAGCGTTCCTCCCTGTCCAGGATGTGTACATCCTCATTATTGAAAGAGTGTCCACTGGCCTGTAGGTGTAAATAAACTGCAGAGTCCTGGCCTGATGAGGTTGCTCTTCTGTGTTGTGCCATCCGCTTCGCTAGAGGTTGTTTGGTTTCCCCGATGTATAAATCCTGGCAATCCTCCTGGCACTTAACAGCGTACACTATGTTACTCTGTTTGTGTCGGGGGACCCGATCCTTGGGGTGGACCAGTTTTTGGCGCAGCGTGTTTTGGGGTTTAAAAGCCACAGAGACCCGGTGTTTAGAAAAAATGCGTCTCAACTGTTCCGACACTCCTGACACATATGGGATCACTACAGGTTTTCGCCTGGGCAGCGGTTGTCCTTCTCTCCTGGATCGGCTGGAGCTTTCTTTAGGCGCCTTCCCAGCTTTGACAAAAGTCCAGCTGGGATAACCACATTTACTCAGGGCCTTCTTGATGTGCTGTTCTTCTGCCTCCCTGGCCGCTGTGTCAGTGGGGATGGTGTTCACTCTGTGTTGTAGCGTCCTGATGACACCCAGTTTGTGCTCCAGTGGATGATGAGAGTCAAACCTTAAATACTGATCCGTATGTGTAGGTTTACAGTACACGTCAGCTTTTAGATGTCCCCCATTACTGATGGAAATCTCACAGTCTAAGAAGGCTAACCTGCCACTTTTCATATCCTCCCTGGTGAATTTGATGTGTCGGTCCACCGAGTTAATGTGATCTGTGAAATGTAGTATGTCCTGAGATTTGATTTTCACCCAGGTGTCATCCACATATCTAAGGGTACATCTTTTGCCATCTTACAATGCTGTGATTGCAGCCATTCCCCAATTCTCTGTGAATGGTATTCATGGCCATTGATCAGTGGTCTTTGATCAGTGGGTTTTGGTCAGTGATTGTTGATCAATGGTCATGGGAATTTGCATAATTATGATTAAGGAACTGACCTCACAGCCCATTGTTCCTTCAGTGGGCTGGTTTCAGTCATTATGCAAATGTACTGTTTATAAGGTTTGGGGAAACCTGCAGTCAGCTGAGACTGAAGAAGTCACTTGGATGAGTGACGAAACGTTTCTCCCACAAAACGCTACGTCCAGATGAACAGATTCAACTTTTGAAGAACTATATACATGGTGTATGTGTAGGAAACATTGAAACAGACTGGGACCAAAATAATTGCACATGAGCCAAACATATTGCACAGAACATGGAAAGACTGAGATATTGCACATAGATGATCAACAGCAGTGTCAGAGTGGATGTGTTGGGGAAGTCTTTACACACTCTTAGTTTGCATTAAGAGTTCTGACAGCCCACGGGAAGAAGCTGTTCTTTAGTCTGTTGGTTTTGCACCTGATGGATCTGAGCCTTTTTCCAGAGGGCAGGATGTTGAAGAGGTGGTGGTTAGGATGGAGGTGGTCCTTTATAATTGCCCTGGCTCTGGAGAGACATCTTGAGCTGGCAATTAAGTCCAGGGAGGGGAGTGGACAGCCAATCACCTTCTCTGCAGTTCTGATGACCCTCTGTAGTCTCTTTTTGTCAGCTGTTGTGCAACCAGCGTACCACACAGGGATGGCGTGCACCAGCACACTCTCGATAGTGGCACGATAGAAGGACACTAGGAGTTCAGTCTGCAGCCTGTTCCATCTCAGAACCCTCAAGAAATGGAGGCGCTGCTGGGCTTTCTTTACTAGGGCTGATGTGTTTGTGGACCAAGATAGGTCCTCGAATATGTGGGTGCCGAGGAACTTAAGGAGGACACCCTCTCCACATAGTCACCTTTATGGATAGGGAGGGGATCAGTTCTTGTTTTTATGGAAGTCCATGACCACTTCATTTGTTTTCTTGGTGTTTAGGGTGAGGTTATTGTAGTAACTGTTAAGTCTAATATACCCTAGTAAGCTATAGTACTTTTTCCTTTGGGAAGGTACCATCTGTGAATTCTGCAATTCTGTTGAAGAAAGATGTTGAATCTATTTAATTATTCTTGAAAAATAATTTTTTTCTGTGCATTTTTTTTCACCCTGCATCAAATTAAAGTTGATTACATCGATTAAGCATCATGAGGTGGAGGGTGGGGGTGGTTCCTATTTTTTTTTTTGCTGGGAGTTTGCAACCCTATTAGTTAGGTTGCTTAATATTTCTGCTAAGTACTCTTTAAAATACCAGAATAGGGAGGATGGAGTAGGTTTAAGTTTATTAGATTGATCAGTGTTGCTGAACTATGAAATATTTTGGGCGCAGTGTATTTTTTACATACAGGTTTAACAAAATAGCTTTAGTGTTGTTGTTTATTCAAACATGAGTATGAACTTATACAAAATGCAGCAAGATATTAAAAAAAAACAGTTTTATTGATTAAAAAACACTATATCGGATTCATATCGGTATCGGCAGATATCCAAATTTATGATATCAGTATCGGTATTGGAAATAAAAAAATGGTATCATGCCATCTTTAATTTCTAATAATATATCTGATTCATATTCCCTTTTATTTATTATTATGTTAAATAACATATAAATTCTACATAATTCATAATGCTACATAATTTAACAGTGCCTTATTTCAGGAGCACTGGTTAGTGTTGCCTTTTGTCAGACTCGTCAGTACTACTTTGTGAGCACCTCAAAGACATGGACAGATGCACAGAGTCACTGCAGAAATGTCTTCACTGACCTGGCGACCATAGAAAACACAGCTGATCTTTATGCTGTCGCAAGCATTGCACCAAACACAGGTGAGTGTTTAATATTGGAAATAAAAATATTACATAACAAACTGTAAAAATATATACATTCACAATAAGTTGACAACAACCAAATTCTTGAGAATCCTTAAAGGAATACACAAAACAACAAACTGCATCTTTTTAAACAGGGAAGGCATGGATAGGTCTCCATGATGACCTGCTGAACAGTTGGAGATGGTCCCTAAATGACAGCAGCTTCTATGGTGTAGGAGAGGCAGCATTTAGAAACTGGTACACTGGTTCGCCCAACAATCTTAATGGACAGCAACAGTACTGTGTGGCACTTTTAAGTGGGAGTTCATACAATGGTGCATGGGATGACCGTTCTTGCGGTGATAACTACTCCTTTGTGTGCTATAATGGTGAGTTTACATGGAGTAAGAATTAACAATGTTTACCATTTACCAATGTGTCAAATATTTCTCCTCAAACATTTTGAGCTGTTCAATCTAGATCATAAATCTACTATTAGGTCTCCCTTTTCATTTCCTGAACTCCGCAAACATTTTATAGAAACTATTTTATTGGCTTGTCCAATCTATCAGTCTACTGGTTCATTATTTCTGTATATTTGCAGGTACAATAAATGGTGAAGCATCCTTTGTTAAGGTTGACAGTACCTTAAATTGGACTGATGCTCAGAGCTTCTGCAGGAAGAATTATGTTGATCTAGCCAGGTATAGTATTCACTAAAGAAGACTTTTCTGTTTATTATGTCAGGGCCATTAGCTGATTAGGTGGTTACCTACGTTTGCTTTGGTCTTTTTTATTTTTTATTGTTTAAGGTAACAGAAAATAATAATAATAATGATAAAAAATATACTACCCAGAAAGGTGTTTGTCATATTAAAGACTGCTGTTCCTCTGTTGGTTGAAGGTTCACACCAAATCTTGAAACAGCCATTAGATGCACTTTATTTTAAAATTATTTAGATAAGTGGTATTAATACACTGGAAAATTTGTTGCACGTTGAAGTGTCAGTTGTTTTACTTCTTCTTTAAAACTCCACTCTTCTTTTTGCAGTATACGAAATCAGACAGAAAATCAGAAGATCACGGTCCTAGCAAATGGAGCTTTTGTGTGGATTGGTCTCTATCGGCAAAAGGTGTGGTCTGATGGGACTGACTATCTATTTCAATACTGGGCCACTGGGCAACCAGACTCTGGAAATGAGCAGTGTGTTGCTGCAGATTTCAGTGACTCTGGACGATGGTCGGATGAATTGTGCTCTAACAACTTTCCATCCATCTGTTTCACTACAAGTAATGGATCTAATTTCTACTCTCATATACTGAATGGATATTCATTTTTGTGTTAGGGCAGTTTACCATGCACCTGTTTGCTACTGAATGCTCATAGTCAAACCAGTATTTTTGGTTTGGGAATAAACTGTAAGATAAAAGTGACAGTGAAAAAGATGTTTATATGTATATTTTTTCACATGAAACAAAAGCAGAAAGAGTCATTTTAATTGGTTAAACTATACCAGAATATGAAGCTCTTCACATAGTTTGCATCCCAGCTAAATACGGTGCAAATATACTGATCTAATTTTAAAAACAGCATCTGTAAAGTGATTATCTGGCTTTGTTAAAATGGAACCAAACAAATAGCTAAGGTTTTGTCAAACACTGGCAAAACAGCTTTTATTATTCTTGTCATTTACAGTGATGTTCAGACTAACAGGACAAAATGAAACCAGCATCACTCTGCAGTGGAATCAGACTAGCAACAATGTCAGCTTTGTTCTCCAGTTTAATGGTACAGAGACAGACATCAGTGCACCAGCTGGAAATGGACCAGTGAATCAAACAGTCTCATCTCTCACTGCTGGAACTCAATACACATTCACTCTCTACTCTGTGTTTGAGAACGTCAGAAGCAGTGGAGTCAGCATTACTGCAGTCACTGGTATGATACTACATTTCTTGCTCACTATATCCCCCCATTATATTTTCTGCAGTGTAGGAATTATATATATCCATATATATAACAGTAGACAGTATGTGCAAACATTTACCTGAGATTACACGGATCAATGTCTCTTTTTTACCAGCAGTGATGATCACGCTTTACAGCAAAACCGTTTGTGTTATAAAAGTGGTGGCTCGGGTTTAATTGACAGTGCAGGTAAAATGCATGTATCAACTTAGCACACTTCTTATCAAGAAAACAATAAAAACAACAGAAAGAAAACAGAAAATAAATTTTACATTATTATGTTTATGTCCATATCCAAACAACTTCTAAATTGTTTTTATTTTGTCCTGCCAAGAACAAATCCAGCAAAATATCATCTTCTTCTATGTATCTTCGTACATTGCCTTACCCAATAAAATTGTGTCAGTGCATATCTTTATTGACTTGCTAGGAGTTATATTTGTTCAGATTAACCAATTATAGAGTGTTGATATGAAGTGAAGAGGTGTAGCTCAGACTGCTTTCTAATCCTTGTCTGTAATTTTAGTTTCCAACTCTTCATTCCATGTATTCATTTTATAATGTGCACTCTCTGCTGAGCAGGATATATAGAGATGATAACATTTCCACTGGTGTTTGTGGGAGTTTAAATTACTGACTTAAATTAGTGAATTGTGTTATCTTAGTATGTTTTCTTCTGAGGTGAGGATATTTAAATAAATGGGGGGGGTTTCAGTTCTCATTTTTCAAAGGACATGATGAAATCAGAGTTTAGAAGATACAATTTTTGAATCTTTTAAAACCTTAAAGAAGCCCAAACTTAAAATGTAGGGATTGCTGTTTGAAGCTGCAGCTGGGAAATGTTTGAAAAAGATAAACGAATGTAAAACCTTCATCTTTAAATAGTTGATTTGATATAAATGACTGGTATTAGGACAATTTTACAAATCATGAAGCCAGCGACAATTTTAGTTTTAAAGATACTGAACTTACTATGAATTATTTTCTTTCTCAGCTCCTCTAAACACAGACAGCTTCGTGCCAATTGCACAAACTGAGACCAGCATCACCCTGCAGTGGAATAAAGTCAACAACAATGTCAGCTTTGTTCTCCAGTTTAATGGTACAGAGACAGACATCAGCGCACCAGCTGGAAATGGACCAGTAACTCACACAGTCTCATCTCTCACTGCTGGAACTAAATACACATTCACTCTCTACTCTGTGTTTGAGAACGTCAGAAGCAGTGGAGTCAGCACTACTGCAGTCATTGGTGAGTTATTGTATTCCCAAACATGTCTCTGCTTTTGAGTATACCAGTGTAAAATGAAGCTTTTGCTACAGCTCGTATATTCCATGTGATTTATAAAAACAAGAAAGGTGGTTTAGAAATAGCAGAATGCCTTTTCTGTTGACGTTACCTATTTTTAAGCAAACGCTCCAATTAAATTCAAACTACAAGAAATTAAATATTTTTTAAATATTTACTTTTGAAAGTAGGAGAGTTATTGTTAGAAGCGTTTTACCTTAACTTAAAACTAAAGCTGGAATTTGAGTGATTCGAAACATAATATCAGGAGGATCAGTCCTTAGGAGGTCTAAAAATTTGATTAAACTAATTAAATACAACCTGAAATAAACACATGACATGCCATGATTTCATTATTTATTTCACAAAAGACTCAAACAAAGTACAAACACCGTAAAAAGCTTGTAGAACAGCTCTAGCAGCAGTAACATGGAGTCAAAATTTTCTTTCAAATGGCAAAAAATGAAATTTTTTAATGGCACTTTTTTTTTCTTCTAACGTGGAGCAGTGTTGATTTAAGATGCCAGGAATTGGTTTCCTCTTATCTACTAATACTGGAATTGAATACGCATTTTAATAATATCAGTTTGTTTTCTGAATCAAACATCTCACGACTGACAAGAGTGCTGGTCTGAACTCAACAATAGTAATATACATACAGACACATACATCCAATCAGGGTGTCCAGAGCGGTCTAAAATTTGATCAGGAAAGCCTTACAGAGTTGGTGAAACTGTGCTGTGAAAACAATGAGTTTTTATCAAAGGCATGACCCTGTCAACACGGTGAATATTGATGTGTCCCCATGAACCATGAAAT